>NW_027437194.1:1512500-2190000 GCF_033239565.1 Halichoeres trimaculatus
AAGAAAAAAAATATTAATGAAAAAAACAAGATTAATTACCACAAAAAACAAACCGAAGAATAAATTACTTTGAAAAACCTGAGTTTTTTTTTTTTCAAGTGAATGCAATACGCTTCCGTATGTTTGTGTTATTTTTGTTTTCTCAAAATAAAAAACACCTACAATGACCCCGTGTTGGCTCTTCTACCTGTTGTTCTTCACAGAGCTGGTCACCCACATTACTATGTTGTCTCATTTAAAGCACAGGAAACAGGGAAATTTCACTTGTTCCAATGGCAGAGTATTTCTACTTGTTTCAAACAATTCTGACCTCACTTTTCTGTTGAGATAACTTAAAACAAGACGTTTTTTCTGGACTGGTCAGGTGACAGTGGTTCACATAAGGTCTACAAAAACCATCTTTGCTGAATAAAAGACAAAAACATTGATGAGATTTCAGGTTTTGCAGTCTGTTTAGTTCCATACTGTCTAATGGTAACATCTGTTTCTCTCTCTTTCCAGGAAGTGCAATCATGTCTCATGGCTTCCCAAAATTTGAGAACCTGGCACTGCATCTAGAACCTGATCCCACTGATGGTACAGCTCCTGTATCTCACCTGATGTCTGATGAAACCAACACCAGCAGGAGGCAGATCTCAGAGGAGGCTGAGCTGTTTCTAACAGGCCCTGTGTCCACCGTCTTCATCCCTTCTGTCTACACACTGGTCTTCATCATCAGCGTGCCCTCCAACATCTATGCAGTATTTTTCATTGTTCAGAAAGTCAAACCAAAAAGGTCTGGTTCAGTCTTCATGCTGAACCTGGTCTGTGGTGACCTGCTCTTTGCCACGGTGCTGCCCTTTAAGATCTCCTACCACTTTAAGGGAAACGACTGGATCTTTGGCCCTGCCATGTGCCGACTGGTCACTGCAGCTTTTTTCTGGAAAATGTACTGCTCTGCTCTTCTTATAACATGTTTCAGTGTGAACCGGCTCCTGGCTGTGGCCTACCCTATGGACTTTCTGACCTGGAGGACTCTTAGAAAGGCAGTTATAGCCTGTGTAGCCATCTGGGTTGTGTCCTTTGTTGGATCCATGCATATTGTCTTCACTGAACAGACTGTTCGGCTGCACCAGCTGAATATCACCACATGCAGCGACGTCCAGGCCTCAGAGCTGTTTGAGAGCTACAAGATGTACTTCATCATCCTCTGCCTCCTCCTCTTCTTCCTGCCTCTCATCGTCACGGCCGTCTCCCACACTTTTATGATCAAGATCCTGTGCAAGACTCAACCAGGGATCCCAGATCGTGATGGCAAGGGAAGGAGAGCAGTAATATTGGCCCTAATTGTGCTGGTGATGTTTTTGAGTTTCGGTCCCACAAACTTTTTTTTCATTGTGCACTCACCGTACATAGTTTATCAGGTGTTTCTGTGTTTGGGAAGTCTGAGCTGCCTCCTGGATCCTCTGGTCCACTACTATGCATCAACTTTGTTCAAGAAAGAGCTGTGTGGTATGGTGAGGCGTCATAAGACCACACAGGGAACCAGCAGAACTGTCAATCATGTTCTGTTCAAAGCAAGTCCACCAGACAAACAGCCCTGACACCCAACTGGAGAGAAGACTCCAAATTTAACCCTGAACTCATCAACAGTGACTCTTCTTAAGCAAACCTTTGCTAGCTCTTATCTTACAGTGTTGAAAGTTTGTCAGTCGTGGGCGTCGAGCTTTGATATTCATCCTTAATTTATGAATTTGATAAAATGCTGTGATATCGTTATGTTTGAAACACATGTTGTTAAAAACAGTTACAGGCTGAGCAAACATCTGTGTGTGAGCTTGGGTGTCATGAAAGACGCCTCCAGATAAAATGTATTATTTTTATTGTTAATGTAAATATTTAAGAGACCAACTACTGTATTTATAGTGTAAAAAAATAAAATTCATGCCTTATTTGAATCCTTTTAAGGTATTTTAAGCACATTTGTGATTTTTTATTTTGGTTTATCTTAACGAAGGCTCTTCAGTTGGGGGCAGCTGTCCCCCCATGCCCCCCCTGTTGATCCGCCCCTGTGTTACTGCTCAAGGATGTAGAGAGTTAAACTTTTTGAATAAAAAAATGTATATTGTGACAACAAAAATATTTTTTAAGTGTAATTACAGCAGTAAAAGTGGCTAATGATCATCATTTGGAGGTTATCTTGATGAAATGTTTATTTTTGGATCATTTCTCACCCAGGACGTGACCCTCTTCCGTTTAAATCCACAAGAGTATTTTGCAGGAAATTGTCTGTTTTCTGTTATTAACTCCAGTAGCGCTCTGATTGGCTGCTGTGAGACAGGAAGGTGACATCAGCCAGGAGGAATCTGTCCTCGAGCTGCAGACAGGCCGCTGCTGATTGGTGGACGGGATGTTTCTCTGTTTCGGACCGGACTGGACCGGACAGTGGGCGGAAACTGAGTCAGTTTCTCACAGATTTGATGAAAAGCAGGAGCAGATGACATTTGAGAAGAGACCGAAAACAGTTCAACGAGGAAAAACGACATTTAAAGCAGTTTTATCACCATTTTTCGACCTGTTCACGATGAGTCCACGCGGGATACTGCTGCTGGTTCTGGTCTGTGCGCGCGCTGGTTCGACTGACGCTTTTAACGGTAAGACGTCACTCCGTAAACAACAGTATTAGCGCTAATATTTCCATTTTTTCACCCAGAAATCACGGTTAAATACGGAACATAGAAAATAAAAATATAAAATATTATTTACTTAATCAACTGAGAAAAAACAAGCTGTTATTTCTTTATTTAAACGACGTTTTAGACGTTTTAAAGTTGACTTCCGGTGCTGCTTTTCCAGCTCCTACAACTTTAATTTTTTGGCTTTTTGACAACACGAAACACGAAAACACTACAATATGACACCTCAAATAGCTTTTGGCTAATACCTGATGTAAACGTGACTCATGTTGTTATCTATCAATCGAAATATGTCAATATATCAACTTTTATTAACGCCTTTCATACAGTAAGTGTAGTTCCTGTGATTAAAAACTAACAAACACTGAAAATATATGAGAAAAAAACTCTGGAGTAGAGCCTAATGCACACATCTTTAAAAAGAATATTTATTCAACAGTTAAAAAAAAATAATAATAAAAGAAGCTAAATTGTAAAGATAGTGATACAATTTTAAATAAATATTAAATAAAAGGGTAAGGACAAGTTACGATAAATAAAAGCACCAAAAATCAGGGTGTCCGCGGGGTCTTAAAAAGTATTAAAAGTTGATAAATCAATTTTGGGAAAATTAAAGGCCTTAAAAAGTATTAAAAAGTCTTAATTGTGGTTTTAAGAGGTATTAAGTTTCATAGGTATTCAAGCTTTGACCCCAAAAATATCCATGAATATTTATTTTCCTCCTTGCAACTGTCCCCTGATTGAGACATTAAACATTCGGCCATTAAAGTTCTAAAATAGAAAAGAATCGAAAAGAATAGAGTTACTTTATTGATCCCAAACTGGCAAATTGTTATGTTAACAGGAGAAATCGATGGAGTCAGTAGAAAAATACAAAAAGAAAAAAGAATAGAATAAAAAAAAATACATAAAGACTCTAGGTACAATAAAATACAACAACAAGGATTGTTGGCGGTATAAACACCAGCTATAAATTAACGTAATTTCTAGTTTCATAAAGAGAAATTAAATACAACATTAAAGCAAATCACACTATCTCAGGCACATGTCCTAAATTTTAAAAATGATTAAATATTTTCTTATTTTCTTCAGCGAGTTGGCCTCGAATAACTGCTGTTTCTTGTTGGGGGAGTGTTGATAAACCTGCCTTTAGTTTCATTTGTTCTTTCAAGCTTTATTCCTCCTTAGCTTACAGCATTTCTGTAAAAATGTAAACTACAACTGTTAAAAAGTGGATGCCAACAACAACTGAAAGTTGCGATAAAGTCTTAAAACTTTTTTAAAGGTTTTTGAAAAAGTCTTAGAAAGGTATTGAAAATCAACCTCAGGATTTTAGCATATACCCTGAAAATACCAATGTGCTTAAATAATAAAAAAAGAGAGTTGAAAATAAAAGAGTCAATAAAACAAAACAATAAAACAACACAACATTTTAGTTTTAAAACTACAAAAGAAAAAAAAAACATGAAAGCGAGACTAAGTAGGATGGATTTATTTTTTCTACCGGATCCCAAACCAAAAGAAGTTCCTTTTCAGAGGAAGCCTGGAGCAGCCGGGCTGCCGAACATTTTGTTCCCTTTTTCCTGTTTATTTTAACACAGGGGTGTGCAAGTTGAGTCATATCAGGAAAGCGAGGAAAAAAAAGGGAAAACTGGGTCACAATCGTGAGAAAACAGCTGAAATTTATTAGTTGTTGAGGCAAAACCATTAGTTATCTGATGTGATGATGTAAATAACTTAAGAATCTGAGAAAAATACAGGAATTTAAACAGACATGTACTCTGGGTCTCTGAGGGCTCCAGTAGCTTAGATAAGCACAGATAAAATAAACAGATGTAGTTCAACAAGTTGCAGACAGAGTATGTTCCTTTAAATAAACAGATTTGATGTTAAAACTTGTAAACACAGACAGAATGCACCGTGATAAGTTTTATGTTTAATAAATTATTAAAGGGAGCTGGATCTGAGCTGAGGTTGAATTTAGGAAGTTAGCCGGAGATGTGAGTTATTCCTGCTTGTGTTAGAGGTTGTTAACAGAGGGTGTTTCTCCTTCTTTACAGGCAGCACATTCGGGAGGACTTTTACCTCCTACAGCTTTCCAGAAGAGGAGGAGAAGGAGGACCTGACACAGTATCTAGAACCTGATCCCACTGATGGTACTGCTCCTGTATCTCAGCCGGTGTCTTTTAAATCCAACACCAGCTGGAGGCAGATCTCAGAGGAGGCTGAGCTGTTTCTAACAGGCCGTCTGTCCACCGTCTTCATCCCTTCCTTCTACACACTGGTCTTCATCATCAGCGTGCCGATCAACATCTGTGCAGTGCTGGTCTTTGTTCGGAGGATCAAACCCAAGAAGCCCGCTTCGATCTACATGCTGAACCTGGCCTGTGCTGACCTGCTCTTTGCCGCGGTGCTGCCCTTTAAGATCTCCTACCACTTTAAGGGAAACGACTGGATCTTTGGCCCCGCCATGTGCCGTCTGGTCACTGCAGCCTTTTTCTGGAACATGTACTGCTCTGTTCTGCTCATTGCGTGTATCAGTGTGGACCGGCTCCTGGCTGTGGTCTACCCCATCAACTCCCTGTCCTGGAGGACTCCCAGAAATGCAGTCATAGCCTGTGTAGCCATGTGGGCTCTGTCCTTTGTGGGGTCCGTGCGCCTCCTACTGAGCGAACAGACTGTTCGGCTTCACCAGCTGAATATCACCACATGCCACGACGTCCAGGACTCACAGCTTTTCTCAGGCTACAAAATCTACTTCATCACGCTCTGCTGCGTCCTCTTCTTCCTCCCTCTCATCGTCACGGTGGTCTCCTACACTCGGGTGATCTTGTCCCTGAGTCGGGGTGCAGCAGGACTTCCAGGGCGCTCACACAAAAGAAGGAGAGCGGTTGTGATGGCGTTGACGGTGCTGCTGATGTTCGTGCTCTGTTTCGCTCCCACAAACTGTTTCCTCTTCATGCAGCAGCTGCAGTTCACGCACGGAGACGAGTCGAGCCGCGAGACCTCAGACAGCCTCTACATCATCTACTTGGTGTTTCTGTGTTTGGGAAGCCTCAACTGCCTCCTGGATCCTCTGGTCTACTACTTTGGATCCTCTCAGTGCCAGAGGGAGCTGTCCAGTCTGCTGAGGTGTCAGAAAATCACCAGCACCAGTCTGTCTTCCTCTGATCCCAGCAGGTCCTCCAGCAGAACTCTCCTCAAGTCCAGCCGTAAAGACAGCTCCAGAGCGAGCACTCCTCTCACCAAAACAGACTCATCGCAGGCAAACCTCAGCAGCCAGTACAAGAAACTGATGCTGTGAGACCCGTCCTGCTGTTTTATAACCTGTTTCAGGTGAAAATCAAAAAGACTCAAAGCTTTAAAAGTTTGAAGTTCTCTGAAGCAAGGGTCTTCAACCTGTGGCTCTGGAGCCTCATACGGTCCTTTGACTCCTCTGCTGTGGCTCCTTGTAGCTTTAAAAAATATTGAAATGAAGAATTTTTATTCGTCTTACAGAGGCTACTGCTAACGTGCTAGCTTAAAATACATCATGATATGTATCAAGATATTAGCAAACCTCCAAAAATGGTGAGTTTAGCCATATTAACAACAAATGTTATCAAATTCAAGTATGAAAAAGCATTGACATTTTTTTTTACTATTTATTACATTTAAGTTTTTTTAATGCAAATTTTAATAATTTCAAAATTTGTAAAACATTTTTTTGTAGTTTTCTGATTTTATTGCAATTTTTTGTCATTTTTTAAATTAAATTAAAAAAATAAACTTACTATTTTTTTTTTCAATTTTCCATTTTTTATTTTTCTTCTGAAAATGTTTTGAAATTACTTTTTTTTTTTTTTGCACGTTTTAGCATTTTTTAAAATTGTTTTTTTTTTTCAAGTTTTTGCAAATTTATGGAAAATCAACTCTTTTTTCTTTTATAAATTTTGGCAAATACTTGAACCTAAAAAAATGTGCAAATTTTGGCAAATTTTTGATATTTTTTTTCTAATTTCTAAAATTAAATTATTTGATTTTTAAAAATACAAAACTAAGACTTTACATGTACACTTTAAAAAAATTAAAACAACTTGCCTTTTAGTTATTTACTAGATGTTTTTACTGTGTATAGAATGTCATACATTTAATTTTCTTTTTTTTTTGAAGATAAAGTAGATTTTGTGGCTTCTGAATGACTTTAAACAGGTGAGCTGAGGTAAATTGGCTCCAACTAAAGCAAAGGTTGCAGACCCCTGCTCACAGATAAAACAGATCTGATGACTTTAACTTTCATTGTACCTAAAAAGGTCTGTCTTTGCAATAACTATTTCAGTAACGTTGTGACACACTTTGAGCAACAACCTGAGCTTCTCATTGGTGGAAATCAAAGTGGTTGATCCGTGGTCGTATGTTGCATATCCTGAAGGAGACCGCAGCTTCTTCTCTCACCTCGAGTGAAATGCTGATGAAGTGATGAGCCAATTTAGACCCCAGCTTCACCCTTACCCAGAATGTCAAAGTTACGAAACCGTTGATGTTTTTATTTTGAGGTGTGAACTCCAGCGAATGGAGAAAATAAAGTTTATCTTTCTATCTGAAGTGAAGTGAAAACATCACACTGACGTAATCAGCTCACACTCTGAGTTTCACAGGAACTTGTGGAAAGAAGAATTTGAAATAACATGAATGGAAGGAAGCTGATAAGAGAGCGATCTCTAGAAAACACGCTCACTTTGTGGTGTTTTCAACATTTAATGGAAGGAAATTTCTTGTTTTTGTTGTTTTTTGAGCACATATTTCTGTGGGATGACTTATTTTCCAGCACTTTCTCTCACACGTGTCACAGAAACACCACTTTGCACTTAATCATTCACTGTTTTTATAAGTAGCTGTTAGAGTTTATTTTTTTATCGTGCTGATGTTGGACAGATCCCCTGTGAGCATACAATCCTCTGAGTATCCTGACAGAATTAGCCTCATGCTGCCCTCTGCTGGGGAAAATGTGAATTATGTTCAACATAACATTACATATGAATGGAAAATGTGCTGAATTAAGTGTTAAACACTGACCAAACAGAAAAAACAATGTATGAACTGTGCACTTCTTTTTTCTTCAACAAGCAGTAAAAGTCAACACAAAGTCTAAAAGTGTCATTTTTTTGTCCACCCTCACTACTACACTGCTAACATTGGTGCATGGTAATAGAACTTTTGTTACACTAGGTGGCGCCCTGTAACAGTTTAAGAACATCCTCAACCAGGTGTCATCAATCTAAAGCTCTAATGAGTCAAATTAAGCATCATAAAGCTCAACTAAACACCAGAAAACATAGAAAGAGATGAACTGAGAATAGAACTGAGATTTCTCTCAGTTATGAACACAATTTGATTTTAAAATGTTATTATGGTGCACAAATGATCTATGTTGGGGCATTTTTGACAGATTTTATTTGACTTCCCTAATTGAGTATTATCAATTTCACATGGAATAAGACTTCCGAGATATAATACTAATGGCACACTTAGGGTATTTTAATTTTTTAGGACCCAATCAATTTTTATTTATTTATTTAATTTAATTTGATTTAATTTAATTTAATTTGATTTAATTTAATTTAATTTGATTTAATTTAATTTAATTTGATTTAATCTGATTTAATTTGATTTAATTTAATTTGATTTAATTTAATTTTCATTCAATTAATTTGATTTCATTTTCATTCAATTAATTGATTAATTTATTTTATATTAATTTATTTGTTTATTTTTTATCTATTTCATTTAATTTTGTCTTGTTTAATTTAATTAATTTATTATTTATTTATTTATTATTTGTTATTTTTATAACACTAGGATGAGTGAAGGACAATTTTTTTTCTTTTAATTTATTATTTTAGAGCAGCTTCTTTATAGAATTTCAACTTTAAATATTTATTTATTTATTATTGATCATAACAATAAGATGAGTTAAGGACAATTTTTTTAATTTATTATTTTAGAGCTGCTTTTTCTTTGGAAAACTACAACTTTGAATGTTTATTTTTTTGTATATTTATTTAATTCAAATTTTATTGAAGAAGGGGGAAGGAAAACCTCACTGAGATTTAAAAATAATAATAATGATAATAATAATAAATCTTGATAATAAGAGTGTCCTGGCCAAAGCCTACTGCAGCACTTTTAAACAAATTCTAAAAAAACAGCACAAAATGTAAAAATTTGTCACCATATTCTTATTATTCTACTATAATGGTCAAGATTGTTTTTTCCCACGATTTTTTTAAAAAAAGCCTTAATTAAAGTTTTACAGTAAAATCAGTAAAATTCCCAGTTTAAGTTTTTAATTCATTAAATCAATTCAATTCAATTTATTAATTAATTAATTTATTTATCTATTTATTTATTTTATTTTATTATATTTAAATTATTTATTCATTTATTTATTTATTTTTTAATTTATATATATATATATTTTTTATTCATTTTTTATTTGTTTATTTTTATAACAATAAGAAAAGTTAAGGACATTTTTTTTTTTACTTTTAATTTATTGTTTCAGAGCAGCTTCTATATGTAATTTCAACTTTAAATACTTATTCATTTATTCATTTATCATTGCTCATAACAATAAGATGAGTCAAGGACAATATTTCTTTATTCATTATTTTAGAGCTGCTTCTTCTTTAGATAATTATAATTTTATATATTTTTATTTAATTATTTATTTATTAAATTTAATTTTATTGAAGAAAGGGGAAGTAAAACCTCACTGAGATTAAAAAAAAAAAAAAAAATGATAAAAAGAGTCTACTGGCCAAAAGCTACTGCAGCACATTAAAACAAATTTCTAACAGACAGACAAAATGTAAAAATTTGTCACCATATTCTTATTATTGTTCTATAATGGTCAAAATTATTTTTTCCTCACGGAATTAAAAAAAAAAAATCCAAAATCAAAAGTAAAGTTGTAAAGTAAAATCAGTAAAATTCCCAGCCCACAGATCAGAAACACTCATCGTCCGTCAGTTTCCAAATATAACCCAGTGCAGTGCAGATTAACACAGATATCACTTTGCAGTCATCCATACCGGAAAGAAAACAAATCTCCAGCCAAAGATTTAGGTGTGTCCCTCGCGCGCGCGGTCACCTGACTGGGTGACGTCACTGAGGTGTCTAAACAGCCGTTTGAAGCGCAGGGCATGGCTGAGAGGAAGACACCGCGGACAGAGTGAGCGCAGACACAGCCGCGGACATTTCTGAACGTTTAGGATCTGATTTATAATCCACAGCCATGAATCTGAGGATTTCACCGTCTCTGCTCTTCCTCCTCCTGTGCTGCGTGAGGACGAGCGAGTCTCAGCAAGGTGAGCTCTGTTTCCACCTGAGGAGTTGTTCACTGTTGGCTAATTATCGCGTTTGGTGGCTGAGGTTGGAGAGGAAAGTTTACATTCATCAGAAAATGACTGGATGAAGTTTTTAATCTGGGTTTTTCTGTCAGTGTTAGTTAAAATCAGAGTTTAAAGTGAGGCGGTTAAAAATGGAGATGAGTCATGCTCTGTTCAAAGTGTCACAGCTCTTCAGGCCTGTTTTTATTTTTCCCATGAGTCGTTTCTTCCTCCGTTTCAACCTTTTCCACTTCTTCTTTCCGCTCCTCAGAGGATCTCAGAGGCTTCACAGGCACAGAGACCAAAGACGGGATCTGGGTCGCCTCGCACGTCAAACAAGTCCTCAGCAGCCGCCTCACCACCGTCTTCCTCCCCGTCATCTACATCATCGTCTTCGTGGTCGGGCTGCCCTCAAACGCCTTGGCGATCTGGGTCTTCCTCTTCAGGACGAAGAAGAAGCATCCGTCCTCCATCTACATGGCCAACCTGGCGCTCGCCGACCTGCTTTTCGTGATCTGGGTGCCTTTGAAGATAGCGTACCACTTCAACGGCAACGACTGGATCTACGGCGACGGGATGTGCAAAGTGCTGGTGGCGTTTTTTTACGGCAACATGTACTGCTCCATCGCCTTCATCGCCTGCATCAGCGTGCAGCGCTACTGGGCCGTGGCGAGCCCGCTCTCCCACCGCCAGAGGGACAACTGCACCGCCGTGGCCGTCTCCGCCACCATCTGGGTGCTGGTGTGGCTCGTCACCATCCCGCTCTACCTGTACGACCAAGACGTCAAAATCACAAACATGAACATCCGCACCTGCCACGACGCCACCAGGCCCAGCCAGAGGAAGACGGCGGCGGGGTACTTCCTGACCATGGGGACTCTGGGATTCATCGTCCCAACCGTGGTCATCATCATCTCCTACGTGCTCATGCTGAAGGCGCTCAGGAACAGCATGTCGGACCCCACCATCGCCAAGCGGCGCAGGAAGGCGGTGGTCCTCATCATCACGGTGCTGGTCATGTTCGTGGTGTGCTTCACGCCGAGTAACGTGATGCTGCTGGTGCATTACATCCTCCTGCTGAACGAGGCCAAGAACAACCTGTACGGCTTCTACATCACCACGCTGTGCCTCGCCAGCCTCAACAGCTGCTTCGACCCCTTCGTCTACTACTTCATCTCCGAGGACTTCAGGGAGCACGTGAAGAACACCTTCCTGTGCCGGAGCGAGAGGACGGTGGAGAGGATGCGGGTGTCCTTCAGCGCCCTCAAGTACTCCAGGAAGACCAACACGTACTCGTCATCAGGGAACACACAGAGCACTGACTGCTAGGGCGCCTTTAAAGGGCGAGTCCGCTGTGTTTTAAACCCAGGAAAAAGCACTCAGGGTCAGGTTCTTCCAATCAAATCAAAGCTTTTGTTTTTGCATCCAGTTAGACCTCACTTTGACCTCTTTTTCCCCCTCCAAGCCACCGTACTCCATGTGCAAAAACAGCCATTTGAGCCCAGAGGTGCATGTTTGCTGCAGCGCTCATTGATTGCATTCTTGTGTACTTTAGTCCAACACAAACACTGAGACTCAGCCAAACTATTTAGAGTGTAAGCAAACACAAATAGAGTGGAAAGTCAATTTATTTACTCCTTTTCTTTAAGGGAGTCTGGTTGCTTTAAGAAACGTTATGTTTCGGCTGTTTCATGGTTTAGAAAGTTGCTTTTTTTTTAACCCAACCTGTGCTAATGGACTACTTGTGGTTTTCCAGACACCAATGAATCCAGTCTGTTGGTTTAAAGATGCTTTTTAGACGTAAAGTTTGGGGATTGCTGCGGGACGTTTTGCTTTAGTCATCAGCTGCAACACCTGCAAACTAATCCCTCCAGGCAAAAACACGTGCTCCATTAAAAGTGTTGTTATTTTCCACTGACGAGCTCAGAGAAAACATCCTGCACTCCCTTTTCTAGAAGTAAAACCTTTACAGCTGCTGAAAACCAGAATAAGCCTCTTTTTGTACGTGCACCAAACCCCATTCAAAAAAACATCGATTTAACCTCACAGGTCACATGAGCTACCTGAAGTGTTTTGTCCTTTATTTTTTGTTTTTTTGTTGTTTCTTGAACATATCTGTTGTTTTAAAAACACACATGTCATATATTTACACACACAAACCATCAGAAGGAAGAAGCAGCAGAGCTGTAAGCTTTGTAATCTTTGGGGAAAAATTGCAGTTTTCTTCACTGGGGTTTGGTGTGTGAGCAGCAGCAGCTCCATTTGTTAAAAAGGGCATCAACGTCTTCAAACAGCTTCACACTGTCTGAGTTACTGAGTTTTATTCCCTGTAAATACATTTTAAATCGTTTGTTGTAAATAAATTGATGATGTGCACTTTTTTCACTCCATGTCACCAGGATGTGATAGTTCCTCCACTGTTTTTAACATCCTGTTTTTTAGCTTTTTAGTGAAATATTTTCTGATGGATGATTTGAAAATGTGCCTGAAGTTTTTTAAAACCTCAAAGTGGGATTTTTTAACATTATACTGAAGTATAATCTATTCATGTGTGTTCATCTGGATGGAAAATGATTTTAACCTGTAAATTTAACATGTCAATAAAAAGTTAAATGAAGAGATTTACAATTTTTCTTCATGGTAAAAGCTCATGACTTTTAGCTTGTAAATTAAAGTCGCAGAAATCCTTTTTTTTTTGTTTTGGATTGCTTAAACATCATTTTGAAAACCTTTTTTAAACAAGTTGGTGTTTCAGGTGTCCAAACTTTTTCCAGAGGGTCATGTTTAACTGTAACAGTAACTTAATCAAAAAATACAAATCAGCACAACTCTGCATCTTATTAAAAAAAATTGTCCTCAACTAGGGGGCAGTATGGGAAAAATATGTCAGCATTTTGTAATGGCAGGATCAGGATCAGGATTAGGTTAGTTTAGTGGCGTATGACATTGACTTGAAAAAAAAATAAAAAATCCAGTTTTTATGGGGTAACTTCCTCACAGAAACATGAAATTGTTTAATTTTAACTCTGTTATCTCGTAAAAACAGGAAAATATTAATTTTAATTTTGTTATCTTAAAACAACATAAAATAATATTATTTTTTAATTTTCCTATTGCTTAAAATGATGAAATTGATATTATGTTTGAATTCTGTTACTCAATAAAAACAGTAAATATATATATATATATATATTTTTTGTATTTACAAAAACAATAAACATTAAATTATTTATTTTTCATTTTGTAACCTTGTACAAACATAAAACTCACAATTTAAACTTTGCTATCTGGTTAAAACAGGAAATTATTATTACTTTTATCATCATAAATATTATTATTTTTATTATTATTTTTGTTATTATTATTGTTGTTATTATTATTATTATTATTATTATTATTATTATTATTATTATTATTATTATTATTATTATTATCATTATAATCTCACTAAGGAAAGTATTTTTGAATTTGTATATTTAAATCTTTTATTATTTACTTATTTATCTATTAATGTAAAAAATATATTTCTTAAATTTTGCCATCTTGTAAAAATATGAAGTAATAGTTATTTTGAATTTTGTTGCCTCATAAAAAAATTAAATATTTATTTTTCATTATATTTGCAGCTCATAAAAACATAAAATAATTTATTTTTAATTTTGTTACCTTGAAAGTATGAATATATCATTTTTAACTTTGCTATCTGGTTAAAACAGGAAATTATTATTATTATTATTATTATTATTATTATTATTATTACTATTATATTTATTATTTTATTATTTTCTCATAAAAACAGGAAATTATTTTAAATTTGTATTTTTTTCTAATAAATTAATTAATTTATTAATTATTATTTGTTTTTATTTTATTTTATTATTATTATTATTATTATTATTTTTTTTTTATGAAGTTAATGCAATGGGCCACCGTAGATCAGGATCATTTTTCATATTAGCTTCTTTTGAGCTGCAAACATTTTCAGCCCTGATTATTTCTTGCATTACCGAAACTTTGCAGCGTACATGAAAAAAGACTTCTGTAGAAAACATAACTGTGTTGGTTTAAGTTTGTTTCCTCTTTTTAACCACAAAGTCAATCGGAAATAAAACGCTTCACTCTTCCCTGAGAATGAGGTCAAGTCTTTTTCTGTGGTTAATCTTCTGCTGTAGTGTCTTAACTTTATTATTAGATTTACTATGTGAGGGTTTTTAAACTGAAGGTGTGAAATACTTCAAGGTTCAACATTTTTTCTTTACAGTTTTCTTTACAATTGTTTAGAAAAATAAAAAATGATGTGGTATTTGTGTATTTAATGTGGTAATTAATGAAGGTTTCAAAGTGTGTCCATCCAGTTTGAATGGAAACCTGATGGGAGAAATGAGCGTACGGTGGGCGGAGCTAAATGACGTAAGCAGCGCAGGCAGGTAGTCTCGGGGTGTGTCCTTCACGGTGGTAACTTTCAGTCGACATTTAAGAAGTTGTCGGAGGGAGACAGAAAAAGAGAAGAGGAGCAGAGAGCGTGGAAAGGTCACAGACATGGATTTTATTCGTTTATTACCGCTTCTGCTGGTTTTCTGCTGCGTTTCTGCCGTAAACAATAAAGGTAAGGTCGTAACTTCCTCTGAGTTTAATGTTTGTCAGACTGAGGTCGTTCACTGACCAAAGTGTCTCCCTGATCTCACAGAGATTAGGAGTCAGAGTTTCTTTCTTAAGATCTGTCTTTATGATAAATGTACCTACAGTTTTAAGATGTTTCATCATTTTAACTTTGTTTAATGTTTTTACTGTAATTTAACTTTGAGTAATGATAAACCAGTCAGACAGGGACCTGAGGGAAATGCAGGCAGAGAACAGTTTATATAACCAACACGGAAGGCTGTTTTCTCTGTGCTGCATTTTTGTAAAATTATGTTTTAGACTGTTTTTTTTTTTTTTTAGTTTACATCAGTTTTTTTTCTGTGCAATGTAGCTGCAATGAAAGCTTTCATTCCAGCTTTAATGCCACAGAAGAGTGAGTCTGCTGAACTGGGAGCAAAACTATCCTGCAGCTTATCAAACTTTAATGAATGATGTAATGAAACACTTACAATTAGAAAAAATCAAGTTCACCCTGAGTGGAAAAATTAACATATTTCACTCAATATGGCAACCATTCATAGAATATTACAACAAAAACAACCCCATGAAAAATTAGGTCTATCCAGATAAAACAAAAAAAACAAAAAAAAACAAAAACGAGACGCATCCTCCTTGTCATTTTATTAGTATTTATTTATTTATTTTTTTCTTATTCTTGTTTTATTTTTTTTATATTATTTTTTTATTGCATTTTATTCTTACTTATTTATTTAACTCGATATGTATTTTTTTTTACATATTTTTTTTTAAAAAATATTATTATTATTATTACTATTATTATTATTATTATTATTATTATTTTATTTTTATTTTTTTGTATCTCTCTCTTTTTATGTTAATGTATGTGTGTATGTTCAGTTGTGTTGTGTGTGTATCTATATATGTAAATACTTGTATATATGTGTGCAGATTTATATGTGTATGTGGATGTGCCTATATATCACACTGTGGATGTGTGAGCAGATGCATATATTTATATCTTTTTATTATTTTTGTACTTGTAACAAAGGAAAAAAAACAATAATGAGAAGTTCAAAAATAAATAAATAAATAAAAGTAGGAAAAGAATAACTTTGTGGATTGTGATAAACATAAACAGCAGAAAATGCCAGTTAAATGGCTTTTTCTCTTGTTCTTAAAACTCTGATATAATGACAGAAATCTGATTCTCTTCTCCCAAATTTTATTTATTTTTTCAGATTATTTTACTTCCAAAATGTTGCTGTTTCTCTGATTTTTTTCCCCTTTTTTTCCTTTTTTTTTTTTTTTTTTTTTTTTAACAGAGATTCCTTTATTTATTTATAAGATATTTATAAGATTGTTTTGAATTATATGACTTTAAAGGTGATTGTAAAATAATCTCACTTTAATATATTTCCCTGCTCGTGATCTATGATTTAAAATGAGAATTTTCAAGAACCTAAATTTGTTATTTTGACACAACAGTTCTGACCACAGCGGTCACTAAAAAGGATTTTCTCTTTAGAAACTTTAGGTTATTGTTTTTGATGGTTTGATTATTAATTTCAAGGTGGTGAAAGATATTTAAACAGTGACACACTGTTGTAACCAGTGGCGTACTTAGAGGAGGAGCAAGGGGGGAAATCGCCCTCATGTCTGAGAAAACACGACATTAAAGCTTTTTTTAATGTCACTGTAGAAGATTAAACAGCTTAAAATAATAATGATAATGATGATTAGAAGTTATCTGGTGAACAGCTTCTTTAAAAACACAGGTTAATTAAGTGTTTGGATGGAAAATTGAAAATATAGATTAAAAAAAAAAAAGCAATAAGCCTTAGAAATAACAGAAACTCAAGAGACAAATTATTCTAACATGAGCTGAGACCAGGAGGATCAAGAACGTCTGAAACCTTAAGAAAATAAGAGATAGAAGCAACAAAACGAGCTAAAAATTGAATTATTTACAAATAAAGAAGAGTTTACGTTTTTCTGTTTCCTGTTTTGACGCTAAAGGCCGAGGCTTCATCGGGTACAGAGACCCTGAAAACTCCGATGTGATCGAAGTGGACGAGACGACGGCCGACGTCCTGAAGAGCAACCTCACCACAGTCTTCATCCCCGTCATGTACATCATCGTCTTCGCGCTGGGGCTCCCCGCCAACGCCATGGCCATCTGGGTCTTCCTCTTCAGGACGAAGAAGAAGCACCCCTCCTCCATCTACATGGCCAACCTGGCGCTGGCCGACCTCCTGTTTGTGATCTGGACGCCGCTGAAGATCGCCTACCACTTCAACGGGAACGACTGGACGTACGGCGAGCCGCTGTGCAAAGTCCTGGTCAGCTTCTTCTACGGGAACATGTACTGCTCCATCCTCTTCATCACCTGCCTCAGCGTGCAGCGCTACTGGGTGGTGGCTCACCCGCTGTCCCAGCAGAGGAAGAACACCAGAGTGGCGGTTGGCGTGTGCGTCGCCATCTGGGCTTTCATCTGGCTCACTACGACGCCGCTGTACCTGTACGACCACACCGCCAAGCTCAAAGACCCCAACGTGACCACGTGTCACGACGTCAACATCATCGAGAACCGCAAAGACCCGTTCGCCTCCGTCAAGCTCCCTTTTTACTACTTCATCTTCATGGGTGTGGCGGTGTTCCTCATCCCGTGCGTGGTCATCGTCGTGGCCTACGTCCTGTTGCTGCGAGCTCTGGGGAACAGCATGGACGACAGCGCGGCTGGGAAGAACCGTCAGAAGGCGGTGGTCCTCATCGTGACGGTGCTGGTGACCTTCCTGATCTGCTTCGTCCCCAGTAACATCATGCTGGTGGTGCATTACTCTCTGCTCAAAAGCGGACTCGTCAACAACGGCTACGGCTTCTACATCTCCACGCTGTGCCTCGCCAGCCTCAACAGCTGCCTGGACCCCTTCATCTACTACTTCGTGTCCGAGGACTTCAGGGACCACGTGAAGAACACGCTGCTGTGCCGCAGCAGCCGGACTGTGGAGAGGATGCGGGTCTCCTTCAGCTCCATGAAATACTCCAGGAAGAGCAAGTCGTACGTGTCGAGCAGCGGGACGACGCAGAGCAGCAGCTGCTAGCGGGGGCGTGGACTCTCTGAGACGCTCTGAGATGGTCTGCAAGAAAAGACTCAACCAGGGAACCTCAAGGAACTTTAAAGGACTATTCCGGCGTTTTACGCCAAGGTTGTTGTTTCACACACTCTGGGGCCTGAGCTCAGTCTGTGTCAGCGGTGAAACGCCTTTTTTGAGGCTGGAAACCGCTTTTTAACCACTCTTACTCTCAGCTACCAGACTCCATTCAAAAAAAGAGCTTTTTAACCTCCCAGAGCTCAGCGCCTGCATGTCAACTTCCACCTTCTGTAGCTCATTTTTCATGCAGGTATGTCCTAAATACTTACCCTGCATGAGCCAAACTGACTGTTCAACATGCAGCCAAACACCCAAAAGAGATGAAAGTGGAGAAGTTATTTATTAAAGATTTAATTTGAAATAACTGTTTTTGTTAATGGGGTTTGGTGGTGTTACGGGACGTCATGTTTGGGCTAGTTTTGGTCCTAAAAATCAAGGCTAGGAGCAGTTTTTGCGTGACGTCACACTCAGATTAGGAAGATTGACTCTTTTTTCAGGTTTTTAAATGTGTTACATTAATAATCTGGCAGATTATGATCGTTTTACTGCCTACAGATTGAAAAATGGAGAAACATCAGATAGCGTTTTGGATTAAAAACCATCCTCTGCAACCTTTTAGGTAGCATTTCGTTAGCATTTAGCTTTTTCTGAGTCAACATTTTCATTTTGAAGTCACAGATATGGTACGGAAAGTATCATATGTGACATAATCTACCACTTTAGGGATGCTAACATGCATGTTGCCATGGTAACGACTGTGAACAAGGTCACATTTTTTAACGGATGTTGTAACTTTATTTTGAACTCTTTTAAAGTGTTTCATGTGAGACTCTTCTGCATATTTTAACCTTTTATACCTTAAACTGCACATATGTTATTATTTTTATACTGACTGACTTATCCTCTGCACTGAAGTCCATTTAAAGCAGATGACGCCTGTTATAAAAACCCCAAACGGTTGTGAGTTCTCTGAACGTGCCATGTTGCTTTAATCAAATCAGGAACATGAAATGTTTTCATCTGTTTTTTTATTTCCTGCAGCCATAACTTTCCCGGTCATCGCCGTTTGTCTTGGTGCCAAAGCGTGGCCGATAAAAACGTGGCATTGTTGCGTGTTTTGTTAATAAATCATAAAAACCACTGGAGCAGTTTCTGTGATACTGTCGTCAGATTGTGTAACAGGTGAAGTGAGTCACCGTCCTGGTTTTCGTCACGCAGACCAGACTCGGTGTCATGCATCATCTGCTCCCGCTCGTGGAAACGTTTGGAATTTGAGGAATGTGTTACGGCGGTTTTTGGAGCTAGAAAGTGCACGGACGGGTTTTATCCTACGTGGAGGTAGAGGAGGTGTTATCTGCAGGAGGAAGACGGCGTGTGTGAGAGCAGAGGGGGAGAGGAATGTGAGGGCATGAAGAGGCACGTTGGGAGGATGACCTGGACTGGTTTCTGTCTCCAGAAAATCTGAAACTCGAAAAGTTTGTTTCTGTTGGTGTCAAATGTTCAGACTCAATCTGCTGAACTCAGCGGGTTACAGCGATTAAACCACCACGACAGAGGATCTGTGAACAAAGAAGGCCTCCTGGAGATAAGTGAGCTGATAACCCCACCCAAAGAGTGTCCCCCCCTCCCCCAGGTGAACACACACACACTCACACACACTCTCACACACACTCTTTGTGAATGGTGATAGCTTCCCCTGTAACGACCGGTTCAGGCTCTGCTCTTTAAAAAGGTAAATGATTGTGGTGGAGAGTCAGATTACCTTTTGTCTTTTTTTAAACTCCACATTCTGGGGGCGGAGCTTCTCCTCAGGTGTGTAACATTCACACAGCACCTTTAAAGGTCTGTGAACAGACGGAGCAGGCAGGTAAACAGGTGTGTTCACACATCACGTGTAAGGTTGTGTCTCTGGAATCAAACTTGTTCATTAAATTTAAGGTAGATTAATAAATATTTTACACAGAGAATAAAATATAAAATGTTTAGCTTGAGTCTTTATTCTTTCAAATCAAAAATACAAAATTCAGATCAACATTGCCTATGAATTGCAAAAGTAGTTTTAAAGGTTTTTCTGTGTCAACAACATTTTTCAACTTTATCAGTGAATAAATATGACACCATGACACTCTTGGTATTTAACGCCGAGCATCGCCGAATGCTTTACCTGTGTGATAGTACAGCGTTGTACAAGTTTAATTTTGTGTCATTAGCATCTTTTTTGGTAAAGTGAAGCTAAGCTTTCGATCGCTTTGACCTTTCCACCATTGTCCTCCTGTGGCCAGACTTGGAAGTGTTTTTCCTGGATAAAGACTCCATTTCCCATGAGCACTTTCATCCACTGTCACGAAGACACGACTCTTGCTAAGGCATTTGTTTGCTACTATTTGACTCGACTTCTCTTCATTCAAGAAAACTCAACAACAAACAGTTTTACAACTGTTTTAGTTGCGTTTTAGCCTTTAGCTTATTTCTTAGCCTGTTGCCACTGCTTATGCTTTTAGATTTTATTTAGTCTATAGCTTTTGATTTAGTCTTTGGCTCATATTTTAGCCCATAGCTCGTGATTAAGCTATTAGCTCGTGTTTTAGCCTTTAGCTTAATTTTCAGCTTGTTGCAAGAACTTATGCCTTTAGCTTGCGTTTAAGTCTTTAGTTTGGGATTTTAGTCTATAGCTCTTGTTTTAGCCTTTATTTAGTATTTAGCCAATATTTTAGCCTTTAGCTTGTGTTTTAGCCTTTAACTCCTGTGTAAGCCTTTAGCTTATTTTTAAGCTTGTTGCCAGCACTTATGCTATTAGCTTGTGTTATAGTCTTTAGAATGTGTTTTAGTCTTTAGCTCATATTTTAGCCTTTGGGTCGTATTTTAGCCTTTAGTCCATATTTTAGCCTTTAGCTTGTGTTTCAGCCCTTAGCTTATTTCCCATTCTGTTGACACTGCTGATGCTTTTAGATTTTGTTTAGTCTTAAGCTTTTGATTTAGTCTTTGGCTCACATTTTAGCCCATAGCTCGTGATTAAGCTATTAGCTCGTGTTTTAGCCTTTAGCTTTATTTTCAGCTTGCTACAAGAACTTATGCCTTTAGCTTGTGTTTATGTCTTTATCTTGTGTTTAAGTCTTTAGCTTGTGTTTTAGCCTTTGGAGCGTGATTTAGTATTTAGCCCATATTTTAGCCTTTAGCTTGTGTTTTAGCCTTTAGCGCGTGATTTAGTATTTAGCCCATATTTTAGCCTTTAGCTTGTGTTTTAGCCTTTAACTCCTGTGTAAGCCTTTAGCTTATTTTTAAGCCTGTTGTCAGTACTTATGCTATTAGCTTGTGTTAAAGTCTTTGGAATGTGTTTTAGTCTTTAGCTCATATTTTAGCCTTTAGGTCGTATTTTAGCCTTTAGTTGGTGTTTCAGCCTTTAGCTTATTTTTTAGCACGTTGCCACTGCTTATGCTTTTAGCTTGCATTTGAACCTTAAGCTCGTGTTTTAGTCTTAAGCTCACATTTTTAGCCTTGAGCTTGTATATCAGCCTCTAGTTCATGTTTTAGCTTATAGCTTGTGTTTTAGCTTATAGCTTGTGTTTTAGCATTTAGCTTATTTTCTAGCCTGTTGCCACTGCTTATGCTTTTAGGTTGTGTTTTAGTCTCTAGCTTGTGTTTTAGCCTTAAGGCCATGTTTAGCAGGTAGCTAGTCTTTTAGCCTCTTGTCCGTATTTTATACTTAAGCTCTTGTTGCAACCTTAAGCTTGTGTCTTAGTCTTTAACCCGTGTTTCAGTCTTTGGCTTGTGTTTTAGTTACTAGCTCAGGTTTTAGCCTAAGCTAGCCTTTTGGCCTTTAGCTACTGTTTTGGTCTTTAGCTTGTGTTTCAGCCTTTGCTTGTATTTTAGCCTTTAGCTCATGCTCTATCTCTCTCCTGTCTCCCTTTTTTTTTTTTAGACAGTCCAGCTCTAGGGTCCAATATGACTACCAAATAAATCCAACAAACCCCAATCATCAGAGAAAAACTCCGATCTCTCCTCTCACTGATGATTTAGAATCTTAAAATAAGCAGGTAAATATCTACAGGTGAGACTGTCTCCAGATCAGGTATAAAAACCTCAGGTGGCCTCTGTGGTTCATGTGGAGTGATGTGGGGACAGTCACTTCCTGTTGACCCTGCCTGATCCTGGAGGAATGACGGGTAAAGGATGGTGTTATTGCTCACAGAGTAAACTTCCTGCGTCTCTGTGTCTCTGCGTCTCTGCGTGGCGTTGTTGTTGTTGAAACCATGTAAGGCAGTGTTTGCTCGACAGGTCTGGATCGTCTTCTCCTCGATGACTTGTGATGTTTTACATGAGCAGACATATTTACCCTGCTGCAGCGCACCGTGCCGTCTTCAGACTCCATCAGTAGATTAAACATTTGATCCCTGTGAAGTGGAAACACTTTGAATACTGTAATTATCAGCGCTCAGTTTAATGACTGATCTGTGGTTGGTTGGTTGGTGGACTTTGTGACCTGCAGCTTCCTGTGTTTATCAGAGTGTTAACATGCCAAGGTGTCTGTTAGGCTTCATGTTTACACTGCTCGTCTGATTTAGAGAAACCAGAGTCTGAGTTAGTTTAAGGAAAACGTCACAAAATGTTTCACTTTTCCTTTAGATTAAAACTTTTTAAACTTTTAAAACCGTGTTTGTTAGCCTCTCATGAACCTTTCCCACGCATGAGGCTGGTAAATGAAAAAGTGCAGCATGAACTTCCTCTGAGGTTGTTTCATACACGTCCATGGTTCACTGTCAGTGGCTTGTGGCTCTGCTGCTTTTTTTAATAACGCAGTGTGCACCTGGGCTTCGAGGCGCTGGTTGATTTCTAAAAGCAGTGTGCAGCAGGACACACCTGAAAGAAATGAATCACGATCATAACTATGTTTGAACTAAAGTACAGTCAACTGAAATGTAGAAAACACAGTGTATGTAGTCTCTGGAGTCCCAAAAAGTACAATTATGTAATCAAATATACAATAAATTGCATGCACAGTGGGATCCTTTTGTGCAATAACCTTGCAGGACATACATGTTATCTCTTTGTTAGGTGATCCGGATCACCGTCTGGATCCAGGACTGTTTTAAAGGATTCTTTATCATAGTGAGATAGGTCAGTTTTCACCATATGTGTAAATAACTCCACCATAAATGTTTGGATTGCTTTGCAAAACAATACAAGACAAGGTCACCATAATTTCTGACAGATGTTAAAGTATGATCCAGATACTGCTTGGAGGAGGTCTGCGCTCTCTGGGTGCTTTTCTAGTTTGTATATGTGACAGAAAAAAATGTGTCAAATTCGAAATTATTATTATTATTACAATTATTGTTATTATAATGATTTTATTTTATTTTTTTAAATTTTATTTAGGTTATTATGACTATCATCATTTTATTAATGTTTTTCATTTCTATTATTATTATTATTATTATTATTATTATTATTATTATTATTATTATTATTATTATTATTATTTTTATTATAATAATCATTATATTTTTATTATTATAATTTTAATTATTTAAGTTATTATAATAATATTAAGTTATTATCACTATCATAATTTTATTAATGTTTTGCATTTCTATTATTATTATCATTATTATGTTTATTATTATTACTATATTTTTATTATTATTATTTAAATTATTATGTAAGTTATTATAATTATCATCATTTTATTAATGTTTTTTATTTTTATCATTTTATTATTATTATTATTATTATTATTATTATTATTATTATTATAAATAATATTATTTCTACTGTAAGTTTTATTATAATCATCATCAGCATTTTTATTATTATTTTTATTATTATTATGATTATGTTATCATTTTATGTTTTTTATTTATTTTTTATTGTTATTATTATGTAGGCTATAAATATTTAAACACTGCAAAAAAATTAAATCTTATCAAGTGTTTTGTCCCATTTTCAGTAGAAAATGTTTTTCCAGCCTTAATCTGTGGCAAATTCATCTGACTAGTCCAAATATGTCTAATTTCAAGTTATTTAAAGACAAAAGAGGTCTGAATTTCTGTAACAAAAAAAAAAAATGTTCCAATGGAAGAAAAGAGAAGTTACTTGTAGAAACTATAATATATAATTCTAGTTTCAACCAAATTTTCCGGCAAATTTTCTATTTTTATTTTCAAATTTTTTTCTTTTATAATTGTTACAAGCAATTCAGACCTCATTTTACTCTATGGAATGAATAATTTTTTTATATTTATTAAATTTTTTATAATTATTTCTGTGACATACACTGTCAACATATATATATATATATATATATATATATATATATATATATATATATATATATATATATATATATATATATATATATATATATATATATATATATATATATATATATATATATATATATATATATATATATATATATTGATATAACAAAAACAGTAATTTAGGACATATTATAGTTTTTACAAGTCCTGGCATGGACCAGGATTGGGACTGATAGCTGGAGAGGTGTCAGCATTGTTTCTTGAGCACTGTCAAGGTGCCCTTGAGCAAGGTACCTTACCCTCCAACTGCTCAGTGTTGTACATAGCTCTGGCCAAAACAAGTGTCTGGAAGTGAAACTGTTACATTTCTCTTTTTAAAGGTTAATCATTAATTACTGTGACATACACTCTCTAAATGTTTGAAGTAGATTTGCAATTCTTTATTGTGCATCTAAGTTGATACGTTGTGTGCAGGATGAATAATTGTACTTTTTGGGACTTTAGGAGTTTAACTTTTTGATTAGACACCAGTTGGTTGGCGTGGACAAAGACAAAGAGAGTCGTTGTTTTTGTGCATAAAAGAATGTGAACTGAGAGACTTTATTAATGTATTAAACTGATGTTTGGAGGATCATCACAGGAGCTTCCTGTCCCTGGAGGAGTTTCTAAATCATTGGAAGTGTCATTATAGACGTGAAATGAACAGATCTGCAGTTTGATCCTCACAGGACGCAGGAAGGTCATGAATCCATGAGACTGCACAGATCCAGACTCAGAGAGGCATGTTAGAAACAGCAGACAGCAGCCTGAGGCGTGTGTGTGTGAGTGTGTGTGTGTGTGTGTGTGTGTGTGTGTGTGTGTGTGTGTGTGTGTGTGTGTGTGTGTGTGTGTGTGTGAGTGTGTGTGTGTGTGTGTGTGTCGCAACCGTCCGCTCTGCTGTGTAAACCAGAAACACGCTGAACCAGTTCTGACTGCCAGCATTGTTTCTGAGAGTTTGACAACAAAGAGAGGAGGAGGAGGAGGAGGAGGAAGCTCAGGAGGGTGGAAGTAGATCAGTGTTACACCGTGACACACATACACACACCTACACACACACACACCTGACAAAGTCAAAAAGGTGTTTTGATCACTCTTCAGGAGATTAAGTCAAAATAAAGGTTGAAGCGGTTTTTGTGGCTGCTTTCATTACGTGTTGGGGAAACAGTGACTCCTAGTGGCAGGTTTGCAGAACTGCAATGATTGTTAAATACAGGAAAACTGAATATCAGACTGAAACTGTGACAGTTATTGATGAGATTTTTTATTTTTTAGCTGATTAAAGAGGATTAAATCAGAGGAAACATTTTCATAAACCCAACCGTAAAGAAGAATAAACTTCCTGCTGAGAAATCGCCGAATAAATCCGAGTTTTTTCACCATGACTGTGAAGTTGGAGTGAAAAAGCAGCGTCTGCTTCACAGCTTTAATGAGGACTCATCCAGTCCCAGCGTTTGTCCCCCAAAGACAAGATGGAGGTGGATTAGTATTGCGCCCACGCATCATTCTGGGGTGCAGCTAAAAGGCTGCTATTCATGCGTGTGTGTGAGAGTGTGTGTGAGAGTGTGTGAGAGGGTCAGAGCCGAGGAGGGGGACAGAGGGAGAGGGAGTGTACGTGCCGTGTGTAATCACTCTGACAGATCACACCATCCACCGTCAGATAACACTCAAATGATCGTCCACGCCACGAGAAGCGGGTCGTTTCTGAGCTTTTATTTTGAAGGGGACACAAAAGAGACACACGATGAGTTTCTGGACAAGTTACCGGACAGTTAAGACGTTTAGAGGCAGAGCGAGAAAGATCTTAGAGGAGGAGAAGTGGTTTGTTAGTAAAATCTGACAGGAAGCAGAAATGTGAGAGAAACACGGAGAAGGGGGGCGGTTTGAGTCCGAGTCCCTGAGAGATCCTCTCTGGCTCTTCAGTCCTTCCTCTCTTTCAGCTCGTCCTCTCCTCGAGCGTGGCTCGGGAGCGTTGGCACGGCGTTCGTGCCGCCCAGCCAGTCCCAGTGACAGAAGAAAGGAGCAAAGTTGGTGCCGGGCCGCTGGTGGTGCGCGTCGTGCTTGGGCGCGCCCCCCCAGAGGCCAAAGGGCACCAGGTTGTGCAGGGACCAGGGGAAGTTGTACCCGCAGTGGTCCTCGGTGGACACGTAGATGTTGAAGACCATGAAGCCCCAAGTGGTGAGGCAGTGGCACTGCAGGAGGATGGGGTCCACCGTGGTCCAGAACCCGACGCTGAAGAGTTCCCACCCGGACAGGTACTGCGTGACCAGGCTGAAGGGCGCGTTGTACTGGTGGTGCGTGGCGTGGAAGGTGCGGTAGAGCCACGGTATCCGGTGGTGGAGCAGGTGCCACAGGTAGTACTGGAAGTCGAAGACCACCATGCAGCCCACGATGCCCAGGAAGAAGCTCCAGAGCGTGGGGGCCTCGGAGGGCAGCGGCGTGGGCGGCCTCCACATCCACTGAGCCACCGCCGACGGGAAGATGTAGAAGATGTGGTTGTAGATGGTGACCCCGAAGGTGGTCCAGATGTTGGGCCAGGTGACGGGGCGGTCCGGGTGCAGCCTGTAGCTGTTGAGGCGGGGCCAGGTGGGTGCCAGCAAGTCCAGGACGGTGTAGAGACCGACCAGGAGGAAGTAGGTGGAGACGGAGAGCACGATGGGGAAGAGCGGGCTCCTCAGGAGGTCGTGGTGGTTCTTGTGGAGGTAGTCCCAGAGCGGCTGCAGGACCACGGCCCCGGACTGGCCCCCGGTCACATTATTCACTTCCCACATCCAGGGTAAGGCGGTGAGTAACCTGCCTGCGCTCATCACTGATGCAGTCCTCCACACAGACGCCGATCCAAGAGGATTATTCTCTAACGAGCCGGCGATGAAAGGAGCGATCCAATCAGAGTCCTCTCGTAGGTTGAGCAACAGCAAATTGTCTGGTGACGCCGTGCCAAATTGGACTGGAGGGCCGTCTAAGGCTCTTATGTATGTTCAAGCCCCACCTCCCCCCACCCCCGCTCCCCCCGAGCTTTCAAAGAAGGCGCTCTGTAAAGGCCCTTTTTCATGGGCACAAGGACCGCAGCCAGGGCTCAGGAGCCGGGCCACAGCGGCTCTCATCTCCGACCCAGATCATGGAGGGAGAGCTTCCGACTGCTGCTGAATTTGACTTTTATCAGACAGAGATGAGGGGAAGCCGCGTCCAGCATCCGAATGGAGTCAGCTGTGACCAGGAACACCAAGTTTACACACACTTATCAAACAGGAAGTTCGTCTGTCAGAGGCTGCACGGAGATCTGAGCCCAACACGCACAAACATCAGCTGTTTACATAGATTCAGTCTGGCTCTATAATGTGAACGTCTACACACACACACACACACACACTGGGTCACCATGAGTCCCACAGGGTAATTAATCATTAAATCTGTCAAATGAGACGTGAACCCAAAAGCACTTCCTCCCAGCGTGAGTCTTCTCAGTGGAGCTGAAGAGACCGGAAACTTCTGTAACTGATCATGTGATTTCTGGAGGATTAGGATTTTTATATTTGACCACAAACGCAGGCCTGCAGCGCTGAGTCATGTCTGTTGTATGCCTCAGCTGGTCGTGTTATATAATGATCAACATCATCCACGTTACATAAAGAAGCCACAGCCTCAGATATACATGAAACATTTCATCAGGATCGAATCCAAACATCCAAACATGCTCACAGATATTTGACTGAATTTAAACGACACAAAAACACTTTACATCACATAATCCAATCTAATCCAGCTTTATCTCTGCAGCTCCTCTCATGGTCTCAACCGCTGTTACAGTCATCGAATAGACTGAGGATTAATGCATGGACCAGGTTTTTCAGCACCTGCTGGGACACAGGTCCTTTACTGCTTGGTACAAATCCTCAGGTAAGAGCAGGTTCACCTGGTTTCTTTTTTTCTTTTTTTTCATTTTTTCTTTTTGTTTTTTCTTTTTAAATTGTAAAAACAAATAATACAAAGACTAACACATGTCACAAGATGGATTATACAACATACAAGCAGACTAATTTTACCACAACAAAAAACAAACAAACATAAAAAAACAAACAAACAAAAAACATTAAAACAAACTAAAAAACAAAACTGAACAAAAAACAAACAACCCCCCCCAAATAAAAACAAAGTGAAAAAAAACAAACAAACGAAATAAGCAAAACAAAAAAGACAAACAACAAATTAAAAAATAATGTAAAAAAAACAACAAAAATGTAAAAAACACAGAACAAAGAAAAAAGAAAAACAAAAAAACAAACAAAAACAAGAATATTTACAAAAAAAAAACAAATTATACTAAAAACAAATAACAATAATAAAAAACAAACAAAAACAAAAATATTCACAAAAAACAAACAAAAACACAAAAACAAATCAAACAAAAAACAAACAAACCAAAGTCCCCCCAAAAAACAATCAAACCAAAAAATCAAACAAACAAAAAACAAAAGCCATCACAAAAGCCAAAACAACCCCTCCCCCCAAATAAACAAAAAAAACCCAAACAAAACAAACAAACAAACCCCCCCCCCCCAAAATAATCAAAACAAAAAAACACAAAAACCAAAACAAAGACCCACACCCAAAAATACAAACAACCCCCCAAAAAATAACAAAATAACAAACAAACAAAAAAAGCGAAAATAAATGAATAAATGGATAAATGGATAAATAAATAAATAAATAAATAAATAAATAAATAAATAAATAAATAAATAAATAAAAATAAGAAATAAAAATAAAAAACTTCTGATCTCTCCTCCCCCACCCTTACAGCCACAGTTTGTTTTTCTGGCTCATTCATAGAAACAGTTGACACTTGAAATGAAGGAGAGTTCAACAATAAATCAAACGTACAGATTTTAAAATCAGCATGAACTGAGGACTGAGGAGTTTGTTTTGTGATAATCTGAGACACACAGGTCCACATGTAGAGTCCCAGAGTCAGAGTCCCAGAGCTGTGTGCAGGGTGTGGTTACGCTCGTTTGTTTTGCATCCTCCAGAGACAGAGACAGGTCAGAGAGCTTCATGCAAACAGCTCAGGTCGTTTGGTTCATTCAGAGGCTCAGACACAGAGTTTCTGACACAGACTCAGAAATGAACCTGATCACTCTCTACAGGTGGATGACTCTGCGTTACTGGGGTTACACCACAAGCTTAGGTCAGGTGATAGGTTAATGCACAGCAGGCTGATAAACAGTGTTAGCTCTGATCGGCCAGTAGAGGGCAGTAAAACTTTAGTCTTCTTCAGACGTGACTCTCAGCAGGAGAAATGAAGCTGGATCAGGTTACTGGTGCAGTTTCCTGTACTGCTATATTATTCTTATTTTAAAAAAAACTAAACAAACTAAACATTTTCTCACCACATCTGTACGTGTTTGATCAGTTCAACTGTTAATTTTGTCAAAGATGCTGAAAGAGGACGTTTTTCTGGGCCTGTCAGATGAATGTGGATCATATTAAGAAAATTATAACCAACCTACTGTGACCAAACTTACAATCATATGTGTATCAAAGTGAGGCCCAGTGGTTAAAGTAAAAATCTAAAGGTCGTGACCTTGTACAGCTGTGTCAGACGGTGAGAGGAGGTGACTTCAGGCCACAGTAACAACAGAGAGAAGCCACGTCAGGTCCTGAGTTCACAGCGTCCTGGAAACATGAAGGGAAGGAGAGGCGGGGCTTCATCACAGGCTGTGTGGTCTTGAACCGACCCCCCCGCCTGTTTCCATGGTGACGTAACGTCAGGTTGTGTCAGGTTACACGTCTGTTTCATGCCCAGCGTCCTCTCTGAAACTAACTGTTTCATCAGATTAACAAATGGAAACTGATTTTCCTGACAGCAAGTGGAGGAAAAGTTGAGAGCTCACCTGTCGTCTGACATCCCTCAGGTGAAGTCTCCAGGGGCCGAGGGCTGGATGAAGTGTTTCCTTCAAGGTCGCTGCTGACACAGGGACAGAGGAGCAGCTGTTAGAGAGCAGACGTCAGACAAAATGAGGCATGTTCGATTCTTCAACTTATCAGAATTATATCACATTGAAATATTTAACTCAGCACATTAATATCATTGACTTACTGTAACGACTGCTCTGCAGCTCAAAGAGGAAACATTCCTGAAACTGAACCAAAGCTCTCTGCAGACTCTGAGGTTAACTTTACTGATGTTAGTCTTTCTAAAATCAGTCTGAACATCCACCTGTGCATCTTTTACAGCATCAGTCACTTAAATGTTATAAAGAAAATTGAAAATAAACCCATAAAGTTTAACATCAGATGCAGTTCATAAAAGTTTACCAATGTGTCACAGCATGTCCAATTTCTATTTTTCAAGGAGAAAAGAAAAGATAAGAAAAAATACATAAAGAAAATTAAAGCTGCAAGCAGCGTTAGACGGGTCCTCGGGCTCCTGCCGGTTTTCCCTCCAATGTGTCCAACAAAATAAGACGAACATTTCGGCGTTGGTTTGATCTGTCTACGACATTCCTAGCCCCAGTTAGGGCTGTTTTGGTGTGTGTAGGCTTGAAGTGAGCCTTATGGCTCTGAGAGAATATTATGGGATGTCAGGGAGTCAGTTGATACCATGGCAACGTATCCCTCTGCTAGGCTGAAGGACATCACCAGCTGCATGAGTGGAACTCTAATTAGCGTGACAGAACCCCAAACAGAGTGGAGACTGAGAGTTTATCAGCCATCTAATGTAAAGAAATCCTCACAGAGTCCACAATTTTACCCCAATCTGTGTCAAAAATATCATGTTGATAGGAATTTTTGTCAGGAATCCATTTTTGGCATTTTTAAAGCTGTACGAGTTTTACTTTTTTCTCTAGAAGCACAAATGCGTCACAAGACAGATGGAAGAGTGCTGGAAATGGATTTTTTATTTATGAGAAACGTCCAAACTACTTGTCCTGTAGGTCACAATGTTGGCTTAATCTGTGTAAAAATATCATATGGTTGTAGGGAATTTTGTCAGGAATCCAACCATGTAATTTTTAAAGCTCTATGACTTTTAGTTTTTTGTCTAGAGGCCCAAATGCAGCACTAGTAGAATGTGTGTTTTGACCTGAAATCTTTTCTCCTCATCTGCTAACATGGAGAAATCCTAAATCGGCCAAAAGCGGTCGGCGACTTTGAGGGCTCACCATTCAAAAACCGGGCCCGAAATAACAACTTCCTTCACAACTTTTGGAGAGCAGGGTCTAGTCTGTCATGTGATGGTAGTCTCAAACCTGTACCATTTTTGGTTTCAGAGGAGAAAATTTTTGCAGAAAGGGTTAAAAAAAAAATTTTTTAATTTTGTGAGGCAAATAGCCGGCTTCCTGTTGGAGATAGGTCCAGGGTAGCAGCGTATGATTTTTGCGTCTCGATGACACGAGCATTTTGGTGTTGGTTTCATCTCTCTACGACATTCCTAGCCCGAGCTAGGGCTCTTAGCGTGTGCCTAGGTGGCGCTATTGAGCTTATTATGGGATGTAGGGGGTCATGTTTGGTATCAAATTGCAATTTCACGCGATCCTGATGTGTGTGCCAATTTTGGTGAGTTTTTGAGCATGTTTAGGGGGTCAAATTAGCGTTCATTGACGGGGCGGAATAATAAGAAAAAATTAAAGCTGCAAGCAGCGTTAGACGGGTCCTCGGGGCTCATGCCGGTTTTGCCCTACTATAATGGTATTGGCCCCACTGTGTCCAACAGAATAAGACGAACATTTTGGTGGTGGTTTCATCTCTCTAGGACATTCCTAGCCCCAGTTAGGGCTATTTTGCTGTGCATAGGTGGAAGTGAGCCTAATGGCTCTGAGAGAATATTATGGGATGTCAGGGAGTCAGTTGATACCATGGCAACGTATCCTCTGCTATGCTGAAGAGAAATAGCCAACTTCCTGTCTGGGAAAGGTCAGGGTGTCAGCAAGTAATTTGTTCGTCTCAATAAGATGAACATTTTGATGTTGGTTTGATCTCTCTAGGACATTCCTACTGGCTGCTATGGCTGTTTTAATGTGTCAGAATGTGGACAGAGGGAATATTATGGGATGTTTGGTATTATATTGAAGAGTTTGATGCTTGAAATGTGTGTACTGATTTTGGTGAGTTTTTGAGCATGTTCAGGGGGTCTAATAAGCACTTTAATGGAGGAGAGAGTCATTGTTGCCTCTGCTGAGTCATGTGACCAGCTGTGTGGAGCTCCTAATCAGTGTGTGACATCATCACAGAAGTGCAGGAGGATCAAATTCCCCAAAGGACAAACTTCTCATCCTGTAGGCCAGAATGTTGACCTAATCTGTGTAAAAATATGATTTTCTTGAAGAGCGTTTTGTGAGGAATCCAACCATGTCATTTTTAAAGCTGTGCGACTTTTACTTTTTTGTCTAGAGGCCCAACTGCTTCACTGAAGCTCCTCTCCCATCTGTTAACATTGCGTGGTCGGCGACTTTGAGGGCTCGCCATTCGAAAACCGGGCCCGAAACAACAACTTTCTCCACAACTTTTGTAGAACAGGGTCTGGTCTGTCATGTGAGCCAATTTTCATGCCTGTACCATTTTTGGTTCCAGAGGAGAAAATTTTGGCAGAAAGGCTAAAAATGCCGAAATCTCTTATTTTGGCGGGCAAATTGCCGGCTTCCTGTGCGAGATAGGCGAAAAAAGACCACCCCTGAAGTTGTGCGTCTCAATGAGATGAACGTTTTGGTGTTGGTTTCATCTCTCTCGGACATTCCTGGCCCGAGCTAGAGCCATTTTTGTGTGGTTTTCAGTGGATTTTCGAGGTTTTTTGGCTCTAGATGGATTATTATGGGATGTCAGGTTTAACTTTTTTTATTTTATCAAATTTTTTGGCAGTCACAATGTGTGTGCCAATTTTGGTGAGTTTTTGAATATGTTAAGTGGACCTAATAAGCGTTCAAAGCGCGTGTGGAATAATAATAATAATAAGAAAGAAACGCAGCAGGAACAATAGTGCCCTCGGCCTTCGGCCGAGGGCACTTTCTAGCTTGCTAGAAAGTGCCCTCTTCCGTAGGCCGAGGACCCTAATTAAAGCTGCAAGCAGCGTTAGACGGGTCCTCGGGGCTCATGCCGGTGTTGCCCTACTATCATGGTATTGGCCCCACTGTGTCCAACAGAATAAGACGAACATTTTGGTGGTGGTTTCATCTCTCTAGGACATTCCTACTGGCTGCTATGGCTGTTTTATTGTGTCAGAATGTGGACAGAGGGAATATTATGGGATGTTTGGTATTATATTGAAGAGTTTGATGCTTGAAATGTGTGTGCCGATTTTGGTGAGTTTTTGAGCATGTTCAGGGGGTCTAATAAGCACTTTAATGGAGGAGAGAGTCATTGTTTCCTCTGCTGAGTCATGTGACCAGCTGTGTGGAACTCCTAATCAGTGTGTGACATCATCACAGAAGTGCAGGAGGATCAAATTCCGAAGGGACAAACTTCTCATCCTGTAGGCCAGAATGTTGACCTAATCTGTGTAAAAATATGATTTTCTTGAAGAGCGTTTTGTGAGGAATCCAACCATGTCATTTTTAAAGCTGTGCGACTTTTACTTTTTTGTCTAGAGGCCCAACTGCTCAGCGAGGGCTGCTCTCCCATCTGTTAACATTGCGTGGTCGGCGACTTTGAGGGCTCGCTATTCGAAAACCGGGCCCGAAACAACGAATTCCCCCACAACTTTTGTAGAACAGGGTCTGGTCTGTCATGTGAGGCAATTTTCATGCCGGTACCATTTTTGGTTATTGACAAGTTAATGTTTGTAGAGAGGCTTAAATTTCTGAAATCTCTTATTTTGGCGGGGAAATTGCCGGTTTCCTGTTGGAGCTACGCAAAAATACCTCCTATATTTTTTGTGCGTCTCAATGAGACCGACGTTTTGCTGTTGGTTTCATCTCTCTGGGACATTCCTGGCCCGAGCTAGAGCCATTTTTGTGTGTTTTTGAGTGTTATTTGGCTCTAGAGAGATTATTATGGGATGTCGGGGGTTCATTTCCACATTTTATCAAATTTTCGGGGTCACAGAATGTGTGTGCCGATTTTGGTGAGTTTTTGAGCACGTTTAGGGGGTCAAATTCGAGTTCTCGCGTAGGAGGGAATAATAATAAGAAAAAAAAAGAAACGAACGAAAAACAATAGTGCCCTCGGCCTTCGGCCGAGGGCACCTTCTAGCTCCTGCTAGAAGGTGCCCTGGCTCAGGCCGAGGACCCTAAAAAGAAACGGACGAAATACAATAGTGCCCTCGGCCTTCGGCCGAGGGCACCTTCTAGCTCTTGCTAGAAGGTGCCCTGGCTCAGGCCGAGGACCCTAAAAAGAAAAAATAGAAAAGAGTGCTAAGAAATCAAAATAGGAAAACTTGACCTCAGAAAAAGAAACAAGCCAGTAAATAAATAAATAAATAAATAAATAAATAAATAAATAAATAAATCCAACTTTATTTGTTAAGCACTTTGAAAACAGACACTGTTGGCCAAAGTGCTGTATGGAGAAATTAAATAATCAAAATAAAATAAAATAAAATAAAATAAAATAAAATAAAATAAAATAAGATAAAATAAAATAAAATAAAATAAAACAAAATAAAATAAAACAAAATAAAATAAAATAAATAAAATAAAATAAAATAAAATAAAATCCATGGTTAACAAGAGCCAAGAGAAACACTTTGTGTGAAATACAAAAACAATAGAAAAACAATTTAAAACATAACCAAAGGCACTAAAAGAGCAATCAAATAACAAAATAAATAAAATAATTAAAATCAGGGATTACTTTGTGTTAAAAGCCAGAGAAAAAGGTGGGTTTTAAGAAGAGATTTAAAAACACATAAATACATTTATCTCAGAAAAAAAAGAAAAAAAGGAGAAATTAAAAAATAAAGAGGAAGGATTCACAAATTAAAGTGTGAAAAATAAAATTACAAGAAAAATGATACAGATATTTTTAGTGAGACCTGACCTGAGAAAGAAAATAAACAATGAAAAAGAAAATAGGGTGTAATAATTTCTCAATGAACTACACTTAGTGAAACTACTGATCACAGGCTGCTGGTTTAAAGATGAAGCTCTGTACATTTAGCAGAAACTCAACGACTCTTAAAGCTGATATTTTTACATGAAATTATTTTATTTATTTATTTAAATTGAAATATATATTATTGAATTTTTTAATTTAATTTGATTTAATTTAATTTAATTTAATTTAATTTAATTCTTTTTTTTTTTTAGGTTTCAAAACACAGTAACATCCACCCCGATCCCACTCTCTGCCACTCCGTCCCAACAATGACAAAACCTAAATTACAGTTAGAGGTGCATTAATGAAAAATCAATTATACAAACCCATTAAAAAATAATAATAATAAAAATAAATAAAAAATGTATAATAATGTATAATAATAATAATTAATAATAACAAAGAAATTGTAAATAAAAAATACTACTACTACTGCCAATAATAATATTAATAACATTGTAAAATTATGAATGGGTTAATCATGATGTGAAAAAGTGAGAGTTTAATAATTATGCTGGAGGACACAAGACGAGATGAAAAGGAGCAGAAAAGATTAATAAAAATGCAAAGAATGCAGGATCAGAAATATTTGATAAAAAAAAATGTTATTTGATGTCAAAACAGCCTGAACATGAAAAACAATCCTGAACAAATCTGGATCTGATCCTGTCATAAAAAAAAGTGACACATTTTCCTCATATCGCCCCCTAGAGGAGAGTATTTACTTGGTCAGGAGCAGAGTTTGCTGATGGTAACTATCTCTAATGTTTAATTTCACTTTTTATTCCTTTTTATCCTAAATCTGCGTTGTGTGCTCGTTATGGAAACATGTCAGGTGCTGCTGCTCGTCGGCTCAGGCGGGGACAGAAAAGGAAACAAAAATGGAAACTTGTGGCGTCCCCTGAGCGGGAAACGCTGCATCTATTTCAGCTCCAAACCCCCTGAGCAGGGTCTCCTGGTCCACAGGAGAGACCGGTCTGCAGAAAGTTTCCAAAGCTGCTGTCAGACTTCGTTATGTCACCTGCTCCACTCAGAGATTCAGGTCCAGGAGTCCAGACTCAGAAATACAGACTCAGGATCAGTTTTCTACCTGCAGGTGACTCTGACAGATCCAGACCCCCTCAGTGATGGGTCTGAGCTGGAGTCTCTTCAGGGATGGAGAGCTGGAGACTGCTGTGTGAACACCCAGGGGTGCTGCAGGGTTACACTGGTACATGTTTTTCACTAAGCGGCCTTGATTAACACCTGGAAGGAAAGTCCGTTACCATGGGCGTCTCACCTGAGGAATTAATTATCCCGGCACAGGTCGAGGACGGCACGCCTGGCAGCCCCTCACTTCCTGATAAACAAGCTGTGGCAGCGTCTCACCTCATTCAGACCGGACTCTAACCAGGTAAGATCACCACCACCGCCGCCGCCAACGCCGCTGCTGCTGAAGGCACGCCGCTCTCTGAGGTCAGGTCTGTAAGCTCTCCGCCTTCTCCCCGCAGGACGCCAGAGTTCCAGCAGGATGCCGAGCCAGCTCGAGGGGGCCATGGACGCTCTGATCTCAGTTTTCTACAACTACTCCGGGAACGACGGAGACAAGTACAAACTCAACAAAGGAGAGCTGAAGGAGCTGCTGACCAGCGAGCTCACCGACTTCCTCACGGTAACGATGACCTCACACTTATTTCTACGTTTCTGTAGACGGATGGTTTTGTTTCTGGGGTTAGGGATGGTTCCTCTCACATCTGAAACGATACAGTACCAATACTCAGTTCCTGGCAAACGGTATCGGTTCTCAACGGTACTAGTTTCAGTTTTGTTTGTTTATGTGGTGATAAATATTAATTTGTTCAGGGAAGGAGAAGTTTATTTAAATTAAAAGTGCTCTAGAGAGATACAAATCAGCAAAACATATTAAAAGAAATCAATTAAAAAATAAATAAAAAAAACTGATAAAAAAATCATAAAATAAAATTAAATGAAATAGCAAAAAAAACCAAACACATTTTAAGATGTAAGCATTAAAGTTACAGTGCAGAGTTGTACAATAATTTTTTTTTAAATGATTTGTTAAAATTTTCTGATATAAAGGTGAATCTCTGACCTGGATTTAAAGGAGCTGAGAGTTTCAGCAGACCTGATCTACTCTGGCAGTTTGTTCCAGATATTTGGAGCATAGAAGCTGAATGCTGCTTCTCTATGGTAGATTTTTTAATTTTTTTTAACAAGCAATTCAGACCTCATTTTTGTTTTTAAATAACTTGAAACAAGAATTTTTTCTGGACTGATCAGGTGAATGTGGCTCACAACCATGGTTTTAATATTTTTGGATTTTTCATTATAGCTTAGTATTAGTTAGTTTTGACATTTTTTTTTACCATTACAGTTTGGCATTCTAGTTTTTATTTAGTTCTGATTTTTGCAACAAGGCTTAATTTAGTTTCAGTTTAGTTTTAGTTTAGTTTCAGTTTAGTTTTAGTTTTTCATCCCTTATTAGCCAGGTGCAGGATTCAAAAAGCTCAGAGTAAATATTTTGTAATACTGTTTATTTTCCAGTCCAACATAGAGCTCACTGCTCAGTCAATGCTGATACTGAACTGTTGGCTGCTGCCTTAAACACAAGAAAATAATATAAACTTAATAAAAATAAATAAACATAAATTATATAAAAATAATGTTAACATAAATTAAATTAAAAAATAACAATTATATGAAAATAATGTTAACGTAAATTAAATTACAAAAATAAATAAGTAGGAATTATATTAAAAAAATGTTAACGTAAATTAAATAAAAAAATAAATAAATATAAACTATATAAAAGTAATGTTAACGTAAATTAAATTTCAAAAATAAATAAGTATGAATTTTATAAAAAAAATGTTAACATAAATTAAATTAAAAAAATAAATAAATATAAATTATATAAAAATAATGTTAACGTAAATTAAATTTAAAAAATAAATAAATATAAATTATATAAAATAATGTTAACATAAATTACATAAAAACAATAAAAACATAAATTATATAAATCAATATAATATGAGCTTTAATAATTAGAAACTTGGACTCTGTAACAATAAAGTCAGACTCAGATTAAATTAAACTATTACAGATGCTCTGATTCATTGCTCCTCTACGTGATGATGCTGTACGGCGCTGACAACTGCCGAAAACTGTCGTAAAACTGGTTGGGAAAATGTGTCGGATTAATTTAAATCCTAAAGGCGATTAATATTGTCAGAAACTATAACGAAGGACATTTTGTCTTTAATTTTTGTTAGTTTCAGTTAGTTTAGTGAACACGAGATGCAGTTTTAGTTTACTTATCGTTTTTGTTTTCTTTTCTAGTTTTTATCAGTTTGAGTTAACTGCAATGTAGTTTAAATTTTAGTTTTTGTTTTTAGTTTCATTTTAGTTAACTGTTATAACCTTGCTCATAACAAGTATGATAAAACATTTTTTACTTAAAATGAGACAAAACACTAATAATAAGATTTCAGTTTTGCAGTGTGCAGTCACAGGGTGTGTTTAGGAACCTAAACATGGTACTGTTTGGGGAATTTGATGGGTATCTATAAAATAACCTAACTCAGTACCAGCCCTGGAGGTTTTTCATCCTAAATGTGTATTTTGTTTTATAAAACCTCTGTAAAAAGCTGAGCAGCAACCGCTTTCTCTGGGATGAGTCAGTACAGATTATCTCAAGAGACTGTCTCAGGCGTCCTGACTGTTAAAATCAAACTAATGCTAACACTAGAAGCTAATGCTAAATGCAAACATTAAAGTTTAAGTCATGTTTCTGTGCATGAGTCATTCCATCACATCAAGTTTTGAGTCTGGATCAGTCGTCTCTCTCAGTGTCACCAGCGTGTACAGAGAGCACATCGGCTAACTCTGGAAAGTCTTGTTACAGATTAGAACTGGGGCGAGACGGTTTTCTCACGATTCGATCCTCTGATTCAATTATTGGGGAGGGAGTTTGATTTGAATTGCGAGTTTTTGATCATTCTGATTTTTATTTTGCTTCTTCAACACCAGACCAAGTGAAAAAGTTGAATGGTGATGACGTCAACAGACTAAATCAGGAGCCATATTTTTCCCAAAAATGAACATCTTGTGTGAGTCAGTTTTTATGATTTGCTCAGAAAATCTAACATCTCAACTATTATCTAATAATATTATTAGATAATAGTTGAGATATTAGATAATATTATCTATTATCTGACTTTTAAAACATGTTTTTATTCTTTGGCTTACAACTCCAGCGAGACTTAGTTTCTTTGCCTGGTCTTATTCTCTTTTATTTTCTTTTATTCCCTTTTACTTGCTTTTTATTTGCTTTTTATTGTTTTTACAATGTTTTTCTTTTATTTGTCTGTTTTTACTGATCTGTTTTTATAATTTCATTCGATCTACCTGTACAGCACTTTGTCTACAGCTGTGGTTGTTTTTAAAAGTGCTCTATAAATAAAGCTGGTATGGTATGGTATGGTAAGGTTTGCAGAAAGGACCCAGATGCAAACTACTTTTGAAACAGAAAAAAGGTTTTAATGTTCTCCAAAGGTTCAAACGAAGAACTCAACGGCAAAGCTGGCCGGCAGATCACTAAAGGGAACAAAAAATCACAGCGAAGCTGGTACAAAATAAGGCAGCAACAATATTCTTCTTTTAACTCAAAACTGAAAAAACTCTCACGCTTGGTTTTCATCAAGACAGCCAGGACAGGACATGACGTGACAATCTGACACAGGACAAAGGGAAACGCAGACTTGAATATAAGAGGTAAAGGGACTCAGGTGGAAACAATCAGGAGCTGGGATCACAGTCACAAGGGTGGGAAAACACCAGGAAGTGAAGTGACCTGAAACAAGAGGAGAGAAGTCACTACAAAATAAAACCAGACATGACAAAAATGAAAGACCAGGCTGCGGTAAAAAGTGCTAAATTCAGGACATGACGATATCCAACTCAGCTTACAAACAAAGACTAAAACAAAGACTAAAACAAAGGGTTGAAATTTGAAAAATTCCCACCCCTGTTACAAATATTACACAGATTTTAGCTTCTGTACATCAGCTTTTCATCCATTTCAGGATTTTTTTAGATTTTTATTCCATAATTTTTTGGCTTTGAATTCCCGGTTGCCCATGAAGTTGGAAGTTGGACAAAAAGATCAAAAAGTTAAAATTACAGAGGAAGATTTTTTTAAATTCTAGCTTCACGGACGACAGTTTGAATGGGCAGCTTCGTGTCTTTCAGATCTTTTGCAGGATGACGCCTCAGATTCAGATGGCTGAGCTTTACTAACCTGCTGCTCCTAAAAATCCAGGATCAGGAATTAAAAACCAACAGACGAACATTAGATATTAAGAATTGTACAAATGTCTTTTGGATTTTGTAAATGTTTAGCGTCTTTTAATTATCAAGCTCCAAAGACAGATGATAAGAACTGTATCTCAACTAATTTCCTAAAATCTAGGAACAGGGAGAGTTTTTTACAGGATAAAGCAACAAAACAACAAAAACTCACGGTGATAAATGTCAAAGAGAGTCTCAGGAGCTTAAAATAACTCATCAAAGTCTAAACACTAGTAAAAATCCAGCAGCTGCATCAGGATTAAGATTTTTGCATCCATACAGTTTCTCCTTCCTGACAGTGAACGTGTTTTTGGTCGTTTAGGTTGGGGTCGTTATTTTCCTTCCTGACGTCCTCCAAACTTTAAAGAGGAATCAAACAAAGTGATTTCATGAACCGCTGTGACTGTGTTTGAGGAAAGGCGTCCTCATCGATGGCGTCCAGCTGTTACAGTCAAACTGCTGTTGGTCCTTTCATCACAGCTCTGCAGGAAATAAAGGATGATGATGATGAGGAGGAGGAGGAGGAGGTCAGTTCAGATAACCTGAGCACCCTGAGTCTCCCTGATAGGGTCACGTCTCTGTCATCTCTGTTCCTCCTATAGATGTTTTATTCTTTTATCACCTCCTTCTTCTTCCTCCTAAAGATGGGAGGCCCCAGGTGCTCCAGCAGCATCATCGTATCTCCTCCAAAAATAGACTTTCCTGAGACGTCAGCGAGTCCCTTTGGACCAGAGTCTCCTCTGAGACCAGACGCAGCCTCAGTGAGGAAACGTTCAGCTTCAGTTTCCTCCGACCACGACTCCAGGATCAGGATTTATGAGCAGCGTGGGTTTAGTTTATTAAGGAGAGGATTGTTTTAGATGGAGAATAGTTTATGTCTTTATATATCTTAAGGAAATGAAAGATTTCAGAGCGTGAAACTTTCCTGCTGCACCAAGACTTCCTGTGTGTTCAGAAATGTGCTGTTTCTGTGCAGATGTGTAGCTCTTTCCTGACTCTCTGCCAAAATCAGCTCGAGACCTGCTTCTTCAAGAGTAACGTCCTGGATAAAACACCAACAAATGACATGAGTAAACATGTCTTGTTTTTGACTTTGGGTTACCGTAATGTCAGTTTTTTTTCTGGTTAGATTTAAAGTTATTTTAAATACAAGTTCAACAGAACAGAGAAAACTACATCCTTTTTGGACAGTTAGCAGCAATGTTGGATGATATATATGTAGAAATTGAGTTATTTGTATCGACACATCTGATTGGCTGATACCATAACGTTAGTTGTATACTGTTGTTTTAATAGTTCTCCTGCCAACTCTGCCAAAAAGGACCATCAGCGTACTATGTGGATCCTGACTGGTTTAGGATCTTCCTTCTAGTCCACCAGTCCTCTTTTTCTGCTGTGTCTGATTGTATCAGGGTCATATGTAGGTACAGTGGCGTAGCAAGGGTCCCCTGGGGCCCCAAGCAAGATTGGATTGGTGGCCCATGGGGGGTTAAAAAAAAGTTACTATCTATATTTTTTTTAACATAATATACACCTGCATCAAAAACAATCAACAATGATTGTGCAAAACAATAACATCTCTTTTATTAAAACAAAACACTGCAATAAAATAGCAGAAAGATTCCTTGAAAATATAAATAAAATAAATATCTGAATTTGTAATCAAAAGTGCACGACTGAAAAGTATAAAAAGTTGTGAAAACTGAAAAATAGTGACCTTTGAAGGTTTGTGTCCATTGTAGGCAAATCAAAAGTGCACATCTACATTTCTTAAAACAAATAAAACCAATATCAAAGCTCTTCTAACCAATAAAATTGCTTGAAAAAACATATATAACAAAGTGCAATGACTACAGCTGTCCTTAACTCTTTGCAAAAGTCAAAACTTTGAGTCAAAAAATAAAATATAAATACTGCTTAAGATGCTGTATCCATATTCAAAAGTGGTGCTTCCTTGCCTTTGCTTGAGCAAAATCACTTATGATGTCTTCTAGATTCAATGATCTACCTACAGTAGGTATGGGTACCTTTCACATTTGAAATGACACAGTACCGACGCCTGTATTGATACTCAACGGTACCAATTTTTTGGTACCTTTGTGTGTTTATGTGGTCATAAATGTTTTTAATTCAACATATTTATTTTTTAATATATAACCTTGCAATGCTGCGTTCATGTCCAGCGTGGAAAATCTCCTACTGTTCCACTCCTTAACAGTCAGAAGGATGTGTTTAGGTACCGAAACATGGAACCCTTTGATTTGAACCAGTATTACATTTATCACTCTATGGTTTTGAAGCCAAATTTCCCCGTCACAGACGCAGACATTGTAGCAGTTTGCAGCCAGAGTCTGTGCATCAGAGACTGTGAGGGATTCTGGGAGAATCTGAGTGGAGCTGGGTGACAGAAATAATAATATATTTTTTTTCTTTCTAGAGTCTAATCACTTCTTGACTCTACCTCCAGGCATATTTTACAATCCCTGAAAAAAAATACACAAGAACATCAGCTGTCAATCATCGTTAAACGTGACGTAAAGCCTCATTTTTAACCTCTTATAACTAATGAAAATGAAACTTTTCAGAAAAAAGAGGACTTGGATACAAGACAGCCAAATGATATCTTCAAATCACCACAACAATCAGACGTGAGAAACATTTCTACCAGGTGTATTAATTTTTGAAAGTTTGACCACAGCCCATCTGGAATGACTGGGGAGATGGATTGTTTTACCTATACTGCAGCCAGCCACCAGGGGGAGCAGTTTTTGTGGAGACCTCACTTCAAGCTGAGCAAGATGACGTCCATTTTTTTACAGTCTATGGTTAAAACAAGAAAGTCAACTCTTGAACGAGACCTGTAAGATGTTCATCAGTTTGTCTTCAGCGGTGATAATTTTCTCTCTGAGATACTCGTCGTGTAGATAACGAGTCTGAATTACTCCAACAGGAATCTGAAGTCTCCATACTTTATCTGAACGTGTTTTAATCGTCTGCTGTTTCTCTTCTCAGTCTCAGAAAGACCCGATGCTGGTGGAGAAGATCATGAACGACCTGGACTCGAACAAAGACAACGAGGTGGATTTTAACGAGTTCGTGGTGCTGGTGGCCGCTCTCACTGTGGCCTGTAACGACTTCTTCCAGGAGCAGAAGAAGAAAAGCATGTAGACGTGTAGAAAACGCTGTTCACCATCTGTAAATCCTTCCTGACCGTCACCACGTCCTCACACTTTAAACACCGCCCACTCCTCCTTCCTGTTTATTTCTGGTGTTAGTGTCTGTCTGTGTTCAGGGTCGTACAGAAGGTTGTGATCTTTGCTGCTGATCTATTAAATATGGAATCTTAAACATGGACATGTGTTGGTTTATTTCAACTTTGAAGCTTTTGCTAATCTGCTTTGACCTTAAAGAGGAGGTACTGAGCTGGTTTTATATGATTCACAGGTCGACAAAGAGCAGAGTGATCTGTTATTGACACAGAGTGGTTCGTTGCCGTTCCTACAGAGTAATTTTTACACCCTCTGATCACGGTGGCTACTGTGCAGCTAAAGCTGGTTTAAGGTGAATGGCTCGAAAATGTTAAATTATGGGTTTATAAAACACGAACAAAGAGGACATGTTTCAATCAGGTGTCTTTTAATAAGATCTTTATTTCCTTTAAGAAGCGTCAACTTATGGAAATGAAGACGAAACAAGACGAAACAAAATATCAATAACCATAAACAAAACAAAACACAAGCACAAGACAAGTTAGAATGACAAACCTCTGGAGTGTAATAACAGTTAAAAAATTACACATTGAACTGCTAAAATACCCAGAGAACAAACCCAACAAGATTTATCTCAGAGCTTTAAATTAAAAATGACTTGATGGGCTTAAAAACAAACAAATAACAAGAATTAAAACAACAAAAAATAAAACAAATGGAGCTAATTTAGCCGCCATCAGCTACACGCTAAAGAGAAGCATCTCTGTAGCGGCTTCCTGGGTTATCTTGATCGCAACAATAAAAATTTTAAAAAGAATAAATAAATAAAAGATTTAAAAACAACAAAAAAAGAAGAAAAAATAACAAAACAAAACAAAACAGAAAAAAAGAAGAAAAAAACAAAAACAAAAAAGAAGAAAAAAATAACAAAACAAAACAAAACATAAAAAGAAGAAAGAAGAAAAAAACAAAAACAAAAACAAAAAAGAAGAAAAAATAACAAAAAAGAAGAAAAAATAACAAAAAAGAAGAAAAAAAATAAAACAAAAAAAACATAAAAAAGACGAAAAAAAGAAGAAAAAATAACAAAACAAAACAAAAAAGAAGAAAAAACAACAAAAAAGAAGAAAAAACAAAACAAAACAATAAAAGAAGAAAAAAACAACAAAAAAGAAGAAAAAACAAAACAAAACAAAAAAAGAAGAAAAATTTAATAAAAAAAGAAGAAAAAATATAATAAAACAAAACAAAACAAAATAAACAAAACAAAGAAAAACAAAAAACAAAAAAATAAAACAGAAACACTTTCCGTGTACCACCTGGCAGGACGTACCTGCTAGCACTGATTTTATCTTATTTCCTGCAAACCCACACTAAACTCAGCTTTCAAAATAAAAGCCCTTCTCTTTTTCATCAAAATAGAAACAAAAGAACAAACAAAAGAAGATAAATAACCATAAAGCAAAACATCACATCTAACACCTTTAATACCAAACAACTAATACCTGGGTCATTTTCACCTCAGGCCTCACACAGAAATTCATACATACTGGCGCCAACAATTTAACTCTCGAACATTTCAGGCCCTGATGACGTCATCAAGTCCACAAATTCGAGGTGAAGGCTGGTTAAAGTTTTGGACAAACTAATGGAGCATGTTTGATTATTGATGTCTGCATTTTGTTTTCTTATGGTCTACCCGTATTATGCTGCCATCTAGTGTCGAGTGCGTCAAATTACATCCACTGTCACAGGGAGTCAATGATGGTCTCTTAAAACAAACAGCTCTACAAAAACGACAATAACAGGCTGGATAATCAGTATTACATGTTTAAAAATAACTAAGCAGCTGCTTCATCGTTTGATCCCTGATGTGAGGCTGGTTAATGCTTTGATACAGCTGCAGATATCTAAAGGTGTAGAAAACGAGCGCTCCCCCTGTCACCTGTCTGAGAACAGGAAGCTCAACAGGAGACGCTGCTCCACGCTGACCAAACAAAGGCTGACGGTACGTCTTTAATGTTATTAACACCTGATTCCTGCTCTGGAAAGACACATTTAGGGACATTAAACAAAAGGTTTTCATTCAGGTGTTTGTCAGGAACAGGTAAAGATGGAGTTTCAGTGGATCGCTGTTTGAATGATGAAAACCAGCTGATAAACTTCTGTTACTGAGTGTGGGTTAAAGCTGGTTGGCTGTTTTTTGCTCCTTTAATGTCTGATTGCATCTGAAGTTTTTGTGCTTTGAGCAGCTCTTCTTGCAACCTCTTTACCGCACCAGCCAGCTGCTTTTTCTTTTACTGTAAGAGGGACATTAACCATACCATATCATACCATACCAGATCGTACCGTACCGCGCCGTACCGTACTACTAATACTAACTTTATTTATAAAGCCCTTTAAAAACAACCACGGCTGTAAACTTGGTGCTGTACAGGAAGATAAAATAAAAAGATAAAAACAGATCAGACAAACACACGCATATAAAAGAAAACATATAAAACAAACTAAAAGCCAATGAGATCATGCAAAAAAAACAAAACAAAAAAAACCAAAACTGAATCTTGCTTAGATTAAAAGCCAAAAAATAAAAATGAATTTTAAGACAGGTTTTAAAAGCGGACGCAGTGAAATAAAGGACTGATTAAAATCTACAGTCTTCCCCAAAGCCCTTCTCAAGGTCCATCCATATAACATGAGGTTGGAGTTTCATAACTCTGTTCAAGTGCCTTAATTTAATCTAATTTAATTTGATTTAATTTAATCTAATTAAGTTAATTTAATTAAATTTAATTTATTAAATTCAATTTAATTTTTATTATATCTTATGTTTTTTTTCCCCAACAGACTTAAGACTTAAAAAGCCTTTAAGTGGTTAATTTAATTTAATTTAATTTAATTTAATTTAATTTAATTTATATTTGATTTAATTGTATTTAATGTTTGTTTTCTTTCCAAAAGACTTAAAAGACTCATAAACCTTCAATTGATTTATTTCATATTATTTTATTTTGTTTTGTTTTATTTTGTTTTATTTCATTTTATTTTATTTTATGCATGTTTTTCTCCAACAGACTTAAAAGACTTAAAATACCTTGAAGAAATGATATATATATATATATATATATATATATATATATATATATATATATATATATATATATATATATATATATAAATATATATATATATATATATATATATATATATATATATATATATATATATATATATATATATATATATATATATTTTTTTTTTTTTTTTTCCAGCAGACTAAAAATATTGCCAGACTCAGCTGATTTTATAAAGACAGGGTGTCTAAGTATTACAGTGAGAAAATTTCACAATTTTTAGAATATAATAGAATGGACTTTGTCACTGCACAAGGCAACAAGATTTTGCTGTGCTGTCCTGAATGCAAAAAAAAATAAAAACAACAATAACATAAAAAAACAAGTACAACAGGTGCGGGCTTTGAGTGCCCTATAGCGCCTCCCTGAGGGTAGCAGAGAGAAGAGGTGATGACTGAGGTGGCTGGAGTCTCTGAGGATCTTTGTAGTGGTGTGGTGGCACCGAGTCCTGAAAATGTCTTCCAGTGTTGGCAGACTGAGTCCAATGATCTTCTCTGCTGATTTAATTACTCGTGTCAGACTCTTCACTGCCTCTGTGCAGTTAACAAACCAAGAAGTTAAACAGTATGTTAAGACACTCTGTATGGAGCAGAGGTAAAAGATTCTGAGAAGCTCAGCAGGCAGGTGGTTTTTGAGTGACCATGTGAGGTCCTCAGTGTTGTAGATTCCCAGGAATTTAAAGCTGGTGACCTGCCCCACTTCTTGCCCCTTGATGATTAGTTTTTCATGCACCTTCTGTTCTTTACGGTAATCAATGATGATCTTCTTGGTCTTTTTGATGTTTAATGTGAGGTTGTTTCCATGCACCAGTCTGTTAGCCTGTCTATTTCTTCTCTGTAGTGTGTTTCGTTATAGTCCGATATCAGTCCCACCACTGTTGTGTCGTCTGCAAATTTAATTGTTGTGTTTGTGGAGTATGTGGGAATGCAGTCTGATGTGTATAGTGAGTACAGTATGGGACAATATTCCTTTTACCACAGTTTAAAAAAAAAATAAATTTAGGACAGTAAAAACAAACAAAAAAACAAACAACAAAAACAACAACCAAAAATAAAAATGAACAAACAAAAAAAGAACCAAAAAGGAAAAAAAAAAGAAAAAGAAAAACGGTGAAAAGGCCTGAGTAATACCTACCTCCTTGTAATAGTGGATGTAATTTGATGCTCTTGACACTAGGTGGCAGCACAATATAAGTAGACAATGAAACAGATGCAAACATAAAACCAACAGCTCAGTGAGTGGACCTGAGGCCTCTTCTTCTCTGACACTGAAATGTAAACTACACAGAGAAACACAGACTCTGATTTTATTTATTTTGACGTTTTTTTTTATTTTTCCATCAAGGGAGAATCGTAGCTTTGCTGAATATTTGAAACATTTCAGAGTTTTTTGCTGCTTTCAGTAGCTCTGGTGATAACACCACAGCATCACTGCTCTTCTTTCTTAAGTCTGTGGCTCTTTAACCTTAAGGGATAAAGTACAGCAAGCGTTTTCTGCAGTCGAGTCGAGCTGCAACGATGCTGAAGAGTTTCTGTTTATCTTGGTTTGGTCCCTTTGCAGCCATTCTCTAACTCCACCAATTATTTTAACTCAAACCTGCTCACAGATTTAATAACGCTAATGATGCTAACCCCCAAACAGCGCTCAGTGCCCTCCAGACACCGGGGGGCAGCAGATGCTGGAGCTCTGCAACATAACGAGCAGCGACATTAAAAAAGTGTCCAGCAGAGACGTGCGAGCAGAAGGACGGTTTGGTTTTACTGAACCATTTAACCACGGTGGCGTCGCAGGGATGTGTTTGCAGAGATGTGTTTGCTGGGATGTCTCTGCACACACGGCCCGGTCACAGATTCAGCTCCGCACAGGGTGTTCAATTAAAGAGATTACATTCCTCCCTTCACAGCCTTTAAGCCGTGTAACAACCAGCTTACTCTGCTGGTGTCTTCTCGGATGGCTTCATATCTGGGTGAGGATGTGAATAACTCTGCAACGTTTCCCCAACGCTCGTTTTGAGCAGGTGAGAGGAAAACAACAGCTCCACGAGAGCGCTACGATGCTTCAGCAGTTTACTTCAGGAAATCAAAAGCCGGAGCATGTGAGAACGCAGACAGCTGTAATTGGCTCACGTCGGCTTGGGAGACTGAGTGGGCCTGGCGGGTGGAGGTGGGATGTGATGTTTGTGCCTGCACATGTGGGTGGATTTAAAAATGGATTGGAGACACAAAGTCTTACGGTATGGCAAGTTGTTCGTTCTGATGTGGTGAGAAACAGGCGGCAGAGGAAAAACAAGCGCTGATGTGGGGGCTGTAGCTCGTCTCAGAAGTCGTCAGCTCACACATGACGCCTCAAACTAAAGGGCTACATGAAGCCACAAAGGCAGCCATCTTGGCCCTGCTGGAAACTGAAGTCACACAGGGCAGGAAGAAGATCTTCATCAACCAGAGGATTGGATCGGTGATGGTCTGGGGTTGGTGAACCAGGTCACGTACAGGTCTACTCCTGAACCAGTCTTCCTCCATCAGCTGGAAAACTCTTTCCTGACTCTAAAGTCTGGATTTTCCAACCAGACGATGCTCCTTACCACACGGAGAGGTCAGTTAAAGCCTGGATGGAGAAGCTGAACATTGAACCCTGCCTTGGTCGGATCAATCTGATCTGAATCCAGCTGAAAACCTGGGAACATCATCAAACTCCAGAAACAAAGCAGATCTGTTAGATTTTAATGTGACTAAAACAGAATCATGGACAGCCTGAAAGCTCAGTTTTTGGCAGTAACAGATCAGTTAATGTAAAAACCTCAGGGAGTTTGTTTATTTATCTACGGGGCGTGGATTGTAAAGTTATATGACATCAACATTCATCCACATTTGGCTCTAAAACATCACGTTTGATGCAGATTAAAAGAAATATTTGTGAAATACATTTGTGGAATATTATTTAGATTAATGTTAAACGTTATAAATTAATGTCCTGGGTCTAAATGCTGAGCTATATGTCTAAATATTATATTTTAATATTTAAAGATTTCTAAATATTTAGTCAAGAAAACTAAATCTTGAGCAAAGAGTTCTCAATGTTTAGCTAACATGCAAATTCACACTCCCGCCTGCCAGTAGAGGGCGCCATTTGTAAAGTTGCACACACTGCAAATAACATTTCTCCTCATTTAGCTCCAAAGCATCACTTTTTATACAGATTTAGAGAAATATTTGTGAAAAATATTTGTCAAATATCATAAATAAATGTTGAATGTTTTATACAAACATAATAAATGAATGTCCTAAATCTTAATATTTTTCTAAGTTTCTAAACTTTTAGTTTTTCTTGAATAATTAGATAAGACTAAAAAATTATCAAAGATTTATAAATCTTAAGCAAAGAATTGTAAATATTTAGTCAAGATTTTTAAATTTCAAGCAAACATTTCTAAACATTTAACTGCGTTTCTAAACATTTGCAAAGATTTCTACATATCAAGTGAAGATTTATAAATATTTTGCAAAGATTTTAAGATACTTGCTAAGATTTATAAATATTTAGCTAATATGCAAATTCACACTTACCCCCTGCAGGAAGGGGGCGCCGATTATAAAGTTGCACACATTTAGCTCCACAACATCATTTTTTCTTCAAACGTATTTTGTCAAATATTATAAATAAATGTTTGATTTTTTTTATCTGAACGTGAAGTGATATATATAATTGTTAAATGTTATTTATAAATGTTATAAACGCAAGTCTTGATTCTACATACTTAGCTGTGTTTCTTAACATTTAGTTTTCACTCTAAATCTAAAGCTTAGACTCAATATTTATCAAAGATTTATAAATCCTTGGCCAAGATTTTTTGAATATTTGCTACGATTTCTATATCTTGAGGTACGATTTCTAAATATTTAGCTAACATGCAAATTCACACACATTAATAGAGCAATATTTGTGAAACATTTTTGTCAATAATTATGAATGACTGTTGAATTTTTTTTAATATTACAAATAAATGTCCTGATTCTAAATATTTAGGTACTTTTCTGAACTTTTAGTTTCATTCTAAAAAATTAGTTAAGATTTCTAAATCTTAAGCAAACATTTATAAATATTTGCAAAGATTTCTAAATATGAAGTCAGGATTTCTAAGTATTTGGCTAATATGCAAATTCACACTCCCGCCCTATGGTAGTTCCAAAATAAAAGTTTGAGGAAGTGATTTTGAGAAAGTCAAGCTCCATTTCTTTGATGTCGCCACAGGATCTTAAACGTCACGATCACAGCACTTGATATGTTTATTTTCTAACAGCTGATGTAGCCGACTGTGTCTGACTTTCTCAAAATCTGCTCGGCTGATCGCTTCCTCTAACTTTTATTTTGGTACTTCCTTTGTGGGGGGTGTGTGAATTCGCATGTGAGCTAACTATTAACTTATTACTTTTGCAAAGATTTAAAGATACTTGCTAAGATTTCTAAATATGAAGTCACGATTACTAAATCTTGAGGTATAATTTCTAAATAATCGGCTAACATGCAACTTCACACTTCTGCCTGCAGGAAGTACCAAAACAAAAGCTGGAGGAAGTGATCCGGCCAAGTGGATTTTGAGAAAGTCAAACACAGTCGGCTCAATCAACCATTAGTAAATAAATGTACCTATAGCTTTGATGGAATTTGCACATTAGCTAAATATTTAAAAGGAAAAGTAATATTCAGAAACGTAGCAAAATATTTAGACTCAGAAAATTTATCTTTTATCATTTATAAATAATATATATATTTTTTTATCATATTTGAAAAACTTTTATTTTTATTTTTTTTTTACAAATATTTCCTTAAACCTGTATTAAAAGTGAAGTTTTAGAGCTAAATGTGGAGAAATGTTGTTATTATTATTTATATTTTATGCAACTTTACAATCGGCGCCCCATAATTATCAAGAAAACTGTGGAAAATGTCGAGGTATCAGCCCTTAAATTAAACTTTTATCAGCTATTTTTGTTGTTATCATCAAATTTATCCGAACATTAAAATGAACAAAAAAAAAAAAAAAAAAAAGATGGTCTAATATTATTTTCCATGACTGTATATCTCCTTGCATGAAATATTTTATGTTGAAATGGTTGTTTTGTAACATTTTAAAGCTTGAGTCAGTAAAAGTTAAAACAGGACCTAAATCTGGAGCCACAGCTCAGGTCTCCGGGGCTGGTTTTAAATCCTGTATCGACTCGTGGAGTTTACGACAAACTCCTGATGTGACTGATGTGCTGGCATTTCATCACGGCCCGTTTTGGTGAGAGTAATGAGCGTTCGCTGCTGTTGTTTACCGATTCCTCTCCCTCCTGACTGAAGCCCTGGGAGTCGGTGCGTCAGCTCATCCACAGCTGGCCCTGATAGACTCTGTGTAGGACAAGCAGATAACCTTTACACTGAGCCGCTCTGGATTACACAGGGAGGGGGGGATGACTCAGACTCACACTTGTTGCCTTGGCGCTCTGACAGCCTCACATCTGTGCGTACAGCTCTCTCCACACACCTGTATCATCCACTTGTTCCTGTGCAGAGCTCTGAGCTTCATCTGTTTCATCAAACTCTAAACCCTGAATGTCACAGCTCCTACATTCACTCTGAATTCATCTGTGTTTGAGTCCCTCACTCTGCAGGCCAGCCTTTGTCCCTGTGCTCAGAGGAGCTCAGGAGAAGTGTAATGAGTTGGAAAATGTTCAGATGGTCGGTTTCTCTGACGCTGGCATTAAAATGAATCATCTTAATTACATGTCAGCACAAACACTGCTCCTGATGTAGAGTCTGCTGCTGTGGTGATAAATGGGAGGTGGATTGTTTTCATATAAAAACATTAGTCAAGGACATTTAGCGACTCTTTTCACACGTCACAGCAAACCTGTTTATTCAGGCTGTAAAGAAACACACATCCTTACACACAACTAGCAGCATTAACAGGATCTGTGTTTATAGATGGACACATCGTTACACAGCTGGAAAGATCCGTTTATACAATTAACATCCTAAAATAAAACATGGACGCCACCCGTCTGTCAAAGTACAGCAAAATGAAGCCAATTCACGGACGCTGCCATGTTTGTTATGATGCCAGCTCTGAGCAGTCACATGAGCTGAGCTGTGTCTCTGATTGGACGATCAAACAATCTTAATATCTTCTAAACTGCTGAGTTAGAAAGCGTGTTCTGGTTGTGAAGCTAGCATTTCAGACCCAAGCTGTTTTTGAACCAGGCTATAAACAGGATTTTAAAGCTGTAAAAGTCTGCTTTTTTTGGCTTGGTGCGTATGAGATTTCTGATCTTTTTTCAGTGTTGTTCCAGCCCAAAATGTAACAATGACGCAAAAAATGTTTGAAAAAAAAAGTGTTTTAAAGCCTGAAATATAACAACTGGTTGTTAACATAACAAAAGTCCTGTTTGGGTCAGCTTTTACATTTTGGTTTGTGCAACTTTTTTTGACACATTTGATACATTTTGGGTCAGTTGTTACATTTCAGGCTTTATTACTTTTTTTTTTTTAAATTACATTCCGAACAAACCTCGAGCTTTTCTCACTTCTGCATATTCTTCATTTTTCTAAACCAGTTGTTGCAGTTGAATTCCCCAGTTATGCCAGTAGGTGGCATGTGTCCCTGAGGAATAGGTAATAGGTAAAAAAAAAAATCCATCTCCCTAGCAAGGCTATGATAGTTAACTAAAACAAAACTAAAAACAAAAACTAAAATTTAAAATACATTGCAGTTATCTCAAACTAATAAAAACTAGAAAAGAAAACAAAAACGATAAACTAAAACTGTATCTTGTGTTCACAAAACTAACTGAAACTAACTAAAAATGATAGAAAAAATTCCCTTAGTTATAGTTTTTGACAATATTAATAACCTTTATGATTTAGATTAATCTGACACATTTTCCCAACCAATTTTACAACAGTTTTCGGCAGTTGTCAGCGCCGTACGGCACCATCATAGCGACGTACTGGGACGTGTTTGTTTCCTGCACTGACTGGCTGTGCTCTGTGCTGCGACAAAACGTAGAGGAGCAACGAATCAGAGCATCTGTAACAGTTTAATTGTTACAGAGTCCAAGTTTTTATTTATTGAAGCTCATATTATATTGTTTTTTTAATATAATTTATGTTTAAATTATTTTTATGTAATTTATGTTTAAATTATTTTTATGTAATTTATGTTTAAATTATTTTTATATAATTTATGTTAACATTATTTTATATAATTTATGCTTATATTTTTTATATTAAGTTTATATTATTTTCTTGTGTTTAGGCAGCAGCCAACAGTTCAGTATCAGCATTGACTGAGCAGTGAGCTCTATGTTGAACTGGAAAATAAACAGTATGACAAAATATTTACTCGGACCTTTTTGAATCCTGCATCTGGTTGATAAGGTATGAAAAACTAAAACTAAAGTGAAACTAAACTAAAACTAAGCCTTGTTGCAAAAATCTAAACTAAATAAAAACTAGAATGCCTGCTCTAAAACTAATTAAAACTAAACTGTAATGAAAAATCCAAAACTATTATAACCTTGCTCCCCAGTCATTCCAGATGGGCTGTGGTCAAACTTAAAAAAAAATTAATACACCTGGTAGAAATGTTTCTCCCGTTGGATTGGCTTCAAAACTTGCTGAATTCTTGACAGATTTAGGAACAAATAGGTTTATTACAAACCTCATGGTGGCTGACTATGGACTCTAAAAATTATATATCGAATTCAATGGTTTTAATTATTTTTAAGTATGCAGTAAAATGACTACATCTCTGACGTTTGTAACAAAACAAGTCATTTGAAAATCATTTGAAAATTGAGCAATTAACAGTTATTTCAAAGTCCATGCTTCATTGACTTTAATGCTGTGAGAGATCGAACAGCCTTGTCCAAAGATGGCCGCCATTGAGACGACATTGCTTCCCATTGACTCACAGTGTGCACGAGTTATCTAGTGTTTGTATACATCTATGAATGAGCGCATGAACATAGTGACTCAGCTGTTGTTTACAGTCGTTGACGCTCATGTTGTTTGGGCTTCAGTTATTTACTGTGTTGATGTTTATGATGACCTCAGGAGTGATTGTTGCCTGTTCTGATGCAAATAAAGCAAAATAAAGACGTCTGTTGGTTGGTGATGTTTAAGCTAATCACGGATGCTAACGTAGTGGAGTCAAAGACTCCTTTTGCCATCTGGTTTTATGGGGATGTCCTCGTTTTGTTTTACTTAATAATTTTAAGTAAACGTCATGTTTCTGTGTTTAAAATGTTGAAAAGGGTCTCTGGTTTTGTTTTAGGGTTTTTCGGTGGTTGTAACGCATGGTTCGAAACTGTTAGGCTAACCATGTGCTGTGTTTTCTGGGCGAACTCTGTGGTGTAGCAATAAGCATTTTGCTCTTTTTTTATATGTTGTTTTTCTGTTTTAGCCAAGCTAATGCTGACGACCGCCGGAGATGTTGTGAGACACCTGTGTTTCCTCTGTATTAATCAGATTAAATGGCGTGTTTGTGCCAGAGAGTTTGAGTGTACACAGCTGCTTCACTTACCGGTGATGCTAAGCGCTAGCACTAGCTTTGTAGCCTGAATTACTAGCCTGTATGTGAATTTTGACAGTGAATGGCTGTTGTTTAGCTTTTTAGCTTAATAACTAGATAACTCAGTGTGATGATTCTAGTTAACGATCTGTCAATGCTAATAGCGGCTTCTTCAGGCTAGCATGGGACTGTGAATCAAGGTGTTTTCAGTTATTTGACACATTTGGTGTGTTTTCCTGGATCTCACAGGAACCATGTGACTGTTCAGACTGGATTGTTTCTGAAAATATTAAAGAATGAAGATATCTGAGATCCTGAGTTTCATAACCAAAAGGCAGGCTAGCTAACTGTGACTAAAGCTAACGCAGACAGAGAAACCGAAGACTTCTCGCTGCGTTGCTGTTGTTAAACCTGAGTAACACGGATGGGGTCTAGGACCCGACAGGAAAGTCTGCGTTTCTTCCTCCTCATTTAATCCCTCTGTCTCAGCCACGCGAGGTGAGCCCGGCTTTTGTTGAGAGACACAAATTCTTAATTAATCATAAGCTGATTGTCTCAGAAGACGTGAAGGCCGGGCTTAATTCAGAGCTTAAAATCTTCCCCATCACTCCAGTCATCTGTGAGCTGCCTGGGCGGGACATCTCTGGACTAATCGCAGCTCAAGTTTCACATTTGACTCAGAATTGAAAGCAGCAATTAGCCGGGTCAAGATCGCCATCATCGGATCTGTTATGAAACAATTACATAACCTCCTCATCAGACCGTTTCTCTGCGTCTCCCACACAGGCTCCCTCCGTCTCGTGTCCTCTCCGCTTCCTGTTTAGTCTCTGTGAGGCTTTATCTTTCCACAGCATGTCTCTGCCCCTCCCGTCCCCTCTCTGCCTGACCTTCACTTAAACACCGCTGGACTCTGCTGCGTCTGCTTCAGGTGTGCAGAGAGAAAACAGAAACACTGACCCAGCCGGCTCCATTATCAGCTTTTTGTGAGTTGTGAGTAAAGACAGAGAGCGTTTTAACTGACCTTTTTACATCCTCTGCTTATTGGCTGTAAAAGAAGAGCACACGTCTCAGGGAGGAAATAAAGATGATGTCTCAGGAAATCAAATAAGCGCTCTCATTTGGAGACGAGCATTGAGAAAAGCCAATAAAGGGTTTTTAAAGGTTAGTTACTCAGAAGTCTCTCATATCGAGACTGCTGAGCAAGTTTGGATGGAGTTTCTGAGTTAAAGGGCACGACCATACGAAGGTTTTCAGGAGCAGGAGGCCTTGGGGAGTGTGCAAAAGTTTCTTAGTGTATTTCTTTTTTTCTTTTCTTTTTTTAGGTCATCAGGTTTGTGCATGTATGAGTGTTTGAGAAATTATGTCTATGTTAACAAGTTAAAATAAATTAATTTATTATTATTTATAAAGGCAGAATGATGTCAGCACTGAGTCCACAACAAATTTTCCCAAGGGGACAAGACAGTTTACTCTTACTCTTACTCAGATTTTAGAAAAATGACCCTGCAAAAAAACTGGAATCTTATCAAGTGTTTTTGTCTTATTAAAAGTAAAAATAGTCTTTTTGGGCTTGATATCAGTCAGGAAAAATGTATTGTTTAAAGTTATCTAAAGACGAAAATGAAGTCTGAATTTCTTGTAACAAGTAAAAAATAATCTGCCAATAGATCAAAAGAGATTCAATCAAATATTTGCTTAAAACTGAAAAAATGTCTTAATTCAAGAAACTTTTGTTTTTAAAAAAATTGTAATAAGACATTTTTCTGGACTGATCAGGTGAATGTGGCTCATATTAAGTCAAAAAAACATTTTTTTTAATTAATAAATGATTTTTTTATTACTGTCTTTTAAAAAAAATATTATTTATTTGTTATTTTTTTAATTTTTAATTTTTACATTTTTTTTATTTTTATTATAGTTTTTTAAAAAGATATTTTATTAATTTTTTTCATTTTTTGACTTATTATTTTTTAATTTTTGGTTTTATTATTATTTTCTATAAAAAAGTATTTTATGTTTTTATTTCTTTTTATTTATTATTATCACCATTATTATTTTTTTTTAATATTTATTTATTTTAATAAAGATTGTTTTTTATATTATTATTATTATTATTATTATTATTATTATTATTATTATTATTATTATTATTATTATTATTATTATAACTATTATTATTTTATTTCTTAATTCTTTTTATTTTAATTATTTTCATTTTTTAAAAATAATTTTATAAAAAAAAAAAATTATTTTTATTTATTCGTTATTATCATTATTTTTATTATTGAATTATTATAATTAGCTGATTTTTTGATTATTAATTTTTATTTTATTGTTATTTTTTTTCTTAAAAAAGTCACATTCTACTTAAAATAAGAAAAAAAAAATACTTGAAAACATTTCAGTGTTTTTCACTGCATCAACTGAACTAGGCTTTAAATTTATATTAACCTAATGTGTCCATTCATTTTGTTTTGACACAGAGAATATACTGATAGTCTCATATCCCTCCATAGAAATGCTTTTTTAAGCCTGATTAACGAAGAAATGACACACAGCCAGGTTATTTGGAGAGTAAATGCCATGCATTTATTTCAGCACAGTGACACATCCCTGGGACCGTCATCAACATATTTTATTCACATCTGGCAGAACCTTCACTACATAGCATCACCACTACATTAAGGTCTACTTGTTACAGCATGTTCCAGTGAGTCTATGAGCAGTGTCATGTGCAGATAAATTACAGGAGTCCCACCACATGTCAGCGTGTTCAGAGAGGACGGATGTTTGCAGCACGTCTTTCTCTGCAGTGATTATGTCACACGGTCGCACGTCTCCTCCTTTCTCTTTCCCCCGGTGATGATTATGACACCAGAACAAGAGGGCAGATGTTTCCACTTTGTTCATTTGCAGCTCTGTGCACGACGAGGACAAAAGGTATGGCAGTATATATACATTATTTAAGGGGTCATCTTTCATTAACACGCGCCTCACATCCTGTTTCACAGTTAGTACTCCAGAGGAACAGATTCTTGGATGAGAATGAGAACACAGAGGATATATCAGAGGATACAAGAATAAATACAGCTTTTAATGCATAATAAGAATAATTTACTCAGCACTGAACAGCAGCTCTCTTGTGATATAATGTAGGCAGATAGCTTTCATTCCTGACGGTATATGTTCTGATGATGCAGGGTGTCGCTCCAACGAAAACAAAGAATGAACTCGCTTTTACCTTCGTGTTGATGGCGAGGAACACAAACTTGTGACAGTAGCACGAAACTATTCTCAAAAGATGGAGAGTAACAGCCTGCCGCGCTAACGTGTAGTGCAGGATTTGTTGCTGAGTGTGGATATGAGGATCTGAACAGCCTGACACACAGCGTGCATGGTTACTAAACTCACCACTGTCAGAGTTGACTGTCTTCCTAGCCCCGCCTCTCGTGTGTTTGATGGAAGCCATCGAATTTTGGATTTTGGTCCCGTGACAGCTGCTGTCACTCGTGTGGTGTGTCGGTCAGTGTGTGTTTGTGTGGGTTAAAGGTAACGCAGAGGAGGAGACATTGGGTGGATGGTCTGCTGTCTCTCAGTGCTTCTTCTGGTTCGCTCAGTCGCTGTCCCTATGTCATTGTGTAATCACGTCTATCTTTCTCCGCTCATCTGTTAACTACAGGGTACACCTCCCCACCCTCCTCCCTTCTCCTTCCTCTCCTTCCCTCCCTCCTCTTCCCTCTGCTCGGTGCAGTCCAGGATCCTGGACTATAGAGGCAGGCGGATGTGCATGGCAGAACTATTGGGCCGTGCAGCCAGAATGTAGATGGCGCTCTCCCTTAGAAAGTCTGCCCAGGTAACTGGCCTGTTGGAAACAGAGAGATTATCGTTCAGTCGTGAAAAAACAAAATCATCAGACTGTTGCTCCTTTCACGATTGCTGATTGCTGATTGCTGACACCCTCAAACCATTTTCTCTGTACACTAAATTCTTCATAGCCGGGAAAAATTATGGAAAAGTGAAGGGTTTGTTCACGACGGTGTTTAAAGACGCTATTAGGAGGATCTGTTTTAATGTGTCTGCAGCGCCACCCTCTGGCCCGGAGTATCACACACACTGTAGTAAAGATGTGACTTTTTGGAACAAATGTACTCTGCTCACGCCACAGAGTAAGGGATTTATCAGTACAGTTACGTAGCCCTGCACTGCAAAAAACTGAAACCTTATCAAGTGTTTTTGTCTAATTTTATGTACAAATTCTGCCAATGGAACAAGAAAATTTGCAAAAATTTTTGCTTAAAACTAGAATAATGTATGAAAACAAGTAACCTTTCTCTTGATCTTTTTTTAAAACATGTTACAGTAAGTCAGACCTCATTTTGTCTTTGAATAACTTAAAATCAGACATTTTTCTGGACTGGTCAGGTGAATGTGGCTCAGATTAAGTCTAAAAAGACATTTTCCACTGAAAAAACAAAACAAAGACACTTGATAAGATTCCTGTTTTTTTCTAGTGTGTGAGTGTTTTTGTCTTATTTAAAGTAAAATATGTTGTGTTATACCAGATATGAGCCACATTCACCTGGACAGTCCAGAAACATTTCTTATTTTCTGTAACTTAAAGACAAAAATGAGATGAGAAGTTTGTAACAAGTGAAAAAATCTCAGACATAAGACATTTTTCTGGACTGGTCAGGTGAATGTGGCTCATATTGAGTCTAAAAAGACATTTTTTACTGAAAATAAGACAAAAACACTTGATAAGATTTCATTTTTGTAGTATATCACCAGGACTATTATAATTACATATGTCCAACAGTTACACAGGATAATATGGACAATTCTACGCTGCAAAAACTGAAATCTTATCAAGTATTTTTGTCCCATTTTAAGTTAAAATTGACTTCTTACACTGGATTTGAGCCACATTCAAAAGACCGGTCCAGGAACATTTCTCATTTAAAGTTCCTTAAATACAAAATCAGGTCAAAATTACTTGCAAGAAGTAAAAAAAAATCTTCCTTAAAAAAAAAACAAGAAAAATGTCCTTAAAAATGATTTGGAAAATGGAATAATGTCTAAATACAAGTAACTTTATTCTTATTGGCATTTTTTTACTTGTTGCTAACAATTCAGACCTCATTTTTGTCTTATAATAACTTAAAATAAGTTTTTCTTGAGTGGTCAGGTAAAAGTAGCTCATATTAAGTCTAAAAAGACATTTTCTTCTGAAAATAAGAAAAAAACATTTGATGAGATTTCAGGGTTTTTTTTGTAGTAGATCACTGGGCCAATTTTAAAATACTGATGTCCAACAGTTACACAGGATAATATGGACAATTCTACAATGCAAAAAACTGAATTCTCATGAAGTATTTTTGTCTAATTTTAAGTAAAAACTGTCTTATAATACTTTTTTCGAGCTACATTCACCTGATCAGTCCAGAAGAGTCTCCTTTTTCAAGGTGTTTTAAAACAAAATGAGGTCTGAATTGCTGTAACAGGTAAAAAAAATTCTGATAATGAAACAAAAGAAAAGTTACATAAAACTAGAAAAATGTCTTAAAACAAGAAACTTTTCTCTTGGTCCAGTGGCAGATTTTTTAAACTTGTTACAAGGAATTCAGACCTCATTTTTTCTTTAAATAACTTGAAATCAGACATTTTTCTGGACTGATCAGGTGAATGTGGCTCATATTAAGTCTAAAAAGACATTTTCTACTAAAAATAAGACAAAAATACTTGATAAGATTTCAGTTTTTGCAGAGTTTGCACAATTCACCCCTCTTAAAAAAGGAGATTCGGTAAGATGGACAGTTTCAGTGATTGGTTTTAAAAACACTTTTTTAGCCTTTTGAAAGTTTTTACCATTTTAAAAATGCTGACTATCTCTTATCTTAGGTCAGTCTTACAAGTGAAAAAGAGACTTAGGCCTCAGGCCTCTATGCTAACAGCTACAGCTAAGCCCTGTTTCCACCAAGCGGTCCGGTTTGGCCCAGTACGGTTTGGTACAGGCTGGCTTGGTTAAGCTTGGTCCTGTTTGTATTTCCACAGCCAACAGTGCCCCCTCGTGGTAGGTGGTGTATAAGCTGAAAGCTGACAGCTGCATCAGGTACATAATAGTGTGACGCCGAAGGATGAAGGATGCCAAAAAGTGGGACGTCTCGTTTTGGTTATTCAGGATCTGTCCCAGGATTAGCCAGTGGAAACACCGTATAATGCATGCCATGCCAAGACGGACCAAACTGAACCACTTGGTGGAAACGGGGCTTTACGCTCAGTGAAGTTAGCTAGCATCTCTTTTATGCAAAAGTTGTAATCCTGCTATCTTCAAAACAAGTGAATTATTAAAAACTAATTCCTGTTCGTTGTTAAAGACTGGAGGTATCGCCCCCCCCCCACAACGACTGCTTCACTTCACTGCTCATTACAGTAATTATGGTACAATCACTTGGTAATAGCATCACAGTGAGTTTCCTGTCAGTGTTTGATTTGATTTCCTTTCTCCTTCTTAAAAAGACTTCATAAAAAGTGTTTGTCATTCAGCTCAATGAGAGTCTCTTTCTGCAGATCTCTGTGGTTCTGGTTCCCTGTGGATCGCTAACCGTAGCGCCGCTGCATTAGCTTCAATTATTGCAAAAACCCAGTAACAGGGCATGAAGGAAAGTCTGAGAGGAAATGTTTCCAAAGAGGATTTGTCTTTATTATCTGCTGAGAGTCTGTGAGTCAGTTCCAGGTCAGTTAAAGGGGCAATGCAGCATTTTCACAGGTGGCCATGTCAAACTCTTAATATACCCCAGTGGTACGCGACACATGAAATATTTTCTGTCTTTGCTCAGAGAGGACGAAGTGTGAGCTAATCCAGGGAGGTAGCCTGTTTTATTAGAGCAGGGGGGACAAGGTTATGTTATTCTTTATGTTTAAAGGACGCCATCGACCAGGAAAGTTTGCTAAAGGTTAAAGACTCTACGGAGAGTTTGTGTTAGAGAAAGAGTTCAGAGGACAAACCTGTTGTCATCAGTCTTGGTCCTTTCACTGGCTGGGCTGTTGTCACATATGGGGCCGACGTGACTTATACTGGAACAAAGGAAACATTAGCATCAGGAGTTAGCATTTAAATACACATGAAGCACCACTATGCTAACAACATATCTTTGGCCTGAGAAAAGTAAACAAGGAAGTTTTTCTTTGTCAATTTCTTGGAGGACTGGTGCTCAATTCTGTTCTTCTTGGTCCTGATTCATCAAAAATATGTTACCTACATGACATATCTGGTTTACTGCTATGACTCTTCCTGTTAACAGTGTGACTAAGGTTTAATAATGATTGTTGTAGTAAGTAGGCTGATAAGATCACAGTTTACCACTATTTACTATTAAGCTGGAACTTTACTTTAGTTGTACTAATTTACTAAGTTTTGAATCAATTAATTCATGTTTAGATAAATAACGAGTGTGATTGTATTTAGTTGGTGGCTGGCTAATGTGTGCTAAAGTATGTTGTTGGCTTGTGGTTGTGACCATAGACTGTAAAAAAAAAAAAAAAAAAAAAAATGGACGTCATCACGTTTATCTCGAAGTGAGGTCACCACAAAAACTGCTCCCCCTGGTGGCTGCCTGCAGTATAGGTCAAATAATGGATATAATATAAGAGATATCATTTGGCTGTCTTGTATTCAGGTCCTCTTTTTTTTCTGAAAAGTTTTGTTTTCATTAGTTATTAGAGGTTAAAAATGAGGCTTTACGTCACGTTTAATGATGATTGACAGCTGACGTTAGGGATGGGTAACTTTCACATTTGAAACGATACGGTACCGGTACCGGGTACTTGGCAATCGGTACAGGTACTTAGCAGTACCAATTTTTGGTACTTTTTTGCGTTAATGTGGTAAAAAATATTGATTGTTTATTAATGAAATATACATTTTTTTCAACTGAACATTGTTATTGTTCAATATGTAATCTTGCGATGCTGTGTTCATGTCAAGCTTGGAAAATCGCATACTCTTCCACTCTGTCACAGTCACAAGGATGCATTTAGGTTCCTAAGCATGGTACCTTTTGATTCCATGTGAATCGGTACCCGGTAATTTTGACAGAATTTGGTCGGTACTTATAAAAGTACCTAATTCGGTTCCCATCCCTAGCTGATGTTCTTGTGTATTTTCTTCAGGGATTGTAAAATATGTCAGGAGGAAGAGCCAAGAAGTGGTTAGACTCTCCAAGCTTCACTCAGATTCTCTCTGAGTTCCTCATAGCCTCTTAGGAATGTGTATTTATAAGATTTTGTTGATACCAGTGTCCTTATCGATTCTGCGTATCAATCCAATTCTTGATTAATTCCTTTATCGTGGATTTTCTCTATACAAAAAGTAATTCAACTAAGCTTAATTGAGTTTTAAGTGCATAAATATGTAATTAGTCACTGGATCTGGATATCTGTGGACGTAAATTGAACCTTGCTTTAGTTATTAAGTTGTACATGAGCCTGAACGTAACTTTTCTTTCGTCTGCCTGTGAGTGTTTTGACATTTGGAGATCTCAGTATCATTAAAAAAAAAAAAAACGTGATATGTTTCTGTGGTGAAAGTTAAAATTCTGTTGTAAAAACTAAGTTATACTGATTTATGCTAACCGCTAGCATATCAATACAGTTTCCCATATAGGTTAGCATCAAGCTAACACTATTTTTTGGGGTTAAAAAGGAGATTTATAGAGTAATTTACATTTCTCCGTGTGTTCAGTTCTTCAGTAACACTTCAAGCTGCATCTGCTAAGCTAAGCTAGCTGTGGCAGACTAGTTGGTATAAGGTTCGGCTGGTTTTCGTTAGCCATCCCTAAACCCTTTACTGCATTGACAATAGCTGCAGAATGGCGGCACCTGTGACGGGGAATTTTGGCTTCAAAACCGTGCAACAGAAAAAGGCGGAGCCACGCTGTCCACTCTATTTACAGTCTATGGTTGTGACCACTGGCTAACTTTATTTGATCCTTCAGTTAAAGTGTATTTTCCTAACTTTTAGTAAATAAAGTCTGATGCAATGTAAGAATAAGAAACGAAGTCTGAAGACTCAAACCACAAGTTAAAATGAACCTAAAGAAAACAGCCTCTCCCTGAAGCAGACTCTCCGTTGACCTTTGATATCAGCCTCTATAAGCTGCTCTCTTCTAATTTGTACGGACCAGACTGGGATCATCTGCTTGATCTGACGCCTGCCAGCTGTGATTAACTCAAACATCTCTGCATCATCCTTCAATGGCACTTTAATTACATACGATTCCCACTGCCACTGGAGTCATGGCGACAGAGATGAGAGAAAAACACCTAAATGAGGAACCTGATGTGAACCGCTGACTGATGCCTCGTTTAAAGCTCCGTTTCACTCTCACACTGAATGCTTTTAATCCAGTGATCAAAGCCAGGAGACTTTTCCCTCTCATTTGATATTTGCTTTTGGATGAGCTTGAGTAAAGCTGCATCTCAGAGCTACGAGTGGACCTGATATGCACAGTGTACTCTCAAAAACCCTCGGCTCCACGGCATCCTCTTAAGGCGATAACCGAGGCTTTTAAAGAGGAGCTCTCCTGAAGAGAACAAAGAGATTTCTCCTAATCCCTGCAATAAGAGGCCAGCCAGTCATTTTCACGCCTTGGAAAAGTAAAACCTGATCACATAAAAGGCTCCAGGTCTGCACACTGCACACGATTCAAGGATACATGCATCTTTTATCACTGCACGCCTGGAAATAGGTGAAGTCTGAGGGCGAGAGGCTCTTTCCTTTTTCAGAGCAGCCACTATATTCTGACTGAAATGGAAAATGAGGGGTTGTCTGAGAACACTCGAGGAGCGCAGCATGCTGAAGGATGTTGGAGTGAGGAAAGAGGAGACGAGCCGTGCACTGCTGAGTCACACTCACCCACAATTCATAGGAGAGCAGAGTCCCATGAGTCTGTGGGGAATGCCATGTGTTGAATAGGTGAGAGCAGTGATACGGCGGAGCAGATGAGATTTCACAGCAGAGGAGGTGATGAGCAGTAATGAACAAAGGCACATGCATGAATACACACAGAGTAAACACAGGAAGACGAGTGGAGATCTTCCTCTGAATGCAGAACATTGATTTAGTGTTGACACTTTTTTTGACCAGTGACGCACAAACAGGATGTCACACACAAACACACAGTGAGCACACGCTAATGTAACCTCATCAGAGTCAATCAGAGCTTATTTTCCTTTCATTATCACTCTGATGAGGTCTGTCTGTGAGGGCGAGGCTGAGGAAGAAGCAGAGAGGCTTTTCTGTTGAATACACCGTACGATGTGTTCAACAGTATTCAGCACTTTATGGAGCTATTACTGAACCTAATGATCCACAAATGTGTGAGTCAATTCATTAATCTGTAAACTGATCCATAAATCTGTAAACTGGTCTATAAATGCGTGAACTGATCCAGACGTGTAAACTGGCTCATAAATCTAAAATCTTAACTATTAATGTGTGAACTGATCCGCATATGCTTAAACTGGTTCACAAATCTGAAATCTGAACTACAAATGCGTAAACCAATCACCAAATGTGTAATCTAAACGGCATATGCGTAGACTGGTCCACGAATCCGTTATCTGAACTGCAAATGCGTAAACTGATCCAGACATGTAAACTGATCGACAAATCTGAAATCTGAACTACAAATGCGTAAACTAATCCACAAATGCACAAACTGATCCCCAAAAATGTAAACTGATCCACAAATCTGAAATCTTAACGACAAATGCAAAAACTGATCCACAAATTTGTGAACTGAGCCACAGATGTGTAAACTGGTTCACAAATCTGAAATTTGAACTACAAATGCAAAAACTGATCCACAAATCTGCAATCTGAACTGCAAATGTGTAAACTGATCCACAAATCTTAAATCTCAACTTCAAATGCGCAAACTGATCCACAAACCTTAAATCTGAACTACAAATGCGAAAACTGATCCACAAACCTTAAATCTGAACTACAAATGCGAAAACTGATCCACAAACCTTAAATCTGAACTACAAATGCGAAAACTGATCCACATACCTTTAATGTGAACTACAAATGCATTAACTGATTCACATATCTTTAATGTGAACTACAAATGTGTAAACTGATCCACAAATCTGTAATCTGAACTACAAATGCTTAAAATGATCCACAAATCTTTAAACGGAGCTAAAAATGCATAAACTTATCCACAAACCCTTAATCTGAACTTCAAATGCATAAACTGATCCACAAATCTTTAAACTGAACTACAAATGCATAAACTGATCCAGAAATCTGAAAACTGATTCACAAATCTGTTAACTACAAATGCGTAAACTGATCCACAGATGTGTTAACTGATCCACAAATGAATAATCTGAACTACAAATATGTTAACTGATTCACAAATGTGTAAACTAATCAACAAATGTGTAAACTGTATAACAATTGTGTAAACTGATCCACAGATGAGTAAACCTATTCACAAAACTGTAATCTGAACTCCAATTGCGTAAACTGATCCAGGAATGTGTAAACTGTTCCACCGATGTGTTTGCAGAATTGCAAATGTGCCAAATAAATTACAGATGTTTGTGCAAATCCACAAATATGTGCATCAACCCACATTTTCATGTTTCTGTGCATCTGTGTACACATTTTTATGGATTTGCACACACATTTGTAAATATCTTACAAATCTGCAAACCATTCTACACATTTGTGGATCAGTTTAGGCATTTGTAGACTGACTCACGCATTTGTTGATTAGTTCACATATTTATGGATGTATTTTTATTAATAATTTTGCTACAGTAATAGCTCCATAGCATTTCAGCATTATCTGCAAAAATCAAAGCCAGGCATCAGACACCATGAAAACAAGAGCTGTCCAAAGCAGTTCAGCACAATAACCATCCACAAAAACAGCTTTTTGATGGTTGTTATGTTTTCATTCTATGTCTGGTATTATTTTATCAAAGCGGAGCTGGATCATCCTTTGAGGCAGGGCTTCATGGTCCAGTTTCACCAGATTGCGTAATCTAGTTTCCCCTTTTGATCCAGAATCAACAAAGAGCTTCACTAAGGTAGAGTGTGTTGCAGGGCTGTTTAGTCAGACTGTCCTGTGCTGTAACATTTGTTAAAGTTATTGTGTCTGCACACAGTAGCGATTTCAGCGTTGCACCTTGATTGATCTGGAAACAAAACACAAACAGGCTCCGTGCAGAGTCCGCCAGTGGAGCCTGACGAATGAGGTTCAAGTGAGGAAAAGAAAACAGCTTCATAATTTCAACACGTGAGCAACAGCAAAAGTCTGCTCAAACTGAGAGTGAAACAGGCGTTGGTGCCTCTCATGTACGTGTGCCAGCTGGTCTAATAAAGCTCTGCAACTTGATGCACATTAGAGTCCTCATGCGATAACTCATTCAAGTCTTGCATGAGATTTATTTCATTGCGGTGATAAAGCTAAAGCTACTGTGCGCAATTAGCTGATTGCCACAGGCTACGATTTAAAGCCTCCCTCCTTGAAGGGAGTCTGCCAGAGTGGATTTTCAAACGACTCGCTGATTCATCAATCTGAGCCAAACGGTAAACACTCCAGATCTGTAACTGCTCTTTCTTTGATTTACAACTTGGCAGATATCGAGAAAATAAAGTTGCTCTTGCACTTTTTGAAGCTCTGTATTCGGTCCTAACCAGCTTTATAAGGAAACTGCTGCTCTGTAGCATCTTAATGCCTCACCAAAACCCCAGCTAGCTGCTGTGAGAGCTGACCAGGAAGTGTAAATCTGATGTTTTGAAGCTTTCTGTGAAGACAGCTATTTCTTTTGTCTCATCTTTTTTTTTGTGTGTGTTAGCCTACTAGCATAATTGCCTATACGTTATATACATTTAAATTATCCTTTTGCAAGCCTAATAGCACAAGTGCCTAAATCAAATGAATTAAAATAAAATTAAAGCTGCAAGCTGTGCTAAGGTGGTTACAGAACATTAGAGAACGTGGATGATTTGAAGCATGTTTGAAGGTGTTTGTGCCACTTAACATCACATATGTCCAATAGGTGGCGCTTTTCCTGTCCCCCAAATGAATATGAATATGAGTCTAATAAGTGTGGAGGAAAGTGCCACGCATTCCCAGAAGGTGGCACTATTGCAGTAGCTGAGTTTTGAGTGTTAACATGTTGAGAGTTGGACCTTGATCATGCATGTGAAATTTGAAGCAGATTGGACCCCATATAAAGGAGTTACAATGATTTCCTGGTTCATGGAGAGATATCATAGTTTGAGGCGGCGCCATGGAAACACCCTTTAACTACAGGATATGACCTGATGAGTGATGCTTTATGAAGGCCTGAAAACCATATCTGAGCACAATTAAAGTCAGAGATAAACATATGACTTCCTGTTGACAGTAGGTTTGTTTAAGGTTTACATTTGACGAAAAAATCATCAACTTTGGTGATTGACTGTGGCCACACCTGCTGAGTTACACAAAATCCTTACATAGATTTTAATCATCAATGTGTCTAGTACGAACATGCAAAGTTTGGAGTTAATCTAATGAAAAATAGAGGAGTAGTATGTTTGAATACGAACCCTATAAATGGCAAAAAATGGGCATTTAACTCAAATTTCCAAACTTCCTGTTCATAAAACAGTAAAAAGTAAGAGACTTTTTTGTAGGTCTAAGTATGATAGTTATGCACAAAAAATTTCAGACCTGTATGTTAATGTAGCCAGAAGGGCTGCAGATTTAAGCCACTAGGGGGCACTCTGGAAAGTTTGGGTGCTTGGGCCTTAATAAATAGATCAACATGATAATATAGATATATAAACATTAAATTAGAAACAGTATTCAAAGTTAACAAATATAAATAAAATGTATATATTTTTCCTTTTTTTAAGCTTTGAAATACAACCAAGGCTATTATGCTAATAGGCTAACAGTAGGTAACTACAGATGTAGGCTTCAGGTTGGTTTGAACCATTCAAGCTTCAGTTTTTATGTTTTAAAATCAAGACAAAAAGTTTAGCAGACACATTCTGGTGTCTTACGTGGACCTGCCACAGTTTGTTCATCTCTTTGTTTGACTCCTGAAGGTTTCCACCCAGAGAAAAACAAAACACTGCATCACTGAACAGGCTTTTATCCTACATCTGTGCTCACTCAGAGGAGTGCCAGGATAAAATCGAAGGTGATTCATTGGAGGAGTAAAGCAGTGTGTCACGAAAATGGGCACTTTAACGGTGAAATTCTTCAACAAGACCAAGTTCATGTAATGAGAAGAGAACACAGTTTTTTATCTTGTCTCCAGATTTCCTTCCAACTGTCTCTATTTCCCACAAAGTGAAACTATCTTTTCTTCTGCCAGCTGCAGTTTGCATTATGATGAGATCCTCAGCCCTCACATCCTGCCTGAGCTGTGCTTTGACTGTTCTCTCAGTCTAGACAGGGAATACTTTAGTTTCATCAAAGTATTAAAACTTGATTTGTTGTTTGGTATTCTATCATGTTTGACTCCCCCGCGTTGTGCTTACCTCACGTTGCAGGACTGAGAGTCTTTGTTGAGCTTGTGGAACCAGGACTGCTGAGCCTGACGACATTCTGCTTTTGTGATCACTCCGTCTTTATCCTGGGCTAGACCCTTGAACACTGACCGTGCAGTGTCCCTCTCCTTGGCAGTCAACACACGCACCAGTGAGTTCTAAGAAAAATCAAACAGATCGATAACTATCTGCTCAGTCAAATAGGCTTCCAACTTAGGAGCTCACAGGCCAGATTTTGTCAGGTTTTGCTGTTTTTCAAGCTGTCTGAAAAGTTAGACATTGAAAAAGAATGCATCACAAACACAAGCTTTTTTTAACGCCAACACTTTTGAATGCACAAATAACCCACATCTTCAGTTATTATGACCTTCAGGCTGCAGATTGCTCGCAAAAGCAATCCCCCCGAGCAGAAATAAATAGGTCCTGAATTGCAGGTTCAGCTTCAAAGCTCTGCCAGATGGTCCTCTCAACAAGACAGAAGTTATTTGCATTACCTGTCAAGGTGAATTGAGTTACCACCTGAGGATGTCAGGTCTAAAGTTCCACCAAGCACACAGCTGATGCAAAGAAACTTGCTACCTCTTGAAAAAGTACAGCCCTACTGGATTTTTGAAAAACTGAAGTTTGGACGACTCTATAAGAAACTAACTTTCTGCAGTGTCAGCTAAGTGGGTGGTAAATTGTCACATCCAATGACTGCACTTGTGGGAAACTTGAAGAGCCAATCATTGTGACCAAGACCACGTAAAACCCTTAAAACTCATGGTAGACTTCATTTTAACGTTGGGTTGCTGTTAGTCTGTCAGTATGACCCTTCATTAAAGAATGTGGAGGATTTGAAGCATTTTTGAAGGTGTTTGTGGTACCTAACATCACGTGTGTCCAGTAGGTGGCGCTTTTTCTATCGCCTGAATCAGGGGTGTCAAACTTATTTTCACTGAGAGCCACATCAGCGTAATAGTTGCCCTCAAAAGGCCACAACTAACTATAAGACAGAATAAAATGTAGCTTGTGGCGGGATAGTTATGCTTTGCGGGTAACATAATCGGTGGCATTATGGGAAACATAGTCTATGGTCAATGCACCCTTTTGACTAATCTATAATAAGGCAATCAGACCTTTTAAGCTCTTGTGGGCCACATAAAATGGTGTGTTGAGCCACATTTGGTCTGCGGGCCTTGAGTTTGACACCCTTGAGTAAATACAAGTGTTAAATGGGACTGTGATCACGTGTGTTAAATTTGTAACAGATTGGAGAATGTGTAGGGAAAACAGTACCACACATTCCCTGAAGGTGGCGCTATTGCAGTAGCTGAGTTTTGAGCATAAACATGTTGGGAGTTGGACCTTGATCGTGTGTGTGAACTTTGAAGCAGATTGGAACTTCTATGAAGAAGCTACAATGGCTTCCTGGTCCATGGTGGGATATCAGAGTTTGAGGTGGCGCCATAGAAACACACTTTAATATATGACCTGATATATGATATGACCTGATGAGAGATGCTGTATGAAGGCCTGAAAACCATATCTGAGCACAATTGAAAAGAAAATGTAAACAAATGACTTGCTGTTGAAAGTAGGGGGTGCTGTGCGCTTAAGGTTTACATTTTGATGAAAAATCATCAACTTTGGTGGTCACCTGTGGCCACGCCCACTAAGTTACACAAAATCCTTACATAGCTTTTAATCATCAAAGTGTCTAGAATACCCATGCTAAGTTTGGAGATAATCTAATGAAAAATAGAGGAGTAGTACGTCCAAATACAAACCCTATAAATGGCAAAAACCGGACATTTAACCCCAATTTCCAAACTTTCTGTTCATAATTCAGTATGGCTGTAAGAGACTTTTTTGTTGGTTTAGGTATGATAGTAATGCACAAAAAATTTCAGGCCTGTATGTGAAAGTAGTCAGAGGGGCTGCAGATTTAAGCCACTAGGGGGCGCACTGGAGCAGGTATTGGCATGAAAAGACTGGATTCATAAATTTTTCGCCATGACTGAATTTTGTGGCTAGGTGTATTTGCATTTATCTTAAGCTGATTAGTTCAGTGAAGCTTTATGAAGACCTAGAACCATATCTTAAAAGAAAATGTAAACAAAGGGATAAATCACAGAGTCAAATATTCCTATTGACAGTAGGGGGCGTTGTGTGTTTAACGTTTACATTTGAAGAAAAAATCATCAACTTTGGTGGTCAATTGTGGCCACACCTATTGAGTTATAAAAAATCCTTTCATAACTTTTAATCATCAGTTTGTCTAGTATACACATGCCAAGTGTTGAGTTAATCTGATGAAAAACCCAGAAGAAGAAAAGAAAGAAAGAAATGTCATGATAAACCTCATCGTGGATGAGTCCGTTAGTCTTTTTGTGGCTGCCTCGTGAACTCTGTTTTGGCGTTCTTATGCTCTGTATTTACCTCTGTGCGAAACTTCTTCAGCACAGCCAGCGACTCGAAGTAGAGGAAGTCTGACCACTCAATGTGACCCTTCTTCTCCGGGTCCAACGCTGCAAACTGGGCCAAAACTTCCTCTTCCTGCTCATCAGTCAAGTCCTTATCAAACTGCTGCTTGGATGCAAAGTGGCGGTACTGCAGCAGCTCATCTGACACCAGGCACGACTCTACAGCAGCGAGGAACAATTCATCACATCAGACTTAATTAGTAACCAAGCAGTCTTCCAGATATTATTAACTTATGGTGAGTCATTCTCTGCTAAGACAGGACCACCTCCCACTGATTGTACTCCGTCCAAGCTGTGGAATAATACCACGCATTCTGAAGTCAGCGTGACAAATAATGTTGTAACTCTGACTGAGAAATGTGGAGGGAACTAAAAAATAATAGTCAGGGAAAAAAATGTCTGTTTGTATGGATCAGAAAACAGATGTGAGATTTAAACAGATGTGCAGCAATGTGCAGAAAGGAGTTATGACATTTATTTTGCTTTTTCTTTCACAAACTTCTTTCTTTTAAGACAAAGAGTACAAAAAGAATTATTATTTTTCACATTTCACACATAAAAAACACAAAAATCAGGCAGTCAGACAGGCTGCACATGGGGAAGTGGTTTAAGCTAACTGCAAACAGCATGCTAACAGGCTAATGTTAGCGATCTTGTGATTTCCAGGTGAAGTAGTGAATTTGTAATTTGGAAAAGGAATAGCAACACGTAAATAAAGACTAAATAACACAATCTACAAGAAAAAGCAATAACACTATTATAACAATCATCTATAAAGGGTAAAGAAATAGTTAATTAACCATTTGTTAACTATTATTTACTGTTAACATTAAATGAAAGTATAATTAATATTTTTCGCTCATAATTTGTAATGCTGTAATTCATGTTACGTAAACAGTGTATTGATGCACACACTATAACATTTCACTTTATAAACTATAAACTTTAAAAAGTGTTAGTAAATGACGACCAAGTAGTTAAAATAAAACAAAAACAAATAAAAAAACTTTAAGACAGTTTATAAAAAATCTATAACCATTACAAAGAAATATATGTATATATATATATTTGTCATAGTTTGTAACAATGTTGTAATATGTTAAATCTTTATAACATTATTGGATGTTGGAACTGAAGATTGTAATCCATTTAAAGCATCTATAAACATTTTCTAGATAGCTAATTAATACTGTATCAATGATTATTAAAGGTTAGAATTTTTGTGGATTTTTTTTTTTGCAATTTTTTTCTAACTTCTTAAATTTAAAAAAAAATTGCAAATTTTTTATTACAAATATTTTTTTGAATTTTTTTTGTGCAATTTTTTTTAAACTTCAAAATCCTTTTTTTCAGAATTTGATTTTAATGGGAATTTTTCCAACTTATTAAAAATGACAAAATTATTTGCAACTTTTGAAAATGTTTGAAATTCCAATTTTTTATTGCAAAATTCATTTAGAATAAAAAAACTAATAAATCATTAATAATAGGTTTATTTACCATCCTCAATCTTTCAATCAGCTTGTAAATAGTTAATAAATGTGTATCAATAAACTGTTAGCACTAAATATAGCATTCAAAACCATGAGCAAACATTAGCTGTAATTTCACAACAACAAATGGTTAACTATTAACCCTTATTTACCTTTTATAGATGATAGTTATTATAAAGGGTTGCCAACAAAGCTACAGCTAATCTCATTAGCCATTTTTTTTGGTTTTTATTATAAAAGGGGCTCAAATTATACAGATTTTAAAAATCAGTCAGCACCAAAGTTGAGACCTCACTGATCAGTAAATATTGACAACCATATGATTTAAAAATATCCTACTGAATGTATCCTAAAGTTGAACAGAATAACAGAGTCTGTTCCCACCTGGGATGATCTTGCACTGCTTGAACGTCTCCATAAGGCTGTACATCTCCTCCTCCGTCAGAAGTAGATTCAGGTTATCCTGAGGATCAGAGCGACACGAGGGCAGAGAATTACACTCAGCAAGTCATGTTCACACAGTTTCCTCCTAAGTGCTGCCTCACTTGATGTGCTCTTATTGTACAAGGTACGTCCATAATGACACTGCTGCCTACAGCTATTAAATCATGAATCCATTTTCTGAGCTAATTCACTCCTAAAGAGATCCACATGAAATGCACTTACACCCCACTCTCTGTTCATAAAGGCCCCATAAGAAGAGAGAGGAAGGAAGGAAAGGGATTTCTGATTAACTTTCTTTAAGAACTTTGAACACAGTGCCATGCAGCTTGGTATGTCATGATGCAACATTTATAATATACATTTTTTATTTATCCGTGTGGTACTGACATCAGCAATTCAAAAAGCAAAGGAATCACTCATTTGTAATCAATGTTTAATTATTGTAAGTGTCATCATTTAGCTCCAATAATACCTGTAAGATGTAAACAGTTCAGTTCCGTTTTTTTGTAAATAATCTTAAATATTGTGTGAATCCATCAGACCTTCAACTTATCTGCTCCAAATCAGAAGCCATACTCATTGGCCCCTCCCACCAGGTCCAGTCACCCCCCATAACCACCATCACCTTCTCTGGACAATCTATTCCCATCTCAACTGCTGTTGTAACCAACCTCAGAGTGGGACTGGAAAACCACATCAAATCTCAGATCTAAATCATGTTTCTTACTCTTAAAGAGCGTTGCCAGGCTCCGCCCCTCCCTCGCTGTTTCTTACACCGAGAACTCATCCACGCCTTCATGTCCTAGAGACCAGACTACTGTAATGCCCTCCTCAGAAATTTTTGCAAATTTGGGAAATCAATTTTTTGTGGATTTTTCTACAAATTTTTTACTTCTTAAATTTTTTGCAATTTTGTGAATTTTTTTAAATACAATTTTTTTGGCATTTTTTTTCTTTCAAAATTCTCTATTTTTTTTTTTTTTGCAAATTTCAAATTCTTTAAATGATTTTTTTTTTTTGCAAATTTTTAAATTCTTTAAATTTATTTTTTGCAAATTTAGATTTTTTATGGGAATTTTTTCAATGTATTAAAAATGACAAATTTATTTGCAATTGTTAAATTTTTTTTCTCGCAAAATTAATTATATATATATATAAAAAAAAAAAAAATAAAAAAACAAAAACAAAAAAAACCTTTTCTTTCAGATGACTTTTCACTTGATTTTAACTGCTCTGAATTTTACACACTCTATTGTCTTTATTGTGAAAGTAAAGTAGGTTTTGTGGCTCAGGAATGACTTTAATCCAGGTGAGTTGAGGCAAAATGGCTCCTTTAAAAATTAAGGCTGCAAATTCCTGCTCTGGACTATGGGGGACCAGGTCTTTTGCACAGCTGCACCAGGTCTGTGAAAGTCCCTACCCAGTCACCTCAGGACCCCACAGATCCTGCTGCATTAAAAAAAAAAAAAAAAACGCTTAAAGGCCTTCCTCTCGTGCTTTTTTTTCTAAAACAAACAAACAAATAAAAACGTAATAAATAAAAAATATTATTATATTTGCTAGTAAATACACAAACAGTCAGTATACTCAGGCAAAAACCCACCAAATTTCAAAATTCCACAAGTTTCCAATATGTTGCAAAACATTAGCATCAACCACATCATGACTGAACCAACCTCCCTGAGGAAAGTAAAATAAAGTTATAAATCAATCCCTCCATGAGCCAGACAGCGGCTCTGACTTCACTCCTCAGCTTCACTAACTAACAAACACGGGCACATGCCCTCATTACAGGAGCCACTGGGAGCTGAACATATGTGCTAACAAGCTGCACGGTGTCCTGCATTTCTTCAACCTGTCATCAAGATCACACCGTCTGCCAACGCCCTTCTTACCCACTTTCCACAGATTTTACAGAAGAAGACGTGTAGCGTATGTCAAATTAACCAGCCGGTCCCTCGAACTAAAACACCCCTGATGCTTTTTTTACATTAATTTATGTACAAATTAATGAAGAGTCTTCATTTTAACATCGAGAGTATTAACCAGTGTTGCTTATATATCTGCGTCTGGTCTGACAGCAGTGAAAGGACTCGTGGGCCTGTGTGCACTCTGGGCTCTGTTGGATTTTTGAAAAGCATCACTTTCACAAAGTGAAACTGTGGGTATAAAATGCCTCAGCAGAGTGAAAGCTATCACCACAGAGCAGCCAACAAAAAGGCTTTTTCATCGGAGAAAATTCACCATCCTTTCCTCCACATTCCTTTGTGCTGGGCTTACAGCTTGGGCAGTAAAGGGGACCAGAACGAGACCACTGCAAGGAGGCTTTTGACGTGTCCCAGAGGTTTCTTGGTGGGAAGAAGTCAAACTCATTTCCAGTCAGGGTTGGACTCTGTGAAAGCTGCCCTTTGTCACCGATTCTGATTATTACGTTTATGGACAGGATTTCTAGGCATGGCCACGTGGCGGAGGAAGTGTAGGCCCTACTGGCCTCATCGAACCCTGACCTCCAGCTCAAACTGGGGATGAAGATCAGCATCTCTATGTCTAAGGCCATGGTTTTCAGCCAGACAAAGGTGGACCCACTTCAGGTCAGGGGAGTGTCTTTCCCATAAACTGAGGTGTTAAGAGTATCTTGGGGTCTTGTTCTCGAGTGAGGGGAAAATGGACCCAGGGATTGATGGATGGATCTGGGCAGTGACAGTCAGCAGTGATGTAAACTGGTCTGTTGTTGATGTTGTGAAGAGAGAGCTGAGCCAGAAGACAAGGCTCTCGATTTACCGGTCAATCTACGTTCCAACCCTCACCTAGGGTCACAAGCTCGAACTCAAACACAAGCGGCTGAAATCAGCTTCCTGCCACTGGTCCTCTGCTTCAAGAGAAGCCAGGTGAGGAGATTTGTGAGGATGCCTCCCAGACGCCTTCCTGGGGAGTTGTTTCAGGCATTTCTATCAGGGAAGAGACCCCAAACACGATGGAGGGAATATCTCTCAGCTGACCTGGGAATACCTCGGTATCCTTGGTTGTTTTACACTTGTTGGTCCAGAGGATTCTGTTTAACTGGGGGTGAAAAAGCAACCAAACTAAACAGTATGAACACCATATGGTAATAGTGGGTGCAGACCATAGAGCAGGGGTCTGCAACTTTTACTTTCATTGGAGCAATTTTTCCTCAGCTCACCTGGATTATAGTCATTCAGGAGCCACAAAATCTACTTTACCTTCACAATAAAGACTACAAAGGTGAAAAATTCTAAACATAGTTAACAATGATTGTGAATAATGAGTAGTTCTTTAAATTTATGATTTTTTTTTACATGTGATGTCTTTATTTTCCTTCTTAATAAATCTGCAAAATTAAAAAAAAAAACCTTGGAAATTTAAAAAACTTCCACAACTTTCAAAAATTTTTGTAATTAAAAAATTTGCAAAAACATGAATCTAAAAAGAATTGAAATTTCCAAAAATTTCAAAATATTTAAAATAATTTTTAAATTTAAAAAATTTGCACATTTTCAAAAAAAGGAAATCATTTTTTTTGAAAATTTAAATAAAAGTTGAAATATAAAAAAAACATTTTCTTTCTTTTAAATGTTAACTTAAAATATATTTAGAAAAATTCTAATTTTAAAAATTTGCAAAATATTTTTTAAAAGTTGAAGTAAAATAAATTTGTAAAAACATGAATCTCAAAAAGAATTGGAATTTCCAAAAATTGCAAAATATTTAAATAATTTTTAAATTTCAAAAAATTGCACATTTTCAAAAAAAAGTAAATAATTTTTTTGAAAATTTAAATAAAGTAGAAATAATAACAAAAAATCCAATTTCTTTTTTTAATGTGAACTTTAAATATATTCAGAAAAATTTTAATTTTAAAAATGTGCAAAATATTTTAAAAGTTGAAGTAAAATAAATTTTCAAAAATTTAAAGTTTCTGAAAGAGTACCTGAATTTGATTACAGAATTCCGCTCAGCTCATCATGTTTTATTATTTTTTTTATAATGTAGTACCATACCATACCATACCATACCGTACCGGCTTTATTCATAGAGCACTTTTAAAACCAACCACGGCTGTAGACAAAGTGCTGTACAGGTAGATCAAAATACAATGATAAAAACAGGTAAGTAAAAACAGACAAAAGAAAAACATTGTAAAAACAATAAAAGTAAATAAAAAGAGCAAGTAAAAGAGAATAAAAGAAAATAAAAGAGAATAAGACCAGGCAAAGAAACTTAAGTCTCGCCGGAGTTAAAAGCCAAAGAATAAAAACGGGTTTTAAGACACATTTTAAAAGTGGACAGTACGTATCAAGCATTTATATCCTCTTGAAGACATTTTTTAAAGCTACAAGGAGCCACTGCAAAGGTGTCAAAGACCACATCAGGCTCCAGGGCCGCAGGTTGAACACCCTTGTCAAAGACTGTAAAAAACACAGACGTAGTCTCAGCGATGTCACCGTCTGTTCCTGATACAGTGAAACTAAGTTTACTCCTGTATGGCTGTCAAACTTAAAGTTAAGTTGATCTAACACCAAGAATAAAAACAGAGCACAATAAACCCACAAAAAACTCTCGCTTCATTATTTCTGAGCATTTAAAATCCACAGCAGCGTCACACTGATCCTAACTGATACAAACTGCAGAGCAGTGAAACTGGCCATCTGGAGCAGATGCTATAATTATTACATTGTTGTATCAAAAATAGATCTCTAAAAAGGGACTGAAGAGTTTGTACAAAAGCTCTCAGCAGCATCTGGGGAAAAAAATGTCTTTGTGACTCAAAAAGGCCCTCAGGGAGTACGTAAAATAAGACTTTCTGATCTTCTTCTGTCAGTTTGTATAAATAGAAACTTCAGACCGTCCTGTTCAGGAAGAAAACAGCATTTATTATGTTTTAAAATAGATTTTAATGAGACAAATTTAGACTTTTTATCAGTTTCAAAGCTTCCAGACTGACAGTAAGGTCTGTGAAGAATATGTGATGTTAAAACTCAGGTGAAGTGACACAAAAAGAAGTTTGGACGTGAAACAGAATGAACAACCAGCAGCTGCAGCTCCCTTCATGTTCCTGTCGCCTGTTTGTCACGGCGAGCTCTGTTTCTGCTCTGATAAGCCTTTTCAGCAGCTCGATAGAAAAACCTTCCAACAAAAGAGGAAGAGAGGAGAGAAGTCTGAACTCACGCTGACCATCGTGAACAGAAATAGTGCTCAGCGGGTGTGATTGTCCTGTGTCATGTCACTCACATGTCGCCTGTGATCTACACGCTTCCTTTGCTCTGACCTGAGTTTGATCCTGAGATCTGCGCCCTGAAGGAGCTCTACGACCCTCTATAAGAGGGGTGATGTAAAGACGGGTCACTTCCTGTTCACCAACCTTTCTTTTGTGTGATTCATCACTGAGCCACAGCCTGCCCTGAAGGCTGACTGTAAACCGTCTTTAAAGGAAACCCAGTCCATCAGTCGGCAGCAGTCCCCACAGTGTGTGTGAAATTAAATGTCAGGTCCACAGAGGGGGATTGGTAACAGCTGACTGATGTATGCTAACAAAACCTGGACTGAATTCACATTTCTGAGATGTGTCCTTCCACCCTCAGTCCCCTCACACGCTGAAGAAAGCCAGCTGCAGACAGAGCACCCTTCAGCGTCCTCTGTTAGATTGTGTGAAAAAGCACCCCCCACCGATTTGGCAAGTGATTCTGCTTCACAGGGTCAGCAAAGACGGCCCAGCTCCCAGCTCCAGCTCCCAGCTCCCAGCTCCCAGATCCCACTCCACTCTGAAGTGCTCTCAGAAAAAGCTCTCTTCAGCTGTTTACGCCTGGATTAGAGCAGATTGCTTTCTGCCTCCAGTACGGCCACAGTCACCAAATGAGGCGTCACTGACCGAAGAACTAGTTTCACTAAAGAACTAACAACACAAAGAAATGAACATCACTCTCTCACAGGAGATTCATATTCAACACATCCAACATGGTATGAATCTCCTTATTTACCAAAAATGTCATAAACAAAATAGTGCTAGCTTGATGCTAATGTATATGGGAAATTGCATTGATATGCTACCAGTTAGCATACATTGGTATAACTTCAGTTTCAGAATAAAATTTCAACTTTGTCTCAGAAACATATCACAGTTACTTTAAAAATACTGAAAACTCAAAATGTTGAAATACTTGAAGGTAAAGTTAGGTGCAGGCTCATGGCTGGCTTCATAACTACGGCAAGGTTCCAAACAGCTCAGAATAACACTATAACCACTTCGAGACACTAGATCCAGGGTCTTCAACCTTTACTTTCAATAGGCGCCATTTTTCCTCAGCTCAGCTGGATTAAAGTTATTCAGGACAAAAGATTTGACTTTATCTTTACAACAAAAACTAAAAATATATAAAATTCTTGACAAAGGAAAATCAAGCGAACATAATCTAAAAGAAATGTTTGAATTTATCAAACAACATGTCATGTGTATGTTTCTTTGTTTATATATATATATATATATATATATATATATATATATATATATATATATATATATATATATATATATATATATATATATATATATATATTAATGGAAAATTAAAAGAAATGCAAAAATTGCAAAAAATCGAAAAGTTGAAAATTTAAAAAAAAAAACACAAAAACTGAAATATCCAAAAATTTGAAAAAACTTGAAAAAAATGGAAATCCGGTTAATGTGTAAAAACAATACAAAAGTTTCTAAATTTCAAAAATTTGTATAAATCAAAAAATGATAAAAAGTTGCAAAAATTCGTTAGTTCAAAAAAACTTGTTAACTTTTTCAAAAATACCCTACAAAATTTTGAAATCTCAAAATATTGCAAAAATTATAAAGGGTTAACCCAAAAAATAAGTTAAGATTGCTAAAAATGCAAATGATTTAAAAAAGTTATTACACGTTTTTTTTTCAAACATACCCCAAAAACTGAAATTTCAAAAAATTGCAAATGTTTGAAGAAAATGGAGATTAAGTTAATCTGCAAAAACAATAAAAAGTTTAAATTGAAAAAAAAAAGTATAAATAATAATAAAAAAAATTGTGATTTTAAACGATTCTAAAATATCAAAAAAAGAAAATGAAACTTCAAAAATTTGCAAAAATTTGCCAAGAATCCTTGAATCTGATAACATATTTCTAACATTTTGGCAAACTCTTTTTTTTTCGCATGCTCATGTTTTCCCACATATCAATCATGTACATTAAGTTGTCACGTTGTCAGTGAAATGAATCCATCCACACAGAATTAAAATCTGTATTTTCTTCCAGATTAGTCTTTTTGTAGATGTAGTTATCTTCCCAGGGCTGTAAAACTTGAGGTTAGCCACAGGTGCATGGAAAGTTGGTGGGCTGTTGATGTTGTAGGAGGTGAAGTAGAGCAGTGGCAGGATTTATTGACAGATGGGATGAAGATTTAGTTCAACTAAATGTTAACACAGGATTTTATTTAGTGTCAGTGTCTTTAATCATCCAACGTTGCTGTAGCCTTTAACGGGTTTCTGAGGGAACAGTTTCAGCCAAGTTGTGACGGCTCTCTCAACAGATAAAGGAACAATTCTAACGAGAGTAATTTTCAGGTAGAAATAATTCCTGTAATCATCATTAACCTGAGAGAAACTTTCACCTGCTTCTACAGGAATTCTCACCGGCTAATCCAATCAGGTGGAGATGGTTGATGAGGCTAATGCTAATTACTGACAGTCGAAGGAAGCAGAGCTACTGTTAACGACGTTAGCTCTACCTGTGCATTTCCTGTCAAATCATGTTTTCTAAAGTGAAGAAAGGAAACACTCCCTCCACGTCTGTGCATTTTCAGGGCATGAAATGTGTTTTTACAGAAAAACGCCTCTCTGTTTGATATCTGATGTCTGAAGGGATAAACGGCGCTGTGTCTGACAGATCGCTCACAGGTAGCTCTGCGGCTGTCTGCTCAGAGTGACTGACGTCTTCTTACAAAGGTTGTCTCTGTGAAACTTTAAAGGAAATCTTATCAGGACTCCCAGGACTGCTGGCTGTAAGAGGAAACTGTCAGTAAAGCAGGCATTAGATTAAGGTGTCATCAGGTGATTTCACAAAAACCTGTTTGTTGAGTTTGATAACTCAGTGAAGAAAGCAGAAATATGTTAGCTGCTGGTGAGGAACAGAGCAGCGTGGTGATAAAAATGGTGGATCCAGTGCAGGGGCTGGATTTGCTGAATGCTAAACCTACATGCTGTATATTTTTGCATATCATTCACATTCACGGCGGTGCCAGGGAGCTGTGGGGACTTACACAATAGTAGCAGCTCCATCCGGTGACGGTGTGAGCCGTGTCTCTCATCTCCTGCAGGGCCTCGGCGCGCAGGTAGCCCAGCTCCCTCAGGCAGCCGTCGTGGAAAACCCGGGTGCAGATCCTGCAGGGGTACAGGTCGTCGGCCGTCCACACCTCACACACGTCGCACATTTCATCGCTCGGTGGCTGAGGCACAAACAGAGACGTGGGTCAGATTATGTCACTGGAAGAGGATCTTAGTCACAAAAAAAAATCCCTGCTCTCTCTGAGCGCCGTCAAATCTCTGGGTGACAGGAAGACGAGGCATCGCTCCATCTTTGGTCTGAGGGTCTCTGACATGTAGGCTAACATTTTACCTTTGCCCAACAAGTTCATTGTTTCATAAACTTCTCTGCTGAACCATCTACAGCCAAACTGCTAAATGAAACTTCTTGTTTCAATATAAAAATTAGGGGAAGGAGAAAAAAATGTTGTATCAAAGTATCAAGATTTTTTTTTTATTGTTGACTGTGAGTTTTTGTTCAAAAATCTTTTTCTTTCAAATTTGAATCCGTCATTTGAGTCTTTTTTGAAAGCTGGGTTAGAAAAAAGTTGAGATGTCACCTTCCCTGGATAAATCCTAAAAACTGACACATGCAGCCGACGAATCCGGCCTCTTTTCCAGGCACCAAGAAGGACAGATTCTGTTATATCTATCTATGTTGTATCTATACGTTTTTTTTTTTTTTTTTAACCTTCTGTTTTTCAATGCAAGCTTTCACACAAGCTACATTCTTTCGTGCAGCTTTTACTTTTTCAAATCCTAGGTTGATTTTTCCAAAGTTTTGCTAGCAATGTGCACACATCCGACCAATCAAAACGCTCGGTGTTGACAAGTCACATACCAAAACATTTAACATTGATCGTGTTCATGTCCCCGTACCTGTTTCTTTACGACAAAAGAAATAAAAAACTACAAAAACAACAATTACAAAGACATCGTTTGGAGGAGAATAGCTGCGGAGACTGAATCAACACCTACATATTGTGTGTAGGGGGCTTTAGCCTCATATCTCCCAGGATTCATTGCACGTTCATGCTGAATTTGATGGAAGGAGTCCTGTTTTATCCAGTTGTGAAGGATTTCTGGAAACAAATATGTGATCTTTTTGCTAAAACATTGAAGCAGATTCTTTTTTTACAGTGGAAAAAAAATTTTTGGGCTCTTTTTAAGTAAAAAACTGAGGAAAAACACTTCATTAATCTTCTTAATTTGGAAAAATTCTATGTTCATAAATGTAAATTAAAAAAAAAAAATCCTTGATGATTTTTATTTATTTTTTATTTTATTTTATTTTATTTTATTTTTTATTTTATTTACAGGGAAATCAAACAGTACATTCAGAAATCTAAAAATAAAGCTATTAAAAATATAAGCTCACATTTTACACTTTTTTAAAGAAAATCTAACATCCCACTAATGCTTGTTGATATGTGAAAACGTACGTTGTTGCTTAACTCCGACATGCAAATTCTGGTTCTATACTCTATCAATAAAGAAAATAATAATAATTAAGTATAATAGTAAAATAATAACTCTCGAAAATCATCCTGCTGGCTGCTGGACGGCTAATAACTTTTAGGTCACAATTCACCAAAGCATTCTGGGTAAGGACTTGAAAGCTGCAGTTTTACTTAACAGCTTGGAGAGGCTAAGGTTTGCAGAAAATTAGGAAGAGTTAATAAGAAAACCTTATTTAAAAAACAATTTAACGAACAATGGAAACTGCTTCAAGAGCAGAAAATTAAGAGTTTTCACAACAGTTTAAAACTTCGTCACATCCCAGCTGACATGTTGTCTAATTTCCCAGGTCACAGATAATCTGGGAGTTGTAGTCCACCTCTCATGTCCTGGATCCATTTACAACCAGCTCTCTGCATCATATCACATCACAGATCCAGTTTGAGCCTTTAACGGGGACTCAAACCAGCAGACATGTTCATCCATCAACCTCCACCGCGCTGAACTTTATCTAAAGTGAAGACGGACCAAGTGGCCCCGCAGGCGCTCACTTTCATTACGCCGCTCTGTGTGCATAGTGTTAGTGAGAGTGACAGCGTGCTGACATTATCGTCTCCTGAACGTGGCAGGACAAACTGAGAACGAGTTCTTCTGTAAGATCAGGCCTGTGGTGGAGACGAGACCATGTGGTTAAAAACACTGAGGGTTCAACTGCCTGAGAGCGTGACAGCACTCAGCTGCTTGAGATACAGGCTACACATTGTGTTCACAGTAAACAGAGCTCAGAGGATGAAGAGCTGAAGTAAGGAATTTAAGAGCATCAGTAGAAAAAAGGTAGTAGTGATGAATCCTGCGATTTTTATGTTTTTTGCATGATACAAAAGTAAACTTTTAAGGTGAGGTCTGCAGTATTTACCTAAAACATAGAATATCAACTTATACAGGAATAATCCTGCTCAGTTGTCTCCTCTGGGCCTCTGACACGTGTGTCAGTGTCTGTGTCTGCCTCAACCCCTCCTCTGCCTGGATGTTGATGTTTTAGTTGGATCAGGACATTTCTGGCTGGAATGTAAGCATCATTACCTCAGCCAATCACAGCGCGCCTAGTGTGCAATTGACTTCTGAGTGTTGATTAGCAAGTGGAAGAAGCTAATAAGAGCAGCTAATGCTAGCCAAACAGATAAAGCTTTTTCATAAAAGAGGGTGAAGCTTGGCTTGACTTTCAATAGCTTTCAGGAACTTAGATGAAATAAAATTAAACAAAAATAAAATAGAATAAAATAAAATAATTAAATATAAAATACTATAAAACAAAACAAAATAAAATAAAATAAAATATGATAAAATAACATAAATCATATAAAATTAAATTAAATTAAATTAAATAGCACTTAAAACATCAAAATAAAACAAAATAAAAAATGAAGAAAAAAAGAATAAATTGAAATAAAAAAACAAAGACTGAATAAAAAAAAATTCAAACTAAAATAATTCAAAATAAATCTCTGATTTATTAAAATGCAAAATAAAAGAAAATAAAGTACAACAAAATGAAGTAAAATAAAGAAAATCTTATTTAATTTAAATTGAATTTTTAAGAAAATCAAAATAAAAAAAGCAAATGGGAGAAAAAAAATACATCTAAATCAAATAAAACAAACTAAATTTAAATAAAATAAAACAAACTAAATTTAAATAAAATAAAATAATTCAAAATAAAACAAAATCTCTGATTCATTAAATTGCAAAATAAAAGAAAATAAAGTACAACAAAATGAAGTAAAATAAAGAAAATCTTATTTAATTTAAATTGAATTTTTAAGAAAATCAAAATAAAAAAAGCAAATGGGAGAAAAAAAATACATCTAAATCAAATAAAACAAACTAAATTTAAATAAAATAAAACAAACTAAATTTAAATAAAATAAAATAATTCAAAATAAAACAAAATCTCTGATTCATTAAATTGCAAAATAAAAGAAAATAAAGTACAACAAAATGAATAAAATAAAGAAAAATTAATTTAATTTAATTGAATTTAAAAAAAAAATCAAAATAAAAAAATAAGCAAATGGGAGAAAAAAAAGGAATAAATTTAAATAAAATAAAACAAACTTAATTTAAATAAAATAAAATAATTCAAAATACAACAAAATCTCTGATTCATTAAAATGCAAAGACCAGCTGTATGAGGATTTTAGATGTTTGGATACTAATGTTTAAAGTCATAAGGGGATAGTTATATGTTTTGAAAATTATAATTTTGTAAGTCACTCAACTAGAGGTCACCAGCACTTAAAGAGATCAGACTATTTATTTAAAATATGTTTTTAGAGGGAAGGCCCGCAGAAGAAAAATAAGTCAGGTCCCACATTAACCTCAGGGTGCAGCATGACAGACATGAGAAAATGAAGAAAGAGAGCGATCAGCTTCAACATTAAAATGGAAGAAAAACGAACTGGTGTGTTCCCTGGCTCCAAACCGTGGCTGCTGAAACCTTTCTGTTCTCTGTGCTGGTCCCCATCACGGTGGGGATGGTGTTTGTCAGTGATGGCTGTTATTACTGTCAGTCAGACGCTCTTGTTTTCACACCTCTTGTTTAAGTGCTGCTTTACCAGCACAGAAAGTTGCCAGGCAATATTTACTTTCTGCAGAAGAGAAACCTGATGGTGTCAGTGAACTATCTCCTGTTAGTCAGCGCCACCCTGAATACGGCCACTCTCTCAGCTCTCTGTCAGCCAAAGCAGCCCGCCCACAGGATGCACGCTGTGAGGAGTCCACACACACACACACACACGACAACAGAAACACACACCTCACAGGGATGCAAAGGCTCAGTAAAAAAACAAACCCTCCAAACTCTTCTCACCTTGAACAGGGTGTTTAGATAACGCCTAAGAGCGGCGGCGTCTCAGCCTGGCTGAACTGCTTTATCCTAACGCCTAACTTGAGGGAGGAGAGGAGATAATAAGCTGCTGTTGCCATGGAGATTCTTTGACATCTTTCAGACATCTCTCTAATCCCAGGGCTCGGGGGTTTAAAGTCTGTTTTGACAAAGTGAAAGGTGTTTTTCGTGCTCTGCTGTGTCTAATAACACTGTCACACCCAGAACCCTGCAGACCGTCACACCGTACCTTTTCTTTCTCCTCCAGATCAAACTCCACAGGTTGATCGTCATCTGCTTCCCTTTTGGGCCGTACGTACGCAGGCGGCGTCAGCTGATGGGTCTTGTCCAGGTCTTCCGGCTCAACTCCTTTCCCGTCCCGTAACCTGGACCACGCCTCCTGGTTGACCTTACAATCATCCCTGCCCGATGCTGAGGCCTGCTGGGAGGTGGACGGGCCTGCGCTGGTTTCCGTCTCCTCTTTCTCTGCCTCCTCGGCGTCTTTTTCGTCAGGAGCGGCCGACGATTTGGCTTCGGCTTCCGCTTCGTCTTCCTCGGCCTGTTTGGCGATGGCGCGGTCTTTGATTCCCGCTTGGAAGGCGGAGACGACGGCGTTGCATTTCTGCACCTTCTCCACCTGCTGCTTCTTTGACATCAGCACTCCCATGGCTGCAGAGGTAAGAGGGACAGACACAGAGAACAGTTACACAAGAGCGCTAACATCCATTCTCTTAAGGATCATTGCGTGCGAAACGCAAAATCACTTAGCCACAAAATTCAGTCATATTAATCCAGTGTTTGCAGAATAAAATATGCTCCATAGCACCCCCTTGTGACTAAAAACTACAACCCCTTGAGATACTTTCAGCAAGCCCGGAAATTTTCTCTTACGACTATCGTGAATTCCCAACTGGAAGTTCACTATTTGGACTTAAACATTGGATTTTGACAATTTCTAGGCTACCTATTTCAATGATCTAGTCCAAGGTTTTTTGTCGGATCAACTCCAAACTTGGCTTGTGTATACTAGACGAATTAAAGATGAAAAGTTGTTCGTGGATTTTTCGTAACTTAATGGGCGTGGCCAGAACAAGACCTCAAAGTTCGTCATTTTTTCAACTTTGTCCGATCTTGACGAAAACAGACACACATGTTCAGTGTAACAGCCCAGACACATCCATGTCATTATTTTCACCATAAAGTACAGCGCCCCCAAATGGCAACAGGAAGAATTGCAGTAACACACGTACGTATTTCAACCAGCTGCTCTCAGGTTTTTCATCTAATCAACTCCAAACTTGGCTTGTTTATGCTACACACATTGAGGATAAAAAGTTATTAATACATTTTCTGTAACTCGATGGGCGTGGCCACAAATTACCGTATAATTTGACCATTTCAGATGCTTCATGAACACTTTAGTAGCTCTCTTGTACAATGTTGGATCAGGACCAAAATGCACACAAGTGTTCACCATCACAGCCTGAGTGCATTTCTATCACTGGTTTTGCAAAAATTAATGCTCCATAGCGCCACCCAGGGGTTTAAAACTGCAGTCCTTCCAACTTTGAGCTACAGCCCTGAAATTTTTCGCCTAGACCTACAAAAAAGTCTCCCAAGACCATTGAGAATTCTAAACAGTAAGTTCCCTATTTGGACTTCTGAACTTCTGTCTTCTTGAACATCAGATTTTGACGATTTCTAGGCTACCTATGTCAACGATCTAGTCCGAGGTTTTTTGTCTGATCAACTCCAAACTTGGCTTGCTTAAACTAGACACATTGAAAATGAAAATTTGATTGTGGATTTTTTGTAACTTAATGGGCGTGGCCAGGACAAGACCTCAAAGTTCTGCATTTTTTCAACTTTGTTCGATCTTGACAAAAACGGACACACAAGTTCAGTGTAACAGCCTGGACGCATCCATGTCATTATTTTTATCAGAAAGTACAGCACCCGCAAATGGCAACAGGAAGTTGTTACATTTTTGGGTATGTATTTGAATGAACTACATCTATGTTTCTCGTGTCATCAACTCCGAACTTACCTTGTGCATTCTAAACACATTGATGATGAAAAGTTATTAACAGATTTTTTGTCACTCAATGGGTGCGGCCACAACAGGCTGCCAAAGCTGACTATTTTTGGTCTGTCACAGTTTGACTGTATCTCCTTACTTCTTTTCCGATTGAAGTAGAGCAACCCCTGTGAACAGGAAGTCATGTGTTTTACTGTGGAATTTAAAACTCCTTATTTTTTTTACTTTTTCTTTCAAGAGTGTGTCGATGGTGCTGCTTCAAACTCTGATATCTCTTCATGAACCATCAAGTCATTGTAACTCTTACATACAAGGTCCAATCTGCTTCAGATTTCACACACACCATCAAGGTCCATCTAACAACACTTCTGTAACTTAAAACCTCTGCAAACCCGGGTGCACCAACAGGCGAGGGTCTTCTTATCGCTGCTTGCAGCTTTAATGTAGTTAGCTACCAGGGAAAGTAATTTTTGTGTTACCTTTTTGAAAAACCTTTAATTTTGCTAAAGAAGTCCGTTTTTGAGCAGGTTTTGCTTTGGCACATAATGTTCACCTGCTAACTCTCCTGACACCCCCCTTCCCTGGAGTTGGTTTGATCCAAAGACGCTACATGAGATCCTCTCTGACTGCAGTTACACAGACGCACACAGGTAGCTGTGAGATATTTGTTGCTGAAAAGTTGACTGTGTTTACATAAATTAATTGTAAGTCAATCAACAAATAATCTCCTAATCAATGTGCTTTGCCAGTTTTTATCTGATTCATTGGTGATCTTGTCACACCCTGTTGGGACTCTGTTTCCCATAACCCCCCATTAACCTTACATCATCCCGAACATAACATCTCACAGCAAAGGTCTGTTATTTTCCAATAGAAGACCTCTAGAGAGCCCACTGGGTCAAAGGTGTGGGGCTCTGACCTCAGGCTCTCAAGGACCAACTGTAATTTTAAAAAATTAGCCGAGAGGCAGGAAAGAGGAAAAAAAAGAGTTTGAATTGAATAAGGTGGAATAAACATGTAACAACGCATGGTATCGATGCAGCGCTGCTGAAAGAAAAGTGAACTGTGTCTGAGGGTTACAAAGCAGTGAGACAAACAGTGATCTGATCTGATTAAGGCCACAGAGTTAACAAAGACTACTTTGAACAGAGAGCGTCACAGATGTCTGTTACATGGAAAAAAATACAATTATTCCTGAATCAATAGAATCCTCCTAAAAGCAATCTCAGGTTATTGATTCTCTACGTTAGTTTTCGTGTAATGAGCAGGAACTGCGTCATGTCAGGCTCGCTCAGGGTCAGAGGTCAGCCCTGCTCGTCTTTTGTGTCTCATCCTGAGAACGTGTTCCTCGTAGAAAGAATCCAATCAAGGACTTTGGTTTTTAGAGTCTTTGACGCTGTTGGTTTGCAACACAAAGACGGCCTTAGGGCTCAACGTTAAATATGGATCTGGATACAAACGGAGCTTTCTGTCTGTGCTCTGTGTTCATTTCGTCTGTTTTTCTGCATGTTTCCATTGAGCTTTAAGATACGGGTGAAACAGAGCAGAACCACCAGAAACCAGGGGTGGGAGAAAAAATAAAATATTGTAATATCAGGATGTCTTTTGTTTATTGATTTCAAATCTTTTTTTATTTAATTATTATTTATTTTGTTTATTTAATTACTCCATTTTGGTCTGATAAGAGTCACATCTCCTAAATAAATCTAAAACAAATGTGTGTTATTTTGGAAAATATGGCTCTTGAGACAGTCTGTAGATATAACCAAAATTTCAAAAAATCTCAAAAATTGAAAATAACAATAACAAAAAAATGTTGTGAAAAAAATGTAAAAAAATGCTATTTATTTAAATATTACTTAATTATTTATTCATGCGTGTATTAAATTATCATTATTATTTTTTACTTTTATTTAGATAATTGGGGTATATTATCCAGACATATAGAGTTTAGGAAACAGTGAGACAGATTTAGTGGTTTTCAGACTGGGGGAGGTAATGGAAACATGCAAAAAATGTACAATACCATTGTAGTCCAGGTGCCTTGGTTTTGAGCGTACAGAACAACTTTGACCCGGATAAGCCAGACTTTACATGGACATCATAATCACAGTGGCTTTAGCATCGTATTTAGCAGTTAGCATCTCGTATCTGATGCACAGAAAATACGCTGTCATTTGTTTTATCTCCGTTTTCCACCGGCGCCCAGATTCTTATATCCCCCATTAGTATTATTCACCATCCTCCAAGCAAACAGCCTCATCCTGTTCAGTATCTACACCGTCGTGAGGATTGAACTGTGTAATGAAACTCTCGTACTGAGCTAACAGAAATATGGAAACCACACATAATGATGACGGGAGTTCAGGGACGTTGTTGCTGAAAGAATGAGATGAGGGAGGTCTAAAGGCCCGAGGTGATCAGGGACGACACGCTGATGCATAATGTGAAGGAGAGAGAGGATGTTTTCATTGAATGGTGATTTTATTCCTGTAAGATTCTTCCTCTTATTGCAAACTTCCATCTTATCAAACCAGTTTATCAGACTGATCATCACTCTGCTCGTTACTGTTCATTTCCATCGGCTCATCTTTTGTTTCCCACCTTGATGACCTTCTTCCCTGAGGGTTGTACAGGAAAGTGAGCTTCAGGGGTTCAGGGCTTCATGATGATCAGATCTGTATTCCCAACATGACCTGCTCTGAAATGTCTTTATATTTTTTCCTGAACACATTCAGAGTAACATCTGAAAGATTAAAACTACCATCATGCTCACGGTGAAGATACTTTAAAGACAGGCGCTGATTCTGGAGGAACAGTTTCTTCGTTTAGTAATATCTCGCACTGATCTCATAAAAAAGATGTAGGCCTACATTTTTAATCAGCTCAGCTGCAGCTCTGACGGTTTCAGTCTGAGTTATGTTACTTTACTTTTTGATACCATGTTTTGCTTGAACTGGGTAGAATCCCTCCCTGCTGGCAGCTGTTCATGTTTACCACTGGTCACAAACCCCATGATTCATCAACACATTCATGACAAAGAACAGATATAAAGTTTGTTTATCCTGTAGACACCAGCGTGTTTGAATGTTTGCACCAATCTCCAGATGAAGCTTCAGTGAAGCCATCCCTTATGGAAGAAAAATATATTGCAGCGTACTGGAAAATAACATGTCATATATTAGGTTATATATTCCCATATATGAGATTTAGCATTTATATTTTCCAATATATTGCAATGTATGGAAAGCGGCAATCATTTGTATATATTGCAATATATTTCATGAATATATAATACATTGTATATGTGCCCTCAATATATTATTCCATGTGTATCATAATATATCAATCATATATTACAATATGTTTCAAAAAATATATATTGGTACAAATATGTTTCTCTATTTTATATCTATATATATATATATATATATATATATATATATATATATATATATATATATATATATATATATATATATATATATATATATATATATATATATATATGTATGGTTATATATATATATATATATGTATGGTTATATATATATATATATATATATATATATATATATATATATATATATATATATATATATATATATATATATATATATATATATATATATATATTACACTTTATTGCAATGTATGGAAAGCGGCAATCATTTGTATATATTGCAATATATTTCATGAATATATAATATATTGTATATGTGCCCTCAATATATTATTCCATGTGTATCATAATATATCAATTATATATAACAATACGTTTCAAAAAATATATATTTGTACAAATATTTTTCTTTCGTAAGGGATTTCTCCTCCCTTTACCTCCTTTTTAAACCATGTTACAGTCACTGTCAACATACTTCCATGCATCCTTTACGTTGGCATTGCTGTTAACCTAAACATCCACCAGGGGGCGCACCCCAGAGTCAAGGTATATGACGACAACAAACTCAAAAACAAACATGGCGGCTGTGGAGGAGGCTTTGCTAATGTACATTGTGCATAAAAAAAACTAAAAACGGAGGCAGTGGTCGCTGAGGCCGTTAAACACATCACAAAAGTACCTCTGTTATTTTTTTCTTGGTCATGTCTTACTAAAGCTACGTATCAGGAAGTAACAGAAAAGTCAAAATGAAAGAAAAGGTTAAAGGTCTGGTCTGCAGAAAATTTGGATCCTTTTTAGAAAACATGGTATACAAACTTGGCTTCACGTCAATATAAATTCAAAGGAATGTAATTTTTGCATTTTTTAAAGGTTCAAAAATATTTTCATTCTTGCAAATTTTTTAAGTTCCAATATTTTTTTTTATATCTTCAGACAATGTCGAACAGTGATTCGCAACACGCAGAGCAGAAAGTGCCTTTTTTACTTTGATGAACTGAAAGGATTCACTTTGGTTGCGTTTGTGTGTGTTTGTCTGAAAAAGCAGAAGTCGTCCCTTAATGATTCATCACATTGATTGTGCAGAGATGTATGTGAAGTCACCTTTCACCTTTCACCTGTGGGCCACTGTGACAGCTCACCTGTAAACTGACTGCTAATAACGCCACAGTAAAGCCAGGGGGCAGGTTAGCTCAGGGTTCAGAGCATCCATGGAGGATTTACCTTCAGCGTGCGTGCTCTCCGTATGAAATGTGTGCTTCATTATAATGATCCCACAGCAGACTCCTCATAGGCAGCATCAATCACCACAACCTGCTGAGCTCAGCTGATGTGTCTCTGTATTCCTGCCTGTTCATCGCAGGAAATGACTCTGGATAACGGAGGATAAGATCATCTTCATTAGTTCCCCTGGAGTACGTTATGAGCTGCAGTCTTCCTGCAGGTCCTCAGTAAGATGCTGAGCGAACACCTTCAGACTGATGAGGAAAATGCAGATTCATTTATTTATTTATTTAGTTTGAAGGAACGGAGGAAGAAATGATGTCAAGGCAGAGGTAGCTTAGATTTAAGTCAATGTGTCGGCTCACACTGGATCAGGTCAACATGCAACAGAGCGGAGCTGCAGCAGAGACACATCTGGTGTGTCCCTGCGAGTGTCTTTACAACCCAACAGCATGTTGAGGCTTTAAGATACCAAACTACCACTGTGAAAGAGACTGCTGGATGTCTTTCAGTGAATAAAGAAAGCTTTGTTTAAACTTCTCCAGCTTTAAACAAGTCCCTTATTGTTGCTATTTTTGGAAAGAGCTCATCCTTAATCTGTTTGTGTTGTATCGCTGCATGTTTGTTTGACTTTGGGACTAAAAGAGTGGCCTAAATTCACAGTATACAGATCATAATATTATTTACAAGATATTTCTAAGGATAAAGCTGTTCCCCTTTCTTTTCTTTACTAATACGTCAGATTATTCAGCGGTAATTTGTGCTTTACTTGTTCGTAAACAAAGATTCAAAGTGGACTCTTCCTCCTTGGCTCAGTGCCAGCTGCAGCCCACACCCACAAACTCCAACCGAAGCTACGTGGACACACTCTCTAGCCCAGCAATCACCTGTAGCATCACATTTCTACGTGGGAGAGACTCAAGAGCCATGCACCTGACTTAGCATGTTAGCACAAGCTAACCACAGGTATTTGACACATACCTGGTTAGCAGAAAGCTAACTTGTGACGCTCTTTGTCTCGTGCTGCTCTACAAATTTGTGAAAGTCGAGCCAAGCTTCACCCTTGTTTAGGAAAGAGCTTTATCTGATTTGAGTTTCATTTCACTTTGGTTGTTTTTCTTTCTCCGTGCTACGTCTGCTAGCATAGCCGCTCTGGTTAGCCTCTTCCACTTGGCTAATGTGGCTAATCACCACATTAAGCCACTTGTGCACTTTGGGCTCTGTGATTGGATTTTGAGATAACTACATCTACTCTCTGCCCAGAAACGTCCCAAATAAATCAAAACATCAACATCCAGGCAGAGGAGGGGGTTGAGGCAAACGCAGACACTGACACACATGTATATAGGCCCATATGTAACAACTAAGCAAGCTTATTTTATTTTTTGGGGAAAACCCTACATGTGCAATATTTTTTTAAACCATGTAAGGGGAAAAAATGTTAATTAGTCTTTATCTATTTATTTATATTTGATTAGGAAAGAGCACATCAATGTAAATATGTTGGAATTAGCACAATAGCTAAATTCAATCTGTTGTCATACGACAGGTAATAACAAAAAGGAGAAAAGCAGATTAAAGTAACAGAAAAAAAGCATGAAAAAACAGTTTTATCAAACAAGATTGACACAAAAACAACAAATAACTCACAAAAAGAAAGAAAGAGAAGCAGAAAAAGAAACGAAAATAAAGATGTTAAACTTACTTGGTGATAATTTCCAAGCCTGTGTGACACTTGTAAATTGTATTATTGCAAAAAGGCGCCTCCCATTGATTCAAGTTGATTACATGGTGCTTATGGACATGTGTCTTAGTGCTCAAATTCAATCCCGTCCATCCACGGAGCTCATAAGTGCTTCAGTGAAATCTGATCCCGTTCATCCAGAGTGAAATGGGAGTAATTCGCTCTCTGCCTCTCAGACTCAGACGCTAATAGCCTGCCAGGCCTTATGTTGCTGCTCCTGCTGCATGTGGACTCCAGCTCCATGGGCTGAGGAAAACACACAGCTCTGGGTGCACTGTCTCTGGTTTCATGTGTTTGAGCCATGACACACATACAAATGAATGAATGATCAGAAGTGAAGGAGAATCAAATTTAACCACAGCTTAATGAAAATGATCACACATGTGCTGGTCTGGTTTAAGATGGTTAGATGATCAATTTTAAAATTTTGAATCAACATTTACCCTTGTAACAAATTAATTGCCAAATTTGCTGAAGATAAATCAGAGTCCATTTCGCATGTTTCTGTTTGCCCATTATTGTCTACATTTTGAGGAGACGCAAGAAAATTAATCTATGAGCGAAGTAGACGCTCCATCACGACCCAAAGATATTACTTAAAAACTTGAATGTACTGATTAAACCAGTTAGCTTTATAACAAATCTTGTGATTCGGATGGTAAATTTCACATTCATTTTCAGTAACCCCAAATATGCTAATTTTTTAATGTAAAATATTCAAATTATAATTCTTATTTTACGTCATTTTTCTGTTTGATTTAAATGTATTATTTCTTAAGTTTATGTGTAACATTGTGAGTAAATAAAATTCTATACAGTTAAAATCTAGAGATAATTATCTAAAAGAAACAAATTCAGATTTATAAAATTGAACATGTGATGTCTTAGTGATTCTATCATTAATAAGATGGCAGAAATAATAACAAAAAAATTGCAAATTAAGAAAAACGAAACTCAAAAATGTTCAAAATATGTAAAATTAAAAAAAATCTAAAAATCTAAAAATATGAAATACTTTGTGTCTAATGTAGCTCATTCTTAGGTAAATATTTTATTTCATTATTTTTTATCAGATTTTAGTTTTCTATTTGATTTAAATTTATTATTTTTTAAGTTTATGTGTAATAAAGTGAGTTTATTAAATTCTATATATTACAATTTTTATGGTTACAATCTAGTGATAATTATTTAAAAGTTAAAAAAATCGAGATTTACAAAATTGTACATGTGACATCTTATTTTTTTATTAATAAAGTAGCAGAAATAATAAAAAAGATTTTTTTTAAATTGTGTTTTTAAAAAAAATATTTAAATTTAAAAAAGTTCAAAATTTTAAATATTTTTAAAAATTTATATAAAAAAAAATGTTAAAAAATTTGCAAATATTTCAAACAGCTCTGAACTTAAAAAAAAATCAAAAAATTAAAACAATTGTGAAATTTAATAAATATTTTAAATTGAATTTAATAACTTATGTTGATAATTCTGCTTAGCTTATCGTTTGTGGATGTTTGCTAATGTCTTACCACATATTAAGCCGGCACGTTGTCAGTTCAATGAATCCATTCACACAGAATTAAAATCTGTATTTTCCTCCACATTTGTCTTTTTGTAGATTTAGTTATCTTCCCAGGGCTGTAACATGTGATTTTATTTAGTGTCAGTGACTTCAATCATCAATACCCTCTGTAGGATAAATTGAAATTCTTTATTTCAGTAATATTTTATTAAAGCTACAAGGAGCCACTGCCACTTGGTGTGTATAGTTGAATAGAGTTCTACATTGGACATAAAAAACTAAAAAAAACTTTGAAAATGTATAACTGGCTGCAGGTTAGCTCTCCTCTGGCTGACAGTGTTGGTTTTATACCTTTTTTTAAACCAACACTGAGAAGTGACAAAATGAAGCACTCTCCACAACACGCTAAAACCCCTCGTTGTGTGTCGCTGATGGACTCTATTGTTTCCTGCTGAACAACAGGAAGTGGTGCTCAGAGGACAGAAAAGGGAACATTTGCAGCTGATGGCAGAAATCATTCAGTTAAAGGTGAGACCAGCTCCTCTCCCTGGTTATGTTGGCCCGCCGCCAAGCTTTGCACTGTGGGAAAATTCTTCCATCCTAATTGTCATCCTCAAGGACTACCACTTCATTTCAAAGGTCAGTCCTCCTGGTAACAACGCCGTCCTGCAGTCTAATGAACGACAGCGACATGGTGAGAATACACAATGATTTCAGCACACCTGTAAGCTCGTGGAGTAGTGGAAAGACTGTTATCATATCCACGGGAGTGACGGTTAGCTCAGCAGGTTGTCTTTAGCATTTAGCTTAGCTGAGAGGCTCTGCTCTGTTATTAGATAGCAGAAGTGGCTGGAGTGACTTTTTAAATCACAGGGAGGGAAAGGAAGCTAGGAGCCGACTTTATCCAGCTGAGGTTTGGATTGTCCACTTGTTCTGGGAGATTGATCTGGGATAAAATACAGAAACAGCTGCATCAGTTAAATTAAATTTAAGATTTGATATTTAAGTAGAAGAATATTGAGAAGAGTGGACATGCAACATGCAAAAAGTGCTGTAACTGTGGTGGCATCATGTTCAGGTAGAGCTACAGCGACTAGAGCTGCAAAGGGGGGGCACATTTTCAGTTCCTTTACAGAGTTAAGATTTATAAATTTGTTAATATTCTGAATTGTTTTGACATTTACTTGGTTTAATGTTGTCCTCAGGTGGTGCCTTAAATGATCTAAATTGGACAGAGCATTCAGGGAGTTTGGCCTAAAGCATAGATATCCAAGTAAACTAGCATTAAATGTTGTTTTAGCCAAAATTATGCTACAATAGATGTATGATAGCTATTTTTAAAGGTCCCATATGATGCAAAAATCACTTTATTAAGTCTTTTAGTGAAATTTGTGGGTCTTGGTCTTTCCCCCCAGCCCACAAAATGTGATATTTAATGACAAACCTGTAATTTTGGGGATTTGCCGACGTCAGCGATTGGTCCACCAGAGCAGATACCCCTGAACCCCCTCCCAATACCAAAGTTGAAGAGCCATCACTGCTCTGTTTTTGGCTGTAAACAGCCACATAGCTCCATGCTCAAGCTTCCCATCTCAGAAGAAGACAGACTAAGTGTCTAGAGTTCATTTATCAGGAAATGTTCCAGCTACACTCAGTAAAACTGAGCATGTGTGTGCTAGTCACTTCACGGCCGACTGCTTTTCCAACTTTGGACAGTCCAACAGAGGGCTAGCCAATAGACTGGTCCTGAATCCAGGCGCATTACCAACCATCCTCCAACAAACCTGGGACCCTGGAAATGTGAGTATTTTAAATGCTGTGTGCTGTGGAGCAGATGGAAGAGCTTTTCCTCAGTGTCCCCCCTGTCTCTGTGTTAGCTTCAGGATGCTAACTTTAGCTGCAGTTAGCCTGTTGTTTTAGCCTGTAATGTTACGGTAAACCAGCTTCTCTGTTTTCTAAACATTGTGCACTCGGAGCTCGTGGCGCCGCTCTCAGTGACGTGGAAGAGCGGGGCGGTATCAGCGGTGGCTCATTTACATATGAAGGCCACGCCCACTAAATCAGAGCGTTCTGAACAGAGGGGCTATGAGAGCCTGGAAACAATGCTGCTGTGCATGATTTATTGGCTTTTTGGACCAAAACATGTTACTACCATTTCATGAAGACATAAGTGATCCAGATTAAACTGCAGGTATCGATACCACATTGTTTCAAATCTTAAAGGTTTTTCTTCCTGGTCTGGACTGTTGGTCCATCTACAAATGGGAAATAAAAACCTTGAATCCTTGGATGTAGAAGCCAACTTTGTGATTACCTCTAATCTGAAACAGGGTGTGACAAAGTCAGTCCTCTGTTTACATTAAATCTATTCACATCGTTTTGAGAGGCTTCACCAAATTGGACCAAAGTTGTGAATCTTGCTCAGTGAAAAAGACAAAGTAACACTAGTACAAACAATTTGAAACCTTTGTCAGAAGCTCCCAAACACCTCACACTGACCGAGCAGACGATCTGGGGATCACAGCTCAGGACGGCCCAGTGATTATTGTAGGGACATAATTATCCACTCAAGTGACCTTTGCATTCTGGCTCAGAGCAGCGCTGGCACCAGCAGCCTTCAGATGCCACAGATGCCAGGGGAAAAACCGGCTCATGGACTCGCCTCTTTCATACGAACCCAGGAAAAAAAGACAAAGTTGGAGTTGGTTGATTTGTGAAACGCTGCCACCGCCATTAGATTCTCAATTACTGTGCAGTGCAGATAATGGACTATTCCATTTCAAAGGAGATAAACAACATGAACAAATTGTTCTTTAATGGCCGACAAAGTGGACTGGCTTCACAAACAGAGGAGGCAGAGCAGCACACATAACAATAAACTAAGCACTATTAAAAGCCTCAAGGTCATAGACTACTCCATCAAATCAATAGCAGCGGTAAATAGCAGAAATATACTTTTATTATCCTTTAAAGTCAAGCTCTCATATCTCTGCTCCTCTGCTGGAGGAGAAAAGGAAACAAGGGTTTGCATTCTTCAAACAGAGCTGTAAGCCAAGCAGGACATATCCGAGCTCACAGAAGACCTTGTCATTTTCAGGTTACCTCATGAATTTTAAATAAGGGCTTCATGTTTTTTTCCCCTCCACGCACAAGTTGATTCTGACACAAATGGGTCAGCGCCTGGCTTTGATACCGACTTATTACACAGAGCTGAGGAACCTGCCGCTCGCCTGCTCTGCAACGCTGGGACGCCAGAGCGTTTGACCACAAACCTGTCAAACTGCTCAGGTGGTTTTTATTGGATGAGTGGCAGCAGCGTTTGTGAAGCACAACACCTGCTCTTTATGCTCACATCACTGAGGTGTTATATTTAAATCTGTATCTGCAGAGAGACAGATCCTTTTAGACAAACACACCACGTCAGTCAAAACGAAACCATACGCTCGTAGCTTTACTCATCAAATATTCTCTGATTGCTTAAACCAGCTGGAAAGAAAAGGGACAGAAGAGCAGAAGAAAGATAAACAGGAGAGCGATAGAGCACGAGCTAAAGGCTAAAAGGGCTAAACTGTTTGTGCTAATGTTGCCTCCAACCCAGTAAGTGGGTCTGTTCAAACTTGAGAGTCTATCAATAAAATGAAGAGTGAGGTTACGTTAGCTCTGATTGGTACTTGGCACTGACAGTTAGCTTGCTGTCAAATTAGCCTACAGATATGTCGTAGCACTGGGCTGCTAGTAGCGCTACATATAGCCGGCTACTGACGTACGTATGGCTGATAAATCCCTTACCTCGTGGCGTTGTATCTGGAAAAAGTTGACTCAAACAAAGTAAATTTGTTCCAAAACAAACACTCATCTTTACGACAGTTGTTTGTGAGACTCCGGGCCAGAAGGTGGCGCTGCAGTCCAATTAAAACAGATTTTCCACTTGTCACAAAGTTCATTATCTACCTTTTTAGATAACATTCTCTTTTTGAGCTGAATTCATTGTATTTTGCTCTTCTGTTGTCTTGTACAAACTTTTCTTTTTCACTGTTTTTGAAACACTTGAAGTCATATTCAATGTAACATTCATGTACCTGACTTGAAAACAAAGTGCTTCTAGTTTTAGGGATAGACCGATTATCAGCCGGCCGATTATCAAGGCCGATATTTGGCATTTTAGGACATATCAGCATCTACCTTTTTTTAATCCGACAGCCGATATGAAACCTATTCAAAACTGTGTTGTTTCAGCTCTGATGCAGCTGTTTGTCTGCAGTCACTACTCAGTCCCCAGCTCTGTCCCACCCTCTTAACAAAACCCTCAGGAATGTGTTTTTCCGTGTCTTAAAAATGTTAAGAAATGTTTTAAACTGCAGACATTCAGGAGCTGCTTGTTGATGCTTCTCTGCACAGTTTCTCCGTCTACCCTATGGAAGCCCTAGATGGTCAAAACATTTAAAATCAGTCTTGTAAAACCAAACAGAAAATTGATTCAACTGCGTAACATGCCCGTAAAAGGCAGCACAAACTCAGTTCTGTCAAGTTTTTATTTCAGTTACATTGAAAATTTGGAAAACTTTATTTACTGTAGAAAACTTTAACTATTTAGTTTTTAAAGTTTTCATTTAACTTTATAAAACGTGCAGCTCAACCTGGGAGCTGTTTAGTAAACATGTGCTTGAAGGCATTAAATGCAGTTAAGTTTGTAGTGTTCAAAATTTTAATGCTAATATTTTCACTTTGACTGCAAATTAATATCGGCTTCAAATATCAGTATCGGCTCCAAAAATTCATATCGGTCTATCTGTATGTAGTTTGTTACTTAAACTACTGTGACATTGAACTCATGTTGCAAAAAATGTATTGGGTGACGGATGTAATCAATTGATGTAACCAGTGTTTCTTATAAAAAATTAAATCTAATATTGCGGAATAAAAAGTGACAATGAATATGATTTTATCAGTCTACTGCACTGTAAAAATAAAATTAAAAATGATTTAAACTAACTGACCCAAGATTAGAGAGAAAACATTGATGTTTACAGCATCAACACCTATATCATCAAGTTCAAGAATAAGATATTCTGAAAAAAATTAGAGATTATATTAAGTATACAGCGGAGTGGCTCTTCAGCGCCATCTACTGCATTGGAGGTGCGGATGTTGTATTCTACTTCCAACTCTGCTAAATCAAATTTTATTTCTTACAAAAAATCCAGATAAGAGTTGAAATATTACTATTGTATTGAGGTCTAAGTATTGGGACACATAATGTCACATCACAGTGCCCCCCACTGGCCAGGAGGTGAATAGACTCAGAGGATTTGCAGAATTGATATTGAATCAATATTTTTATTCACTCAGAAACTTAACCAGGGAATCAAACCAAAAACCTCTGCAAGGCAACAGCACTCACCCTGCAGTCCTTAACCACCAAATAAACTGATAAAACCAAGTCTCAAACTTTATCCTCCAAATGATATTTGAGGGCAGTTCCAGCTGAAGACGATGGGATGAAACTCCCTCAGGCCTGACTTTCAGACGGCTGCAGCAGCAGCAGCTGCCTCTGCTGCTCTGCTCGGCTTCCAGGACCCCTCTGAATGATTTACATGCCCCTGGATAAAAAAAGATCTGGACCAAGGGGGGATAGAGAGCCGCTCCTCGGGGTTGATCCTGACATATGGCAGAGGAAGTGAGTCTGTAACCCACATTATGGATGAATATCACCAAACAATACGCTGACGATCGGTGTTGTTACATTGTAGTGCTCGTCTTGTGTCTAAAACCTCTTTTCTATTTACTTTACAGAAGTCTATGAAACATTTAAGGATCAATATGCAGTCATTCTCTTGATTCATGTAAGCAACAGAGTGTAAAGCGCCCTCGGATGATGAAGCTCTCAGGAGCATCTCGCTTTAATTAATTATTGATAATTTTGGGGGGAGGTGGCACCAAAGTGCTCTTAAAAACCTCCTGATTTTTTTTTTCCTGCTCCTTCGAGTAATGCGTTTGTAGTCATCCACACTTCACCCTCTTCATTTATCACCACCGGACCATGTGGGCGAAAACATACTTCTTTCTATATCACTTCACAACAACGGCGTTAAACACCCTGAAGTGGCTCGACACGCCGTGTTCAGGCGACTTCTCTTCCAGCTACAGTCGCTCTGTGAACGCTGGGATCAACAGAGGACAAAAACATCATTTTGTCTGATCTATTTCTGTCCAATCACCTGACGGCTCCAGCTCAGAATATGATGATGGAGTCTGAGCTCGACTTTGAACCATATTCTCCTGTAAGCAGCTCTGAGTTAGAGGCCAGCAGGGACAGCTTAGAGTCTGTGTTAGTATTCAGTCCTCTCCTGCCAAAGTGTCACCACAGGGATGTTATTGAGATCTATGGGAGCTCATATAACAGGCATTTATCAGTCCACAGGAAGGAGTCCAGCTCAGCAAAGACACAGACACATCAAAGCTTAATGAGGGGCTTTTTTATTATGACATAAAATACTCTGAGGACAGTCAGAGCAGGTTTTAAGACCTCTTTTTTTCCATTTTTGATGATTGATTTGATGATTGATTGATTTAAAATCAAGCGTTAAAGATGCTGTAAGGAGGGTCTGTTTTAATCAGACTGCCTCGCCCCCTTCTGGCCTGAAGTGTCACGCACACTGTCGTAAAGATGTGCATTTGTTTTGGAATTAAATTTTCTTTGTTGAAGACTTTTTATGGGATAGTACCATAGACCATTAAAAAAATGGACGTCATCTTGCTCAGTTTAAAGTGAGGTCGCCACAAAAACTGCTCCCCCTGGTGGCTGGCTGCAGTATATGTTAAAAAAAAAAAATCCATCTCCCCAGTCATTCCAGATGGGCTGTGGTCAAACTTTAAAAAATTAATACACCTGGTAGAAATGTTTCTCACGTCTGATTGTTGTGGTGATTTGAAGATATCATTTGTCTGTCTTGTGTTCAAGTCCTCTTTTTTTCTGAAAAGTTTCATTTTCATTGGTTATTAGAGGTTAAAAAGGAGGCTTTACATCACGTTTAATGATTATTGACAGTTGACGTTCTGGTGTACTTTTTTCGGGGATTGTAAAATATATCAGGAGGTAGAGTCAGGAAGTGATAACACTCTCAAAAGAGAAAAATAATAATTATTTTTGTCGCCCAGCTCCACTCTGATTCTCCCAGAATCTTAAGTCTGTGGACTCCGTCATTTCTACAACTGTAGCAGGTCTCTTAGTTCTTCGTCCAGGTCCGTTCCTGCCATGTTTGAAGTTTTGATACGATTTTGATTAAATCATTAAATAATTACAAACACAAGTTTCCCTTTCTTTATATCTTAAGCAAAAAACAAATCCAGATTTCAGATTAACCAAACTTTACCAAAGAGAACAAAACTCTCTGTCTGTGCAGTAGAGACTGTGAGGGATTCTGGGAGAATCTGAGTGGAGCTGGGTGACAAAAATATATATATTTTTTCTCTTTCGAGAGTCTAATCACTTCTTGACTCTACCTCCTGACATATTTTAAAATCCCTGAAAAAAATACACAAGAATGGCAGCTTTAAATCATCATTTAACCTTGTTTTTAACCTCGTATAATTAATGAAAACAAAACTTTTCAGAAAAAAAAAAATGGATACAAGGCAGCCAAATGATATCTTCAAATCACCACAACAATCAGACGTGAGAAACATTTCTACCAGGTGGATTAATTTTTTAAAGTTTGACCACAGCCCATCTGGAATGACTGGGGAGATGGATTTTTTGACCTACACTGCAGCCAGCCACCAGGGGGAGCAGTTTTTGTGGTGACCTCACTTCGAGCCGAGCAAGCGAACGTCCATTTTTTTTTACAGTCTATGGTTTGTACCATACGTTAGTAACCAGCTATATGTAGTGCTACTAGCAGCCCAATGCTACCATGTATCTGTAGGCTAACATGTCGACATGCTAACATACAGTACACTGCAAAAAACTGAATTCTTATCAAGTGTTTTTGTCTTATTTCAAGAAAAAGTGTCTTTTTATACTTGATAGGTACCAACTTCGACTATAAGTCAAGAAAATGTCTTATTTTAAGTTATTTGAAGACAAAACAAGGTCTAAATGCTTGTAACAAAAAAACAACAACAAAAAAAAATTTGCTAATGGAACAAGAGAAAAGTCAGGTGTATTAAGACAAATTTTCTAGCAAATTTCTCTTAAAAAAACATGTAATAAGACATTTTTCTGGACTGGTCAGGTTAATGCCGCTCCACGGAAGCGTATTGCATTCACTTGAAGAAAAAAAAAACTCTGGTTTTTCAGAGTAATTTATTATTCTTTTTTTTTTGTGGTAATTAATTTTGTTTTTCTGTTTAATATTTTTTATTGGTTTGTTTTTGTTATAATTATTTCTGTTTTTATGGGTAATTTTTTTGTGGTGTTTAATTTTGTTTTACTGATTAATTTTTTTGTTGATTGTTTTTTGTTATAATTATTTCTGGGGGTTTTTTGAGTATTTTTTTTTTCTGTTTTCAGATTACTTTTTTCCTGTTTTTTTGGGCAATTTTTTCCTGAAGTATCAACATTTTTTTTTTTTTTTTTTTGAGTTCAGAGCACAAATATGGAAGCGTATTGCATTCACTTGATAAGATTTCCGTTGTTTTCCAGTGTAGTTTACGTTAGTGAATCCTGGTTCTGTCCTACCAGAGCTCATCTACCAACTCCAACCTCACCAAGCAGAGATAACGTAACCTGGCTCTTCATTTTATTGCCATTTTGCATTTTTTTAGCCTTTAGCTCGTGTTCTACCTCTTTCCTGTTTATCTTTCTTCTACTCTTCTGTCTTTTTCCATCTGACAGTTTGGCTCAAGTGTCCACCATCACTACTTAATCTCAGCGTGATTCTTGAGGAGAGGCTGGATCAGGACAGGAAGCATCAATTTACCGTCCAAAATTTGACTCGGTTGTATCTTTAAGCCGCTCGTGCTCAGAGTTCTGTTACATATTCATACCTTTCAGATTTTTAAAGCACACAAAGAAGTTGTAAAGCCTGTGATGTTCACTGTATGAGTCTCTTCTCAGAGCTCAGGATGTCACTGTTCTGTGCTGATTGGAATCCCAACCAGCCTCCCTTTCAGTCCTCGTTTCAGAGGAGGGGGCCTAGTTTTTTTTTTCTGAATGGGAGCTCCACAAAGCATGCCTTTTCATGAGGATGAATCCCCCTTTCGCTGGAGATCTCGCCCACAGACCAGGGAAGCAAAGACCTGGAACTAATTACGCTAACGAGTTCACCCTGTAGCAGTGAGTGAGTGGATCATTACCAGCCGTTTGGAGCATGGATGGACGTGCGTTTAGACACAGAGGAGAAGGAATCAAACAGAGCTTAAAATCATCAACAACTCTCCTCTGATGCTTCCTTTCCTCCTCTCCTCTCCTAGCTCTGCTGCTTCTGCCTGACCACAACAAGTCTCCTCCAAATAACATGATATCCTCAGGGCTCAGGGAACGCGCGCTGGGGTTTGTGAATGGACAAACAAAAAAAGTGCCTGAATGGAGGAGGAATTTAAATCTCAATGCATGGTTAGGCTGGGAGGGGGGGCATCACATTGGCATGAAGGCGCTGCCAGGCAGGGAGCCAGCCCAGCGCCCTGACAGAGCCTGACAGAGTCTGACAGAGTCTGACAGAACAGGCGTCAGAGGAGCAGCCGAGCCGGGGAGCAGGACTCGCTCCAAGGTTAACACTGAAATTGGCTGGTTTGAGGAGCTCCATGCTTTGGCCTGGAGGAAACAACAACGAGGGCTGTAAACAAAGACTGATGGAGGGCTTAATGGACAGCAGGGCTCTCCTGTGGGACAGTTCTGGGCAAAGTGGACAGAGCAAACTACTTGTGTCTGGTGCAGGGAGACACATCAGTCTGGACTCAGAGGTTGCAGGAAGCTGTTGTCCTCACTGTGACCTACTCACCAGGTTTAGTCGCAGTGATGGGAGCTGTTTGTATCCCACAATGCAATGTTACAAAAGGAGTGTCGCTTTGTTTTTTTTTTTCCAAATGGCATTTTAAACTCCTGTAGTTTCTCTGCACGACGCGCATCCACCGTGGAGGCTGACCTAAATATCCCTCCACACCAGCATCCACCAAAGCACACGCTCCCCTCACGGAGCATGTTTGCACAAACACCACAGACCCACTCAGGATCCGTCAGATTCTTATGTAACAGACAAGTGAGCCGAGCAGGCTGCATGTGGACTCACCGTAAAGAGTAACAGGGCTGGTGTTCTCACTTTATCCTCTGTGTGTCTCAAGCCCGGCCGTCCAGCATGGCAAGACTCCGCTCGAATGAAGCAGCCTGTGTGCGCTCTCCTCCCCCGCGGAGCGATGGATGGCACAGCACTTTATTATCCCTCCTTCCTCACAGTCCCACAGATTTACAGTCGTGAGCAGCTCGCCCCTCTTTGGCAGGAACCAGGACTTCTCCAAGTGCCACGGACAGCTCCGGTGCTGAAACCTTTCTTCTTCAGTGTGTCTCCTTCACTCCACCCTCCGAGCGACTCCCTCGGCTTCTGAGTGGACGCGCTGAGGCAGGAGGAGACCGCGGTGCATGCTGGCAGGCGGACACTGAAGTTAGATCACGGATTTATATCCATCATATTTTGCAGCCCCCCCCCCCCTCCTCCCTGCGTGGAAATCTCGCCGAGTTAAACGTGATAACTTATGAAGCACTCAGTCCTGAACCTGCAGCTTCTTGATTGGCCAGGATCAGCAGGAGCCTGCAGCTCTGAAAACGCTGGAAAGATGCTTCCTCAGCAGCAAATTATATAACAAACATTTAGGAAACAGGTCTGAAGCTTGGAGGTTTCAACCCAATGGGGTCCAGTTTTTAGGGGGGAGGGTATTCACAGCACAGGAAGCCTGGAGACAGAATTCAGCATATGGATGATATGGAGGCTTTAAACACATGCAGGGCTGCAGCTGCACAGCGCAGTTATTTCTCCTCCAGGGCTGATGAGAGGGGGGGCGTGGAGAATTGGTGGAAAAATCTCCAAATCCAGAATTGCTCTCTTTACACTGAAGTGCTCTCCTCATGTATGAGAGGAGAGCAAATGGTGTTGGTTTCCTTCAGCATCAGAACACACAGTTCTACAATTTTACATTTCTTATTTCTCAGACGTTTTTGTCCAAAGTGTGGTACAACACAAACAAGAATTTTTATTTTATTTTTATTTATTTATTTACTTTGATTTTCTTTCTCCCCTTTTTCTTCTTTTGCTTTGAATGATTTGATTGATCTATTTCTTTTATTTATTTGTTTGTTTATTTATTTTCTTCTTGTTAATTTATTTTTATTTTTTCCCTCCCTTCTTTCTTCTTTTACCTTTAATGATCTATTTCTTTTAATTATATATTCATTCATTTATTTTCTCATTATTCATGTATTTTTGTTTTTTCCTTTCTTCCCTTCTTTCTTTTACTTTGAATGATCTATTTTTTTAATTAATCATTTATTCTTTTTTCTTATGATTGATTTATTTTTATTTTTTTCCATTCCCTTCTTTCTTCTTTTACTATGAATTATCTATTTCTTTTATTTATTTATTTAGTCATTCATTTATTTTCTTCTTTTTCATATTTATTCTTTTTTCCTTCCCTTCCTTCTTCCTTTCCCTTGAATTATCTTTCTTTTATTTATTCATTCATTTATTTTCTTATTATTTATTTATTTATTTTTGTTTTCCTTCCCTTCTTTCTTCTTTTACTTTGAATGTTTGATTTCTTTTATTTATTCATTTGATAATTTATTTATTTAATATTTTTTTAATTTTTTTTATTCATTTATTTTTCTTCCTTTCCTTCTTTTGTACTTTGAATGTTCTTTTTCTTTTATTCTTCTATATATTCATTTATTTCCTTTTTATTTATTAATTTTTACATTTTTTCATCATGATTATCTCACAAATTCTCACTGAACTTTAAGATGATACAATTTTATCTTTAATATTGTACCTGTTTACAGGAAAAAAATGAATAAAAAATTTGATTTAAAAAAAAAGAAAAAAAAAGAATAAAAAAATAGCAAGAATTCAGACAGAAAGGAAAACCTTAATTTGACAAAATGATACAAACAATTTGGCTGCAGTTGCTGCCATTAAGTTCAAGAAGATTTTATTTAGAATAATGTGTCCATAACTAACCACAATTAATTGCTGCAACAATATCCTTCAACCTTCAACAACATTCAGTAATTAGTGCTGAAAATTCACTAAGAGCTGGGTCTGAGACCTTCTCACTCATTCTCCCCCTGAGGACAAAGAGGAGAAGGCTCAGATTAAGGTCTAAGTGTTCCCTGAACAGATGAGTCTTCAGACATCTCTTAAAGTAGAAAGGGACTCTGTGGATCGTATAGAGTTTGGTAATTCATTCACCATTTGGGAACAACAGAGGAGAAGAGTCTGGCTAGAGATTTGGAGCCGCAGGAGGAGTGTAGGAGTGTAGATCTGAAGAGGGACCCCAGGTAGGCAGGAGATGTTCTCATCAGCTCAACATTTTGGTGCAGACGTACAATAAATCTTAGCATTGTAAAGTAAACCCACAAAGCATGCGTAAATCCCAGAGTTTGCACAGATTAATGGATGGGAAAATGTGTGTATATGGTGTGACGGCTCGCAGCGGTGAGCGCTGAGTCAGTCTCCTCCCAGCAGGGTGTCAGGCGGCTCCTCCAGTGGCCGTCCACGGAGCAGTGTATGGTTAATGTATGATCAACTGTATGTCCCACTGCGCAGCTCGCTGGCTCAAATGGAAGGCCATGCATTATTAATGACGACGAAAGTGCACGCTGACCCCTCGGTCTTGAGGTGCTCGGCCTCTTTTCTCAGCAGGAGGGAAGAGGGAGAAATAATCAGCCAAGTCATGTCACCGGGGAAACACGACCCCTCACCCACCTGTGACACTTTTTACCCTTTATCACCTCTGAGCTTTGGGATAAAGTCTCAACACGGAGGGAAAAAGATGCAAATTAAAAACTTTTACTTTTCCTGCAGGAAGTGGATGTAGCTGAAGACAAAGCGTGGATGCAAAGCCAAGTGTTTCATGGAAAGAAGAGGCTGGGAAAGTAAATAGAAAGGCCACAGTCCCTCTTTCAGGACTGTTGAAACGCTCTCAGTGGAGCAGTGTGTCACCATTAACAGTCCATTCACATCCACTCACATCCTCGCAGCGACAGCATTCCCATGGATTTGGAGCTGGATTTTGGAGCACTAGCAATCAGTGGCTTTTTTTAGCGCTGAATTACTTCCCTCAGTGGGCTGAGAACAAGGGTCCTGATGGCACCTGATTGGCCTCTTCAGCTGAGCGGTAATTAGACCTCTTCGTTATGTTCTTCCTCTTGTTCCTCTGGTGAAGGGATTTCACTGTGAGTACGTCAATTAAAGAAATGACCCTTATTCACAAACTGTCAGGCCTTTTAATCTCCCTTTAATCTCATCCTGAATCTTTTATTCCTGCCATCCTGAAGGTGAAGAATAAATGAGCTGAAGAGGTGTTGTTAGGCGTTAACTTTGGACAAGTGTTTCCTTTTGTTTTCATTCCTGCTAAGCTAACTGCTTCCTAGCTTACACACAGATATCTGAGCATCAGCCACAAAGTGAACAAGTGAATGTCTTTAAGATGTTCAACAAGGCTTACAGGCCTCATTCTGAAAGGAAGTGAAACTAAAGCGAGCGTATACCGTGGTTTGGCCAAACCAAGTTAAACACAAGCTGTAAACAAACTTAAAAATACCCCCCACCCATGACATCAGAGAACAGGGTCTGCCCCAACAAGCTGACTTCAAACTCTGTGCCCTTGGCCACGCCTTTAATTGACCTATGGCTAAGTCCCGCCCACAAACACAATGAGCCAATCACAGTGCGAGTGGCCTTCCAATACACTCAGACAGTCTCTGCCCATACGTCCATTAAAAGACATCTCAGAATGTGACATCAGCTCTGTGTGAATCAAATGAAGAAGGATGATAAAGTTGTCTGTTACACTAGAACCACCACTGCAGTCTGACAGACCCTTTGGGATTTTCCTCAACGTTAGCTAAAGTTAGCTTAAAGTTAGCTCCTAGCTGTGTTGTTCATCATGTCTCTGTGTTTGTTGGGAGTTCATTGGCCTGTTTTGTTCTAGATTTTGTTCTTTGGTGATCGTACATCATTTTTAGCTGTTGTCTTTAGTCAGGCTTCATTAGCTTATCTGTAATAGCTGAGATAACAAAGGTTGTCAAATGTTGTGCTGAAGAATTCAGTGTAAATCCTGTAGATCCAAACTAACAGGGACACACTCCTGGTAAAGATGGTAAAAAGCAGGTTAGATTATATATTATATTGACCAATGCTGATCCTCTGTCTCAGGGGTCTGTATCCTTTACTTTTATTGAAGCCTTTAAGCCTCAGCTCACCTGTATTAAAGTCATTCAGGAGCCACAAAATACAGTGTATAGAATTCTATACATTGTTAACAATAACAATTTTTTTTTTATTTAAACAATTGCATGTGGTGCCTTAGTTTTTTTTTTTTTTTTTTTTTATTGTTTGCAAACAATAACGAAATGTTTTTTTTGCAAAAAAAATAATGCACGTTATGTCTTATTTTTTTTTACTTTTAATATATTTGCAAAAAAAAAATATATATATATATATATATATTTTAGACTTTTCTCCTCTGTTGTTCCTGAATGGTGAATTAATTACCTAACCCTATACAATTAGTTTTTTAAATTCCAAAATTTGTTAAAAAAAAAAAAAAAAAAAAAGAAAAAAAAAAAGGAAAACAGAAAAGACCATGAAATAAGCCCTTTCTTGAAAATAAAAGGAAAATTTGATGAAAAACACATCATGGAAGTATTTAGATAATGCTATGCTGTTATTATATACACACTCATCAATGTCTTGAGCTATAGATGAGGCATACGGATACATTATCACTGATCTCACTGAACATGGATTTTGTTTAACTCTAAATTTTCCAGTTTCTTAACAAAAGTGAAAAGGTTTTTTTTCTAATTAAAAAATTGCACATGGTCTCCTGTTTTTTATCATTTTTAATATATTTTCAAAAAAAATAAAAAATTAAAATTTTAAAATTTGGAATTTTTTTGAATTCTAAAATTTGTAAGAATCAATCAACCAAACAAAAAAACAAACAAAAAAACCCCATAAAAATAAAAAAATAAAATAAATAAATAAATAAAAAAATATAATAAAAAACTGCAAAAAAAAAAAAATTAAATGGGGCTTCTTTTGGTCTCTCATCAGGGGATGAAATAAGTCATCTCTTGAAAAGAAAGGAAAATATAATGAATTAATTATAATGGATGTATTTAGCTGATGCTATGCCGTCATTATATACACGCCCATCCATATCTTGAGCTCTAGATGAGGCATACATTATCACTGATCACACTGAACATGGATCATGTTTAACTCTCCAGTTTCTTCCTGCGTGTTCATGTTGCAAAGGATCATGGGTTTTAAACGTGCTCATATTACATTCCAAACATTCCTGCTTCATTGTTGCTGTTAAATTATTCATGCTTTACTATGGTTTGAGTGTTCACACACAGCCAGCATCCTTCCTGTTCCTCACAGCGTTTCTGACGTCAGACTGCACTTAGGAAGCTGCTTCTGTCTGTCCTTCCCTGATCCTGAAACCTTTTTTATTGTCCCACATTTTCATCACGATGACAACGTCACAGCTGCTTGGATAACGGTCTTAGACATTAAAGAGGCTGGGTATGTTGGTACAACACGCATTTTGGGGTGTTTCCAATCCCAGGAGGTGGAGCTAGAAACTCTGCAGTTTGTTGATTGGTGTAAAGAATGGTCACTTCCTGTGTGTCGCCGGCTGCAGCCTTCTCTGAAACAAAGCTTGATTGCTCTCTGTAACAAAGAGCTACATGCCAATCACGGAGAGGACGAACTGCTGGATGTCTTCATCGTTGCTCTTTGTTTACTGTGTCACGTTTTTCTTCTTCGTTGGTTTTATTAGCGGGGTAAACTGTGTCGTGTTGTGACGCGGCTATCGGCATCCAGCTTACACGCCAGGTACCAAGAGGGGGCACAGTTGGCTTTGGAAACACTTGACTTCACACAGCGCCATCCTCACCTGTCAGACTAATGTAACTTTTCAAACACGTAAACAAAACCTTACATTTAAAACAGGATATTTTTATAGCGTCATCACTTTGATAGTGTCATTACTCTAAATCCATCCACGGTGTGGTTCTTCTTCTTCTTCTTCTTCTTCTTCTTCTTCTTCTTCTTTGTTTTTTATAACGTATGGTGGTGGGAGTTAGGAACAGACAGAGCAGAATCTCAGAGTAGGGTGCTCAGATACTTTTTGTTGACCATCACTTTTCATCATCATTTTCATCTTGTTTACCTTAGTTTTGTCATAATCATTTGTTTGGTTTTCATCTAGTATTATTTTCACATGTTTTGCCTGAACTACACGTTGACCCATTTTGGTTTTTTATGAACAATAAACCCTTTAAACTGATCACTGGACCTTTGTTGAACCCTTAGATGTGTCACAAAACAGGAAGTGCTTCATCCAGGAGCTGAACTTTTGTAAGACAGATGCAACACCCTGTAAATACATAATAAAAAAAACATCAAGTAACTTTTTTTTTCTTTCCCAGAATGAGAAGATTTATTAAGTGTATGTTACTTGAAAAGAGCCCAAACACACTTTTCCACAGTAAAACAAAATCTTCTTCAATGTTTTAGAAATACAATCACATGGATCTGAGTGGAGCTGGGTGACAAAAATAATATAAATTTTTTTTCTTTTGAGAGTTGAATCACTTCCTGACTCTACCTCCAGACATATTTTACAATCCCCGACAAAAATACACGAGAACGTCAGCTGTCAATCATCGTTTCATGTGACGTAAAACCTCGTTTTTAACCTTGTATAACTAATGAAAACAAAACTTGAGGCAGAAAAATGATATCTTCAAATCACCACAACAATCAGACGTGAGAAACATTTCTACCAGGTGGATTAATTTGTTAAAGTTTGACCACAGCCCATCTGGAATGACTGGGGAGATGAGTTTTTTAAACCTATACTGCAGCCAGCCACCAGGGGGAGCAGTTTCTGTGGAGACCTGACATCTTCCTATCCTTATAGTCTAATTGGTGTTTACGTGGCTGTGTATAACCAGATAATTGTTAATATTCAGAAAATGAAAGGGTTAATGACTTAATGTAAAAGCAGCCAGTGAAAAACTCTCTTCTTCTTCTTCTCTGATTGGATCGTAAAACGCTGTCAGCCCAGGATGCTAATCATTTTCTTTAATCCATCTTACATAACCCAACAAACATCACGAACAAACAAAGAGTCAAAGAGCAAGAGGTCAAATATTCTCTCTGCCCAGAGGAAGTAACAGCTGTGAATGTAAAACACTGCTGTGAAGCTGCGTCCCCGTAGAGGACGATCAGGAAGCCTTTAAGTCTCATTACTGAAACAGTTATTGGAGGTTTTTCTGGAAAGATCTGGAGAGCAGGGGTTTAAGGATAAGCCACAGAGACGACAGCAGCTGAAACCGAGCCTGGTCTGATGTTACGGCGTGATCAGATTAACCCCAGGATGACTCAGCCCAGCTTCTGAGGAAAATGTAGTTTTGCCAAGAAAAATGGAGGGAGGCCTCGAAAACGTCAGATCAATTGATAACGAGATGAATTAATTTATTTTATACCTGATCTCTGTCTGTCTGTATGTTTCTACAGTGGTGTATAGAAACAGGATCTTTTGGTTAAAACTTAAAGTCAGATTTCAGGTTGAAACACTCTCCTGATCATCCCCTTATTGGTGAGGAGACGGTGGCCTGTTGAGGCAAAAAGCTTCCGTGATGCATCATGATTATTATTTTCTATTTGATACGTTTTTGTGTAATAAATACAAATGCTTTTGTTCCCAACAATGAATTTCACAAGACTGCACTCTGAATACAAAAACGCCTAAAAATAGGGACGCAGAGATCCAAGCGTCTAGGGGTGACGACATAGCGAAGGTCGTGCGTTGTCTCTTTGGCCCTTAAAGCAGAGGACTTAGGGGACAGGGTAAAAACGACAATTGGGATTGGCCCTTAGTGTCTGTGACATCACCTGTCTGTATCTGAAACTACGGTGGCCCGAGAGCTCACAGCAAAAAGACAAAACACAAGCAAATTGAGAAAACATCTTTAACTATTTGACAACACGTTAGCAGCGTTCAGCAAACATGCTGCAATTACACTGCAACACAACGGAAGTTTTTCCAGAGGACACTTAAAAGTGATGCACATGTCCCAACACACTTGTGGGCTGTGTTGGAAATGGCATACTAACGTACTACTCATACTAAGTGTGACGTCAAAAATAGCATGTAGTGCGTTCACATTAAATAGTATGAAAAGATTGTGTGCGCGAGAAATACCCAGATGTATACTGTATCGGTAAAAATTGTAAGTATGGGAGGTGGGCATACTGGTCGCACTGACACGCCCCATAATGCATTGCGAGCCCGGTATTTATAAACATAAATAGTATATAATAATCAGGAGCAAGTCTGACCTGATTGGTCCACCAGAGCAGATGCCCCCAAACCCCCTCCCTGCCCACTCCCCTCCCCGGCAGGAGAATGCCAAAGTTGAAAAGCCATCACTGCTCTGTTTTTGGCTGTAAACAGCCTCATAGCTCCATGCTCAAGCTTCCCATCTCTGAAGAAGACAGACTAAGTGTCTAGAGTTCATTTATTAGGAAATGTTCCAGCTACACTCAGTAAAACTGAGCATGTGTGTGCTAGTCACTTCACGGCCGACTGCTTTTCCAACTTTGGACAGTCCAACAGAGGGCTAGCCAATAGACTGGTCCTGAATCCAGGCGCATTACCAACCATCCTCCAACAAACCTGGGACCCTGGAAATGTGAGTATTTTAAATGCTGTGTGCTGTGGAGCAGATGGAAGAGCTTTTCCTCGGTGTCCCCCCTGTCTCTGTGTTAGCTTCAGGATGCTAACTTTAGCTGCAGTTAGCCTGTTGTTTTAGCCTGTAATGTTACGGTAAACAAGCTTCTCTGTTTTCTAAACATTGTGCACTCGGAGCTCGTGGCGCCGCTCTCAGTGACGTGGAAGAGCGGGGCGGTATCAGCGGTGGCTCATTTACATATGAAGGCCACGCCCACTAAATCAGAGCGTTCTGAACAGAGGGGCTATGAGAGCCTGGAAACAATGCTGCTGTGCTTGATTTATTGGCTTTTTGGACCAAAACATGTTACTACCATTTCATGAAGACATCAATGATCCAGATTCAACTGCAGGAAAGGAGCAGGAGATGGGAGCTTTAGAGGCTGTGTCAAAAAAATATAAAAGAAACAAACCTTTGACATTGGTTTCAGTTTAGTTTTTGTTAATGTTAATATCCAATATTTAATCTCTGAGTCTGAACGTCTGCCTTCAGCAGAACCTTATCCACTCTCCTCTCCATGATGTGATAAAGTGATAACTGGATTTCCAAACGTGCTGAAATCCAATAGACGCTCTGCTAACGCTAATGCTAATCTCCTATCTACCTGTCCATCAGACACAGCAGCGTGACAAAGCAGAGCTGGAGAGCGCTGACTAATCTCCAGCACAGCTGCTCTTTGTCACACTGTGGGGATGATTCACTGACATGTGCTTTACCTCCTGACCGAGCAGAGCTGGAGCCATCTCACCCAGATGCTACCTGTCATCTCATCCTGCTCCCATTCAACCAGGCGTTGGCCAAACACTGTCCTTTTTCCCTCCTCATCAACCGGATCAGAGGGTTTTACTCACAGGAAACCGTCACGTGTTGACGTTTTTCTCCTGCTCGTGATAACTCCCTCTGATTGATGGTTTGGAGACGTCCTGTTTCCCTCAGACGGGTTTGATGTCTTTCTCAGACCATACCTGACAGGGAACCCCATTATTTAGCATCACTCTCCAAAGCTGACACAGGGGATCCGGCCCAGATGCATTATGGACCACAAGCATCCATTAGGACTGAAGGAGGAGGGGGCGAACGCAGCGTCTGACAGCTCTGGCTTTTGAATTTAATTAAATGTGTCACAGGTTTCTGCCTATTTACGGCCTGGATAGAGTAACAGAGACAGGCTGTAACTCCTGAGAGAGAAATTTATCAGGTTTATTTCCCGCCTGAAACATAGAAATACATATTTCTAAACTCTGACGCCACAGTCAAATAAATTGATATTTAAAGACAGGTTTTGCAAAGTTACACATCCTTCCACCAGAAGCAGAGCGAGCCTTTGTCTCCAAAAACAAATTGATCCATCTGAAGGTGCATGAGCTGAATAATGCATTTGATGACTCAATTACATTCATGTCTTGTTTTACTGTAATGCAATGCACTCAGAGGCGTAATTTGATGAATGTGTCGTTTCATCTTTTTCTTTTGAAAATCCTTCTCTGCTGTTTTTCGCCCTGGAGGCTTCATCATTTTTGCTCCGTCATTCTTCTTTCATGTCCTTAATCTGCTTCAGCCTGGATTCCTATTGGTGGGCTAAATTTGAGGCAGCACACTTTCCTATTTACACCAAATCAAAGCTCGTTGATGCAGTTCTGTGGTGAAGCTGATAGACAAACAGAGCAGCTCATCGTGTTTCCTGACTGAACTCGAGTTAAAGATGCTGTGAGGGTTTCTAAGCGATCCTGAAGAAGTCTCCCTTTGAGATATCTGAGCAGAGAGATCTGTGTTTTTCTCTGCTCAAAATTATTCCTGTGATTAGTTTTGTAGTGGTGGTGGACACTGGAGCCTAACTGTCAGACAGAAAAAGGACAGAAGAGCAGAAGAAAAAGAAACAGGAGAGAGATAGAGCACGAGCTAAAGGCTAAAACACAAGCCAAAGGTTTAATATGTGGGCTAAATGATTAATGATGCACTAAAGACTGAAACATGAGCTAAAGGATAAAATTTGGGCTGAAGGCAAAACATTAGCTTGAAGTAAAATACAAGCTAAAGATGAAAACATGGGCTGAAGGCTAACACTTGAGCTGAGGGCTAATACACAAGCTAAAGGCAAAACTTAGGCTTAAGACTGAATCACAAACTAAAGGCTCAAACACAGGCTAAAGGCTAATATTAAGGCTGAATGCTTAATTACAAGCTAAGGGCTCAAACATAGGCTAAAGGCCAAAATGTGAGCTAAAGGCTAATATGTGGGCTAAAATCTTAAAAATTAGCTTAGTGCTAAATTACAAGCTAAGGGCTCAAACACAGGCTGAAGTTTAACACATGAGCTAAAGAAAAAAACTCAGTCTAAAGACTTTTACACAAGCTATAGTCTGATACACAGGCTAAAGGCTGATATTCTGGCTAAATGACAAGCAAACGTAGGCAATAGGCTATAAGATAAGCTAAAGGCTAAAACACAAGCTAAAGGCCAATATGTGGGCTAAAATCTTAAAAAGCTTAATGCTAAATCAAAGGTTAAGGGCTCAAACACAGGAAAAATGAACTAAAGGCTAAAACACAAGCTAAAGGAAAAACTCAGGCTAAAACTAAATTACAAACTATAGGCTCAAACACAGGCTAAAAGCTAATATTTGGGCTAAATTACAAGCCAAGGGCTCAAACATGGGCTGAAGGTTCAAACAAGAGCTAAAGGCTTAAACATGAGCTAAATGCTAAAACACAAGCTAAAGGCTAACATGTGGGCTAAAATCTTAAAAATGAGCTTGATGCTATATTACAAGCTAAGGGCTGAAACACAGGCTAAAGGAAAAAACTCAGGCCAAAGACTTAAATACAAGCTATAGTCTCAAACACAAGCTAAAAGCTAAACTACACGCTATAGTCTAATACACAGGCTTAAGGCTGATATTCTGGCTAAATTACAAGCTAAGGGCTCAAAAACAGGCTAGTTTGAAACATGAGCTAAAACACAAGAAAAAACTCAGGACAAAGACTTAATAACAAGCTATACTCTCAAACACAGGCTAATGGCTAATATTTGGGCTAAAATTTCAGAAATGAGCTCAATGCTATATTACAAGCTAAGGGCTCAAACATAGGCTAAAGGCTAAAACATAATCTAAAGGCTAATATGTGAGCTTAAATCTTAAAAATTAACTTACTGCTAAATTACAAGCGAAAAGCTCAAAGATAGGCTAAAGGTTCAAACAGGAGCTAAAGGCTAAAACACAAACTAAATGCTTAAATGCAAGCTAAAGAATAAAAAACAAGCTAAAGGCTAATATGTGAGCTAAAATTTTAAAAATGAGATTGATGCTAAATTACAATCTAAAGGCTAAAACACAAGCTGAATGTCTAAACATGAGCTAAAGGCTAAAACACAAGCTTAAGGCTTAATGGGTTAAACTGTTCGTGCTAATGTTGACTCCAGTTATTCTGTGAGGTTACGTTAGCTCTGATTGGTAGATGACTGACAGCACATGACCAGGATTCACTAACGTTACATGTTACAGACACGTCTCAGAGCACGGGGCGACCGATAGCACTACATATGGACGATTACTAAACTGCTGAACAAACTGACAGTTAGCTTGTTGTTGTTGTGACGTTTCAAACCACAGCGCTACCTTACTGTACAGATAAACCCCTCACCTTGTAGAGTTGTATCTGGTAAAAATTTGACTTGAACACAGAAAATTTCCTCCTTATAGCATCTTTAAATGTTGTATTTAATCTTTGAACCATGCATTAGTTTCAAAAGGCCATCCTAATATAAAGGTGCCTTGTTGTTAAACGCAGATCAACAACAGATGCTTGACCCCTGTTTGTGGCTTTTTGCAGAAACAGGAAGGACTATAAATACAACACTCAACCATCACTTTGCTCTACCTCCTGCGTGCACCACAACACAAAGGTTTGTGGCTACCAAGGTAATCTGCCTGTGCTGCTGCTGCTGAGGGCCCTGAAAGGAAATAATGGGGATGATTAATTAAGCATGAAGTGACAGCAACAGAAACAACATCTGAGACCACCGAGACAACAGAGAGCAGAGCTCCCGCTCCTTTCTTCCTCTGGTCCCTTCAGAGAAACATTCAGGAGCATTTCCACGCCTGGCTACGTCACCTTCTAATACGAGGAAGTTAATTTCTACGCACTTTGAGCTGGGAAGTAATGAAAGGAAAAGCCATTAGCCGTGCACAGAAGAACCACCTCTCTGGCTCTTTTGTGATCCAGATCCCAGAAATCAGACGTAGATAATGTTCGAGTCCAAATGAAAGTCCATTTTCCATGGCAGCAGCCCAACAGAGCATTCTAGCATGATTTAATATTTGATAGGACTCTTTCCTGTAATGGAAATCTTGTGTTTCAGATGCTCCTAGCGGGGGGAAACACAAAAGACAGGATGTGGTCAGCAGTTTGGACGTCAGCCACAAAAACAAAGAAACATAAAAAGGAAGCAGAAGTCGTACAGGAGAGAGCACTGAGCTCAGACATGTGACGTGTTGTGGTTAATAAACTTCTCCACTGGATGTGATAACTTTCCTATTCCTCCAAAATTCAAACACCACTTTATTTACACCACCCAACGGGCGTCTGTGCAGAATCCCTGTCCACATGCATATTAAAGAGCATTATTCAGCGCTCGGTGGATTATCATGTGCAAATAAAAGTGTAATTGGACCTCAGTACAGACGGAGCAGGGATATGCCAAACCCGTTTAGAAAAAAAATGATGAAAAACAGACAGCTGCAGGCAAAACACAGCGCCACAATGATCTAATTACTTTCTTCCGCACATCCTCCACAATTACAGTACAGCTGCCACCCCAAATCACTGCGCCGCTAATAAGTAAAATATCCCATACAACAATCCTGGTACATGGAAAAACAGGCTGAGACGCTCAGAGCACAAACCTCAGGTGTGGATGAGGATTTGTTTGATATCCATCACACATGTATGATGTTTTTTGATTTTGATTTGATTTATCGTTTTTATTTTTTGTTTTATTTTTATTAATTTATTATTAATAATAAAATAAAATAAAATAAAATAAAATAAAATAAAATAAAATAAAATAATAATAATAATAATAATAATTTTATTCATTCATTTTATTCATTTATTTGTCTAAAAATAATAATAATAAAAAATAAATTAAATCTTACTCTGCTCTTGTAAAATAAGTCGCTCACTACAAGTTAATGTGGAGGGAAAGTGTAAACTTCTACCGTTGAGCTCTTTCTGACACTTTGGCAGTTTGGATTTCATTGATTCGGGACCAAAGGAGCTTATTAGTAAAAATAAATCCCAGGGAAATGAGGGTCCAAATTGTAATTCTGCAAGAAAAAAAGTTGTGGAAGTTTAACATTTCAACAGACTTAACAAACTAACATATCAACAGCCTGTGGTAAAACTTTGATAATTGATTTGGGCTAATGGACAAATATTTTTTCCTACTTCCCACACAAAAAACAAGGGAGAATGTTTAAAATATCAAAGTTAGTGGCTTCCTGTGTGAGAACCAGAGTATACTAGTATTAGCAACAACTCAAACTACTTTTTTCTTGAATTGACCTTAAATGCATGGGTTGCCAGCTGTTTCTTGTATTTTTTTAATCTCTTTTACATCGTTTTTTTGTATTTGGAGTGGATCATTACTTTGTTTGGCTCATTTGTTGGTCATAGACACCAACGTTTTGTGTCTTCAGTGATATTTTTACTACTTTTCTCCTGTGTTTGTCTGGAGATTCTACATGTAACCATAGCTGAATTGTTTACATATGAAATCCGCTGTTAGCAGCCTGTAGCATGTCTGTGCTAAGTGGTGCTAGGCCAGATGTTTCCCCATAAGGTGGGGGAATTAATAAAGTATTTTTCTATTTTATTTTATTCTTTTCTCTTCTATTCTAACTGTGTGAATACAACACAGATGTCTGTATCACAAATTTAATCTTCAATCTGGTTTGATTAGTTAAATTATTTTGAATTATTATTATTATTATTATTATTATTATTATTATTATTATTATTATTATTATTGTCATTATTATAATTATTATTATTATTATTAAAATGTGTAAATGTATTTAAATATAAATATTCATTATTTTTTTATTTTTTAATATTTTTTTCTTATTTTTTTATTTTGTATATTTTCATATTTTATAGCTTAACTTTTGAATTAAAAAAAAAAATTATTTCACAGAGTATATAACTTGTAATTCTGTATTATTTTAGTAGCTGCTCAGTTTCTGTTCACGTTGTTTCCTTGTTAATTGTCAGCACCAAAACACCAAGTCAGACTCCTTGTGCAAATGTGCTTGGCAGCAACGTGATGCTCTCACGTACTTGAGGAAGAAAGGCGCGCTTGCTTTGCTTGCATACATAATTGATCACGCAAATTGAGGTTGGATGAAAGAAGGATATGCTAATGTGCACAATAAGAGGTGGAAAAAAAAAACGTTTCCCTTTGGTGGGGCCGTAATGTCAGAGGAAATGGACTGCCACTTAATCCTGATGCACTGTTATGGATGTTTGTTTGTTAGCTAAAGATGCTCTTGATGTTGCCGAATGAATACAGGATGGTCAGAAGGAGGAGGTGGGGGTTAAAAATAGGATTTGAGTCTGTGTTTGTACAATAAAGATGCTCTCTGGGTGATGAAATCATCTTCACGACCTTGAGCTCCAATTTCAAATATTACGTCTGCTCGATTAAACTAAAAAAGTTAATTTCTTCTAATTTCAGCTATGATAAATAAAGCTTCATTGGGGTGTCGCCCAAAGACTGTAAAAAAAATGGACGTCACTGTCTGTAAAAGAGCATAAACATCTCAACATTTCCCAAACAGAAAAATCTTCTTCTCTTCTTTGTTGCTGGAGATTTTCCTTTTTTAATTTGCCGGATCTGATTCAGGGCTGAGTCCATCTGGACATATATTTTCATTTGTAACATCGCAGAGAAATACCAGTTAACTCAGCGATGATGGCTTCCAGAAAACTGGCTCACTGGAAAGAAGAGGCGTGGGTGTGCACATGATGAGCATGACAGTAACTGTGATAAAGCAGTTCAGACAAAAGCTGAAATACATGTTTTTATAGGGAAGGGTCTGCATGAGTTTTTGTTCATTGTCAGTAAACACAACATTCAAATGGCTCCTCCTCCTTGGCTCAGTGCCAGCGGCAGCACACACCCACAGCCTCTGACTGTGACTACATGAACACACTCTCTAGCTCAGCAACCACCTGTAGCATCACGTTTCTACGATGAGAAAGACTCGAGAGCCATGCACCTGACTTAGCATGTTAGCACAAGCTAATTGTGGGTATTTAACACATACCTGGCTAGCAGAAAGCTAACTCACGTCGCTCTTTGAGAATAAGCTTCTCGCTTATTTAGGAAAAAGCCTTATCTATGTGGCGTTTTGTTTCACTTTGGTTGTTTTTCTTCCTCTTTGCTACGTCCACTAGCGTAGCCGCTCTGATTAGCTCCTTCCACTTGCTAATAAGCACATAGAGTCACTTTCCGCACTGTGATTGGCTGATGTAACCATGTTTACTTTCTGCCCAGGCACATCCTGGTACAACCAAAACATCAATATCCAGGCAGAGGAGGGGGTTAGAGGCAGACACAGACACTGACACACATGTTTTTATTTTTTATAAATTTAAATTTTTAGGAAAAGTTTTATTTTTAGGAAAATTTCTGCAGGCAGAAAAAAAGACATTAAGCAAAAAAAAAAGTGTGATCAAAAAAGAAAAACATTGTTAAAAATATAAATTGTCATCGATAAAACAGTATAATAAATAAAATTTGATTTGAATCCAAAAACATCAGAATGAGATTTTAAAAAAATTAATAATATAAAACATTTAATGTCAGTGTTATTTTCCATTTCCTGTTTTGATGCCATTTTAATTTTTCTTTAATACATGTTTTTCAATGCCAAATTTTATTTTCAACACCAAACATCAAAGTCATCATTTTGACTCCATGAAACAAAGCATAGCTGCCAAAAAAAGAAGGTTAGATACAAACAAATACTGAGCGTCAATAACCATTAATAAAATATGGGCGTCAGAGTCCAACAGAATAGAGAAACAGAAAAAACATGTTTACGCCTCGACTCGTACTCCGTTAGAGTTTTTGGTGCTGTTGGGAGTTTTATTCATGTCGCTGTCTGTCTCACTTGCCTCCATCATCCATTCTGCAGTATTAAAGAGACAGATAGTGAAGAGCTGCTGGGCACAAAAGATGACAGATTACATAGAGAAGCAATAAAGCGGCATCAATAAAATATAAAATGAAAGTTTGAGGCTAAAGCTGAGCAAGACGAACAGTTCTGCACTGCAGCGTGAACTCTTATCTCAAAAGTTTCTCCAGATAACAAAACATCACAGAATCCAAACGTTGCTGGTAGGAGCAGCGTAAATCACCAGTTTCATCATAATGTGATGTTTTATCAACTTGGACAAAGATACTGACAAAGAGCAGGACCATGATTTCAGCTCAGGCTGTGTCATACACCCCTTTAAACAAAACCATCAAGTTTCACCTCATTTTGTTGGTTAGGTGATAAACATAACTAATCAAGAAGAACAAAGACCCTGCACTTTCATGTTACACCTAAATTTATATCCTGCCAGGTGTCTCGTCTGACATTTGTCAACCCACGTGTTTCCTTCCCTTTCACAGGTGTCACTTCAAGAGGGGTTATTATTCTCATCTCAGGGTTTACGTTGTCCCTCCGACACCTGCGAAGAAGCTTTTCAAGATTGACAGCACAAACATGTTTATTTATCTCTGGAATAAAAAAAAAAAAAAAGTGTGTCAGTGTCTGTGTCTGCCTCTAACCCCCTCCTCGGCCTGGATGTTGATGTTTTGGTTGTATCAGAACGTGTCCAGGCGGAAAGTTGACATGGTTAAATCAGCCAATCACAGCCCGCCAAATGACTTTGTGTGTTGATTAGCGAGTGAAAGAATAATGTGAGTTAGCTATCTGCTAACCAGGTTTAAGTCAAATACCCGTGGTTTGCTTGTGCCAACATGCTAAGTCAGGTGCACGGCCCTCAAGTCTCTCCCACGTGGACATAATGCTACAGGTGATGGCTGGGCTAGTGAGTGTGTTCACAAAGTCACAGTCCGAGGCTGTGGGTGTGTGCTGCCGCTGGCACTGAGCCAAGGAAGGAAGAGCCCAGTTTGAATGACATGTTTACTGACAAGTAACCAAAACTCCTGCAGACCCTACCTTTAAAAACATGTATTTCAGCTTTTGCCTGAACTGCTTCCTAAAGGTAGAGTCTGCAGGATTTTCCTTTAAAAAAAACATGTGTGTCAGTGTCTGTGTCTGCCTCTAACCCCCCTTGTCTGCCTGGATGTTGATGTTTTGGTTGTTTCAGGATGTTTCTGGGCGAAGAGTAGGCATAGTTACATCAGCCAAATGTGCATCCAGTGCGCAAGTGACTTTGTGTGTAGCCTAGAGAGTGGGAGAAGCTAATCAGAGATGCTACGATAGCAGACGTAGCACAGAGGAAAGCTACACAGATAAAGCTTTTTCCTAAACGAGGGAGAAGCTTGGCCCAGATTTTGAAGAGTGATGTGAGTTAGCTTTTTGATAACCAGGTATGTGTCAAATACCTGTGGTTTGCTTGTGGTAACATGCTAAATCAGGTGTACGGCCCTTGAGTCTCTCCCATGTTGATTGATTGAAATCATGTTTGCTAACCCCCTCCTCTGCCTGGATGTTGATGTTTTGGTTGTTTCAGGATGTTTCTGGGCAGAGAGTAGGTGTGGTTACATTAGCCAATTACAGTACGGCCAGTGTACGTGTGACTTTGTGTGTTGCTTAGCGAGTGGAAGAAGCTAATCAGAGCAGTTATGCTAGTGGACGTAGCATAGAGGAAATGCCAAACAGACAAAGCTTTTTCCTAAACAAGGGAGAAACTTGGCCTCATTTTCAAAGAGCGACATAAGTAAGCTTTTTGCTAACCAGGTATGTGTCAAATACCCGTGGTTTGCTTGTGGTAACGTGCTAAATCAGGTGCACAGCCCTTGAGTCTCTCCCATGTCAAAACGCGATGCTACAGGTGGTTGCTGGGCTAGAGAGTGTGTGAATTTTGTGTGTACTGACAAGTATCCAAAACTCCTGCAGACCCTACCTTTACAGGTGATAATTCAGTTTCATGTTAAAATGCCAAAATGATCACATTTTAAGCTTATACTGGATGAATTTTCTGAACATTGAAAAATCTTTTTCTGTTATTTTTTTTCCTCCTGTGGTGTTTATTTTCACATTTATAACTTTAATATAGTGTCAAATATTTTTTTCATTGTATATTGTTTTAAATTATTCCCTGTTTTATTCAAAATGTTGGGAAAAAATATTAGCAGCATTAAATTGAGCTGGAGAAGTGTCTTGCAGCTCTCCAGCAGTGCGCTCAGAGTCGCTGATTAATGATGACGACCATGTTTCCGTGTTCAGCAGGAACAAAGGTCTCATAGCTCCGGGGAGGACGCTGTAATGGAAATCAATAGTATCACAATTATCACATAGTAAGCTCTGTAACTCCCTGGCCGGGTCTGGAGTGAACATATGTAAGTCCTCTGTGGATAATAGCGCTTCTCCCAGTGTGAGTTTTCTTCACAGTGCTTCCAAATGAGCCGTGAGGCAGACGCAGCAGAAGGAGTTTCTTTTTTTAACGTTGTCAGGTTTTAACAACAAAAGCACCATCCGTCACTTTGGCTCCAGAATCAATTCTCTGTCCAAAAATTCAACGCCTCCAACTTTTCTTTCTTTATTCCAACAAAAATGAAATGAGCAAACATGATTTCAATCAATACAACCTGATGGAGAGACTTAAAAATGTCTTATAACAGACTTTCTAACCAGGAGGATTGTTTGAGTACAGAACTTTCCTGAAGCTTTTGAAAGGTTAGGAGCTATAAGAAATATTATGAAACAGTCCTCAGCTGTGTGTCCTTGAGGTAACGATTGTCAAAGTATGATGCTGCTGCTCTGAGTGCTCGAGTTCAGGAAGAGAAAAAGACCTGAAGCCCTCAGCTTTGTTATCGTATTCAAGTTCAGAGACTCAAATCTCCAATGCCTCCAGAACACAGACGGAAGTTAAAATATTCAAAAGTTTTCTTCATGAAGAGGTTTACGTCATCGAGCAGCCAGAGCTGAATGCATCAAATAATTACGTCTGACTCAGGCCATTAGTCGGAGTGTTTGCTGGACGTTATGGCCCATTTACATGTTACTGTAACATACACACTGGCTGGATCACGTATATATAGAAAGCACTTTACTATGAGGTGTTAATGCACTCTACCTGCCCTGAGATAATCTGATCACCCAAACTGCTTCCTGTTTGTCATAGAGATCGTTGACCCAACAGAAAGTGAAAGTGCTGCTTTTCTAGTCCGTGGACTAACCTGTTCATACTATTGATCAGATATCTATGAACTGATCACCATGTGGATCTTTGGGCGTATTCAGACCTGGACTGTTTGGTCCACTTTAAACGGACCAGGGTTCATTTCCCACGCTGGTGCAGACTTTTCATGCAGGTGTGAATAGACACAAACGAACCCTGGTGAGGACCAAACAACCGGACCCAGACCCACTTTTTGAGGTGGTCTCGGTCCGCTTCCTAACGAACTCTGGTGCGGTTCGTGGTTCTCCGGTGCAGGTCTGAATACAAACCAAGGTCCATCTGAACTAACTACAGGATATATGCCCCTTTTGGGCCTATAAAGCCACTGTAACCTAACCGTCTTTGGTTCATACCTGATCCTCCGTCTTCTGTTTAGCCACGCTGTAGCTAGCATGTTGTGGGTCAGGACACGCAGAGCATAGCGCCTCCTTGCTGCGATCATTGGTCTTCCTGTTCCTAAATTGTAAACGGTGTTGTTAAGCTGCTTTGAAGGAGCTGCTCTTGAAACTGAAAATGATTTAGCAGCTCTAATAAGAGCACAAACACACATGTTTACCTCCATTTCCAGGTCTGTACTCTGTGTGCCGCCCGTTGTCAGTGCTGTCCAATGAGAGCACTGATCCTCACACACCTGGATGTGTTTACAGAATATAGTCCACTTGCAAAAAGTACAATCTGAATATGAACCGCACCAAACAAAAAAAAAAAAAAGTCCGCTTTTGGTCCGGACCAAACAAGTGGACCAAAGGACTTTTCTGGTCTGAATACAGCCATAGATTTCAGTGGAGGTAGCACAACACCTCAGGTCTCCAAACTTCCCTGTAGGCCCCTTCAGGAATCTGCAGCTTGCTGATTTCACAGCTGTCACTGATTGTTGAATAATTCTGACTGATTGACGTCAGTTCATGGCAACATGTCTGTTATTTCTCCATAGGGGGGCGCTGTCCTCAGAGACAGGCTGTTAGACTCTGGAAGACTTAATGTGATCACACAGACAGCTTCACTAACAAGAACCCCGCCATCAACCAGTAATACTGAATTACTGAATAATGGGTCTAATAGTGATTTGAACTCTCACTTCCTGGTATGACATTCGCTCTTTGAGAGCTTTACTGATGGTTTTGAATTTATTTAGAGTGCTAGAAGAGGGTTGGGGTTAGGTTACACACTAAAAACTGTTGGGTTAAAACTATCCCATTTTGGGCTGTTTCACAATCCAACAGCTGGGTCATTACAGCACCAGCCCAACAAGGTACTTTAACCCAGCAGGATGGGTTGGTCCATTTTAACCCAACAGATAAATTTAATATTTTACCGAAAGTCTGGGTCAAATTTATAAAAATTCTGGGCTATTTCAACCACATAAATCTGAACAGATACACATATTATAAAAGTGGTTTAATTCAGCTTTATTTTAGACATATTTTATTGAGCTGTGGAGCACTGACAACCAGTCCGTGCTGTGAAACATGGACAACTGGTCTGTACCGTAAAGCGCAGACAGCCAGTCTGTGCTGTGAAACATGGACAACTGGTTTGTACTGTACAGCACAGACAGCCAATCTGTGCTGTGGAACATCAACAACTGATCCGTGGCGAGGTGTACAGACAGTTAACCCAAACTGTTAGTGGCAGATGTAGCAAAGCGCACACAACAGTAACTTACAGCAGAGTCTCTTATCCACTGCCTTTCCTTCACACTTATGGTTACAAAATGTTGCCACAACAAAAATAGGTTTGCTAAAACTGCTGTCTTAAAATTTAAAAGCAGTTATTTGAAGTTTGGTTACAAAGTATTATGAAATATTTTACTGAAAAGGTGCTGAAATGTGTAACTGCTTAGTGTCGGGAGCTTGACGTGGTATCTGGTTGGTGGAGCTTATTTGTACAAATCAAAAGCAACCCAGGTGCTGGGTCAACCGATATATGTTGGGTTATGAAAAAATAAAAAGTAACTCATTATGGGTTAAACATTTCATTACCCAGCAGTTAGGTCAATAAAACAACCCAGAGGTTTACAGATAACCCTAACTCTAACGCTAATGCTAACCCTAACCAACCCTGACACTAACCCTGCTCCTGAAACTTTGCTGTGTAGAAAAAAACAAAAATCCAGGCAGATTTGTCATTGATTCAATTGCAATGAGGGAAAAAAAAAAACAAAGGACACAAAAACATCAGAAGAAGAACAAACAGAAGCTCTGACAGAATCTCTAAAATCCTAAATGGAGCATAAATATTTGATGACACATACCCATACATGCGCTCAGACGAGGTATTTACCGAGCTGAAACAGGAAATGTCACAGACTCTGAAAGTAATAAGACAGAAAAACCCAGCAGGTGTTGTGCTGAGTCATGCAGTCAGAGTGAGAACTATTTCAAATATTGAAGGAACATTTTTAATAAAAGAATGAAGCAGAAAGAGATTTTTCCCGACACAGGATGAAATAACGTCTCAGTCAGTCTGAAAAAAAAAAGAAAAAGAGAAATATTGATAATTTACAAAGAGCAGCGAGTGAAAAACTAACAGCAGCTCTGCTCTCACTCCTGCTAAACTATGTTGTGGCTGCTGTAGTAAATCTCACTAACTGTATTGATCCTCCTCTCATCTGGAAATAAGAGGCTAAGGTAGGAGAGCCTCAGAGTGTTCCTTTGCTTCACATCCGTCCGTGTTGGCCGTCGGCGGCCTGCAGCGGCTCTACGCAGTGTAATAATCTGAATGGCCGTGTTGGCCCCATTTCCCAATGCATTGACTTTATTATGATTATAACCCCCGAGGGCACGTGAAGCTGAGACCGGCTCTGCCAACATGGAAGTTTACCGTCAACAAATGATTTAAGGGAGAGCACAATTAGCGCTGAAAGCCACTCAGTCTGCGCGCTGACATTTGAGAGTTGGAAATTGCACAGTCGAAACTTTTTAAAGATGGAAGAAGTTTTCAGGCCTGAAAATCGAGTTTATCCACAGGTTAATTTCTGTGTCTGATACTTTGTCAATAACTCATCTGGGCTTGGCACGCTAAGGCTACGAGCTACGCAGAGTTTGGAGTGTGGCTGATCAGACTGACAGCCAAGTACGGTGCAGCTGTTAGCCACGAGCGTCATCTGTTTGGCTTCATTCCTGGATGAGTTATTAGGAGTCTCCATTTTTACTGAGACAACTGCCACCTCTGGGTTTCGAAACTTAATGATGCCACTAAATGTCTACTGTACTTTTTAAAGTTTTGGGGAAAAATATCTCAAACTGGTCGTACTAAGTTTCCTTTTAACAGGTCTCCTGAACATTTTTTTCCAACCTTATGAAAAAGGGGGATAAATATGTGGTGGCATATTGCAGTCACTTTAAAAAGTGATATTTCTTCATTTTTTAAAAAAGTTTTGGGGAAAAAAATATCTGAAACTGTTTTTTTAATCAATTTCCTTTTAACAGTTAGCTTGATGTCACGTTAGCCTGCAGATATGTCGTAGCAGGCTGCTAGTCGTGCTACGTATAGCCAGCTACTTACAACGTTAGCTTGTTGTCACATTTCAAACAACAGCGCTACGTATCTGTACTATCTCATAAAAACAGGATTCATGTTATCATAAATACACGCGTGCATTTGGGCAACGAAAGTGGCGTTAAGCGTTATTCATTCAAACAAGGTAGCATTTTTTAAACACTAAATTAAAACAGAAAATGTCGTTGTTCTGTGTTCACTTCCCAGGTATGATATCACACCATGGAGTCAGCTTCTGTTGAGGTCTGGCCGTTACAGAGCAACTGGTGTTTGGAGGTAAGAGTGACCATACTAACCGCTAACTGCTAACTGCTAACTGCTAACTGCTAACTAAGCACTGAAACGCCAGTGACTGTGGATATCTAAATCCAGTTTTTACTTTGTGTGTTTAATACAAAGGCTGGTTTCAGAGTGAAGTTATGGGATTTGTTTAACATCCATTAAGTTGTTGTTATTGAGGTAATAAGTGAGTTTTTGGTGGTTGCACCCTCATGTTGCTTGACCAACCATTTAAAGCTTTTCAGTAATTTCTATTTTAATGAAAAAGTGAAATTAAAATAAAAAAAGAAAAAATATTTTCCTGGTTTAATGAGTTATTTAATAAAACTAAAATTCTAATATAAATATTTTTCCATTTTACAAGACAGCAGAAAAGTTTTTTTTTATTTTTTATTTTTTAATGAGATAGCAAAATTAAAAACAATTTCATTTTTAAATAAGATAAAAAAAATCAAAATAAATATTTTCCTGTTTTTATTAGTTATCTTATAAAAAAAGAAAATTCAAACATAATTTCCTGTTTCTACAAGACAGAAAAAGAAAAAAAAATGTAAATATATTTTTATTAATAAGATAGAAAAATTAAAAATAATTTCATTTTTAAATGAGATTGAAAAAAATTAAATAAATAATATCCTGTTTTTATGAGTTTTGAATAAAACAGAAAATTCAAAGATAAATAAATACCTTTTTTTTTTGAGAAACGGCTAAATTAAAAGAAATGTCATTTTTTAATGAGATTGCAAAATAAAAATATTTAATTTGTCTTTTTAATGAGATTGCAAAATTAAAAACAATTTCCTTTTCAAATGAGATTAAAAAATAAATAAAAAACTTTTTGTTGTTGTTTTAAGGAGATAGACAAATTAAAAATGAATAATTTTCCTTTTTAATCAGAGTAATAAAAAAATAGATAATTTCCTGTTATGAGATATTTACTACGTAAAAGCATATTTTTACCTTTTTTATTTACTGATTTTTCTAAGTGATTGAAATACACCGCTGTATGAATAATCTCAAAATAATGGAAAAAAGGAAAGTGAGTCATGGATACAGAGCTTGTCGAGCTGGTTCAACATTTCTGAAGCTCAGAGCAGAGAGGGTCTGGACTTTGGAGCAGATAAGTTAAACAGGTGATGTTCGGCTCTTAAAACGATGTTTTGCTCTCATGGATTTTTGGATTTGAGTGGAGCTGACTGAGCTTTCATTACTGAAAGAGGAAAATCTCTGGATCAAGGTTCACTCACAGAGTGGGCTGTGATTTTATTCTGAGCTCATTCTTTCTCGTCATTTTACTTTCACATGCCATTACCGCGTCGCAGCTTTTGGAGAGGGCCTCATAAAGGTGGGAGTGCCACCAGTTTCTTCACAGACCTGTTATTTACTCACTGACAGTTAAATAAAGATTTTTGAACCCCGACAACCTTTGGCTCTTTAGTGTAAGGCTGGTTTTAAAAGGCTGAATGATTTTCCTGAAAGCTCGCTGAGAAACTACGTCTGAGGCTTCACTGACGACACGCCAGCCTTTAATCAGACCGGGCAACAGAAGCAGCCTGATTGTGGCTTTGCTAATTATTCACATCAAACCACGGCTCACAGTCACTCTCACTATCATCAGGGAGCTGATGAGCTCGGTAATCGATTAAGAATCCTGTTTCAGAGCCAATGTGGCTGTTACCCCTCGTGCATAGCTGCCTCAACATGTTAGCGTCTGAAATAAAAACCAGGAGATGTAGAAGAAATGAAGAGGTCGTTATAAAAAAATGAACCCAACATCAAAACTTTACGGCGGCCTTGTCTGCCTTCATGATTAAACCAACAGCTCTGAGAGAAACTGCCTCAGCAGAGTCTCCGTTTCATAACCAGCTGTCAGCTCACCTTGAATCAAGGTGGGTATAACTCCCATCAGGGGATGTCACAAAACCAACCACGTATCAATAATTCTGCTCGGTTTACACAGTCCCATCAGGCCTCTGCTGTAACTGCTCTGGAGTATCACGTTGTCTTTTTCGTGTCCTTTTCTTTTCTGGGAAGGAGCCTGATGTGAAACTTCAGTTTTTAAACCAAATACCAGGGGAGGTCAGAGGAAGTCGAGAAACGGTGAAACCTGCAGGAATCTGACCACGTGTGGTTTTCACCGGGGACTACAGACCTGTCAGAGAGACTTCAGGAGTCTACACGGCCTGTTCAGAGAGTCAGCGTCACAGAAACAGGTTTTTATTTAACTTCATCTTAACAAGACATGTATCACCACAGCTGCTGCATCACTTTTTAGGATTCAAGGTTTTTATTTGCCTTTTGTACATGAAGCAACAGTCAGACACAAGAACTCTTGTGAGATGTTTGTTTACCTATATTGACATTAGAGAATGTGAACCTCATTTAAACAAAGAATAAATGAGAAAAAATAAATGAATAAAAATAAACAGTATTTTGAATAAAATAAAAAAGATAAATGAATGATAAAAATAAGGACAATTTTGAATAAATAAATGATAAAAAAAATATTTTAAATGAAATAAATAAATAAAAAATAATGATGATAATGAATAAATAATGAAAATATAGATAAATAAAAATATTTTAAATAAAATAATTAAATAGCAAAAATAATGATGATGATAGCAAATAAATAATTAAATATAATTAAATAAATAAATAATTATTAAAAACAATAATGATAATCATGCATAAATAAATAATAAAGATAATGATAATTATAAATAATCAAATAATAAAAATATAAACAAAATAAATAAATCAATAATAAAAATAATGATGATAATAAATAAATAATAAAAATAAAAATGAAAAAATATTTTCAATAGAATAATTAAATAAAAACGATAATGATGATAACAAATAAATTATAAAATATAATTAAAAAAATAAAAAATTAAATAAATGATAACAATAATGATAATTATGCATAAATAAATAAATAATAAACGTAATGATAATAATAAATAAATAATTAATAATAAATAAATCGAAATATTTTAAATAAAATAGATAAATAAATAAATAAAATGAAAGTAATTGAGTCCATAATTGATATACGCCCTTTCAGGCTTCGGACTCCAGCTCTATCAGATGAGTCTTCTCTTTCAAAATAAACCCATAAAGCTTCTCAAATGGTCTCTCCAGGAGACATGCAATTGTGTAGTGCACCTTTGAAGGATGATACATTAGAGCCCAGAGAGTATGGATAGTGTTTGGACGCTGTGGGGATGGAAGAGCAGTCCTTTGGCTTCATCCATTAGCTTAATGTGTTCTCTTCCTTTCACTGGCCAATCCCATCAATGCCCCAATGACCACTTTGTCATCTGCTTCTCTCTGTTCACCTCTCTGTGTTGTTTGGGGAGAAGAAGGAGAAAATACCCGACTGTATGGTGGATGTACTGGTTCACGTCTTTGTGCAGTCCTTTTCCTGCTGCTGTCAGCGTCTCAGATGAGGAAGATGAAGGGAATCATTGCGGCCCACTGGCTTCATCACTGCAGCTACAGACTGAAGACAGTTCTGTTGTTGCAGTTTTACCTTTTGGCTGTTGTTCATTTTAGTTTGAAATGAGAAACAGAGTGTAACTGAGTCAGTCGCTTCTTTCCCAATAGTTGTATAGTTGTAAATAGTTGTTAATATCTTCCCCCTGTGTCAGTGTCACTGTGTTTGCTGGAATCCACCACAGCCTTAAAAACACATGTCTCCCAGCTGTCAAAGCTGCCGAAGGTCCAGAGCTCACTGCTCCAGATTTTAAGAATGCAAACGTGGGATTATGCATGCTAAACATCACAGCAGTGGGAGGATCACTCGGGGAATGTTACAAATCCTGCTTTAATTGGACAAACTTACATGAAAACTGCAGAAATGGACCAAAAATGCTTTGAAAATTTAAAAAGCAATTAGACTGAACTGGAGAGAAAGGCAAAGCAATCACCGTGGGGTTAACTCTGACCGTGAAAACAGAATGATGCTCATCAAATATTCCACACTGATGTTTCCTAAATATTTTTACCAACTCTTCCATTAATATTAACGAGTCACTCAGGGCTTTTTGTAAACTTGGAGTAATCAGAGGGTCACTCACTGCCTTTTAAATAGCTACTGTTCAACACTGCAACGATTCTTTCTACAGACTGATCACTGGGGTTTGCCCTTAACCGTCTGTGGGCGGTGATGGTTTCCCTCATTATAAATTTATACCACTGGTTAGTTTCTGAGGGCACACACACACACACACACACACACACACACACACACACACACACACACACACACACACACACACACACACACACACACACACACACACACACACAAACAAACACAAAAATCTGTATCACGGCTTGATAACTAATAATAAATACCGGACACCACCACAACATGGGAGGGGTTGGCAGCAGACCAGTAAAAAAGGGCAGCAACTCTGTGGAGGTAAATTTTTGAAGATTTTAAAAATTAGATTTCTTTTTTTTTATTTTGTAATTTTTGGCAAATAAATTCCATATTTTTGAAAAAGAATTGCAATTTTTTTCTTTCTTTCTTTATTTTAAATTTAGAAATTACATTTTTTAGCATACTTGAGAAGTTTTTACAAATTTGGGGAATTCCCAAAATTGGGAATTTTTACAACTAATTAAAATCTTATAAATTTTGCAAACTTTTTAAATTTCAAAATTTAGGAATCTTAACAACTAAAAAAAAAAAAAAATCAAAAATTTTTCACATTTCTGTTTTCTTTTTTTTTATTTGGAGAGGTTTTTTTTTTTTTTTTTTTTTTTACAACAAATTGAGTTTTTATGTTAAAATCTTGTAAATTTAGCAAATTTTTTAAAATTACAAAATTTAGGAATTTTAAGAATCCAAAAAAATTAAATCATTTTCAAATTTTTGATTTTTTTTTTATTTGGAAAATTGAAACTAATTTCAATTTTAGATATTTTGCAAATTTTTGAAATTTCAGCATTTTTGGAATTTTTAAACTTATTGAAATTTCAGAAATTTAGAAATTTCAATATTTGGGGAATATTTTCAAATAATTGAAATTTAATAAATTTTGCAATTTTTTTTTTCAAATTAATGACTACAAATTTTTCAGTTTTTTTTAAAAACTCAAATTTAATTGAAATAAAAACCTAAGACATCACGTGTGAAATTTTATAAACACAAACAAAACTTGTTCAGGTCATTACTTACAAGATTTTATCAAAGCTTAAAACTTTATACACTTTTTTGTCTTCATTGTGAAGATAAAGTGGATTTTGTTGCTCCTGTATGGCTTTAATCCAGGTGCACTGGCTTCTTTGAAAGTGAAGCTTTGCAGACCCCTGATCCAGAGCAGAGCCGTGTTTTTATTTTGGCTGATCATTTCCACCAACTCTCCTCTGGAAGCTCTGAGCTGAGGAAGATTTGTCTTGCCTGAGCATCAAAGACTGTTGTTATCTGCAGACAGACGTGCTGCAGAACCAGGACAGAGCTGGGTCAGACCTCCTCCAGAACCGCCTCCTTCAGTGTGTTTACAGCATAAAACTTTAGATGGACTCTTTGTGGTTACCCAGTCCCAGGAACTGAGCTTGTGTCTTGATTTATAAATACCATATCTGGGTCAGTGTATCATTTCTATCTGGCGTTTAGTGGAGCTCTCTGTTCCTTTTCTGCCCGGGGCAGTGCAGAGACATCAGTAGTGTGTGTGTAAGTGTGTGTAAGTGTGTGTTTGCTGGATGAAGCTTGCAGTCTCAGGAGCAGTAGAGAAGAAACATATTTCCCCAGAGGAAGACGAAGGGACAGCTGAGGCTAACTCGTCAGATTAAACAGCAGCTGGAAAAAAAAGTAATACGACAAAAAACCCAAGAGTTTTGCTGTGTAATAGCTTTCATTTGCAATTCATATTTGTGTGTATATGTGTGTGTATCTGTGTGTGTGTATCTGTGTGTGTGGAGTTGGTGGCAAAAACAGAACTGCTTCTCTTTCAAAGCACGTCGCTTCACTTCGTCAACCTCAGGAGTTTTTTCAGCCTGATGGAGTCGAGGGAAACGAATTCAACAACGTGCACCTGAAGAAGACAGAGGCTGTTTTTGTCAGAGGAAGAAAGACATTTGAGTCTTTCAGTGAGACTCCTTTTAACAAACCCTTAAAAAAAGACTTTTTTATGAGGAAACTAAATTAAAAAAGAAGATCCATCATACAGCGACAGTTTTACTCAAGCTAGTGTGACGGGAGACTTACTTCTTGTATGTTTTGTCTTTAAATCTGGAATATTCTTTGGTGCCCTCTGGTGAACCCTTTTCTTTACTTCTTTCCACAAATGTTCAGTTGGATTGAAGTCAGGTGATTGACTAGGCCGTTCTAACAGATTGATTTTCTTTTTCTGAAACCATTTGAGAGTCAACTTTGCCGTGTGCTTTGGATGGTTGTCCTGCTGGAAGGTCCAGCCACGTCTCATCTTCATCATCCTGGTGGATGGCAGCAGATTCAGATCAAGAATTTCCCCATACATGGCTCCATTCATTGCTCCGTCAGTTAGATGAAGTTTGCCAACACCATGAGATGAGAAACAACCCCATGCCATGATGCTTCACCTCCAAACTTCACTGTTGGTGTAGTGTTTTTCGGCTGATGTGCAGAGCCATTTCTCCTCCAAACATGGTCTGTAGTATGACAGCCCAAAAGTTCAGTTTTGGTCTCATCTGACCAGACAACATTCTCCCAGTATTCTACAGGCTTGTCAAGATGCTGTTTAGCAAACTTTAAACCAGCTTCAACATGCCTTTTCTTGAGGAATGGAGTCTTGCGGGCTGAGCGTCCATAGAGGCCATGGTGGTGGAGTGCACTGCCTATTGTTTTCTCTGTAACAATTGTACCTGCTGCCTCCAAGTCTTTCTGGAGCACTTTCAGGGTGGTCCTTGGCTGGTTGAGTCCTCTTCTGGCTATCTTTCTGACTCCCTGGTCAGAAATCTTCAAGGAGCTCCTGTGCGTGGCCTGTTGATGGTAAGGTGGTGCTTCTTCCACTTGTGAATAATGGCCCCAACGGTGCTGACTGGAATATTCAGGTGCTTTGATATAAGTCTGTAACCAGTTCCATTCTGATGCTGAGCAACAATCAGGTTGTGAATGTCTTCAGAGAGCTCTTTGCCTTTACCCATCATGAGGTGTGTGCTATTTAACTGCTTGCTACAGATTTCAGGTGGTATGGTGCATTTCCTGTCCAAAGTATTCAGCCTTTCCATGGTGTTTTCAATACTTTTTTCCTGTGTTATCGTACTTAATTCACCATAATCATTATTTATGGACCTGAACGTTGTGATTTCTTTTCATGTGTGGATTATTTGAGTTAATACCAATGTCTGGGAGAAATTTTGTCTCAGATGACCCTATAATAAAAAAAAAAAGTTTTGTAACCTTATTCTGGGAGGTTTTAAACGTCATTGTCTGTGACTGGTGGCCCACAGAGTTCACCCTCACTCAGCAGGAAATGACGGCTGTTGATGATCTGATCTCTTGCTGTATGATTGGATTAAGTGTTGGTGGTGCTGCGTTTGCTTCATATCTTCAAACATTAAGGATCAGAGCGCTCTCTCCAACTATGCGTAATGCACATTAACATGTGTAATCCATCATTTTTTGACTGTGGTTCCTCATTATGCGTGAAGAAATCGACCACACAGCAAACGAACACACACTCTGGGTAAACCGGAGTCAGGAAGGTCAGATCCAGACTCTTAATGTGATTCAGTGTCATTTATAAAACATGGGACCATGCGATCAGAGGTCGTTAAGTCTGTTTGCTGCTTCACTCGCCATCATCACCATCTCAATGAAATCCCAAACTGCTCGGTACAGTAAACAAAGTGTCCTCATTTGGTGCTGATCAGCTGATTCAGAGACGCTTGCTTTAAGACAGAGGTGAACTTTTTGGTAGAGCTCACAGCAGCGTGTAAAACAGCTGATCATTGTTATCCACAAAGGCTCCTTTAGGACCAGTTTAGAAACCAGGTCACTGCCCTCGAGTCATCTCTTTGTTGGTATTTCTTTAATAAAAATGAAAACGATAACAGCCTCCTTACCTCTTCTGCCCCTGTTGCTCGTGGAGAAGATTCAGAGCTCGTATCAACTCTTATAAATTCTTCATTTGTTTTTCAAACAGGACAATGTCTGCTTTTATTCTGAGAGGACTGCTAGATGTGGCTGAAATTAACTCCTCACTGAAAAATGCTGATTGAAAACAGGTTTTCTGGTGTTGACATTAAGAAGGAAGTGATTGTTTTTGATTCTTCAAACTCATCACGGTTTGAGGACAGGAGCTCAGCTAGACAGCTTCAGATCTCCATCAACACCAACACCAGGGGAGGCCACACATAAAGATGGCGTTATGAAATCAGATTACACAAAACTGTAACTGTTAGAGCGCAAAAATATGTCATCAGATTACCAGTATATTTGATAAAATGGGGATTATTTTGCAGGATTATAATACTGTTTTGTAGGTAAATGCTTGGATAATTTAGAACCAGTAGAGGTACTGAATGAATCTGCCTTAAAGATTAAACTTTTTTTTTTCCTTTTTTGAAATTAAGTTTTTGGACACCTAATTTTTTCTTTCTTTTTTTCTTTCAAACATTTGTAGATCGCAATTAAATAAATGATAATATAAATACACAAATATGTGAAACATACATACAATGTTTGAGAAGGGACAGAAGAAGGCTAAAGCTAAAGCTAAAGCTAAACCTACCTCTACTTACTTTTTTTAAAGTGTAAAAGGAGATTTTATGGTTTCATGTTTTTCAATGCAAAAACAAACAAACAAAAAAAACAGAGCAGAATGTGTATGTCTGGTATAGTAGTAATTAAAAGTAATCAGGTACATTACTTTAATATTGTGATACTTAGAGTAAGTTACTGATTACATTTTTTAACAGGTAACTTGTCGTTGTACTGGATTTTATTTCTGAAGTAACCCTCTCAACCCTGTAGGTCCGTGTATGTTTTGATATTTGGATTTTCTGTTTAGAAAATGACAAAAAAAACAAAAACAAAAAAAGTGGCTATTTTTTTTTTCTTTTCTTTTCTTTTTTTTTTCTTTCAAATTTTGAAATAAAAATCTAAAAAAAAAAAAAAGATTTTTATTTTCTATTTCCAAAAACAAAAAAATGAAATATCGGTAGACAGGAACAAAAAGAACACCTGTTTTTTTCACATTGTGCAACAGGAAGTTGCCTTTCAAAGTAAGAGCACCAGTCAGGATGGTGCTGTGTCAGCTAAAACTTGAGTGACCCCAAACAGAGACAGATTTTTTTTTTTTTTGATCCCTATAAGGAGCCTATGAACCCTCAGACCCCGTCTGACTGATATTGTGTGTGGTCACTGTCAAAATGTCAAATAAATAAGTGAAATATACATAAAAAACATAAAAACTGACAGCGTTTGATATTAACTCTTGGTTTGTAATCTTATATAGGCTGATGCTAAGTCCTTAGCGCTGATCCAATTCGTGTCTCTGCAGCTTGTGCTACTTTTATGATCCCCCTTCATCATCCTTCTTTCCTGTGTAGGTCCCATCTGGAAAATTAAACACAAGAAAAAAGAAACAAAAAAGCATGACGTCCACGTTGAAATGAAACAATGTGCGTGCATGTTTTTTTTTTTTTTTTTTTTTTTTGTATCATGGGATTCGTCTGTGTTAAAATTTGTATCATACAAATACATGTTTCGTAACTTTATTATTTATTATTGTGATCAACTTTAACTTTTTCCTACTAATTTCCTTTATCCATAGCCACAAATCCACGCATACACATTCTTACACACCAAAATTCTTCTGTCCTACACAGCACCGTCCTGACTGGCGCTCTTACTTTGAAAGGCAACTTACTGTAGCACAAATGAGAAGACTTTTTTGTTGTTTCTATCTTCTGGTGTTTTATTTTCTATTTTTAGAAACAGAAATGGAAAACCAACAAGATTATTTATTTTCTTTTTGAATTTAAGAATCGAAAATCAAATAACCACTCATTTTTGGTTTCTGGAGAGCAGAGCGGACTGAGACCTCCAGCGTTCAGCAGCGAGGGCCGTCTCTGTTTTACTGTTTGACTCATTCTCATGCCTGGGCCTTTTATTAGCGCTGCAGTCATCAAGGGAAATTCACTTTTATGAGTCCTATCATTTATTTGGCAGAAGAGCAGTTTCTAAGATAAGTGGGGCTATCATGTCTCCAACTCATGCTATCATTATTACAATCAATAAAGCACCTGGCTGGGATAAAGGAACAAACACATTCACCCTGCTACAGTTCATTTCAGTGAAAATATGTTTTATTGGTGGAGCATTAATAAAACTCTCAATGTTACAGATATTTTCCTCCTTAAATCCTCGTGCTCTGGTCTGTTCCTGTCTGAACAGTCATCATGTTAGAGCTCAGTGTCCCAGGGGAAGAGGAGGTACAGGCTGCAAAGGAAGAAGGAGAGGAGAGTGTTTGTTTCCCCAGGGGAGGTCGAGTGTCGGTGTAACAGGCCACAAAAGGAAGCGGGCTTTAGGAGGTGGAGCAATACATGTGTGTCAGTGTCTGTGTCAGCCTCAACCCCCTCCTCTGCCTGGATGTTGATGTTTTGGCTGTTTTTGGATGTTTCTGGGAAGAGAGTAAGAGTGGTTACAGCAGCCACAGTGCAACCAGTGTGAAAGTGACTTTGAGTGTTGATTAGCGAATGGAAGAAGCTAATCAGAGCGAACGTAGCATGGAGAAAGAAAAACAACAAAAGTGAAACATAACTCCAAATAGATGAAGCTTTTTCCTAAATGAGGGTGAAACTTGGCTTGACTTTCAGGAACTTTCAGGAACTTGGAGAGCAGCACGAGAATAAAAGCGACACAAGTTAGCTTTCTGCTAAACAGGTATGTGTCGCATACCTGTGGTTTGCTTGTGCTAACGTGTTAAGTCCGGTTCACGGCTCTCGAGTCTCTCCCACATAGAAACGCGATGCTACAGGTGGTTGCTGGGATAGAGAGTGTGTTCATGTTGTCACAGTCAGAGGCTGTGGGTGTGGGCTGCCGCTGGCACTGAGCCCAGTTTGGATGTTGATGCACTAATGTCCAAAATTTGGAGGTTTCAGTGCAGATTTTTTCACCTTTAGTTGTTTTATCTACGTTTAGCAGGAGACAGAGATTTTTAGCTCCATTTTTGTAAATAATAGGACAAGAACATTGAATTAGATTGTTGACAGAGAAAATAGTGTGCATACATGTGAAGCTCCGGCCTTTTTTCACGGCAGATATTTTGCGTAGTCATAACAGTAAAATCCAAAGTGTCTGCTCGGTAGAAAAACATTATTTTGAATCATCCAGATGCAGCTTTGACAGTTTGCCAGCGTGCAGAAACCTGCATCCTCAGACCGAAGCACCTGCGTGGTGTTCAGCTGAGAATAATTTCATTATCCAAACCTGTTTTGTTTTGTCAGACCTGTGAAAACATCTCCAGTGAGAGAAAAGGGTTATTTTTGAACCTGCTGTTGCTACTGTTTCTCAGTCTACCTATTATCACCTGTCACCATCCTGTTTCCTAAAATTGAACTCCCCAGTAAAATGAACACACCCTCAGCTCCAGCTCTTTGTTGGAGTGTGTGTGGTGTCTCCTCAGCTGTGTTTCAGGTCAGACTGAGGCTGTTATTCTGCCTCCTTGGTGGTTTTAGACACTTCTCTGAGCCGTTGGGTGTTTGCCTGCTTGTTTGTCACCTCACATGGTTTTCCTTTCGGATACTCAGACAGGTTGCTTTTATTTGATGTTGCACTGTTCTATTTTTTTTTTAACAAATAAATCTCCCCTTACCTTCCTGCCTGTGGGACAAACTCAGGCTTTCACTCTGAGTGCTACTGTACATGATCGCTGAGGGGGCGCTGGGAGCTGAACCGTGGTGTTAATCTGTGAACTGAAACAGCAAAACTCTGATCCTGAATTTATTATAAATGTGCGACAGAAATGCATATTTGGTTGATAAATGAATAAACTAAGATTTAAAATATATCATTAAAAAACAAGTGGTTACACTTTGTGTTAGAATAGAATAGAAAATACTTTATCCCTGAGGGGGAATTCAGGAGGAGTCACAGCAGCAATCAAGAAAACAAAAGTAAGAAAGTGTAAAGAAAGTGCAAAAAGGTCCATCAGAAAATAGATGCTGACAGCTTGTCCCTCTTCAGGTGTTAGCTCTGCTTGCTGGGTTAGCATGGCTAGCTCGTCCATCTTATTGGAGATAGATCTTACGTTCCCAATAACGATGGATGTAAGGACAGGTCCATGTCGTCACTTCTTAGCTCACACCTGAGAACCAGCACGTCGTCCTCACCTCCTTCTCCTCACCTCCTTCTCCTCACCTCCTTCTCCTCACCTCCTTCTCCTCACCTTGTGGGTAAACATCTGGCCTAGCACCAGTTAGCATTGACATGCTACAGACTGCTAACAGCTAAAATCACATGTAAACAATACAGCCTTGGTTACATGTAGGATCTCCAGACAAACACAGGAGAAGAAGTTGTAAAAATATCACTGAAGCCACAAAAAGTTTGGTGTCCATGACCAACAAATGAGCCAAACAAAGTTATGATCCACTCCAAATAAAAAAATGACAAATAAGAGAAGAAAAAAGTACAAGACATGGACAGCATGGCTAGTTTTTTCTTTGCATATTCATGAAGAGCAACACTGACTGGCGTAACCTGCCAAAACACAGATATGTATGCACAACAGCCAGGTTTTTGTTTATGAGATCCTTGCTGTATTTCTCCAATCGTCCAGCTAGCCTGTCCGTCTTATTGGAGATAGATCTAACGTTCCCAATAACGATGGATGTAAGGACAGGTCCATGTCGTCACTTCTTAGCTCACACCTGAGAACCAGCACGTCGTCCTCACCTCCTTCTCCTCACCTCCTTCTCCTCACCTCCTTCTCCTCACCTCCTTCTCCTCACCTTGTGGGTAAACATCTGGCCTAGCACCAGTTAGCATTGACATGCTACAGGCTGCTAACAGCTGATTTCACATTTAAACAATGCAGCCATGGTTACATGTAGGATCTCCAGACAAACACAGGAGCAAAAAAAGTAAAAATATCACTGAAGACAAAACCAGTTTGGTGTCCATGACCAACAAATGATCCATACAAAGTCATGATCCATTCCAAATGCAAAGATGATGAAAAAGAGAAGAAAAAATTACAAGAAATGGACAGCATGGAACGTGTTTCTTTGCGTATTCATGAAAAGAAACACTGACTGGCTTAACCTGCAAGAAATTGGATATGTATACACAACAGCCAGGATTTTTTAATGTGATCCTAGCTGTTTTTCTACACTCGTTCAGCTAGCTTGTCCGTCTTATTGGAGATAGATCTTACGTTCCCAATAACGATGGATGGAAGGACAGGTCCATGTCGTCACTTCTTAGCTCACACCTGAGAACCAGCACGTCGTCCTCACCTCCTTCTCCTCACCTCGTGGGTAAACATCTGGCCTAGCACCAGTTAGCATTGACATGCTACAGGCTGCTAACAGCTGATTTCCCATTTAAACAATGCAGCCATGGTTACATGTAGGATCTCCAGACAAACACAGGAGAAAAGTAGTAAAAATATCGCTGAGGACACAAAAAGTTTGGTGTCCACGACCAACAAATGATCCACTCCAAATTCAAAAATTACGCAAAAGAGAAGAAAAAATGACAAATATATATAACAGCCAGGTTTTTTGTTTTTGTGATCCTTGCTGTTTCTCTACAATCGCCCAAATTTAGAATTTAGAGCTCAATATTTTTCTCTCAAGTGTGAAAAGTCAGAGTTTCCTTGAAGCATCGTGAATCACCACAGTCAAAACTCAATATCTGGGTTTTATTTCAAGGTGGAAGTCTTTATATATTGCTGAAGGAATATTTCTGACCGCTGTTCCTGTGAGATTTCTCTGAGGACGATGAAAAAAGTTGGTGGATGTTATGCAGGTCTATTTGTAGTGCATTCAAAAGCAACGTGCAGCGTTTTTACCTAATGAAGTGCTGGTTCATCAGAGAGCGTTTAAGTTTGATCATGTTAGAGATGAAGCAGGAGCCTCATTAAGCTGACCTTTGAACTTTCAGCCAATAGGATCAATAGAAAATCACTGAGTCATTATAACGCCAGAGTCTAATCTACGTCCTCTCCTCTGCTGAAGAGTATTAATGGTGAAATAACATGGCCTCAGCAATTCATTTAGCATCTGCTCTGCCTCCTCTTCCTCCATCTTCTCAGCGCTGTGACCTTTCCAAAGTAGGCCACAGACATTAGAGGAGCTGAGGTTTCCCACAGGCACAGAGACCTTTAACAGCTCTCAAAGCAGGAGAATATTCTTTCATATTTACAGAAAAAACCTTGGATAAGATTTTATCTTATCACAGTCAATACTTCTCTTTCACACTTCAAACGCCCACGGGCGTTATCTGCTCCAAGGAAACTGAAACAACCGCTCGCCCGCTCTGAAACTCTTTGTCTGTTAGGAGTCTATTTTTGTTGTCTTTCATTCTGAGATGATATCATCCTCCAGGGGAGATCATTTTTTAGTAAACAAAGACTACAACGCACGGCCACTCGAAGCATACACTGTAAGAAAACGTATGAGCTCTGTAGAAGAAGAAGAGAGGTGAAACGTGTTGCGATTCTGTTCCTGCGAGCTCAGATGTCAGAGGTTTTCATCCTTTAACAGAAAAACCTCACACGTTGTGTTTTCAAGTCTCAGCCTTGTGGGTGTTTGGTGCCAAAAAAGGGAGGGAGAAAAAACAGAATCTGCTTCAGAGATTACCATCTGGGACACGAAGTCCGCTCTGCATCACCATGCCCCCAAACAACCTGTGATTTCATCCAATCCAAATGCAAAAATATTGATTGCTTTGATAGCTTTTTTCCTCTTCTTGGGCAGTAACTCACTGCTGTCCTGCAGCCTCCGGGGCATCCGGTGGAAATGTGTGAGATCAGGGCTATAAAGATAAACATGACTGAACATGCCTTAAAAAACATTCACTACAGGAAAAAGATAATGCAACAATCAGCGCGCTCTGAAACAGTCGATAAACCGTCCTGGACAAAGCGTGTTTCTGATTGAACAAAAATAACTCTGCGTACATGAAGCAGACAAGAAACAAATTGCATCCCTCGGTGCGTCCATGTGTGTGACATTTCTAAAAGAAATCTCTCCTCGGCCGACGCAGCGCGCTGAGGCAGAGAGGTCTGAATGAAAGGCCCAACCCCCACAGAAGTCATGATCTCTAATGTCTTCATTTGATTCCTTCATTTTTTCAGTCTGTACACCTCAGTCTGTTTGAACACAAACGTGTGGAGAAATGAAGCAGCTGCAGACAAACAAACCCTGCAGTTGGGTGACCCCTTGAGGCTGACCCCAAATATAGACTTTAATTTAATGGCGCTGATGTAGCAGATGGATAAAAACTGTTTCCTAAGGGTTGATATGTTGAAAGATTCTTCTTCTGTTTTCTACTTCTTCTTTTACTTATTCTTCTCTACATTTTTTGGCTTGCTTCTACTCCTTCAAATTTTGTCCAGTTTTCACCATTCAACTTTTAAATTATTCATTTTTATCAGGGCAATATTGTTATGACTTCTCACTTCTCTAACCTTTAACATTTTTAATAAATTAACTGTTTTTGAACAAAATCACCCCATTGTAATAAATGGAAAACTTTAGCTAGGACTCCCTCAACTTTGTGATTCTTAAACTGGAGAGAGACAGAGAAAAAACTATGATCTATAGCAACAATTCTTTGACTCCTTTGCAGTGGCTCCTTGTAGCTTTAAAAAATATTATTGACAAAATGAATTTTTATTTTTCTCACAGAGGATATTGATATTTTAAGACACAAACATGAAATAGAATCATGTGTTGACATTTTGTTGAACTAAATATTAATCACCACTTGCGAAAAAGATTTCAATTTTTTGAGATTTTGAATTTTTTTTAAAGTTTTTGTATATTTTTAAATCTAATTTTTTTGATAATTTTTAAAATTTAGAAAATGGGTTAAATTTTTTAAGATTTTGCACATTTTTTAAGTTTTTCCGCTTATTTCTGAAAATTTTCACAATTTTTGAAAATTTAGTTAACGTGTCAAATAACAATTCCCCTGAAAATTAAGAACATTTTTTAAATTGAAATTTTAATTTTTCATGAATCTATTTAACCTTGGCAAATATTGGACATTTTTGTATTTTTTTTTATTTAGTTAGTTTGTAAAACAACAATTTCTTTGTTAATGAAGCAAATTTTTAAAAATTAAAATTAAAATTTTATTGAATCTATTAAACCTTGGCAAATTTTTTTTAATTGTACAATTTTTGAAAATTTTGTAAATTTGTGAAATAACAATTTATTTGAAATTCAAGCAAATTTTTGAAAATTGAAATTTTTATTTTTCCCAAATCTATAAACCTTGTCAATTTTTTTGAAATTTTGAGATTTTTTTTAAATTTCAGTAAATTTGTAAAATTACATTTTGAAAAATAAAATAAATTAAGCCATCTTTTGAAATTGAAATTTTTATATTTCGAATATATTAAATCTTGGGAAATTTTTGAACTTTAACATTTTGTAATTAAGGCAGGTTTAAAAAAACGTTTTTTTTTATTTCTAAAATGCTTTTTAAAAAAATTTAAACTGTTTGAAATTATTTTTAAAAATGTGCAAATTTATGAAATGTATCATTTTATGAAATCATGTATTTAAAAAAATAAAAATTAAGACATTACATATATAATTTTGTAAACACAAAAGTCTTCTTATTTAGATTATCATTTACTACAAATCCACTACTTTAAACAGGTAAACCAAAACACCTTCATCTCTCACACTGAGAACACCAGCAGGTGTAAAAGTCCAGCTGGGACCGGCTCCAGGTCCCAAACACAGACCTGATCTTCTTGAACTCAGGGTCCCTTTGTCATGTAAACCTCTGTCGTGGTTCACTCAGGCAGCTTGCAGCAGCTGCTTTAGGACTACAGACCCAGGAGGTTGAATAAATGAGTCTTTTTGGATTATAATTTACTCTCAGTGCAGAAACTTGGCGTCCTGTCTGTGTTAGCGTAGAGAGGAAGTGTTGATAGGTATCATTTAAAAAGTTGGACGTCAACTTTGATGGGGAAAGTCGGAGCTGTCCTCCCTGAATCCCAGCACGAGCAGCAGCAGCAGCCAGATGATTTTTCCAGGCCGTAATGAAAACTGGTCTGACTTTAATGGTTGATGCTGGCTGAAACGTGGAGTTTGTTGTCCAGAGGGCTTTTCCATCAGGTACTGATGAGCAATTAGAGAGGAAGTGATGCTTTAATAAAAGCTCGGTGATGGACTCCAAAGTTTCACAGTCATTATGAAGAATCACGTTCAGACGATCAAGGCTTCATGCTCCAACTGTCCAGATACAAGCTGCTGTGACGTTACTGTGTGTGTGTGTGTGTGTGTGTGTGTGTGTGTTTACCAGCAGGTAAAAACATCACCTGTAACTCCCTGTTAACAGATGGTTTCTCTCACCTCCTTTTTCATTTCCTCCACCTTTTCAGCGATAACCACGTCTTTACAGCTAAACGGTTTTCACAAACTTCCATTTCCCTGGAACACACACACACACACACACACACACACACAGAGTCTTGTTGTTTGCTGGCCTATTTTAACATTCCTCGCTGTGTTGAAACAGTTTGAGTGAAGCGCACAGGCTGGAGGGGCTGATTGGACTTGTAGTCCTCAATCAGTGCTGGACCAGATACCCAGTCCCCGTTCAGAGCAGCATAATAATCAGCTCAGTGTTTTTCTCCGGGCTTTAAAGCGCAGTGTGACGGGCTCTGTGGAAAATTCAGCTTTTATCAACTTTTCTCTGAGCGCCATCTCTGCAGCACCAGGGTCCATCTGCTACACATGAAAGTCCATCAGAGTCCAGACTTCAGGAGCACACGTCTGTGATCCAGATCACCCAGAGTTTGCAGAGTGAGTAACTATCGTTCAGAACATTGGTTCAAGACTCAGAGGAATCCCTGGTCAGACCTGGTGGTTCAGGTTCTGGGATGAAGAGGTCTCTGACGTTAAACTCCACAAAGGCCTCTGTCAGTAGCTGGTTGGTACGTGATGGTTCAGATAAACCTGAGACCAGAAAGGACACAGAGTCTCTGGTCCACTCCAAGGATCCAGGGGGAGAAGGAGTGAATCAGACCTGAGCAGCTTCCTCCTTCAACCCTTTTCTTTTAGATTACGGTGTTTTATTTTTTCTCTTAACTCTTAGCTAACACGTCTGATAAGAACTTTTATTCATGGTTGAATTTGGCATTTTGACATTTTCAGCCATGAAGAGCTTGATGTGTGGGTGGTAATTTGTTTTGGAAAGACAACAATGTAATAAGTTCACATCATTTTTGTCAAAATGATATAAAATTATGAGTGCCATTACAGTTTTTTTTTTTAATACATTTTAAATAGTTGCAACATTTCTAATTGTTACACTTTGATTGGTTGTTTGGGTCATTTTTACATTTGGGCCGTTGCTAAATTTGGAGTTGTTTCATTTTGAGTCATTCATTTAGATCGTTTTTACATTTGAGTCATTGCAACATTTTTAGTCTTCCCAACATTTTCACTTTTTACATTTTCAGTCGTTGAATTTTGAACTAGTACTTTTAAACCTCTTACATGCTGTGTCATTGTTATATTTTGGGTCGTTGAAACATTTTGAGTTGTTTCGTTTTAGGTCATTGCTACGTTTTGGGGCGTCATGACATTTTTAGTCGTTACATTTTGAGTCTTTACATTTTGAGTTGTTACATTTTGAGTTGTTACATTTTAAGTTGTTAGATTTTAAGTTGTTACATTTTGGGATGTATATTGAGTCGTTACATTTTGAGTCGTTTCATTTTGAGTCATTTCATTTGGAGTTGTAACATTTTGAGTCTTTATATTTCAAGTTGTAACATTTTGAGTCGTTGTATATTGAGTTCTTACAGTTTGAGTTGTTACATTTTTGAGTTGTTTCATTTTGAGTATTTACATTTTGAGTCGTTACATTTTGAGTCGTTACATTTTGAGTCGTTACGGTTTGAGTCGTTACATTTTGAGTCGTTACATTTTGAGTCATTTCATTTTGAGTTGTTACATTTAAAGTTGTTTTATTTGAGTCTTTACATTTTGAGTTGTTACATTTTGAGTTGTTACATTTTGAGTTGTTACATTTTGAGTTGTTACATTTTGAGTCGTTACATTTTGAGTTGTTACATTTTGAGTCTTTACAGTTTGAGTCGTTACATTTTGAGTCATTTCATTTTGAGTTGTTACATTTAAAGTTGTTTTATTTGAGTCGTTACATTTTGAGTCGTTACATTTTGAGTCATTACATTTTGAGTTGTTACATTTTGAGTTGTTACATTTCAAGTTGTTAGATTTTAAGTTGTTACATTTTGGGATGTATATTGAGTCGTTACATTTTGAGTCGTTTCATTTTGAGTCATTTCATTTGGAGTTGTAACATTTTGAGTCTTTATATTTCAAGTTGTAACATTTTGAGTCGTTGTATATTGAGTTCTTACAGTTTGAGTTGTTACATTTTTGAGTTGTTTCATTTTGAGTATTTACATTTTGAGTCGTTACATTTTGAGTCGTTACATTTTGAGTCGTTACGGTTTGAGTCGTTACATTTTGAGTCGTTACATTTTGAGTCATTTCATTTTGAGTTGTTACATTTAAAGTTGTTTTATTTGAGTCTTTACATTTTGAGTTGTTACATTTTGAGTTGTTACATTTTGAGTTGTTACATTTTGAGTTGTTACATTTTGAGTCGTTACATTTTGAGTTGTTACATTTTGAGTCTTTACAGTTTGAGTCGTTACATTTTGAGTCATTTCATTTTGAGTTGTTACATTTAAAGTTGTTTTATTTGAGTCGTTACATTTTGAGTCGTTACATTTTGAGTCATTACATTTTGAGTTGTTACATTTTGAGTTGTTACATTTCAAGTTGTTAGATTTTAAGTTGTTACATTTTGGGATGTATATTGAGTCGTTACATTTTGAGTCGTTTCATTTTGAGTCATTTCATTTGGAGTTGTAACATTTTGAGTCTTTATATATTTCAAGTTGTAACATTTTGAGTCGTTGTATATTGAGTTCTTACAGTTTGAGTTGTTACATTTTGAGTTGTTACATTTTTGAGTTGTTTCATTTTGAGTACTTACATTTTGAGTCGTTACATTTTGAGTCGTTACATTTTGAGTCATTTCATTTTGAGTTGTTACATTTAAAGTTGTTTTATTTGAGTCTTTACATTTTGAGTCATTTCATTTTGAGTCCTTACATTTTGAGTTGTTACATTTTGAGTTGTTACAGTTTGAGTCGTTACATTTTGAGTCATTTTATTTTGAGTTGTTACGTTTAAAGTTCTTTTATTTGAGTCGTTACATTTTCAGTTTTTTACCTTTTTGAGTGGTTTATTTTGAGTTATTACATTTTGAGTCGTTACATTTTGAGTTGTTACAGTATGAGTCGTTAGATTTTCAGTCTTTGCAACATTTTGGGTTGTTGAAACATTTTGAGATGTTTCATTATAGTTAGGGTTAGGGTCATTACTTCTGATTCCTTTCACATACTGTGCCATTGTTACATTTTGGTCGTTGCAACATTTTAAGCCCTAAAATTTTGAGTCATTTTCAAATTTTGGGTGGTTGCAACATTTTGAGTTGTTGAAACATTTCGGGTCGTTGAACTTTGAGTCATCACGTTTTGAATCAGTACATTCTGATTCCTTTTACATTTTGGATAATTTTTACATTCTAGGTCGTTGCAACATTTTTTGTCGTTTTTACTTTTTCTCAGTCGTTACATTTCAGACTCTAATGAGCGTCAAACAGACACTCCACAATCTACAGGTTTTAACACTTTTGGATTGTCTCATATTTTTCCAAGCAGGAACCAGGAATAGACAAAAAGTCTTTTAATAATGAGAGAGCGCCATCTTGTGGTCACCTTGAAGCTGCAGTTTGTAACAAGGCCGGTCATATAACGTTATTGGTACATGACAGTAACACAGGACACTTTTACATCTCTTTACTCAATAAAACTGAAATTAATCAGATAAGATTTCTGATCGACCCCAATAACTCGGTGTAACCGATTATGACGTGTTGTAAATGAAACACTGAAACATGAACACATGAAACATTTCCAGAGCATGAAAAGTTTTCTCTTTTTGAATAAACTGATGTAGTTATTTTTCCTGTAACACACATCTCTGAGGGGAGAAATCAGGATTTTCATTTGCAGTTTGTTCACACAGCTGTGGCAGATTTCCTGTGAAGAAAAAGTGACACGTTTCAGGTTTTTCTCTTTCCAATTTAAAATCTGAAAAATGAAAATGAGAAGCTGTTCACAGACTGAGGCTCAGTCTTCTTTGAACTGGATCCTGTGTTTTTCTCTTTGTGTCGTTTTTGACGGCTTGCAGAGTAACGGTTGGAGAAATGCCTCAGTGAATAATAAATGAAGCGTCCTGACTGATGGGCAGTAAAAACTTCGAGGCACTTCCTCCATCACGTCCCAGGATCGATGCACAACATCAAATCCAGGTTTATGCTCTGAATGAATATTTCCACTTCAGCCGTAAATAATCCTGAAGATGAAACAAGAATCACAGCAGTGACATCAAATCTGGATTTTTCCAACAGTTTAATAAACGTGAGGCGGAAATGTCAGTACAAAAGTTTAATCACATCTTCACAGAATGTAAAATCATATTAACTGATCAGTTTTTATACATTAAACACTTCAAACAGGAAACAGAAGAGTCCTGTTCTCACATGTCTCAGCCCAACATTCGCCGCAGCAGCCGCGATAAACGACCACTTACTCCAAACCGCCTGAGAAATGTACGACTACTGCATCACCGCTAATTCAACCTGAGCTCAACGTCCCTTCAGCGCGGAGCATTAGCTAATGAGCCTCAGCCGCTGACGGCAACAGATCGTACACTGGACTCAGACTCAGGCGTCCTGCAGGAACAAATCAACTCAGAGTGTTTGCAGGAGATTTAATGCTGCACTGCAAAAAACTGAAATCTTATCAAGCGTTTTTATCTTGTTTTAAGAAAAAATTGTCTTATTATACTAAATAAGAGCCACATTCGACTGAGCAGTTAAGAAAATGTCTTGTTTCAAATTATTTAAAGACAAAATGAGGTCTGAATGATGTAACAAGTGAAAAAAATCTGCCAATGGAAGAAGAAAAATTGACGAGAAATTTTGCTTGAAACTAGAATAATGTTTTTACACAAGTAACTTTTCTCTTCTTCCACTGGAAGATTTCTTTTTTTTTTACTTGTTTCAAATAATTCAGACCTCATTTTTGTCTTAACATAACCTAAAACAAGAAGTTTTTCTGGACTTTTTCTGTGAATGTGGCTCAGATTAAGTCTAAAAAATCATTAGCTACTGAACAAAAGACAAAACCACTTGGTAAGATTTCAGTTTTTTAAAGTGTTGATTTAAGGACCTGTTAACATCTTAAACAAAAAAAGGCATTAATTAAAGTGAGGCACCCACTCCAGGAAAATCACTGTAGGGGGCTGATTAAAAGTGGATTAAAAAATATATAAATACACTAAAAAAAAAAAAACGGAATTCTTATCAAGTGTTTTTGTCTTATCTTTGGTAGAAAATATTTTTTAGACTTACCATGAGCCACATTCACCTGACCAGGAAAATGTCTTATTTCAATTTATTTAGAGAAGAAAAATGAGGTCCGAATTTCTTGTAACATGTTAAAAAAAAAATCTGCCAGTGGAACAAGAGAAAAGTTTCTTCTTTTCAGACTTAATTCTAGTTTCAAGCAAATTTTCTAGCAAATTTCTCTTGTTTTATTTGCATTTTTTTTCTTGTTATAGCAATTCAGAACTCATTTTTGTCTTTAAATAACATAAAGTCAGTAATTATTCTGGATTAATATGGCTAATGCGGCTCAGATTAAGTCTAGAAAGCATTTGTTACTGACAATAAGACAAAAACACTTGATAAGATTTCAGTTTTTTTACAGTGTGGATTCAAGGACCTGTGAACATCTTACACAAAAAATGCATCAATTAAAGAGAGGCACCCACTTGTAAAAAAAAAAAGAAAAAAAAAAAATGTAGAGCGCTGATTAAATGGGATTAAAAAAATACATGTTAATACACTGCAAAAAACTGAAAAGTTATTACATTTTTTTTGTCTTATTTTCAGCAGAAAATTTTTTTTTAGACAAAATCTGAGCCACACTCACCTGAGCAGCCCCGGAAAATGTCCAATTTCAAGTTATTTAAAGACAAAATGGGGATCGAATTTCTTGGAACAAGTAAAACAAAATCTGCCAATGAAAAACAAAAATAGGTTATTGGATTAAGACTTAATTCCAGTTTCAAGCAAATTTAATGGCATTTTTTTTCTTGTTCCTTTTGCAGATTGTATTTTACTCGTAACAGCAAGTCAGTCCCTTATTTTGTCTGAAAATAACTTGAAATCAGACATTTTTCTTGACTGATCCAGTGAATGTGGTTCAGATTACGTCTAAAAAGAATTAGCTACTGAACGTAAGAAAAAAAACATTAAATAAGATTTCAGTTTTTTACAGTGTGGATTTAAAGACCTTTCAACATCTCACACAAAAAAGGCAGTAATTAAAGTGAGGCACCCGCTCCAGGAAAATTTAAGTAGGGGACTGATTTTAAAGAAAGCTTCATTTGAAGTTTTTTTTTAAAGATTTCAACAAGGATTAAAAAAAACTGTAAATACACTGTAAAAAAACTGTAATCTTATCAAGTGTTTTTGTCTTATTTTCAGTAGAAAATGCTGTTTGAGACTCAATCTGAACCACATTCACCTGATCAGTCCAGAAAAATGTCTGATTTCAAGTTATTTAAAGACAAAAATGTGGTTGAATAAATCTGCCATTGGAAAAAGAGAAGAGTTCCTTGTATTGAGACATTATTCTAGTTTCAAGCAATTTTTTCTTGTTCCATTTTAACTTTTAATTCAGACCACATTTTGTCTTTTAAGAACTTGAAACAAGACATTTTTCTAGACTGATTTGGTGAATGTGGCTCAAATTATGCATGATAAGACAATTTTACTTGAAATAAGACAAAAACACTTCATATGATTTCAGTTTTTATAGTGTATGAAGCCGATTAAAGGGAAACTTTCATTTAAGATTTAAAAAAATTATAAAAAATAGGCGTTAGAGTGAAGAATCAGTACTTTCAAAAACAGAAACCATGAGATTAAAAACCCAGAACTGTGTAAAAAGACTCAAACAATTAAAACAAAAATAAATAAACTCTATGAATTGGCAGGAACCAGAAACACTGGTTATTACAGCAGGTTATAAACTATAAAAAACACATGTTAATGTTCCTCCACCGGGATCACAAAGACACTGTGATGCATTTTTACACTGTAAAAAATGAAATCTTATCAAGTGTTTTCGTCTTATTTAAAGTAAAAATTGTCTTATTATATTTAACATGAGCCACATTCAACTGATCAGTCCAGAAAAAAGTCTTAATTTACGTTATTTAAAGACTAAATGAGGTCTGAATTGATGTAACAAGTGAAAAAATCTGCAGAGAAACAAGAAAAAATTGGAATGTGGCTCATGTTAGGAAAAAATGAGACAAAAACACTCGATAAGATTTCAGTTTTTACAGAGTAGCTTCTGACACGAAGCCACAGGCTGCCTCTCACCTTCACCGCTGATCCACATCAGGAGAGACCGGTTCAGGGGGTTGAACAGTCTCATCTTTATTGTAACGAAGCGAACAGACGTGAAGGAGGAACATTCAGTTTGAGGTTTTTCTTTTTAACACATTCAACCCACATCAGCCGATCAGCTGAGCGAGGAGCTTTTTGTCCTAACACTGTAAAAAAATCACATCTTCAGAGCTCCGACCGTCAGAGTCAGTCCAGACCAGGGTCACATCACGTCTCAGTGGACGTCAGTGTTTGAATCCACAGCTTGGAAAAGATGGCAGCGCTTACTCAACAGCAGCCGTAGAGTCTGTTTCCTGTGGCACAGTGACCTCTGGTGGACTCCAGCGGTAAAACAGCAACAACAACAGGAGCGCCATCGCTACCTGGAGGCGTCAGGGACGAGTCTCTTAAACCATCGGCTCACGGCCAGGTCCACCCTCATCACTAACGTGACCCCGACGAGCAGAGAGACGCTGCTGACCACGAACGCCGAGGCCTCGAACATCAACCTGGAGGAGAGAGACGAAGAGTGAGACACACGTCTGTTGATTGGCTGAAGTTTTTTCCTGATGTGCATTAACTTAAAAGCCCGGATGGAGAGAGTGGCCGGCTGTAAAGATGGGCTCATATCCTGTGGAGCTAGTGTGAGCTGGAAAATCCATTCAGACACTTACTTTGGTGCAAAAACCTTCCACACCATTAGGTGTCTCCTGAGGATGGCAGCGGCGCAGACTGATGCAAAGACCTGTGGGAAAACACACACGGTACACGGAAACTGAATTAAACACCAGGAGTTCACTGATATGAAGATGGTTTTATACACGATCGGAGAAAACGCGCTCTGTTTCTGACCTGGACTCCCAGGATGAAGAGGTAGCGTGTTGAGAGCTGTAGGAGGGCGGAGCCAAACTGACGGGGGTTTTCTCTCAGCCTCATCTCCATCACTGCGTCTTCTCCTTCTTCTCCACAAGCTCGGCCTCCTCTGCTGCCACGGACCTCCCGCACCAGGGGCCAGAAGAGGAGCAGCGGGCAGCCGACTGAGGACGACAGGAAGTGGACGATGTGACGATTCATGCATTCGATTTATTAATAATAATATTAATAACTAGTGCTGTCAGGCGATTAAAAAAATTAATCTGATTAATTACAGGATTTGTAATTAATTAATCTAATTAATCGCATTTTAATCTCATATCTGCTTGAGGTCCCAAAATAAAGAATTTGAATTCCAGGACATTAAAATTACATTAAAAGACAGTTAAAAATAAGGTGGGAATATATACAACACATTTTTAGGTACCCTGAGGCATAAGGAACACATGAAAAAAGTTTTATGGTTCTATCTTTACAAAATCTATACAGTCCTGCACCTAAGATAAACTGATTTGATTTTTAGGACGGTTTTTGCTTCTGTTCACATTTGGACTCAATTTTCACTGCAATATGAACTTCTATACTTCTATGAGGTCAGGAGAACCAGGGCTAAAGGCTAAAAACTGTGAGGAACTATGTACAAAACACTTAATTCAAGTCTTGGATCAAAGAAAAGTGAAGTATTCTCAGTTTAACATGCTCTGAACACATAAACTGTTGCTGATTGGTGCAGAGCAGCCCCAAGCTGAAACATGACACCAGGAAGATGGAAGCAAATTTTCAAAGAATTCTTTAGATTTAAATACAAGACATATATCGATCATTCAGGGCTTGTTTGGTGCAGTAAAGAGTGTAAAATTATCTGTTTTTTACAGAATTGAGCAAACGGTTGATTTTTAGCAGATTTTCAAAAAAGACGTGTGAATAAACGAGATGTGGCCGGCAGTCCCCTCAAAATCACTCTTGCTTCCCCCCGGTTTAAAGCATGTTGCTGACATCACATGTGATACATTCAGGGACCGTCGGAAATTTGAAAATCTGATGAGAACACCACTTTTTCCAAGTAGGACAAACGGTTTGTAAATGCCAGACATTTGAAAATAAGTGCGTCTTTGAACGCCCCGCAGGTTTGGGATCCAGATTAATCTGCGTTAATTTTTATAACGCGATAATTTGCGGTGTAATTAATTAATCTAATTAATGCATTAAAATGACAGCCCTATTTATTATTTTTGTCTACTAAAATTCTCTTGTCGACAGGGTTTCTAAGTTTCCTGTAAGTTTCCCCCCTTGAGTTTTTTAACGCCGACTTGAGAAGGGTCAGGTTGTTACACTGTGACCAGTTTCTCTTCTCTACGTCCACACCCTTCCCTCCTCTGCTCTAGGTGAGAGTTTCAGGTGATAACAGTGCAGTGTGAGCTTAAATGAGCCTTATCAGCTGAACGTCCTCACTTTTAAAAAGTTACAGGAGTTTTGATGCTAGTTTGTGACTCAAATCTCTGAATCTGTTTCCAATGGAGAGCCAAAAAGACGAGAGTGAACTTCTAAATCACGTTATCAGGCGCTGAACACCAGGAGCTGGAGATGAAGTCTGAGAAAAAGACTTCATGAATGGACCAATGAGCAAACACTGTGTGCAGGCAGCGCTCATTGCTCCCAAAAACGATAACTTCAATAATTTTTCCAATAATTTAATTTTTCCAAAACTCTTCAACTTGTTTTTCACTTTATCTCCGTTTCTATGGTAACACACATTTTACCTGCAAACAGGATGTGGGAGGCAAACGTGTTGAGGGTGACCAGGGAGGCAGGCAGCACGGTGCCCGTGTGCCCGTCAGGGAATCCCACGAAGGCAGCGCCCCACTGGATGGAGGGGAAGGTGGGAAGGTGACCTGTGGCGTGGAAGAACTGCGTGGCGGCCAGAGACCACAGCATGATGGGAGTCCAGGGCACGGCGAAGCCGCCTGAAAGAGAGAGAGCGACATTAACGAGGAGAGGACTCAGACTGAGTCAGAGCGGAGGAATGAACAGGAAGAGGAAATCTCACTGGAACTTGCTCCGTGCACGCCGCTGAGGGTCATCGATGAGGCGTGGATGTGCAGCAGAGCGCCGGTCTCCAGCAGCAGCAGCAGGAAGGACAGAGCCATGCCCTCTGGGTGCAGCAGCAGCAGCCCGACCCCCAGCAGGCCCCAGAACAGCAGCAGGGGGGCCGAGTAGACTGTCCCCAGACCGTAGGCCTCCACAGCAGGTCTGCTGCCCAGCTCGCCGCCGCCGCCGCCGGGCTCGCCGTCATCCAGAGAGCGGCGCATGCGCTGGTAGATCTGAGGGATGAGGTGATACAGCTCGGCCTGGGGGCTGATGCCGGTGCTGGCTCTGTAGCGGGGCGGGGGCAGAGACGAGCTCCTGGCTGCGGGCGCCGTCCTGGTCTTCACAAACACAGTGAGGGGGTCCAGCCAGACCAGGAGCAGCCCGAGTCCCAGGAGGAGGAAGGCGGTCCTGGGGAGGGCCAGCTGGGCCAGGCTGATCAGCTCGGACAGGTTCCTGAAGCTGTCCTCTGGGGTGGCGCTGACGGCCCAGTGGACGCCGAGGCACACCGCCAGCAGCGGCAGAACGAAGCGGGCGGCGAACACGGTCCCTCCTGAGGAGTTGAGGTTTCCATAGTGACGGAGGCAGCGTCTGAGCAGGTACGTCCAGCAGCCGAGCGAGCAGACAGACAGGACGTAGTGCAGGTTCTTCAGCCGGCTGTCCTGCAGCCGCGACAGAGGCGAGAGGAACAGCGAGGGCTGGCAGGCGCCCTGCTCCTCGCGGCAGCCGTGAAAGGACAGCGACAGGCAGAGGCTGCCGACCAGGAGGCCCAGGCAGCCCAGCAGCGTGCCGCTCTCCCTCCTCACAGCGGCCGGGGACAAGGCGGCGGCCGGGAGGAGCCCCGCCGCCTTCAGGGGGTCCGGGCTGGGCGGCAGCAGCAGGCCGTCCCAGTTCAGATGCACGGGAACGTAGAGCGCCAGAGAGAACACCAGGAAGGTCACGACGCGGCCTTCAGCGATCACATAACTGTCCGACAACAGGGAGGCGCAGCGCAGGAGGAGGACCAGGAGCGAGGGGACCAGGAGGTGGCGTGGACTCAGCAGGCTGGAAAACTTTGGAACTTTAGATCCAGTCTTAGCCAAAGTCCTGGATCTGGACTGATGAGCCCTCCACAGGAAGAGGAGCTCAGAGCTGAGGGCGGCAGCCGCCAGGCTCCACGCCACCTCAGCGTAGCCCTGCGTGAGCAGCTGAGCGGCGGCTGTGCAGAGCCCTACAAGGACTCCCACCGCCACTGGAGCCTTCAGACCGGGTCCGTTCTCACTCAGCAGCACCAGGGACAGCTCGGACAGGACGAAGCACGCCAAGCAGGCAAACGCCAGGACAGCTAAGCCTGCCGCCATCTTGAGGGGGTTGAACTGCGCCCAGGTGGCTCTGCAGGTGTCTCTGACCAGGCTGAGGTAGGCCTGCAGGGAGGCGGCGAGCTGCGGCGAGGACGAGCCACCCTCTCTGACCACGGCGAGGTACTCTGAGGAGAGGCGGGAGAACTGGTCCTTGAGCAGAGTGAGGCTCTCTGGGGGGATGTCTTCGGCCATGTTGGAGTAGGTCTCCAGGAAACGGTTGACCTGCAGAAACCGTGTGATCACATGAACACATGAACACATGAAGTCTGAAGCTTTTCCTGTGAAGGACAAACTCCTGAGCTCCGTACCTGTTTGGCGTTGATCCACAGCGCCTCCAGCTGGCTGAAGCCTCCAACTGCACCATGAGGAGGAAACACGGGCAGCAGGACCTGACCCACACTGCTGTACGGGATGGGGACTCCAAGCAGCAGAGCCAGGGTCGGTACCAGGTCCGTCTGAGGAACCACGTCTGGTTCACTCTGCAGGAAACAAAACCAGAATCAGGTGTTAGACGGTGTCCCAGTCTTCCTTGTGTCGATACGAGCTTGAGAAAATCTGTGACCAACCTGTGACGGCGGTCCAGGAAACAGAGGCGAGGGGCTGTAGAGGAAGATGGCAGCATCCGTCTCTTTCTGACTCTCTCCGCCGTGATCCCCCGTGTCCGTCATCCCGTGGTCTCCCATCACCACCAGGAGCGTGTCGTTCTGCAGACGCTCCATCACAGACCTGGAGGAGAAGATCTCAGTTTTTATGTTCCAGGTTAAAACAGAACGACGGCACATTTCCTGTCTCCTGTCTGACCTGATGACTCCGTCCATCTGGGCGAGCTTGTCGGCCATGGCTGGGTGATCGGGACCAAACCTGTGACCACAGTGATCCACTCCCAGGAAATGAGCGACCAGGACGTCCCAGTCCTCTCCCACGACTGAGAGAAGACAGAAAACGACAGGAGGTAAGAGTGAAACGTCAAAAAACAGACATAAATAACCACATCTGCACAGTAACCAAGGAGGAAATGCAAACATACGAGTCGTATAAAGGTGCTGGAGTATCCCGTTGTCCACGGTGTGTAAATCTTTCACGTTGAAGGAAGGGAAGGGCAGAGAGCGATGAAACTTCTTTGGAAAGAGATTCTCCCAGGTATCATCTCCCATGAACACCACACGTTTACCTGAGAGAGGACGGACACGTTCATGATGAGGAAAATCAGAAGATGTCTGCTAGTAAACTTTCATTTCGCGGATGTTTCACTAAACTTTGGGTTCAGACTTATTTCTTTTTTAGTTTTGATCCAGAAAGTTAACTCAGAAGCTGTTTTACAGTTATCTGCTACAAATATTTGTCCTGATGAACTCAGGGTGACTATTTCTCTGATTGTTTTAATGTAACGAAAACATGATTTTATTATTTAAAGAACAGAGCCAGAGTCTGCCACTTTTTCTCTTGTGCTAACACAGAGACGCTCATCCATGCTTTTAACTCCAGTCCTATTGACGAACACCCTGTCTTAAGGTCTTCCCAAAAAGAAGGTAGGCACATATAACAGTGGTTTTCAAGGACTGCATTGGCTCCCTGTGTGTTTAAGGATTGGTTTTAAGCTTCTTTAAACTGTTGTTTAGGGGTCTGGAGCCTTCTTATCTTTCAGAATTGCTTTCACCACATGAACGCAGAGATTTCCCGACTCTGGTCTTTTAATAATGCCCAAAGTTAGAACACAAGCTTTTTAACAGCAGCATTTATATTTCATTTACATCTATTTTATTACCATTATTTATTTTATATTATTATAAATTTATATATATTAAAAATATATATATATATATAAATATATATATATATATATATATATATATATATATATATATATATATATATATATATATATATATATAAAATTTTTATATTTTTTTATTTAATATTTTTATTTAAAATTTAATTTATGATTTTTGTATATATATATATATATATATATATATATATATATATTTTTATTGGTATTATTATTATTTATTTTTATTTCATCCATTTTACTTTTTATTTATTTACCCTATTTATTAATTTATCTATTCAATTAACATTTTATTACATTTCTTAGCTTTACTAAGTCTAGATTTACATTTAAACCATTTTCTATACTATTTATTTCCTTAGCCTGTGTAGTTTTATGTTTTACTCAATATCTCCCGTAGTTTTTAGTTTTTGATTCATATCACAGTGTCTCTTAAATAGACCATCTGCACAGGGTGCTGTCATTGGCTCTGTCTGGGATGTCTCTGTCTGGTGGTGAACACTAGCTTGTGCAGATGGATGAAAAGTGCTCTATAAATAAAGTTTGACTTGATTTGATTGGAAATCTAAATCCATAGTCAAGCTTCACTAAGTGTTTTGTTTATTAGCAAATGTTTTCAGGCCATTGCTGTTTAGATAAAAACCATTAGTTGTCTTCACACGTTTGTAATTTTTGCCCATATCTCTTTTTGCGGTGCATATTTTCTTCAATATTTATGTGTATTCAAAAATCTACCTTATAAGGACCTTGATACAAGAATAAATCTAGAAAATAAGGTAGGTATTTTTCCTTCAACCTACAGATGTAAAAGTGTAACTGTAAAAGCTTCTACATGGGTCATTTCTACATTTTGAGTCTGTTAACTGATTCTAAACTTTATTTCAGCTGAACAAAAAAAAAAAAAAAAAGAAAAAGAAAAATTTGTCTTTAGAGTCTTGAAAAATGCAGCTTGAATGGCTCTGAAACTCACCCACTTGCCCAAACTGATGGATAAGGTTGTCTTCCAGAATCGCACTGGATGCAAAGTTATTCCCCACATCCACAAAGGTGGGCAAAGACCCGGTGGTGAAGCCTTTGATCCTCTGCATGGTGGTCGTAGGAGGGTCTGCTCGGAAGGGGTACAGGCGGCTGTGGAAAGGCCTGGATGACACCGTCTCCTCCAGCACGGGCAGCTTGTTCTCGTACGGTCGAGGCTCCGTGTTGTTCGCGTCGAACCGGGCGAAGTCGATCTTCAGGGCGTCGATGATGAGGAGCACGACCCGGCGAAAGCGAGGCTGGGCGCGGCAGAAGTCCACGGGCTCCTCTCCGGGCTGCAGCACGTCTCCGCAGGTGCTGGTCTTATTCACCTCCAGCCTCACCAGCAGGAATCCACCCACGAAGAGGTAGATACCCACGAAGTACACGGAACTCATCCATACCAGTAAGGACAGCACGGAGAGCCTCTTCATCCTCCACAGACAGGAGAACAGGTGAAATCAGACACAATTCTTACAGAGGAGAGCTGCACATGGGAAACACCTGCTCAGTCAACATTTAGCTGGATGTGAATCTTTGACTGAAAATTCAAGCTCCAGACAAAACACTGTCAGAGGCAGGTGTTGCTGCGACATGACAGGTAACACGAACTAACTTGTGAGCTAACAGAAACGCTTTTTGCTCTGAAGTTAACGCTTTTAGCCACAGCTAGCTTCCCGGGCTCTTGTCACTGACCTTGTGGCTGTCGGCTTTTCGTCCTCTCCCGGTTGGAGGGCGGACTCCAAAGTGTGTGTAAATGACACAGATACAGGTGTGTCAGGTAAACAGACCACGACGGGACACCACGCTCACCTTCATTGGGACTCCCGTACAATGAGATTAGGAAGCTGGTGACAGCCGGAACGTCCGCGTGCAGCCCGGCGGAAGTGCCGGGCGGACGTTCCGAAGGTAGCACAGTATGCGGAAGTGTTGTGTTTGCCCTCGAACGGAACTTTCAGGCCAAAATTACTCTCCGCCATAAAGCACATAAAAATAAATAACGAAATACGACCTTAAATTTTGACAAAACACGATTCCCACCGTTTTTTTGATACGAAATTTAAATTTAAATTTTCGACGGTAGAAAGTTTTGAAGGTTTGATCTACCACGATTTCACCGGAAGACAAATCTGAGGGCGAATGCCCCAACCACAGCTAAAGGGAAAGTGGAGAAAACCATAGACATAATAAATTTATAAATAAAAAAACAATATAAATAATAAAATTATATTATTGATTTGATAAATAATAATTTAATAAATGATAATAATACAATTTTTATGTCCATGGAGAAAACACTGTATAGAAAAAAAAAAAAAACTTCCAGACACTGTGGAGCAATCTTTTTTTTTTTTTTTTTTTTTTTTGGCATTGTCCACATATTTAAAAACTTTGGAAGGACTTCAGCAGATTAGTTATTGATTATGTTCACAAGGATTTTGCTATATCATGTAAATATGTTGTATTCTATTTTTACGCAAAGGTCAAAGAAAGACGAAAAAAAAAATTCTTAGAACTTTGGCCAAATTTTTCATTCACAAATGCAAATAAAGTAACATAACACCTGTAAACTTTGTAATAAAATGTCTATATCATTAAAAATTAAAAGGTTGCAAAAACTTTATTCAGATTAAACCTTGGATTGAGAAACAAAGGTGTTTTGTTGTTTTAGCCCATTATCAGAATAAATAAGTGCTTAAATACTTGTTTATGTTTTTTTACTATCTGAAGGAGAAAAAAAAAGAAAGAAAACCAAAACAAAAATCTGTTCCACATCACCCCTTTATGCTTCAAAAATGTCTAGATAACTTCTTTAATTTGTGAACGTACACACACAAACATACTTAAACAAAAGATTTATTGATTTTTGTTTTGTGGTAGCTTAACATCACTTAAACCCTGATCCAAAGTATGTGGGGCAACTAAATTCAATGCGAAATCCCAAAATCCCACCGCCATTTTTCTGTCTTCAAAAGATGATCAGAAACTCCCAGCGTCTGCGTCTTTCCCGAGAATTGTAAAGTATTTAGATAAAGTTTCAGAGACACACATGTGCCAGTTTCACGTGATTCCCTGGTACATCCTATGAACCTTTTTGTCTTTGCTGTGAACCACAAAACTTAGTAAGTACATTCCAATAAGACATCAGAGGTGAATACAGATAAAGGATAAAGGATAAAGGGAGGTCGGGTCATTTACTCCAAGTGCTAATCGTGTAAACCTGCGGGGAAGCGATCACCTTATAACTTAACTTTCTAAAGCAGATAACTTAATGGGGGGTTACAGGCAGTTGATCTAGAAATATTATATTGTTTATATTATAGGCTTACATGGGCAAAATTGAGCAGTTACTACACTTCTGGAAACTTCCTACACTCCCAAGGCACCCAGCCAGACACCCTGTGTAACAACGTGAAGTTACTGGTCCCAGTGAGCACAAGACAACTGGAAAAATGTCACTGACATCCATAAACAAGCTGTTTCAAAAATTTGCAAAAAGAAAAACAAAAGGAACTTTCCGTTTAATTTTTAAATTTTGGGGTGAGAACTCAAATAAAAAAAAAAAGTCATATAAGACATTTGACTAAACTTGGGAGTTATACTTTGTAGAAATACATAAATATCCTGTACTATATCCACATCTACTAATTTCAGCCATGACAACAGAGACTGATAATCTCATCAGATCCTTCATTTTGTTGCCCGCCAAAATCTGCTGCACGATTCTGTTTGGCTGGTGCTGATTTCCCCGTGTGAAAACTGGTGAGAACCAAGGCAGAAACATCTCAGCGGCTCATCAGTTTCTCCTTTTCGCCGTCACGTTGAGTGTCTGTGAACTCTGACTTTGGGCCCTGATAAGAGACGAACTGTTGCTTTGTTACGTTTCTGTGTGATTCACTGCTTCCAGTTCTGTTATTGATTCGCTGTTATTGAGGTGATGTTGACTCCTGCTCGTCTCTCTTTTCCTCCCCTTCTCCTGGAGCTGCTTTCGGGCTCGTCTTTGCCAGTGTGCCGTAGATGGTCATCGCCTGCATGAAGGAAGAGTGTTAGTGCCTCAGAATGAAGATGCTGTGTCTGGTATTTTATGAAGTCTGAGGGATGAATACCTGTGTGACCATCCCGCTGATGTCGCCGGTGTTGGAGGGAAGCAGGATGGTGTTGGACTCTTTGGCAAGATTAGAGAACGCAGAGACGTACTGCTCGGCCACACTCAGTGAAGCTGCAGCGTCTCCATTCTGTAGATAGAGAAAAAAAACAGATACTTAATTTATCCTAAGGGAAATTCAAGGCATCCACTTTTTCAAATTCAAATTTTTCATTTCGGTCTTTGTTTATAAACTGGATTAGAAAAAAGTTCCCACTTTTCTCCAGCAGAGGGCGACATGTTTCTCTCTGACTCACATGATGTGCATTTTAAGGGAAAATATGGCTCCTGATAAAGTCTGTAGACATCATCATTTAACTTTTTCACATGCTCTGGTGTTAGAAAAGCAAACTAAAAACAGCAAAAATTGTAAATATCGAAGAATCGCGATTTCAAATTGAAATGGCATCCCAAAATATAAGAGATAAGAAAATATAAGCAAAATAAGAATAAGAATGTCCATCAATTTTAAAACACAAACAATTGAGTAAATAATTGTTGAGGAAAAAATATAAAACCAAAAATTAAAATCTGTTTAAAATGAGACTCTTGTGTTTTAAATAAAAAGGCCTCACCTGCTCAGTCAGAGCCTCAGACAGCAAACGGATAGCTTTTGCTTTGGCTTCTGCTTTTGCTAGGACGGCTTGGGCCTCACCTGAAGGAAACAAAAATTAACTTAACACCTCTTAAAAACGCATTTTAAATACCTGGTTGCATAAAAACCTGAGTTAGAAGAAGCAGATAACTCCCTTAGTGTACCCACCAGCTGCTTTATTGATCTGTTCAGCTTTTTCTCCCTCTGAAGCAAGAATCTGAGATTGTTTACGACCTTCTGCGACATTAATGGCAGCTTCCCTCGTCCCTTCAGACTCCAGCACTGTTGCTCTTTTCCTCCGTTCAGCCTCCACCTGTTCAGACGAAGTTAAACAGAGTTACATCTCTAAAGCCTTGATTTTAAAGTCTTCCAACTTGTAGCTTTAGTTAAAGTTGCACATTCCCATCTGCTGCCTCACCTGCATCTGCATGGATTCTTTGACTCGAGGTGGAACGTGAATATCTTTGATTTCATAGCGGAGACAGCGGATACCCCAGTCGTCCGAAGCTTGGTTGATGGAGTGGACGATGTTGGCGTTGAGGGACTCCCTTTCCTTAAAGATAAACAAAAATTCAAACTCCAGAAGTGCACAAAAACATCTTTCATTTCAAGCTTTTGGAGACATGCAAACTATAGAAGCGCTCCGTCATTACCCTGAACACTTTGTCCAGCGTGAGTTTGCCCAGTTCTGACCTCATAGTGGTCTGCGCCAGCTGTGTGACTGCGTATTCTGGATCCTCCACACCGTAACTGGCCTGGTAACGATAGAAGACGTCAAAACAGAAACTAATTTACAGATATTAAACCAACATTAAAGATCAGACAGAGGCAGAGAGCTGTACCTTAAACGGGTCCAGGATCCTCAGATAAAGCACTCCATCGATCTGTAGTGTCACATTGTCTGAGAAAAGACGAAAAAAAACAAGTAAACGTGTCATTCCAGTTGTATTGAACAAGATAAGAAATTCACTGATCAAATACTTTATTGACGTCTCACCTAAAGATACCGCAGACTGCTCTGGAACATCAATAACAATCTCTTTGAGACTTTGCACGTAGCGAATTTTGTCGAGTACGGGTATGAGGAAGTTCAAACCCTAAAAAAAATCAAAACAAACAAACAAAAGTGTTATTGAGTTTAAGGCTCACTTACTGCTGTAAAATTTGATGTCATTAGTCTTTCAACAGGACTTCTTTATTCATTTAAGCTTTGATTTGTTTAAATAAGGCATTAGTACCGGCTCCAGGATCCGGTTGAAGCGGCCCATCCTCTCGACCACCCAGGCTTCCTGCTGAGGCACAAACAGGATCACAGTGTTCATGGGGAGGCTGGATGCCCATCGCTGCTGGGCTGGTGTGACCCACAACCTTGGAGCAGTGCGCTGGGTTTGCTATCGGAAACAAAAAAAAAAAAAAATGAAGGCAGATTCAAAAAAGTGAGATTAAATCTCTTAATTGTATTTCATGGTAGTTAGTAACATAAAGAATAATAACAAAAATAAAATATTTTATTGTGAGGCATATATCAGCCATATTTTAGCTCAGCAATTTAATATTCTACTCTTTTTTCATTCCTACTCAAACCCTTAAAGTGTACGGGCCCCATATCACTACGTTTCAGTTGTAATGTAAAGGTTTATAGCGAGAAGTCGTCAGAAAGATCTTCATTGAGAGTGAATGATTAGCACGTTAGCCGTAGTCGGCTAGTGGAACTATACACTATAATAGCATGATTTAGCATGTTTCCTCTCTAGAAAACATAGAACAGACTCTGTTATGATATCTTAAGAATGAGACTTACAGTCAAGGTTTTGTTAACACTCTGAAACACTGAATGACACCCCTCTACAACTGCCCGGAAAGCCCTGACAGCATGTTACACGGGTTAGCCAGCCTGATGCTATCACAGAGTTTTACCTGTAGCAGGGCCCCGCCCGTCCGACACAGAGTCCGCAACATTATTCAGAGATACTACAGAGACTGAGCTATGAAATATTCTACAGAGTCATTCACTGGACACTCAACAAACTCCACTCATATCTGTGACCCTGTCTGTTCAGGAAATACAAGTTACATCAGTGGTGCACCGCAGGAAACATCCGTGGTGGATACGCGAATAGAATACATGGTTCCATCCAGAACAGAACAAAACCGGTGCTTTATAAATTACTTATAATGATAATAATAATAATAATAATAATAATAATAATAATAATAATAATAATAATATAAAATAATAATATAAGAAAAAAAAAAATAATAATAATAATAATAATAATAATAATAATTATTATTATTATTATTATATAAAAAGCACAATCTAATCAGTCAAATCACAGAAAATCCCTTAAAGGAAAGAGTGAAATTAAATGTTTAAAGCGTCAGTGCAAAACACAAATTTAATTTCTTTTTTTCTTTTTTTTTGTCTAAAGAGAGGAGTGATGACAACCAATGCCATGACCTTTGAGTAATAATAATAATAATAATAATAATAATAATAATAATAATAATAATAATAATAATAATAATAATAATAATAATAATTATTATTATTATTATTATTATTATTATTAAAGGAATTCATAAAGTACTTTCTCTATTATATTTGTGTGATTTGGACTACCTATGTTTTTTTATATTGGCCTCAAAAAAAAAAAAAAAAAAAAAAGAATAAGGAAAAGAAAAAGAAAAAGAAAAAAAGCTACTTTTTTTCTTCCAAATACCCATATAAATACTAAATTAATCATGCCGTGGTTTTACATCATATTCTTACTAGTTCTGAAAGTAAACATTCTTTCTTTCTTTCTTTTTTGTTTTTCATTACTATTTTCTAACTTCGTGACAATAATGAATAATAATAATAAAATAAAATGAATGAAGAAAGCATCTTCTATTCAATATTAACCTTCAGCTCCCCCTAAACATTCAGTCCATAAAATTCCTTATGACTTTGGTTGAAAGAAGAATGAATAAAAAATACATCACAGGGGAAATATTTTGTACCAAATAGCCGTACTGTGAGCTACATACATAAATACTGCATTTCTTGCCCAACCAACATGGGTTTTTACATAAAGATCATATATAACCTCAAGTTTTCACAAGCTGTATTGAAAATGTTATTTGTTCTGAAAAGTGCCATTTAACAGCTTCAACAAACACCCCAGCTTAGAATGATAGAGAATGTTTTATAGTGGCGTATTTTTTATTTTTTTTTTGGCGGTCAACAGAATCTTGATGAAGACATCCATAATGTAGACGGCTAGGTGAGGGTTGCAGGTTAAAATCCCAGGCTTTGAGAGAGCCAGCAGCTATTCCTCCATCAGTCTTGTTCTTGTGTAATGACTCAACAAATACACAAGGTGATGCTATCGAGTTTGATAGGGGCGCCACTGTATTTCTTTTTTTTTTTTGAAAGCTTTCCCACTTCTACATCTCTAATTTTATAATTACATGTTACAGATGAGTTTGGCTGAGTTTGGTTATTGAATTCATAGACTTGGCCTGCGCTAAGTTTACCTGTTAAACAAATTTACCATTCATGGCAGCGAATGAGTCAAAACAGAAAATAGATCGCTTCAAATTCAAATTCAAAATTAACATTATTAGTTTTTTAAGTTTGATCATGTATTTTTTTATTTTAAATAAATTTTTTTTGCTATTTTTCCATTTTTATTGTTTATAATAATAATAATAATAATAATAATAATAATAATAATAATAATAATAATAATAATAATAACTATTATTATTATTATTATTATTATTATTATTATTATTATTATTATTATTATTATTATTTCATTCAAAGGTCATGGCATTGGTTGTCACCACTCCTCTCTTTGATAAAAAAAAAAAAAAAGAAATAAAAATGCTGACAATTTCAGATAGTGAAGGACCCTAAAAAGTACAAATGAATACACGAATAAATAATTAATAAATAAAAAACAGAAATTAAATTTGTCTTTAGGACTGACACTTTAAACATTTAATTTCACTCTCCCCTCTGAGGGATTTTCTGTGGTTGGACTGATTAGATTGGGTTTTTTTTTTGGTGCGTCACCCATTTCCTCCAATCTGCCCCTCCCACCGGTTGGCCCTCTGGTCTCACACGCCCCCGCCCTCTATCACGGTTCCTGTGTTTTGATTGGACGCGTCAAACGTCAGTAACAGGTGCTCCAGCCCCGCCCCTCTCCACTCCGGGCTCTGGCAGGTTGCTCGTCAGTCTCTAAACCTGGGATGAGAGTTTTTACAATGGCGTGGCAGTGGCAGGGGGCAGCCGCTCTCTGCCCCAGTCCAGCATCAGGAAACTACCTGTAAACATCGGCCTGGAGCTTTTCTGCAACATGCTGAAGTGATTCTGGAGAAATTAGGATGATAAGGCTGCGGGACAGTTAAATCACCGCTCAGATCCTGCTCCACTAACTGTTTGAAAGTGCAGGATTGTCGCTGGAAGCGCTTTGCCATGTCGTTATTGTGTGTCAGAGGTAAGTTCTAGTTTTACTTTGATTTATTTCACTGATTAAGACGACGCTGATGGTCGATTAATCGCTTTAAACTTTATTTACTTTAATTTGATTTGAAGTAAATTTGTGTAAGGACAGGGCTTTGGCTGGAGGCGTCAGTAGTCGTGGAGTGACTGATATTTAGTGGAAAAGTGTCCAGAAGCCTTTTGTCCTGTCGTGATTTAACGTTTTATAAACATCCCTGAAACTTCGATGAGGTCAGAGGACACTTTTTATTGATTTGAGAAAATCTGCAAACTGGAAAAGGATTTTCTTTTCCTTTTTTTTTAGCAGGGCCCTGGTATATTTCCGTACCAGCTGTTTAGAAACACCACAGACCTTTGCTGAGGTTTACAGTCAGTCATCAGATGAAAATGGTCAATTCCCCTCCTTCATGAAGAGATGGTGAAAGTTTTGATACCAAAACATTTCTATAAAAATCTGAATTCTATGAAACAAATGAGGATTGAAAAAACCATCAAAATTTTACAAAACAAAACTTTTAATGGAGGAAAAGGCCTTATTAATTTGGTTCTCTAGACTTACCTGATGTTTATGTTCACACAAGTTAAAAGTTTGTTTTTAGACACAACTCTAGGCCTAAAAATATGTAAATACCCAATCATATGTGGAGATGAGTCTGTGCATCTTTCTGAACTCCAGAGCGTGTCGTGCAGTATCATTTTTAGTGAAGACAGAAGTGATAACTGCCAGTTATTTTATCCAGGAAAAGAATTATTTTGTGTTTTGGTCTTTATTAGAGCACTGAATGTGGCCCTTTTTCCCCACATACGTCAGTGTCAGACTAAGACTGACTAAGAAAAGGCATAAATAGTATTTTTTTTCAATATTAACACAATAACACAATTGATATTACGATGACAATGTCTTCCAAACACGCCTGTGAAACATTTAAGAACAGTGTTGTTAAAAATAAGGACGGGCAGGTACCGATACCAGCCTTATTTTTTGGTACAAGTACTCGCAAATGCTGCGGATACCCAAGGCTAGGGATCGGTACCTCTAACATCTTAAACAATACGGTACCGATGCCCGGTACCTGGATATCCGTATCAGTACACAACGGTACAAATTTTTGATAAGTTTGTGTGTTTATGTGGTGATAAATATGAATTAGTTTATAAATAAATCTTAAAGTATTTTCAGTTTAACATATTTATTCTTCAATATATAAACTTGCAATGCTGTGTTCATGTCCAGTAGGAAAATCTCCTACTCTTCTTCTCCCTCACAGTCACAAGGATGTGTTTAGGTACCAAAACATGGTATTTTTGGTTTTACATGAATCTGTTTTGGGTACTACAGACAGTACCTATAAAAGTAAAACTTGGTACCCATCAAAAAAAATGTTATGTGTAGTAAGTCCTCCTTGCCAGTAGTTGGCGCTACACTGCTGCAGTTTGACACCAAATCAAATGTGCGTCAGGTCCATAGACTGTATAAAACATGGACGTAGTCTTGCCGACGCCACCCGTCTGTTTCTGTAACGAAAAACGAAGCAGATCGGCTATAGCGGCCATATTGGTAGTAGCAAGGGCTTCGCCTACAGCCATAGGGCGCCGGCTGTCACGTGACCCTCAGCTGTGCCTCTTATTGGGGGAGCTCGCGATCTTAATATCCTCTGAACGGCTGCGTTAGAAAAAAATTCACCCCCCGTACAGTGGGAGCTGGTAGTAAAATTAGCGACTCAGACAGGAGACGTTTTTGAACCAGGCTGTTAATAGGTTAATTTCTGCTTTGAAAACAGTTTTTTTTGGCTTGGTGTGTTTGTGACTTCCTGTACTTCCAGAGTCAGCCTCAAGCAGACACTGGAGAAACAGCAGATTTTAGCGCTTCAGCATCGTCTCATATTCTTAGACCGGAGGTTGCCGCTTGGTCAGGTCCTGTTCAGACAGCATGAATACACCAGGAAAAATTAACAGTTAACTTGTTTTTTTGAGAACTTCAGTTTATTGATAAAAAATTACTAAAACTTTAGCAGTTTTTAGTTTTATTGTACACTTTTGTTAATTTTAAACAACGCAGAAAGTTGATTGTGTGGACTGGACTTAATGGCAAAGTGAGTGTCTTTACTTTCTTTTTTTAAATGATCTGTCACTGTTAAATGAAGTTTTATGTATCAAAAGAAAATCAGTAGATACATATGCGTGTGTAAAATTCATTTTCATTTTTTTAATAGATCAATAATACTTCAAAACAAAATAAAAGCACAGTATTAATGACCGACCGTTATGCGATGGTACAGAGTCAGACCGTCTTGACGCAGGGTATGAATGACATCACTTTGCTGCAGTGACACCTTTGGTTGAACGCTGTAAAGCAGGACTCGATATCGGTAGATACTTAAAATCAAAAGACTCGGACTGAGGGGTTAAAAAAAACCTGATCAGGACATCCCAAGCATTGGTACTTGGTATTAGTAAGTACTCAAGGAGTTCTCGTACTGGTATCAGTGGTGTCAAACATCTCTAATCATAACTTAAGGTCATGGGGGATCTAAATCAAGGATCTTGACAACAGGTTAGCAATCCTGATGCTTGTCAGTTTGGGAAACTTTCCCCATATTTATTTCTAATCAAGTGAAATCATGAAACAGTTCGACTTTATTTCTGTTACATTTTGGTTTGCAAAGTTAGAAAAGCCTGAAGTCAACACATCAGACAGATTTTTGGGTATCGCTTTATATTAAGGTCCTGTAATAAGCATAAGATCTTTGTTAGTACTTATAAGATGTTTATTCACATTATTATTTGTTTATAAGACTATATAACTGCTTAACAAGTGTTTGATAAGGTCAATGTAACAGATAATACAAGACAACTTAATCTATAAGGTATATGGAACCTAATCCTTACCCTCATTGTTTTTTGTCTTCTGCTTTTGTCTCTCATGAGCCCTACCCCAGCCCTTCCCTAAACCAAACCATTCTGGGCCCCATGCCTAAACCTAACCATTAAGGGCCCCATGCCTAAACCTAACCATTCAGGGCCCCATGCCTAACCCTAACCATTCAGGGCCCCATGCCTAAACCTAACCATTAAGGGCCCCATGCCTAAACCTAACCATTCAGGGCCCCATGCCTCAACCTAACCATTCAGGGCCCCATGCCTAAACCTAACCATTCAGGGCCCCATGCCTAAACCTAACCATTCAGGGCCCCATGCCTAAACCTAACCATTCAGGGCCCCATGCCTAACCCTAACCTGTGGGGCCTAACCCTTACAATGACCTCATTAAACACTTATTAAGCAGTTATATAGTCTTATAAACATATAACAATGTGAATAAACATCTTATAAGTACTAACAAAGGTCTTATTAATGCTCATTACAGGATCTTAATATAAAGCGATACTGATATTTGCGACTGTCTGGCAGAAGTTTTCAGTTTAAAATAAAATCCACACAGGAAGTGCTGATAGGTCATTAATCTTAACGAGCGCAGCTGGCTCTTTACAAACAACTCTGTTCAAAATGTGTGTGTGTTTACACACTCAGGCAAACAGCGTCTGTCATGACCTGGAGTTGAAATGTTATCTAAGTCAATGTTGAACAATGATGTCACCACCAGTTTCTCACACTCTGATAAGCAGAGCAGGAGTTTGTTCAGCGTTGAACACTTCATATTTACATTCGACATGGATTTGACTTGGAGGCCTCTCGGCTACTGAAAGTTTTGTTAGAGGTTTTTAAAGTTTGCAGAAATCTTTTCTAAGGCTGGTTAACTTTGATTGAATCTTAAATGAAACAAAGTTTTCCAGTTATTGACAAAGAAGAAGCAGCAACAGCTCCTGTCATGCAGAGGTGGAGCAAAGAGACATTGATGTAGCCATTTAACGCCATCCTGAGTCGTGAGATTGAATTATGGGATTGCTGGAGCCAATTATCAACGTCTTCTCTGAGAAAGATAGCAGAAATTAGAAACTAGTGGGATTGTCCCGTCTTGCAGCAACAATAACACTAATATTAAGCTTTTTGGGATCCGTAATCAGACCTTTGGCTCGTTGTGTTTCACTTTCCATCGATCCAGCCTGAGCCAGAGGGAGTTGTGGGTAACTGAGAGCTTTGATTAGTTGTGACTCATTCCCTGGTTGCTCAACTTGACAGTATTGTTTATTTATTGCCTGTGAAGATGCGTCATCTCCATGGCGATAGTGATTTACACAACAGATAAGTGGCTGCTCTTACAAGCCAACATGTGTTGGAGAGTCCTGCTGTGGATCATGGCAAGGCTGAGTGGACGTGTCTCACATGGACCCAAAGACGGAGCAGGATCTGAGGTGTAAGTGATGCTGGAGACACGTGGTGAAGACACGTTAGTGAGAGAAATCATTTACTTCCTGTGATTTGTGAAAAGACGCAAGGAGCAGATTTATTCCCTCTAAGATCGTACCAGATGATTTCTGACGTAAATATTGTTGAGAGGCCGAGCTCAGGTTGACTCTAACTATTTGCTATCACAGCGACTGGAGGTTTGCATATAAATGTCTGTAGCATTTGTAGCAGCTGTTTTGGAGCCAGTATAACACAGTCTTAAATATAATATCTTATCAGCTGCTGGATTAAAAAAAGGCCGATTTGCCTCAAAATGCTAAATATCAGCGCCGATAATCAGTTTGCCATATTTATGACATCAGGAAAGACCTTGGCAGGCATCATGCAGAGTGTTGATTTCAGGATAGGGTTAATATTTGTGTTCAATCCTTTTCACTGTCCTCCATCGTGGTGTAACAACGATCAAACTAACACCAGAGAAAGTGAGGAGAACAAACAGATTACTTTCCCAGCTTTGTGTCTCAAAATATGTAACATCTAAAGTTGACATGGCACGGGTGCCTTAGCTAGCATGGGAGGCTATTTGTGTTGGCACGCAGGACAAAACAAATAACTAAGATAGATAAATAATAAAACTATTGTGTTGTATTCTATTTAACGCTTCACAAGAAATCAAGCACCCTGTAAATGATCTTACGAAAAAAATAAACAAACGTTAACTAATAAGCTAAAGAAATATAACGTGCTAGCTCGCAATTGCATCCATTTTTTATCTGACAAAGGGGAAATAAAATAACATAAGTTTTATTGGTGTTATCAAGGCAAACAAATTAAGTTCCAGTCACTCTTTCCAACACAGTTGGACAAAGGAGTCAGGATTTATTGCCAGAGATGGCTGCAGATGGAGGGTGCTGAGTCTCATGAAACCAAACATGAAAACAGTGTTAGCAAAGTATGCTAAACAGAGCAACACATACAAAACTTTCTGTACTGTTAAAAAACAGATAAGAGGAGGAAGTTAGACCATTTTTCACTGCACAGCTTAGCATGGAAAACCATTAAAGAAGACCTTCCTATCAACTGCCGATGGTTTTATATAAAAAAAAGATTGACTACCTCGATCTAGATAGACCAGCTGAAAAGAGTGGCACCACTTTGGTAGTGTCATATGTTTGAGAAGCAGAGGTAACTCTCTTCTCTCTCTTTTTTGCCAAATACTGACATCTCACAGAATCAGAAAAACCAAAGATATATTGTAGTTTCAGGATTTTTTTGTTCAAAAATCTTTTTTTTTTCAGATTGAAATTCTTCATTTCAGTCTTTTTTTATAACCTGGGTTTGAAAAAGTTGAGGTGTCAGATCCCCTAAATCAATCCTACAAACTGACTCACATATGATCTGCAATTTTTGCGGAAAATATGGCTCTTGATATAGGGCCTGTTTACACGACAATGGTTTTTGGGAAAGCGCACAAGTTTTGTTGGGTTTCGGTGTTTAGCCGACCTAAAACGCAAACTTTTGAGCGGGATTTTTCTGAAACATGCCACCACCATTGCCGTGTAAACAGTAAGCTGTCGCTTTCAGTGGAAACGCAGATTTTTGGAAACATTGTTGTGTAAAGGTCTTTGCCCATTGAGTCCATCTTTTTCGGATGTGTTTTTTGGATTTGTAATCCGGAAAAATAAAATGTTACGCACAGACACCTTGCACACTGTCTCCGATAATTATTTGCAAAAAGTCGTGATACGAGTAAAATGGATCAAGCAACGGGACCGTAGTCTGTAGACTCAGGCTAAGATGATACGCCTTTCTCCCGATTCAATTCTTGCACGATTTGTGGGGTGCTGATTTAAATTAAATTGTGATGCTTCAATATTTCCAATTTTTGCAGTTTTTAGTTTGCTTTTGTAATGCTAGACCAGGTGAAAAAGTTAAATGATGATGATGTTGATGATGATGATGATGATGTGTACAGACTGGTAATGCAGCAAAAAGGAAAGAAAGTGCATCAGAGGTAACGTTTCAAGCCAAGGAGCTACCAATCCAGGTTTGATGCATTCACTGAACCTCGTAATTCCCAAATACAAAACAACTGATATTATTTTTAACATTCCCATGATCCAGTTCGTTATGCGGAGAATGTACAAATCAGGAGTTCATCAGGAGAAAAGGTTACAAACCAGGAGAGTCCTGCAGAAAAACAGGAGTGTTGGAAGGTATGAGGGTCTGATTTTTGAAGGGAGGAGTTCTGAAGTCTGATGGCCATCCTGTATCGTTTTGGGGTGCATCATGGGGGATTTGGGCTTTTGTTTGCATCATCCAAAGTAATACCTTACCATCTTAAACAGACAGCCTGTTTGTTCATGTTTGCTTTGCCTCCAAACCGAGCAGGTGAGGTGAGATTTGAAGAATGAAAACCTGAGGCTGCAGGACTCACAGGTCCAGAGCTGCAGGCCGAGTGTTTGAGCGCTGTGAGCAGCAGAGCAGAGGAATTATGAGGGAAGAGGCAGAGAGAGCGCTTAGAGATTGTGGGAGTAATCCCCTGGCCATCTGTTGCTCTCGTCCTCCTGATCAGATACTAAAGGCAGCACTGGACGCCTGTGCCGCTAACAGCAGCACGCTCTGACGCCACTTCCTGTTTCTCTTCTCCAGTGGACCTTTAGTCAGATGATGTCAGTCACAACTGCATTTTGTGTTTCTGTCTTTAAAGGTTCAACACTTCATTTCCTGCACCAGGTAGAACAGTGGTTATTGTTTATTTATTTATTTATTTATTTTTATTTATATATTTATTTATTTTTATTTTTATTTTTTTTATTTATTTATTTATTTTGTATTTTTTTTATTATTTTTATTTTATTTTTCTATTTTTTTTTATTAATTCTTGTTTTGTTTGTCAAGGGCCCCCAAAATTTTCTTTGTTTAAATGTGTATTTTTTTTGCAGCAGCAGCTGGGTTATAAGACTGAATCAAAACCTGACAACAATTAATTAAAGTTAATTTTTTCACCTTATTGCACTGAAATTGTAGTAAATACTATTATTAAAACATAAAGTCCTTTTATTTTTCCACAAAAATATCGCCTCCCTTTACAATTTATTTTTATTTTTTTTTTTGAATTTAATTTTTTTAATAAAGAATTTACAAAAATGGAAATTTGGGGTAATAAAAGCTCATTTTTTCATTTTAGATGACAAAGAGTGCATAAGATTCAGCTTTTTGAACCATGCACTGTAAAAAAAATGAAGTTGTATCAAGTATTTTTATCTGGTTAAAGTAAAAATGACAAAACTTGGTCTGAATCACTCGAATCAAGTAAAAAAAATCTGCCAATGGCATAAGAAAATTTAGCTTGAAAACTTGCTTGAAACAGAATTAATGTCTTAATTCAAAAAAACTTTTTCTTTTGATAAGAATTGAGTTTTTTGCAGTGTGTGAGCACTTTCAGTCGTCAGCTGATGTGAATAGAAACAGAAGCCTGTTTGGTAAATGTGTAACTAGCCCATCTAAATACAGAGTCAAATAACATAAAATTACCCAGGACAGCAGAAGATAAGCATCAGTTTTCCTCGTTACGGTCCCCAGGTTTATTGCCTCCTGCTCCGTGTGGCTCAGCCCTGAATAACGTCGTATAAATTAGCACAGACAGTTAAAGTGTGATCCACTGACAGACTTACAAAGCTGTTTTGGAAAGCTGTGAAATGTTTCTCTCCACATTCCCGCTGCTCCTTTTCCGCTCTACAGTGAGGTATGTGCGAGTCAGGAAACACTTTGGAGACTTTTTGACCTGTGTGATAACAGAGCTCTGCCCAGTGTTGCCGTTTTAAGCAGCTCTGAGACGGAAAGGGAAACGAATAAATACTCCAGCATCTAATGTGCACAGAGGATTCTGCATGAAAATATGATGGCGTCATTTGTGCCTCTATCATCCGTCCCCTCCATCTGCCAGCTCAGGCTCCAGAGGTTTAGTAGGTTACATGCTCGAACACATAACCCTGCCACAGCAATCACAATTAATCCCTGCAAAGCGCTTCACAATCCCATAAAGGTTATTGTATGGATGCATCAAGGGGCTAAAGATGTGAGGTCTAAATATAGGTCCAAGCACTTCAGAGGGGATTTTTACTCCTTAACTCTGATGTTTAGTAACAATAAATCCTGTTTTATTCTTTTCACAGTCTGTGTTTATACACTTCTACTTTGGTTTCATGTGGGCTCATTGTTTGTTGTTATACAGTCCAGGCTAACGCTTCTTATTGTTTTATTTGTAATGAAGTTGGTGTCAGGATGGGTACTGAATGAGGTACTTTTTAGAAAGGTACCGGCCAATTTCTGTCTGTAGTAACAGGTACTGATTCATGTAAAATCAAATGATAACATGTTTAGTTACCTAAAGGCATCATTGTGATTGTAAGGAAGTGGAAGAGTAAGAGATTTTTCCACACTGGACATGAACACAGCATTGCAAGAATATTAAAAATAACGATAGCAATAAAAAAAAATGAAAATGATAATATTAATAATAATAGAAATAAAAATAATGATGATAATAATAATTAAAAAAAATTGAAATAATAATAATAATGATAATAATAATAATTATAATAATAAACTAAAAGGTGCCCTCAGCTCAGGCCTCGGACCCTAAATATATAAAATGAAATAAAATAAAATAAAATAAAATAAAATAAATAAGAATAAAATAGAATAAAATAATAATAATAATTAAAAAATAATATAATGTAAATAAATAAAAATAATAAATATAACAAATATAATATAATAATAATAATATAATAGTTGATATAATTATAATAATAATAAAATAATAACAATAAAAACAAGTCTGATTTACATAATGCTTTTAAAATATACTCAAAGACGCTTTACAAATAATTAAAAAATATCGAAGAATAAAAATGTTTAATAAACTTTTAGAGAGATTTTAATTTTAAAACAAGTAATATTCATTAACACATAAACACCCAAAAACAAAACAAAAATCGGTACTGTCAAGTACTGATACTGATTGCCAAGAACCGCACATCTGTACCACACATCTGTACCGCACATCTGTACCGTACTGTTTCAAATGTGAAAGGTACCATCCCTGTTGTGAACCTGACAGATATGATATCAGAGCAGAAATGATCATGGATTAGCATTTTCCTGTCAAATCTGATCTGTGACAGAGGGTCTGGGATTAAGTCCCAAGAAGGTTTTCCCACTGGTGTTATAGAAGCACAGATTATATATGGAGAGATTAAATACAGATTATCAGTTCTTCAGAAACGCAGAAAGAGTTATGAGTCGTTTAAGAAAAAATGAGACAATGTGATAAATTTGTGACTTTAGTTTTTGGAGTTTTTCTTTTGGCGTCTTAACATGAGTTCAAACAGAGTGTAACAGTTCATGTTTCTGATCAAGGCCTTCGTGACGTGTTTCTGCCCTTTTGGTCAACAGCGTGTGGAGAGTGTTATTGTGTTTGTGTGAATCAGCTGTCACGAGTCTGTCGCTTGTTTCTCTGTCATCTGCATATGAATCAGTGATTCAGGCTTTAGTAACAGGAGGTCCTGTTCTTCTTTCATTGCTGTAGATAAGTGTGTGTATGCTCAGTTTCTCCTATTCCCAGGGTACTCCACTGATTTCTGTTTGTTTTACACCTTTAATATTTAATCGACCATTAGCCAATTCCAAGCAAACTGAATTACATGGATTTATTCTAATCACTGATTTTATTTTGTTTTGCAGTGAAAAAAGCCAAACTCCAAGGACCGCCAGGTGAGTACTGGAGTTTTTATCCACTCTTTCTAAGAGCTTAAGCTAAGTGTACGGTGGCTACGTATACATGCAGTCATCAACCCTTTCTTATTGGGAATATTAGCAATAACCCAGTTGCACATGTCCATGTAAACGCTCATATTCTGTTTTTTAAAGCCTGAAAATCCCCCCTGGGTTCCTCCTTTTCTAACCTGAATACCTGGTCATGTATACGCCGGGGTATCCCCATTGAAAGGTGAGATGGGCAAGAGAGACAGGAAGTAGACCAAACCAGATTGTGTTTAACTTTACGGCAACAAACTGACGTAATGAACAGAGCCAGACCTGAGGGGACAAGTTGGAGGATTTACAGCCAAAACAGGAACAAGGAGACGCTCAGAAATGGATTGGGAAGTGTGTGAACACCTTTAAAGAAATAAACAAAAATGAGATTCAGAGCAAACTCTAGTTGGCCGTGGTGGCGGCTTGTGAAGGAGGCATGGTCTTTGAATAATTTTCGAATTGTTATGAGCGAACATTGAATAGCTCTTCCATCCCTAATCAAAAGCAACATTAATTGTGTTCTTGTTACAACCTGGCTCCTTGGCTGTAGCAAGAACGGGAGGCGGACGAGAGAACTGCTGATTAACATTCAATTTATTACTGAAAACACAGGAATTAAACTGCTTCTTTAAAGTATTCGTCGAGCCAACAGTCACGCCGTCTTTAGGTTGCACGCCGTGAGGTAGGGAGCGTCACACTGATATGGAATCTTGGTCTTTGAGTACAGGAAGTGCTTGCTGTTAAACGGAGAAACTAAATTTCCAATTTGTTCAAGTTTTCGCCTTCGATTATAGAGGAAATTGACAAATAGCAGTGTCATGTACTGAGTGCGACTGAATACTGAATTCAGTTTTCTGGGTGCGTCTCAAAACGATAAACTGCAGTCTCCTCTCTCCTCTCTCCTCCGCAGCAAGGGAACTACTTCCTGACTCGTCAGTATTAAAGGATGTCTCAAAGCGATAATTGTGCTCGGAGGAGGGAGGAGGCTAATTGGAGCTCCAACTTCTCTACGTAAAAATTCACAAACACAACAAAGTTTAATGAGACGAGCTGAAAACAGGCACTGAGGATTATTCCGAAACAGCTCGTAGAGCTGGGATTAAAAAGTGGTCGTTGTGACTTTAAATCACAAAATATTGAACACGACCGTCATGAAATCAATATAACAGAGGATCAACACTAAGCTCCACTTCCTGTTTAATGTTAGGGGAAACACTGTTGTTGCTGCTGCTGTCGCTATGGATACAAGAAGAAGCGGAAATGACGGGCATTATGTCATGGCGTCCTCCGTGCGTCACTGTTTTGATCGGGATGCCATGTAAACAGGAATAACCCTGTTTGCTCATGCATGTTATTCTGAATGTTCCAGAAACCAGATTATTGACCTTAATCTGAATATTGACGGCATGGACACGTAGCCAGACTGACGTATAAACCAAGAGGCTGTAAAGCGTGTCATACGTCCTGTTCTGTGTATTTTTCCAGCATAGTGTGACTCAGAGACGAGCTTCAGGGAATCCCCAGTTTTGAGTTTTGTGGATTGGGACTGACCCTGCAGGAGCTGTACCTTTTCACTGACTCACAGTCCAGCAGGTTTTAGGTTAATCTAACAGTGCACGCTGCTGTGTGTGGGGGACACCTCAGCCCGCGCTCAGAGCCAGCTGGTTCGGCTCCAGCCTCCGTCAGCAGCTTAAACAGAGCGGCTAATGAACCTGTGTTTGATCAAGCTGCATGAGAAGGTGATAGAAAGTAAATATTTCCACTCAGGTTTTGCCGAGTCACTGAAAGCATGGCATGACTTTGCATTATGTAACCCCACGTCCTCCCACCCCCTGGCCCTGCACAGGTGAGCTCAGATCATTGGCTGCTTAGTCCAAATCCCCGGGTCTCCACCTGTGCAAATCCTCTGGCGTTGAGCCTCACGCCTTTTCTCTAAGCCGTGTGACGCTTTGACAGGAGAGAAAGTGGCGCAGGTGGCGGCTTTCGCTCTGAACGGCACAGTGAAGGTTGAGAAACAGATTTTGCAGAGTCTGCAGCGAGTGAGCAGTGATCTGTCGTCCTCAGATACTGGTTTTTGGTTGTAGTCCTGACAGGCTGCTCTTTCTGTTTGTTAGTGCCCTCCTCCCTAAACTGCTCATGTGACACCTGCCCCAGAGCAAACATCCAGGATTATTCAGATAAGCCGTCATCTCCCTGAGGCAACAAGTAAACAATTTTTCTTTAGCTGAAAGGGAGAGGAGGATTTTTCAATCAGTCCTTAACGAGATTTTAAAACCAAAGTGTGCAGAAAGTAGAAACCTGCTCCATCAGGGAGTATAAACAACCAGATCTTATCTACAGAGGCGACCTCATCTCAACCCTTTAGAGCAGAGATCTGCCACCTTTACCTCCATTCTGCCTCAGCTCACCTGGATTCAAGTTGATCCAGAGCCACAAAATCTACTTTATTTTCACAAAAAAAGACAAAAAGTGAATTAAATTCCATACATTCTAAAAATCGTGATAATAATTATCTGACCCTTTTTTTTTTAATTTTATGAAGTTGCACATGTGATGTCTTAGTTATTTGTTTTAAATAAATTTGCTAAAAACAAAAAACAAAACATTTTTTGAAATGGCATAAATTTGCTCAAATTTCAAATAATTTTGGAACGTCGAAAAACTTGCAAAAATTTGTTTTATAAAAGAATATAAAATCTTTTTTTGAATGTATTAAATTTGCAAAAATTTAAAGTTCAAAAATTTGAAAAAAAAAAATTAAAAAAATCTGGAAATCTAGCAAAATTAAAAAAAAATAAAATGGATTTTATCCCCCCCCCCCCAAAAAAAAAAAAAAAAAAATCTAATACATATGCAAAACTTTATTAAAAAAAAAAACAACTTTTTTAATATACTAAATTTGCAAAAAATTTCCTCAAAAATTGAAAGTTCAAAAATTTGCAAAAACATAATAAAATCTGGAAAATAAGCGAAATAAAAAAAAAATTAAAATGCATCATATTCCCCAAAAATTAAAAAGAAAAAAACTGACATCTAATACATATTCAAAAATTCTATTTATTTTTATTTTTAAACTTCAAAAATGTTTTTTTTTTTTTTATAAGTTCTTAAATATGCAAAAATTTCCCAAAAATTTTAAATTCCAAGATTTGCCCCCCCCCCCCCCCCCCCCCCCAAAAAAAAAAAAATCTGGAAAATTTACAAAAATAAAAAAAGGATTATATTTGCTAAAAAAAACTAAAAAAACTCTAATATGATTAATTTGTAAAAAAATCTATTTTTTAAAAATTTTACAAATGTGCAAAAAGTTTAGAAAAAAATGAAAATCAAAAATTCAATAATTTTTTTTTAAAGCTACATGCAGCCTCAGCCAGAGCTGCAGGTTGCAGACCTTTGATGAAGTGGGCAGGGAACTATTCCTGGGCACTTCTGCACTCATTAAAATAATAATGAGAAATCTGAAAAATCTCACAAAAGTAATCTTATTGTGTCCTCCAACAAGGGTTTAAACTGTGAATTTAAAGCTCTCTCAGTGAGCATCCTTTAAAGGGTTAATCTGAGTACCTCTGTTCAGAAAAAACAGAAAGCAGTAACATATTACATCACCTTCGTTTTCATTCTAGCATAAATTGGAGTCAGCAGCTGCAGGACGGGCTGTGAGGAAAGAGTCCGTGTGTTTGGGAAGTGATAACCCTTCCTGGCTCTGCAGGGTGTGTGATTTACTGCCTGATCCTCAGAGTTTGCATAAGGCTGGTCTGGGATGTTGGCATGTTTGCACTGAGCTCCCACCACACCTTCAGATGGAGACTGTTACGCCTCGCCAAGATTCACTCACTTTGATGTTGTTTTAAATGGAAGCAGAGGAGACCCTGGGTGAACTTTTGATTGTCTGCAGCTTTTTCCTGAATGCATGCAGGGGACGGCCCGGTCACATGGTTTCTCAGTTATGTAAGATGTTATTTTCCTCTGTAACATCAAATTTGGAAGAGACATAAAAGTTTGATCTTACATCTTATGTTTGTTTCTGAGCGAGGCTGTCGCAGCGGTGAAAGATCGGTTTATATTTTCTGTTTCATGCAGTATTGATGAGTGGTCTGAATGGGAAATGTCAGGCTTCCAGCCGTGTGCGTTTTCCTGACTAATTTATTGAAAAACTCGTCGCCTGTCAATAATGCATGAACCCACTTGACTGTGGGTGAGTGGGTGTCTCACAGCGGGGACTGAGAGTTCTGTCAGAAAACATGGACAGGACAGGAAGCGGGTCTACCTGAGGGTTCACCTCCGCTGAGCCTCCTCTGTACGGCAGGCTGGCTGCTGTGTTTGCTCTGTACAGATAAAGAGACTGTCTTCACCTTCAGATGTTTGTTGTCCTGGATTTAGGATAATAAGGTCTGGTTTCCTGAGTTTGGGAAGGGTCATGCTAAGCTAACTTTGCACAGAGCTAGCTTGAATGTGTGATGTAATCCTATTTTCCTACATTTCAAATGGACTTTTACCTTATTTTACCCCAGCTTAGCTATAATGGTGTGAGATGAGATTTATTTTTGTTTGTTTTTTTGATTGTGACAGGATAGTGTTTTTTGGAGCAAAGAAAACCACAATAAGTGTTGGTTCTCAAAAGTTCCTCTTAAGAACTCCTGTGATATGAAAAACGAAACTTTTCTGGGCCAAACTTTTATAGAATAAGTCAGCAATAACTACCCACATAGAGCAGGACACTCAGCAGAAAGGACAGAGTGTGACTGTTCAATGAACTGCCAAAAAGTTTGTGGTTACTATCAAAATGTTGACGTCAAACGTTTAACCTTAATTTTAAGTCCTCTAGCTAGGTTTGGTTTGTATCTGTAAAATAAAAGTTAAATAAAAGTTAAATTTTAAAGAGTCCTTATCGTTATAAATGATCTTTATTTTCTTAAATATGGCTCTTACACAAGAATATTATTTTTTTAGGGTTGTATGTCTTATTTTGTCAATAAACATTACAAAATGTTGATACCTGATCCTACACATGGGGTTAGGGCTGAACAATTAATCAAATTGAAAATGACGTCGCCAAATTGCAAAGGCTGCAATTAAAAAAAAAAGTTTCATGTACCCAGACCAGGAAGAATTTTAAAAACTTGTACACTTTCTTCCTTAAAACCAGCAAAAGTCAAATAAATAAATAAATTAAATAGAAATATAAAATAATAAAATTACATTTAAATAAATAAATAAAAATTGAGCAAAATACAATAAAATTAAATAAAATTAAATTTAAAATAAAATAAATCAAATAAAATTAAAAATAAAGTAAAATAAAAGTAGCATGCTGAATTGCTATATTGGTCCAAAAAAAATAGCAATTAGATTATTTTCCAAAATCGTTCAGCTCTACATTAATGTCAAAGACAACACTTTTCGTGTTTCCTTCATCCCATTCCCAGTCCACAGATCCCAGTTTGCAGTGATGGGCCATGGTTTGTGTGATGATTCAGGGACTGACGTCTGTGGTTTTGAAGGAAAGTTGGACACAGTGAGAATCTGGGGCAGGAGGGAGAGGGATGATGTCCAGCAAAGCAGGTCAGATCTGAGTCCAGGCAGTGGCCCAAAGACTCCAGCCCCTGGTGGACTCAGCTGCTGAGCCACGCTGATGCCCAGAGGTCAATTTTCATAGACATCACTAACTGTCAAATCTTCTGGGTAAATCTGAGTATCTTTCTCAAAATAATTAATATGGTTAAATTATTTATTGGCTTCAGCAGATTTTAAACAAGCTATATTTTAACCTATTTGATCAGTCAGTTGATCTTACAGCTGAAGCCGAATTTATCAGCCTGTTTTTAAAATGATCGATTGTATTTATTTAATTTAGTTTTATTTTATTTTATTTTATGTATTTATTTTATTAATTTTATTTTATGTATTTTATTGTATTCTTTTGTATTTTATTTTATTTTATTTTTATGTATTTTATTGTATTCTTTTGTATTTAATTTAATTTAATTTAATTTAATTTAATTTATTTAATTTTATTTCTTTTATCTTGTATTATTTGTTATTTTATCTTATTTTATTTACTTATTTTATTTTAGTTTATTTACCTATTTTATTTATTTTATTGCTTTAACTTATTTTATGTATTTTATTTTATTTACTTATTTTATTTATCTTATTGCTTTTAATATTTTTTTTTGCATACAGAAACAAAACATTTTACCAAAAACTACCAGGGTCAAAATCATAAGGAACTAACCTTTTTATTGAGCCAAAGCATGAAAAATACACCTCAAGACTTGTAGCTTCATGTGTAATCATATTTATTTTTTGTTCAAATTGACGTTATTGAATTGATACCGAAAAAAGTGATGTTAATAAACTGGTACCGAGAGAAGGTATTGATTATGGGACCAGTATCACCCCATGTTAGCATCCAAAATAAAACCAGGGACATATTAAAAAAAAAGTGAAATTTCATTGAGGTGATCATCATTTTGACCTCGACTGCTGGTGTAAAGAACAGATTATTTCCATCATACATATTCTTCTGTGATTGTGAGACTTTCACGGTGTTTGAAAAGGATTTAATTTTAAAAGTTATGACTTCTTTTTTTCCAAACTCAACGCATCAACGATATATATGTTCTATGTTATGTTCAATCTGAAATCTGCGTCACAGTCCTGACCTCTCCAGTGTTGGAGGCCTTTATGTCTCCTCCTCTGCAGAGCTGAATGTGTCGTACACACACACACACCTGCTGTAAAGGGCCCACAGCCGCTAAGTGGCTCTTATCTAATCCATACATCCTCTTCCTTATCTCTGCTCTTCTATTCATGGGAGCCGGCCCCAATGTGGCACAAGGCTCGGTCTATCTAATTAGGGCCAGGCTCAGGCGTCCCCTGGCCCCCTTCTCCTGCAGCCTGTGTTTGTTGCTTTCCTGTCCTCTCGTTACACTAATTAGCTCTGTGTGCTGTCACTATGCTCCATGATGGATGGACGGGGCTTGAAACTGGTGCCACTGGTTTCCAGGTGCCATCTGGCTTCTTTCTCTGCAGCGTGTTGCTTCAGGGATGGATTTAATGTGTGTGTGTGTGTGTGTGTGTGTGTGTGTGTGTGTGTGTGTGTGTGTGTGTGTGAAGCGTTGGGGGAGCCACCTCTGTGAACAGCTGATTGTGTGGTCAGGTCAGGAGCTGTGTTGACTCCTCTGGCTGCGGCGGTGGCGAAGGCTCAGCCTGAGTAAATGTTTCAGTTTGTTGCCGGGGCAGCTGGGAAACCTTTGTGCAGTGAGGTCAGCTGATTGGCCTGTGAAGGAGCAGCTGATGCCTTTCTTTTATTTCCCACTGAGCTCAAACAGAGAGTGTGTGAGTGTGTGTGTACATACATGTACTGCCTCTGCTGCTAATTTATACGGGTGCCCAGCAGAGTCATTGGAAGTAGTTTCTGCACATTTACTCAGTCGTTCCATACTCTGTTCTTCAGTAAATTATTTTTTTGGCGATTTGAAAAATGAGGCAGGATTAAACTGGCAGTTTTCCTTGCTGATGTTTTGTTTTACTTTAGACAGAGACATGCTATTTTTACCTGTGTAGGACTGCTAATGTTAACTTCTCAAACTCACCTGCTCAATGACACAATGCATTGTGGGTTATTTGCTAGATAACAATAGGTGTTGCAGTCAGTATTTGTAATAATGTTGGATTTTTTTAGAACCTGTCAGTGTTAGTAAAAGATGTTTTTTTCATCAGATACTACTACTATTTCAAAATCTGGATTTTTTTGGTTAAAAAAATCAATGTTTTTCTTTTTTTTTTCAAATTTAAGTCATTCATGTTAGTCTTTGTTTGTAAACTGGGTCGGAAAAAGTTAAGATATCAGGTCACAGCTAGCTCGTCCATCTTATTGGAGATAGATCTTACGTTCCCAACAACGATGGATGGAAGGACAGGTCCATGTCGTCACTTCTTAGCTCACACCTGAGAACCAGCACGTCGTCCTCACCTCCTTCTCCTCACTTTGTGGGAAACATCTGGCCTAGCACCAGTTAGCATTGACATGCTACAGGCTGCTAACAGTTGGTTTCACATGTAAACAATGCAGCCATGGTTGAAAGATGAGAAGAGTGGACTCTTTTCTTCTTCATGTACTCATTTGATTAGTCATGCACTACACTTTTGTTATGTCCTAGAATTCAGATTCTTTATTCGGGAATGAGATTAATCGTGATTAATTAGATTAATTAATTACAAATCCTGCAATTAATTCGATTAATTTTCACATGTAGGATCTCCAGACAAACACAGGAGAAAAAGCAGTGAAAACATCACTGAAGACACAAAAAGTTTGGTGTCCATGACCAACAAATGATCCACTCCAAATACAAAGATGACGAAAAAGAGATAAAAAAATTACAAGAAACGGACAAAGAAGAGAGAGCTGCTGCAACAGGCAGCCATAGCCAACAGGGCGGCGCCGAGCAGCATCCTATGAAATACTACAACCAACTTAAATTTTCTCCAGTGGAGCACTTAAAATGTTTAATCTCAGGTTTGCTGTGGATATTAATCATGTTTTGTTTTGCGTGAGCAAACGGACTCAAGAAAGAAGGAAATACTTTTGCTCTTAAGGTGTTTGTAAAACCCCATTATCAAAAAAGTTTGTGCTTCTTGATGGAGTCCTGAACGATGCATCTTGAGAGGAAACTTCCAATTCCTGTCAATTCCAGACTTATCTGGTTTTTTTTTTTTACTGAAATCTATTTGGACAAACTGCCCAGAATGCATTGCTGATTAATTAAGATAATGGGATCTATCTGAGTAATGTGTTAATTTTCACAGCCCTAATATGAACCCCTGCTTTTTTGAAGTTCCTCCTTGTTAATTCCCAGTTTATTCCCTTAAATTTACTCGGAAATTTCGACTAAAACTTCACAGAATTTTGAATTATGTTTTGATCGTTGATTCTTCAAGATGTATCAGTTAGTTTCTCATTTTTCGTAGAAGATTTTCTATAAAAACATGATTAATATTCTGAAAAAGATGAGAAGACTTTTCTTAAACGAGAGCAGAAGTTACATTTAAAGTGCTTCCTGTGGCCTGTCCAGTTTGTCACATCACTTTAAAGTCCAGCAGGGTTTAGAGCCAGTCTTCCAGCCCCTCCTGTCTCCATGGGGGGGGCTGGATTTAGCTGCTGGAAAATGGGATGGAGGAGTCGATGGAGGACCACCGGTGACGCGGTCTTGATAACTACTGGACCCAATCTGAGCACGTCAGCCGGCACGTGTCAGCCTCCCTCGAGCCGCTGCTGGAGATGAAAAGTGCTGGTTGTGTCTAATCCGCCTCAACCCACTCACCCCTGCCCCCCCCTGCTCACACAGCTGCTGCAGATGGTTGTTGTGGCTCCACTGTCAGACGCTCAGCTGAGATCACTGGGTGTGAACGCCGTCTGCACAGATTGACTGAGTGACTGATATTTGATCAGGACGTCTCAGCAGCTGGTGTAAAGCCCACAGAGTCCAGAGGAAGGTCTGCAGGTGGATTCACTGGGACCTCTCTTCTTTTAGAGTCCAGCCTTGATGTCATCAGGTCTGACAGAGACCTTTTCTGCAAATGTAGTGGGTCACAAGGGACTTCAGTTTCATTACATCAGCACACCGGCCTCCCTGTAACAGACTGGAAGAGAACGGAGCCAAAACGATGACTCTAATGTTTGGTATTGAAAATAAAGTTTGGCATTAAAAAAACAAACCCTGAAACTGAAGAGAAGTTTTCAGTCCCAGTCCATGAGAGGAAGCAGGAAGCTGGAGCCGTATCTGCCGCGTTGGGTTGGTCCTCTGTGGAGATTAATGGGGTCAGTGAGCCGGCCTGGCTCGGCTTGACCTGGGAGGGGGAGGAGACTTATCTGCCTTTACTCAGCCAGAGCTCAGCGCTGTCCTTTCACCCTCATGAAGCCAGAGCAGAGCAGGTCTGGGCAGTTTCACCTGAGACAGTCTGAACCAGTGTCTTCACACAGCGATGTCTGATTAACGATGATCCTGAACTGAATAAATGTGGTGATTCTGCACATTTTTAACACAAACTCACCTTAATTCAAACTGTGGTTGTTTCTCTTTTCCAGATAAGTTCAACACCTACGTGACGCTGAAGGTGCAGAATGTTAAAAGTACAACCATCACTGTGCGGGGCGACCAGCCCTGCTGGGAACAGGACTTCATGTTGTAAGTGGTTCCTCACAAGACTTTTTTGAAAAATAAATATATTGTTGTTTTTTTTTTTTTTTTTTTTATAAATATTTTAATTAGGTTTTTCTTGTTTGTTTGTTTTTTAATATTTTCATTTGTTTTTTTCTGTTTATTTTTTCATAAATATTTTAGTTGTTTTTTTCTTGTTTTTTTGAAATACTTTTATTGGGTTTTTCTGTATTTAAAAAAAAAAATATATTTTTATTGGGTTTTCCTGTTTATTTTTTTAATAAATATTTTACTTTTTTTAATATATATATATTTTCATTGGGTTTTTCTATTTTTTTAATAAATATTTTAATTGGGTTTTTCTTGTTTGTTTGTTTTTTAATATTTTCATTTGGTTTTTCTGTTTATACTTTTTTATAAATATTTAATTTGGGGGATTTTTGTTTTTTTTTTTAAGCAATTTTATTGGGTTTTTCTTGTTTTTTTTTTATATATTTTCATTGGGTTTTTCTGTTTATTTTTTTAATAAATATTTCAATTGGGTTTTTCTTTTCTTTCTTTTTTTTCTTTTTTTTCATTCAGTTTTTCTTATTTTTTTAAAAAAATATTTTTATTGGGTTTTTCTGTTGTGTACATCAATCACAAAGTGCATGTTTCCCAGTTTTATATTTTTACAAAGAAGAACACATCTTTAAACACCAAACACCAGAGTCCAAAACAAGTTCTCTTAAAATTAAGCAAACAGGAAGGACTCATAAATTAAAAAGAGGATAGGACAAAAAGGGGAAATAATAGACAAATAAGCAAATAATTAAAAAAAATCCAGCAAAACAAATAGTTTAAAAAAAATAAAATATTGATGAAGAAATATAGCCTTGAAATTACTTTTTACAACTTTCTATGTAAAACATATATTACACCAGTCTTCAAAAGCGGGAAAGAGTTTAGAAATGAGAGCACAGAACCCCAAATCTTTTTAAAACGATCCAAACAACCTTTAGTACCATCCTGAAACTCACAATACCGCTGAACTTTTCCTGACCTGACCCATCAACCTGTAAAAGTTTAGATAATTCACCTAAACCGGGGCAGCTGAGAGTAAATACCAACACTTAGTTAAGACAATTAATTTTGTTTCATTAAATTTACAACCTGTTATTACCTTGTTTTAAAGCAGTGACCTGCTCAGGTGACCTTCACGGTTAGCAGGAAAAACTCCCTGATAAACAGCTGCTTTCATTTCCTTCCTATAACTGAGGCTTTAATTTCCTCATTTTACTTTTCCCTCAAAGGTTGCCATGGTGACCAGCGGCGTGTTGTTGTGTGTGTGTGTGTGTGTGTGTGTGTGTGTGTGTGTGTGTGTGTGTGTGTGTGTGTGTGTGTGTGTGTCATTGTTTGTCTTTGTGATCTCCTCCATTGCATCACTGTTTGTTTTTCCAGATCTCCGTCCGTCCGTCCGTCCTCTGTCCGTTTATGATGCAGCGACCTGTTCGATTTTAACTTTTAATGTTGTCATTAATCTTCACTTCCTGCTCCTCATCATTTTACTTACATAATCAGCTTTAGTGACAGTTTAACTTCAGAAGTTTAGTTTGAGGCTTATTCTGCTGATTTTTGAGTGTATGACTGCGACACCTCAGCAGGAATCACTAGAAATTTAAAGCTTTTCTAATGACCTGCTGCTCCTTCAGGACAGAAACCTGTAGCTCTGCCTCAACCTTTGAGCTGAACTTCTCAAACAGACTCAAAGCAGCTTCACAAAGCTAAAGAAACCGAGATCAGACGCGCTAACAAAATAACCGGAGTCTGAAAACAATTTTTAACTTTTAATTAATGAAAAAAAAAAAGATGATTGATCCATGATAACGTGACGTAAGCACTGCAGCAGCTTTCTGTTATGGTTTACTTCAAAAAGTCCTCAATAAACTTTGATAAACCCAGAACTCAGCTCCTCCAGAGCCTCCACCGGCTCCTCATCAAACAACACATCCATTTAAAGTCCTCTTTCTGACCCACAAAGCTCCGCACAACCAGGGAAGAGTCGCTCTCACATTTGAGACGATACGATACCGATACAGTACCTGGCAGTAGGTATCGGTACTCAGCAGTACCAATTTTTGGTACTTTTGTGTGTGTTTGTGTGGTAATAGATATTAAATTGTTTAATGATAAAATCTCTGGATGTCACGATTCATCACATTGCATTTAAAACCAAAACAAACGTGTGACGATTCAAATCAGCTGAGATAAGAAATGAACCATGATGCCTTAGTGAAACTCCAGGGGGCAGTTTTTTTCATAGAAAAAAAATAAAAAATTAAAAAATTAAAAATTAAATAAAATAAATGATAATAAAATCCTAAACTTGAAACACATGCAGATCTGAGATTTATTTCAAGATATTTTGTTTAATTATTATTTATTCACTTATTTTGATGTGAGATTTGTTTAAAAAAACTTTTTTTTAATTTATTTTTTGTTATTCAAGAGAAAATATAATTTCACTTGTACTTTTAAGAAAAGGAAAAACTTTGTTTTGCACAGTTCACCCTGCCTCAGAGAATTAAAATGGGAATTCTCTTTAACTTGTTGAAAATAAGAGAAAATATATAGATTTTTTAGTTTTTATACATTTAAATATATATCTGATATATCTGTATCAGAAATCGAATCATGAGTTGAGTGTATCATTACGTCCCAAAAATTTCTTTTTTTTTTCAATTCAACATTTTTGTTTTTTAGTATAATATTAGCCACGTTGTGTTCATGTCCAGCGTGGAAAATTGACAACTCACCTACTCACTCACAGTCAGAAGACAAGTTTATTTATAAGGCACATTTTAGCAAAGCAATTCAAAGCTGCTTTACAGACAGAACATGTTAAAAGAAAACTATTAAATTCAAGCAGATTAAAACTAATAAGATACAATTAAACAAGTTAAGTTTAAAAGAAAAAAAAAAGAAAAATTAAAACAGATTTTAAAACAGATATTAAGATAAGAGTCGCAGTGCAGAGTTGCAAAATTGTGCTATTTAAAACAAAAAAAAAATTTAAAGAAAATATTAAAAATATTATAATGATTTGTCTAATAAAAAGCAGCTGTATAAAGGTGAGTCTTTAATCTGGATTTAAAGGAGGTCAGAGTTTCAGCAGACCTGATCAGGATGCGTTCAGGTACCTCAACATGGTGCTGTTTGATTCTATATGAATGGGTACTCGGTACCTATAAAAGACCCGCTCCAGTGTCACACCCTTCCCGCTAACTCAGTTCCTCTGATGCCCACCTCCTCCTCTACCGCCGCTAACCGACCTGAGGAGACCAAGCAAAACACGTCTGTGCCCGTACTGACTGCCCACCTTCAAAAACTCACAAAGACCCATTTATCCAGAATCTTCATCTGAAAAAAAATTCTGAGATGAAAAAAGTCAGGGTATAAATTTGTAAATTTGTGTAAAACTCTGTAATATTTGTCTGATTTGGACAGGTGATGAGGAAATGATCTTCGGCTCTACCTGTCCTGTTACAGAGAAAACAGACTCTGTATTTAGTGAGTGTCTGTCTCTTTAAGGGCTCTTTAATGACTGTTAATAAGTTTATTCGTTCATTTATTAATCAGAAAGCTTGACGACGTGACTGGGTGACAAACACAGACAGCATTCCCAACAATCGATGCCTCAGTAAAAATAGCAGCGGTTGAATTTGAAGCGCTCTTTCAGTTTGGAAATAATTTTGTGAGCACAGATCTCTGCACCTGGCTCCCTGGAAACCCAGCCCCCTCCTCCTTTTAATTAGCCGTTCCCTTTGATTATCTTTTTTTTCCTCATCTCCCTTTGTTCGCTCGTCAATAGTTGGACCTGCAGCAGACGAGAACATGCAAATGTCCCCTGCCCATGTCGCGCAGCTGCTTTCAGATTTGTTGTGCCGCTGTCATCGAGCTGTTTTTGAGCTCTCTGAATAGACGATGAATGACAACACAAGGCTTGAATGGGTTATAACAGCTAATATACAACAAAAGAGGAAGCAGCCATTGTTGGAGTTAGCTGGAGGTGAAGCTGGGAGGTTGTTTCCTCTGGGTTTGATGGTTCTCTGAAAGTTAGCTGGTAAACAGATCATTTGATTAATCTGTTTTTTCCATATCAGCCTGATCTCTTCTTTCTCCCTGCAGCGAGATCAACCGGCTGGACCTGGGGCTCATTGTGGAGGTGTGGAACAAAGGCCTGATCTGGGACACCATGGTGGGGACGGCCTGGATCCCTCTGAAGAGCGTCCAGCATTCAGAGGAGGTTGGGATGTGCACAGACACTTGTTTTATAAACAGTGGGGAAAATAAGTATTGAATGCGTCAACCAAATTTCTCCCAGACATTGGTATTAACTCAAATAATCCACACATGAAGAGAAGTCACAACGTTCAGGTCCATAAATGATGTTTGATTTTTTTTTTCTGAAACCATTTGAGAGTCAACTTTGCCGTGTGCTTTGGATGGTTGTCCTGCTGGAAGGTCCAGCCACGTCTCATCTTCATCATCCTGGTGGATGGCAGCAGATTCAGATCAAGAATTTCCCCATACATGGCTCCATTCATTGCTCCGTCAGTTAGATGAAGTTTGCCAACACCATGAGATGAGAAACAACCCCATGCCATGATGCTTCACCTCCAAACTTCACTGTTGGTGTAGTGTTTTTTGGCTGATGTGCAGAGCCATTTCTCCTCCAAACATGGTCTGTAGTATGACAGCCCAAAAGTTCAGTTTTGGTCTCATCTGACCAGACAACATTCTCCCAGTATTCTACAGGCTTGTCAAGATGCTGTTTAGCAAACTTTAAACCAGCTTCAACATGCCTTTTCTTGAGGAATGGAGTCTTGCGGGCTGAGCGTCCATAGAGGCCATGGTGGTGGAGTGCATTGCCTATTGTTTTCTCTGTAACAATTGTACCTGCTGCCTCCAAGTCTTTCTGGAGCACTTTCAGGATGGTCCTTGGCTGGTTGAGTCCTCTTCTGACTATCTTTCTGACTCCCTGGTCAGAAATCTTCAAGGAGCTCCTGTGCGTGGCCTGTTGATGGTAAGGTGGTGCTTCTTCCACTTGTGAATAATGGCCCCAACGGTGCTGACTGGAATATTCAGTTGCTTTGATATAAGTCTGTAACCAGTTCCATTCTGATGCTGAGCAACAATCAGGTTGTGAATGTCTTCAGAGAGCTCTTTGCCTTTACCCATCATGAGGTGTGTGCTATTTAACTGCTTGGTGAAAAAAACACCTTTTTTATAGGACCATCAATTTGCTCTAGCCCAGCTGATGTTGGTTTGCACTAATTGGAAGTTGAAGTAATAATTACTGACAGATTTCAGGTGGTATGGTGCATTTCCTGTCCAAAGTATTCAGCCTTTCCATGGTGTGTTCAATACTTTTTTCCTGTGTTATCGTACTTAATTCACCATAATCATTATTTATGGACCTGAACGTTGTGATTTCTTTTCATGTGTGGATTATTGGAGTTAATACCAATGTCTGGGAGAAATTTGGTTTGAACTGCAGCTTTGGAAATAAATGTGATGAGAAAAAAGTTGATGCTTTAATACTTATTTTCCCCACTGTATGGTTTTTGAAAGGAGATGGATGTAGAGCGGTTTGACGTTAACTAATTGGAAAATAATGCTGCACATTAGTACAGATATCAGTGAAGAAGTAATAATCTCTGTTTTTGTAGGAAGGCTCAGGGGAGTGGATCCATCTGGACGCAGAAGTCCTGATGAAAGCAGACGAGATATACGGCACTAAGAACCCAACACCTCATCGAGTCCTGCTGGATACTCGCTTCGAGCTGCCTTTCGGTGAGTTTTCTTGCTTCATATTTCATCTGCATTTCTAACTTAAACCACACCAGCAGGAGTCCATATGCTCCTGTGTAACATCTTAACGCTGTCAGCTCATATTTATACTCAGGATACTCTGGGCGCCTTAGAGTCACAGAGGGGACGTGAGTAATTCAGGTTACCTGAGGTCAAATCCAACACTGATCCACCTCGACTCACTCAAAGGTCATTCATAGATCCTGTTGAAATCTGTTGAAATGTCAGCAGGCAGTCGTCCTGGACGAACTCCCCCGAGATTTTTACGCTTTGATAGGAAGAGTAAATGTTGAACTCAGATTTTCTCCTGTATGAAATGTGCTCACCTCAGTGATATTAGGCTGGCTGATATTCTTTTATTCACTCAGGCTCAGAAAACAGAATTTAGCCTCTTCTAGGTTGATCCATTGAGGCCGAATGGGTAAAAGAACCAGACTCTGACTCAGAGAGTTTGGGTCCATGAGCTACTTAGTGTCTAATGACTTTAAAGTGATACTCCGGGATGGAACAAGTTGGGTCCTATCACAAGGTTTAGGGCAGAAATTACCCCTACAGCAGTGTTTTTGTGCAGCAGAAGCCCAGAGCGCTCGCACCAAACACCCCCTCCCTGCTCCTCTGCTGGTTTCCTCTGCACTCAGACGGGACCATATTTTACTTGACCAAAAACACAAATAAACGGACTCCCACCAAAAAAGTAAAATGTGGCCCCGTCTGAGTGCAGAGGAAACCTGCAGAGGAGCAGGGAGGGGGTGTTTGGTGCGAGCGCCCTGGGCTTCTGCTGCACAAAAACACTGCTGTAGGGGTAATTTCTGCCCTAAACCTTGTGATAGGACCCAACTTGTTTCATCCCAGAGTATCACTTTAAGGCTTTTACAGTAAACACAGACGGAAAGGTTTTTTTTTACCCATCTGTTTGTTTTTGTGACGACAGGAATTTCCTGGAAACTGATTTGATGGTTAATTTATTGCATCGCTAATATAAAATGACTCAGTTTTATGGTTTAATAAATAATAGTTATGTAACCACCTGCAGGATGACTAGGTCCTTTGACTCATTGAATTGTATCTTAATGATGTCTGAATTCACTCAAAGGTTTGAGGTTGAATTGTCCCTTCTGGGCTACCGTCAGTATCTGTTTGACCAGTCTTGAGATCAGAGGGCGTTGGAGTTGAAGCAGGCAGCCGCCCCCTGCTGGCAGAGAGCCTCCATCTCTGTTTTAAGAGGAAACCTTTTAAGATTGCAGGAGGCCATCGTGACTATCTGTGCCACCAGAGCCGCTCATTAAAGGGCCGGTCCCCTTTGAAGCCGGACTTTGTGTGGGCGGCCTTTAATGTGCGTCACTCTGCAGAGCAGTGTGAGTCCTCTTCACCAGGAGGAAAGGTTGAGAGTGGCTCAGGAATATATTTTAATGTTGCTTTTTCTCTTCTCTCCTGTTTGTACAGTATAAATAATTTTTCTGGTCCCTTAACAGTTTGTGGCCACCACCAACGATCGTCATCTCCTGGTTTCTGTGGAGCTCGTAAGAAATTAATCAGGCAGTGAACGCAGTGACAGATCTTTTCCTTTTTTTGGTCAAAGTCTTTATTATTGTTTTTTAACAATTATACAAAAACCAACATGTGTACATCAATAACAACAAAATAAAACACAAGCAGCTCTCTGAGTTTAAGTATTTTTTTAAAGAAATTGAAGTGCAAAATAAAACAGTTTAACTTGACTCTCTTTGGTTGATTCATTTTATCTGAACGGGACTTGATGCACATTTGCCATGGTGTCAAACTGCAGCAAGTAGCGCCAACTACTGGTGAGGAGGACTTACTTGAGAATCGGCTGCTACAGCTTTTGTGAATGCTGATACCTTGAAATAAAGCTGGTATCGGCTGATATCAGTATCAGCCGATACCAGATACTGATACTTGTACCAGCCCATCTCTATTGTAAACACTTGTCCACATCTGTGTTTGTATGTTCCAGATATCCCAGATGATGAGGCACAGTACTGGACTGGCAAGCTGGAGCGCATCAACACCATGACGATACATGATGAGGTACAGGTCACATGAAACTTTCAGACTGGTTTTTATTGCCGAGGATTCAAAAGACATGAGATTTTTTTTTTTTTTTCGTAAGAAAATACGTTAAGGATAAAAACGAGTTGCAATTTGCTTTATGTTACGTTTTGTTTTTATTTTACTATATTTTATTTTATTATATTTTTATTTTTTAATTGTAATTTATATTTTATTTTACATATTTTCAATTTTTTGTATATATATATATATATATATATATATATATATATATCTTGTTTTTCTATTTTTTTTAAATTTTATATATTTTTTATTTTATTTCTTTTTATTTTTTTTATTTTTTAGTTTGATTTTAATTTATTTTATTATTTTTTAAAATGTTGTTTTATACTTTATTTTTTTTATATTATTTTGTTCTCTATTTTATTTTATTTTATTTTTATTTATTTTTTATTTATTTTCTTCCATTTAGTTTAATTCTTTTTATTTTGTCCAATTTTATGTTTTAATGTATCTTAGTGTTGTATCCTGTTATTTTTACAGCATTTATCAGTACAGCACTTTGGTCACTTAAGTGTTTTAAATGGGCTCTATAAATAAAATTTGAGGTGATTTGAGTTGCTGTATTTTGCCTCAGTTGAAAAAAAAAAAATTCAGAGCGTCAAGTTAAAGTCTCTGAGGATCCTTCCTGTAAAAAGTTGTCTTGAACAGAGAAAAGTATTAAAAAAAAATCTCCTCTCTATTCATTTGCTTAAAACAAGCACACTCCTTAGTACTCATGCTCATAGGAAACAGAGTCTTTATCCCAGAGAAACACTTGAAAACACCATTAGTCTTATCATTACATAAAAACACATTTGATCTGTTCGTGTTTTTCTTTCTCCTTCCATCGTAGTATCCTCTCCAGGATGACGTCCAGGGTCGCCCTCTACCATTTGCACCTTCTCAGTGCTGTGAGTGTGCTCCTCTTTACTACTCTCCTCCTCTAGAGGGAGCCATTTCCCATCTTCTGCAGCTTGAAGGCTCACTTCCTTGACCCCTTTGTACTTTCTAATGGCTTTCTGAAAATGAAGATCCTATTTTAAATTCAGTTTTTCCTTATTTTTGACAAACTGAAGTATTGATATCCATTCTTTTCCACTCTGGGGTCCACCTGTGGCCCAGCAGCCTTCTTTATTTAAGCACAGGGATACTTTTTTATTTTCACAACCCTTACATCCTCTGACTGCACCTCTCACATTTAACATCTGCACTTTCACCAGGCAGCTATTTCGGATGGGCAGACCAACTGAGTATGTAAAAAAAACCCTTTAATCAAACTCCCATCTGTTCTCCTTGCTTGTCCTAATGCCCAAAATGTCAAGTAATAACATTTCCCTGACACTGTCCCAATATCCTGTTTGATCTTTCTTCTACCAATCCGTTCTTATTTTCCATATTTTTTGTGGCCCCCGAAAACCGCATATTTTTTTTTTTTTTTTAGCTCAAGTCTAAGTTAAAGATTCAGGATGAGTTAAACTATATGAAATATCAGCCATCACGTCATTTTTGTGTCCCTATCCCTGAGCCCTACTAACTCGTAATCCAGAAACTTTAAGATGAACTTTGTTGACATTCGTTATTAATGCTAAAATCAAACTCAAGAGAGTGTAGAAATATTTTAAAAATCTTTCTGGATAATTGTTCTGCTCATTAGCGGCTGAAGTCCTCGTTAGAGTTCCCAGAGGGTTGACGTCATGTATCTGGTCTTTGTGCCTGTTGCAGCTCTGGACGACCAGGACAGTGCCGTAGACGACCGGGACAGCGACTACCGCAGTGAGACCAGTAACAGCCTGCCTCCTCGTTACCACACCACAGCTCAGCCCAACTCATCCATGCACCAGTATCCCATGGGCCCCAGGCAGCAGCACCACCCGGACTCCTGCACGGACTCCATCCACAGTTTTGACCTGGACTACAGGGACCAGAGAGGGAACAGGTAGACAGAGTGCACTAGTTTTTAATTTCCCACAATGCCATGCTCTCACACAGGGGCAGTGAAGTCTCAAAGCAGTACATCCGATATGAAATCAAACAGATACAGTATTTGATACGCTGCAGATTTTGCAAGCTTACCCTAACCCTTTCCTATTGGTCGAAAGGTGCATCACCTCAGCCAATCAGAAAAATGATATGGTTGCTTGGAAAGAGGGGAAGTTTTGGGAGTTAGATCATGCATGAAAGTGAGTTTGATCTATTTGTGACTTTTAGCGTCAGTGTGTAGTAGAGTGTTGGGTACGTTGTGTAGTAAATCTTGTTGACACCTGGGAAGAACGTAAATAGTTGTGCAAAAATGCCTGGTAATTTCCTGTTTTAGTGCAAATAGATAACTGTACATTAGTGTTTGAAATTTACATTCTAAGTTATAAAATCATGTTTGTGGTTTCCACATTTCCACAATACACATATACGGTGTTGCCAGTCTGGTTTGATTGGATCCATCAAAACAACATCCAGAGGCCAAGTCAAAGTATCGAGATAAATATTGTGTATCGTGGCGTGGCCAAAAAATATGGAGATAAGGATAAAACGCCAGATTGACCAGCCCTAAACTCTACTCTACGTGGAGGAAGGAGAGGAGTGAGTAAGATTTCCAGGACACCATCTCAACTGTGAAACATGGGGGTTGGAAACTTTACGTTTAGGGGGGCTTGGGAGGATGAAAAGGGCCATGTTTCGCCAGATGTTGGGCAACCCTACGCAACCCTTCCCTACGTAAGAGATGACCCAAGATGGGTTGTAGCTGGGTCTTCCAGCACGACAATGACCCCAAACACACAGCCAGGGCGACTAAGGAGTGGCTGTGGTCATTGTACCGAGGGGATGAGGATGAATGGGGCCTTGTATCAAGATTTTGGGCAACAACCTCCTTCCGTCCATAAAAGCACTGAAGATGGGTCATAGCTAGATCTTGCAGTAAGACAAAGACTCAAAACAAAGTGAAGTTTCAGCTTCCTCCAAGGATTTTCTGTTGAGTTCTGGTCCAGAGACTAGCTTGGCCGCTCCAGGACCTTGAAATGCTTCTTACCCAGACACTCCTTGGTCGCCCTGGCTCTGTTTCAGGTCATGACTTTTTATTTCTTTGATTTTAGAAAGTCACAGCCCATAATTGACATGGATGTTGAGATTGTTTCTCATTACAAATATCTGGGAACAATTATCGATAATTCTCTTCGATTTGAAGCTGCTACTGATGCTGTTTGTAAAAAGGTCCAGCAGAGACTTTATTTCTTGAGAAAGATGAACATGTTCAAGGTGTGTAAGGTTCTCGTGTCTGTTTTCTATCAGTTCTTTACAGAAAGTGCTCTCACATTCTGCCTGGTTGTTTGGTTCGGTTGTCTTGCTTTGTCCAGTAAAATCAGACTTGTGAATCTGGTCAAAATAGCGAGCAAGGTGAGTTAAGTGCAGCAATCTCAGTTGCAGGATATCTACAGAAGACGTGTTCTTAGCAGAGCCCAACAAATTCTGAATGCCCAGAACCAAAACTAGACGAGCCAGAGCTTCTTTTATTCCAGTTGCTGGTAAAAACCTCAATTCATTGGTCTGACCATTTTTCCTTCTTGTCACTGATCGTTGACTTAATTGATTAGACTTTAATCCTATTTATTGGTTTTTATTGAATCTCTTTTATCTGCTTTATCTTGTATGATCGTCACAGCACTTTGATGACTGAATGCACTTCATGGGTTTTGCCTGATTCTTTGTCTTTGGCATTTTGTGGTTTAAGTGCCGTCCTTTTTCACTTAAGTTCAAGATATTTCCTGATTTTGTAATACCTATGTGATTTATGCTGAAAAACAATTTACCCATAGGACTACAATAAAGTTGAAGTTGAAGTCATTGTCTTACTGGAAGACCCAGCTTCGACCCATCTTGGGTCATCTCTTACGTAGGGAAAAGAGGTTGTCGCCCAAAATCTGGCGAAACATGGCCCCATTCATCCTACCCTTAGTATGATGCAGTCTTCCTGTCCCCTTTGCAAAAAAACCCCAAAAGAGTGATGTTTCTACCCCCATGTTTCATAGTTGGGATGGAGAAAAAGTTGTATTTTGGTCATCATGACCTTCTCCTGTGCCTCTTCTGGATCTTTCTATTTTCTGGTTGCATCAAATACTCATTTAATGCAATAAAATGCAGTTGAATTTTTTTAAATTCACACATGCTTTTCTGGGTTTTCTTTCTAGATTCTGTCTCTTGTAGTTGAAGTGTACCTTGGATAAAAATAACAGACTTCTTCGTTCTTTGTAAGTGGGAAAACTTGCAAAATCTGCGGCGTATCAAATATGTTTTTCCCTACTGTGTGTGTGAATACCTAGAAAGACATAAAACTATGTGTAATGAGCTAAAAACTACTTTAAATTGACAAATTAGTTTAAACTAAACACTACTCTTGAAAGAAGACATAGATATTGTATTAAAGCAGGGACTCATTGTTCATGTTTTCCTCTTTCTGTGATGTTTCGTTACTGATTGATTGAAATGGATCTCAGCTTGGTTTAGCCTTAACGCTGAGGAAATCCCTCTGTCACACACTGAGGGAGTCGGTCAGTAGCAAAACACTCGTAGCTCTTTGGCGATTAAATATTGTCTCCACACCATATGGTGCAGATTAAGCATGCACTTCCAGTGAACAGAGGAAGTCCTGCAAAGCTTAAATTCTGCCGTTGGGGTTGGAAAATATTGAATTCACTCAGTGAATGCGTTTAAACAGTTGATTCATCAAAGCTTTCTCATGCTGCTTAACTTGTGTTTTCACTTTTTCTTCTTCTTTGCTTCTTTTTTCTGTCCCTGTATCTTTTCCCATTCATTTTTTTTACATCCGTTTTATTCCACTTATGTAAGATTGTTAAACCAAAAAGGAAGGGTCAGGATTATACCCGTAGATTCTGGCATGGGGGTTGAAGACTGGGAGAACAAGTACAAAGGGCAAAGCAAGCCTCAGCTGAGTGACTTCTTAGACGAAGAGGAAGACAATATCATCCTGAGAATGGGAAGACCCGTTCCCGAGCCGCCACGCAGCCATCAAAACACTCACCGCAGTGGTTCTCTGCCTGCCACGTACCCTGAAGGTTACAACACCATTGATAGGCGGCGCAAAAAGAAAATCATAAGAGACCCAGGAGGGTTGCTCAGTTCAGAGACAGACAAAATGAAAGAGGCTGCTTTGCCCGGTGACCTTGCGCTGGCTCGTGACAAAAGAGGGGAGCTGTTCATGAGGCAGGTTGCAGAAATGCAGGAAGAGGAGGAGCGACTTTCAACATGCCTCAAGCCGTATCAGAACGGGCTTCTCTACAAGACAAGGATGTGGGCCAAGACGGAGCTGGACAACACTTTGGAAAATTACGTGGCATACAAAAAAGAGCAGGATGCTCGAATGAGGGCAAGGTTTGATTTTGATGTGGAGAGTCCTGAGGATTTCGACTACCCCATGGGAGCAGAAGAAGATATTGATGACATTGCCTTTAGACCTGTAGGTTGTCACTCAGAGAATTCAAGACATCACAAAGACAAGTTTTCTTTTTCCTACGAAGGCCACATGGAAAACTCTCAGGGTGTCCGTGAGAAGAAGTGTGGGAAAGCTAAGATTGGAGGTTGGGCTCCAGAGGCAATGCTGTCTCCAGTAGAGGAACCGAGTGATGAGTATGTCGATCCTATGGATGAGCTTCAGTGTCTTGTTGAAACAGTTTCTGAGTATCTTGCTGAAAAAGAGGAGGAAATTAGCAAGTATGGCTCTCTTCCTAGATCAAGCAAATCCAGGCTGTCATCTCTGGGAAGCAACAGGACTGATTCTTTTGGAGAGGACCAGAATAACTCAAAGGATCCAAAAGGAGGATCCCAATCGCAAACTCCTGATCAGGGTGGTTCAGTCAAGAACGCCATGAGCTCTTTGTTTTCCTCTCTGTCCAACAAAGTTGGGGGAGGCCCAAAACAGCCTGCTACTTGTCCACAAGTGCCATCTGGGCAACCAGCACAATCTGGGCTCACAAAACTGTTGTCTTTTATCCCCAAATCAAATAACACAGCCCCTGTAGCTGTGGTATCACCAGTAGAAAGTTCCCCTGAGAAATCATTCACTGCTTTGCCTTACCAGCCCCCACGTGATGCCAAGAGACAAGATCATCATCAAGCAATGCCAGCCCCTGCAAGTAATGCTCCTGAATCTTCAACCAAACATCCAAGTTCTCAAGGAAACTCAGTCTTGGGGAAATTGAATCCGTTAAAGTTTTTATCTGCAGGAGATAATGAGAATTTAGCAGAGCAAAAGCTGGTGACAGAGTCCACATATCCTCATGGTGGTTCTCAGTGGGATGAGAAACGTTTGCACCAAGGAAAACAGTTTGTAGAACCAGACGAGCATAGGACGTCAGATAAGCTACGGTTTTCTTCACAAGAGAAACATTTCAGAAAGAAACCAGATGCACACGTAAATGGAAGGGAAAATCCGCCCAATCACAAGCAAGGGAACCTACCTGTTCAGGGACAAGCAGAGAAAACAGGTCAGGCACCCCCACCTAATCCTGGATTCCTCCGTTCTTTAAGTTCATTGATCACTCCTGCTGTCCCCGTTGCACCTCAGCGATCTCCTCCTGTGGCAGTTTATCCTGTGTTTAGATCGACTGACGAACCCCGAATCGAGAAACCAAGTGACCCATCATTGAGTGGTAGATTTAGACTACCTTTTCAGTCTTCTGAAAATATCCCCGCTCAGCAACATCCTCAAAATGCTGGCCAATCACATCTCAGGTCAACTCAGTCTGCCGTGCCACAGGAACAGTCGGATAAAGGATGGTTCTCCAACATATTTAATCCTCCCCCTGTTGCCAGTGGCTCAAATCAGAATCAGTTGTCACAAGCACAACGTGCAAATATGAAACCAACTGTAGCCCATCAAGGAGTACACCAGCAGCAGCAAGCTCCCAATCAGCCTGGTTCACAGAGTTTTTTCACCGGCATCTTTAAAGGGAACTCATCTGAAGACATCTCTAACCAACCAAAACAAGGAGGTCTGCTGTCTGGACTTTTGAAGTTTGGATCTACTGGTGACCTTTCTGGTAGTCCACCACAACAGGTGTCCCATGAGAATCAACCACAGAGGAGCAGCCCCTCACAGTTCCCCCATCCGTCCCAACACCAAAACTTGCCACCTCGACAAACAGGAAACACACCAAGTAACATGCAGCAAAGAGAAATCCCAGGTAATTATTCTACTAAGCAGCCCATTTCTGGTGAAACTGAGCAAACACAACCTCAGAAGAAGGGGCTGTTGTCCGGTTTGCTAAAGTTTACATCATCTGAGAATATTTCACAAACAAGTGAGCACCAACAGCAAAATGTTGAACACAACTTAAGGGGTTTCAACCAACAAAGTCCTCCAAACCAAGTGCCTCATCCTAGAAACATTGTCCAACAGGAGACGAGTAAACCAGTCATTCCCCGTCAACAAACAGTTCCACCTCAGCGACCACCACTCCAAAAAAGCGGACTTTTGTCTGGTCTTTTTAAATTTGCTTCAGCAGACAACATTAACAATCAGCAACAGCCAGAATCTCAATCCCATGCAGTTCCCCCAAGTAAATCAAGCTATGATCAAACAAGTGTTAGAAACAACCCAACGTCTTTCCACAATCAACCACCACATAGCTCGACTCAGCAAACAGGAAGAGGTCCACTTTCTGGTTTGTTCAAGCCTTCTTCAGAAAACATGTCTCAGCAACAAAGATCCATAAACGTCCACGAACCACAGCAAATCAAAGAGCAACGCTGTCAAACTAACGAAGCACAACCAGAGGCGGCAAGCTCTGGAGTTCTCTCAGGTCTGTTTGGGAAGTTAACCAAATCATCTGAAAGCATTGACACAAGCTACCGGCCACCAGCAAGTCAAGCATTGCAACAGAAAGCCAACAATGCTAGCACAACCAAGTTCCCATTGCAAAAACAGCCAAACACTAGTGCAAGTCAGCAGTTCCCTCAGGAATGTGCAGTGAAAGAGAAAAGGAGCCCACAACCTGCCCGTCAAGGGTTTGTATCGGAAATGCTCGGCAAAAGTCCAACGATGGATCCTTCTACTCATAAACAAGGCCAAGTGTCAGATCAGTTCACAAAGATGGCTTCAGGCTCAATGAACCTCCAGGGTGGTAGCTGTCAAAGACAACCTCCAGTGTCTTTCACTCCAGGACAAAGCAGACACGCTATGATCAGCACACCTGCCTCAATTGATACCGAGAGTTTAGACTTGAGAACATCAGCTACTTTTGCGAGATCTCTTCAAAGTCAGGCAACATACTCCTCAGTAAGCACAGGCAACTTATCTCAGTTAGGTTATTGTGGCTCACTTGGGTCGGTTCGTCCTATAGCTTATAGTACAGGAAACATTCACTCACTTTTACAGAATAACGCAACAAACACGCAGCCAGGTGTTGGCAGGAGCAGTTCCTCTTTTTATGGCGCTACCAACCAAAATCTTTACCAAGGTCAGTTTACCTACGGGATAAGTTCCTCGTATGATGAGAACCAGTGGATTCGTGAAAGTGCGCTATGGCAGCAGTTTCAGAATGAGTCATTGAGTAGTCAGTTTGTGGGAGGGGATCAAGTGCTCAGGAAGAGCGATGAAGGTGGATTGTACCAGACATCTAATCTTTGCCACAGCTCTTCAAATATATACCAACCATTAAACTCCGCTACCCCATGGCAAAATGTTGCTTGTTACCAAGAGCAAACCGAACCATATCCGATTGATGGTCTAAGGAATGTTGATCCATACTCCAAAAGGAGACTGTGGAACAGCCATGAAGACTTGGGAACTATGGGGTATATACCCAATGAAGAGGGTGTGTTGAACTTGACTACCAAACAGACAACTGCTAAGTTTGGCAAATGGCACTCGTTTAATGATGGCAGCACTTACAGTTTGAATGGGGTGTCCTATCATGAGGGGTATTACGAGGAGACCGCACCAAGCCTGTCTTATTCAGCTAACTGGCAGTATGGCATGGAAAATGCAGCACAACAAAGTTTTCATAGCAATGGCATGGTTCATCAAAGTCAGTTCAGCCTAAATAGACCGGTAGACTCAAACTACGCTCTGGGTGCCAAAACTGAGATGGAGGATTCCCTGTACCTGGAAGACACAGAGTGGTACCAGCAGTGGCTTGCATTGTTGGAGCAAGGGATGTGGTGGCCAGCCGAAGATGGCGACTGTGGCTACTTCGTTTACACAGATCATGAGTACATTTATGCATTGCTTACAGATGCAGCAGGTGAATATGTCTATGCATGTACTCCTGAGGGTGAGTCCTGGGAAAATGCCCAAAAATTAGATAGTTTCCCCAGTGCTTGGCTGGAAAATGAAATGGTTTGTGTCTGTGGATTCAAAATCCCCCTTTATAATGAAGATGAGCTCCTGTGGTTACCAGGTCAAGAGCAAAGCGATTCCCAACTTCTGAATGCTCCCTTAGATTTGTCAGCTGCCTACAGGAAAGGAAATCAAATCATGAATTTGAATCTCGAGCAGTTCTCTCAAATGTTTGAAAATTCATTTTTGTCGCAAGGGCAACAAGGAATTGATATTTCATCTTATAGGTTGAACAAAGTCAGGATGGATCCAAGGTATCCCAGCTATGTTCAGGAAGATCAGTACGAAGGTGTCATCGACCTTTCCTGTCATAACCGGGACCACATTGGCCCTTACTGGAATAACCAGGAAATGAAGACGTTTTTGTCCCAAAAGGTTGCTGTTTCCTTAAACGCTACACCTACTTCGAATTTAAATCAGCACTTACTTCACAACTGTTACCAGCCTAGCGAACGTCGTCGTTCATCTTTTGGGGTTACAGTGAAACATGTTGATGATGTATTAGAGGAAGAATGGAGAATGAGAGTGTCTCCAGGAGAAGAAAAACCTAATCTTAAAGTCAAAAAGATTTCATCCCTCATATCCAATTTTGTGGGAAAAACACCACAAATAGAGCTAAATAAAACCAGCACATCAACTGATCAAGCTGCTGCAAAGAACATCCTTTCATCAGGTTTTCAAAGTCTGAAGTCAAAGATTATCAAAGAAGACTCTACTGCTGTTGTGACTCAGCCAGAAATTGCTAAAACCCAAATGCAAAGGCCTGTAACAACACAGGGGAGAGTGTTGCCATCAGTTCCAACATCAAGTCAAGTAACTCAACCCCAAATTCAGTCACATGCAACCTCACAGAAACCAAGACTTTCACGTCAGACCACGATGTCACAGCAAGCCACTCCACCCCAGCTACCAAGTGTTGCAGTGCCTTCAGGATCAAAAGAGTCTCTTGTTAAACATGGGCCCCCTGGACAACCTCAACTTAATAAGCCACAGGAACCACCTGTAGAAAAACCACCTGAACAGCCACAATCAGGCTTCATCAGTTTTCTGAAAACAGCAGTGAAGATAGAAGAACCAAAACCAGACTTACAGAAATGTTCCCAGACAACCCCAAATCAAGACAGCCAATCAAGGAGCACAGGTTCCTTGCCAGACAGTGTTCCTGCAGATAAAGAGGCAACAGGAGTTTCAAACCTCTTTGGATCAATCAGCAGCCTGTTCGGCACCGAGCCCTCACCTTCTCAAAAACAGCAAATAAGACCCAGTGTCACAGAGGGTTCCCTGTCATCATCATCCAAACCGAAAGGTTTACAAAGACAACAAACAATGGACCAAAGCAGTGCCTCTCGACCCGGGCAGGGCCTGCCCCCTGGAAGAAGTGTACCCCAAGCAATTCCTCCCAAATCTTCTCAAGGCCCAGGTTCAAGCCAAGTTGAAACCCAGCAATCCACAGAACAAGCAAAACATGAACCAGAAGCTAAACCATCAGGTGGACTTTTTGGGTTTTCGATTGGTGAAATGCTGGGAGGACCAACACCAGCTGCCAGTTCTGGTCCCACATCTCAAACATCTCAACCAGCTCCTGCTCCTCAAGAAGAGTCTCTCGGTAAAAGTATATTGTCTATGTTTGGTGGCCTGACTCCACCGCAGACTACACCAACCAAACAAACTGGGCCCTCACCTCAAGCATCCCCAACAAATGCTGCTCCAGAACCCCCCCAACAGGAATCATTGGGTAAAAGTTTATTATCAATGTTTGGAGGTTCAACTCCTCAACCGCCTCCTCCACAGGCCAAGCAATCTGCTGAAGTACCACAACAGGGACCAGTTCCTCCTCCTAAAGAGCCCCCCAGTACAGGGTTTCTTTCAATGTTTGGTGGTCCTAACACCCAACAGCCTCAAACAGGATCACTCTTAGGAGGTATCCTGCCTGCATCATCTAATTCATCTGAGAGCCCAATGAAAGGACTGTTGTCAATGTTTGGTGAGCCCAGTGCTCCCCAACCGCAGCCACCATCCAAACAAAGTGCAGCACAGCCGCAAAATCAACACGGAGTGGACGCTCACAGACAGTCAAAACCACAAGTCCAGCCTCAAGCAAAAGAGCAACAAGCCCCCTCTGTCCTCGGGGGATTATTTGGAGGTTTATCTACCGCTACTGAAAGTCCAAGGAAATCGTTGTTCTCCATGTTTGGTGGCCCTCCGCCTCCCCAAACAGCAGGAGCTGGTGGACGTACCAACATGTCTGCTCCTACAGGAGTTTTGGCACCTAAAGAACCTGTGAAGGGTCCGCCCACTGTGTCTTCTCCTCAGCAAACCCCAAATTTAGCGTCCGCCACTAAAGAGCCAGTTACTGCCGACACACAAAAAGCTTCTTCCCAAGTGTCATCTGTTTCCGATAGCCATGTTTCAGCTGCTACAACAACAGCAACAAGTGAAATATCAAGTGAGGCTCTTAGTGTCAAACCAACAGTTCCTGCAGCAGATGCTGGACAAAGCAAGGACAAGGACAATGCTGGTGCATCCATCCACCCAATAACAGAGAGTGATACCGCGAAAAAGGAAACAAGCACAGAAAGCACCTCCCAGGTCTCTGCTCCACCAAAAGAATCAACCGGTTCAGCTATTTTGTCTATGATTAGTGGAGAAGGCTCACAAACCCCCTCCTCACAATCTGGTGTTACATCAGATAGTCCAGGAAAGGGGTTGCTTTCATTATCATCAGGGTCCAGTGCTACCAGTCCTTCTTCTCCAGGGTCTTTGCCGCCATCATCAAGTCCAGGGGACCAACCAGCCAAAGGCTTATTTTCAGTGTTTGGAGGTTCATCTCCTCAGCCCTCCTCACAGCCTGGAAGTTCATTACTGGGTTCAATGTTTGGAGGTCCCTCACCTCAACCAACAGCTTCTCAAACAGGAGGGTCATTGCTGGGTGGATTATTTGGTGGGTCAACTCCTCAACCTGCATCTCAAGCTTCCCCTCAGGCTCCCCCTACAAAAACTACAGGCCCAGCGCCCCAGCCAACAGGACCACAGACAGGACCATCCCTGCTTGGTGGCCTGTTTGGCGGATCTGCCCCTCAAGCTGCTGGATCTCAAGCTGGTGGGTCTATTCTAGGAGGGCTATTTGGGGGATCAGCTGCTTCCACTGTGGGACCGCAGATAGGTGGATCCTTGGGAGGAATGTTTGGTGGGTCTGGCACCCAAACTTCAACCTCCCCCAGTGGTGGCTCCATACTCGGAGGTATATTTGGAGGAACACCCTCTCCAACAACACCTGGGAAGACTAGCTCATCCTTTTTGGGTGACATATTACATGGTGCTTCAACTCCAAATCCAAATCCACCCTCAACACCCAGTACAGCAGCTACACCAAAATCTAATGATGACAAGAAAATTGCGGCTGTTGCAAACAAAACATCAATTGAAGCTGAACTTCCAAAACAGTCTGCTGAGAATGAAACCAAAACTGATCCAGCTGTAGCTGATATAGCTGCTCCTGGAGCCTCTGTGACTGATGCCGAAATCAAAAGCAGTGATCAGGCAGGAACACAACAGCAACCTGATGATGCGGTTAAGGATTCTGAGGCAGTTTTACCCAAAAGTGACGTCAGTGTCATTGAAGAAGTTCGTTGCCAAGATGCAGAGAAGTCAGATGTTTCAGGGGACAAAGTTGAGTCTAAAGACCCTCAAATATGTGAAGAAGCAAAACAACCAGCAAGTCAAGAAACTGGTCAAGTGAATCAAGATACAACACTACCTAAAGATGAAGAGCAAAAACCAGTTGCACCACCAACAAAAGCTGTGGACCAGGGACAGGAAAAGCCTCAGCAGCCAGAGAAACCTGTCAGTGACGCTTCAGAAACAATTACAGGTTTTATGTCTTCCCTTTTCAAACCTTCTGAGGCTCCACAGCAAGAGAAGACCTCCCTCTTTGGGCTTGGTTCGACAGCACCCCAAGCTTCCTCTAATCAGACTGGGGCATCGTTATTGGGAGGTATTTTTGGAGGGTCAACCACAGAGACAGCAGCTCCTCAGACAGGGGGATCATTACTCGGAGGATTATTCAAGGGTTCTGCTCCTCAATCTCAAACAGCGCCCACCACTGGAGGATCGATATTAGGCGGGATGTTTGGAGGAGGACCTGCTGCCAAGCCTGCAGGCCCCCAAACTGGTGGATCTCTACTGGGTGGTATGTTTGGTGGATCTACAGCAACAGCGCAGCCTGGTGGTGCTTCTTTGCTTGGGGGAGTGTTTGGAGGAGCCCAGACTGCAGGGCCACAAACTGGTGCATCCATACTTGGTGGCATAGGAGGATCTTTGTTTGGGGGTATGGGACAACCACCCAAGACATCCCAACCTGTGCCAACACAAGGGGCTTCACGGCCGCCAGTGGTGAAGAATGAAACCGTGGCAGCAAAAGCGCCACAACCTAACAAAGAGAGTAGTCAGGATGTCAAGACTGTGGATGCCCCACCAGGTAGCACTGACGTAAAGCCTGAAAGTTGTGCTCAGGAGTCAGGTACTTCAACATGTGCTGCCCCTGACCCAACCAGTCAAGTAGATAACACCGAAAAAGACAAGAAAACTGTCGGAGAAGATGTGATCCATGAAAAACCCATCATCATTTCTGAAGAACCTGAGCGTAAAGACACTGACAAATCTGTCCCACCTGATAACATCGTAAAAGACGCTAACGCAGCTCCTCCTGTGGATCAGTTGCCAAACAATGCTGATACGGCTCAACCTAAGTCTCTGTTTGGTTTCCTGTCGACACAGAGTGATGCAGGAAAATCTCTTGGATCGCTGTTTTCACCAACAGTGCCACCAGGAGCCCAAGCAGAAGGAGGCACCGGCTTGTTCTCGGGACTTAAAAACCTTTCCGGAGGGCTCTTTCAAGAGGAAAAGCCCGCAGCGGGGAAACAAGAGCCTCCTACAACGTCATTGTTCGGAGCTAAAATAAATCTCCCGTGGCAGGCAGAGCCCCCCAAGCCAGCTGCTCCCGTTGTAACATCTCAGCCCAAAACTAATAAACCTGCAAATGACGAAACACAGACTGTGCAAAAGGTTGCCACATCCGAGGCCCATAAAGTTGAATCGGTAGGTCCCAGTGATGATAAAACAACCCCCCAGATTTGCATTTCCACTCCTGACGTAGCTCCTTCAGCATCCCTGGCCCCAAAGGAGGAGGAAAGTCTTGTAGAAACAGACCCCCCTGCAGGTCCTCACTCCGGAGTGCAGCTGGACAACCAGGTCAAGAAGGATCTGTTGAATGGAAAAAGGCTAGTATAGGCATAATAAATGGCAACCCCCTTCACCATTTATGATGCATTGACATCTTGGAAAAATTGTACTCCCTGTCCAGCTCCGCAATCATCCCCACTAGTCTTAAATAGAGTTTAGCTAAGTATATGTGTCTCTATATATGTGTGTGTGTGTCCTTATTATTTAATCCTAGTCCGTTACGTTTGGTGTTTGTCCATTTTTCCACGATATTTCAAAACAGAATTCCAAGACAAAATTTGCATATTTAATAAAGCCACGGGCATTTTAAACACAAACTTCATCTACTTATTCATATATATATATACATATGGAACTAACAAATCATCCTAAATTTATAAACTGTAAATTTTGTCAAGGCATGGAATTCTGATTTATGTTGTGCAGTGTGTTTTTATGATGGAAAATGTTTACATCATCTTTTATGCTTTATGTTAAAGTTGGTACTACTCTCACTATTTAACCATAATATTTAAGATTTGTTAAAAACAGGAAAATACAAATAGCATAGGCATTTATTTAGATCCACGTTTATTAATGGAAAAATGAGAAGCACACAGAAAAACTCAGCATATTTTGTCGTCCACATCTGTTCAAATCAGATTCGAATCAGATCAGAAGCTTCGGCCATGTCAGAACAGTAGCTAAGTTTTCTTACTCTTTACCCCAACTATCCCTACTCTTTACTCCAATTCCCCCTTAAAAAAGACAAAACATAAATTCTGTAATCGAAGTGACACTCCAAACCATGCACGATGGCTAAGCATGTCACACACAAGCTAAAAGACGTACAAACCTTTCTACCTAGCAATTAAGCTTTCCACCCAGACTTCCCTTCAACTTGTGCTCTACCTTTACAGCCTGAACATGCATGCAATTGGATTGACTTTGGTTTCCAACTCAACACAACACACACATAAAAAAAGAGTTCTAAGGAAACAAGGGCACATAGATTCTAATCTATTGAGTTCATTGGGGAAGTCTCTTTAAAATTTCATAACTTCTTTGAGCTAATTTTCCTTCCACTAATTTTAAAAGATTTGAGGTATAGGTTGAAGTCATTTAAAAAGAAGGTAAAATTGGGGGATGATTTTAAAGGTCTATTTTTTTGTATAAAGAATTTAGCTAGACATGGTATCACATTAATACATAGTTCATGTTTTGTTGTCAAAAATTATACCAAACGTCACATTGTCTCTGGAGTAAGAAGGTGGAGCTGATGAGACTTCCTTGAAACCCCATTTGTGGATTTCAACCCAAACTTATAAGTAATACTGCATCAAAAAATATATGGTCTGCGGTCTCTGTCATATTTGAAAAATGACAAAGAGATGAATATTGTGACATATTGATGAATATTGTAATCAATATTGAAACACAGTCTAATAAATTCTTTAGATGGATAAATATTGTTCATAATTTTGAATTGTGTTTATTTGGCTTTAAGGGGTATAGAGGGTTTTTACATTATCCATCAAGTCAACCACAGACCAAATACCTCTCCTAAACCAATAGATACAACAGTTCTGGAGATCTACCATAAAGCCACTTCTGTTCAAGACAGTTATAGCGCCACCTACTGGCCTGGCATGCTTACTACAGCGATTTCAGTCTCAGCGTTTCCCTGTGAACACAGATTTTTTTTCTCTGTGGTTTTTTTTTGTGTTTTGGGAGGGAAACATCATGTAGACAGGGCCTAAACACTATATTACGCAAACCATTGACAATAAAATATGCTGATATAACTGTGTGCAGGAAAAACGACTTCTTTACAGTTATATGCAACAGGGGGACCTTAAATTTCTTAAACTAAAATATATAGTCTACTATGTATGTATAGTGTTTTTGTTTTGTTGTTTTTGGTTTTGCTAATGCAGCCCAAATGTGGAATTAGCATGTGCACAGTGTACAGTAATGCACATGCTCACAGATTGACACATTTTCATTATTTTTCAACATGCACCAGCCTTCCAGCAAAGTTGGGTATCTCTCTAGGACATGACGTGCTGCGTGCACAAAAAATAGAGTATTCAGTGTGTTTTTCTTAGAGAAGTGAGGTCGATACGATCTAAAACAGTGGTTACTGTGTAAAGTGTGTAGTCTGACTTGAAAAATTAGAAAGTATTTCACATTAGATCTGCATAACAAAACCTCTGTTCTAGTCTTAGAGGAAATAAATCTATCAAAATGGATTTTAATGATGTGCATTTTTCCTCACTCCTCCCACATAACTGTAGTCCAGTGGAAAGTAGTCGCTTTGGGTCGTCAGGAAACCTGAGCCAGACCAGTTCCCAGCTTAGTGAAACTGGCCAGGAGAGCACTGGAGGCTCAGAGCTGGAGGAGTCCTTCCACTCCTATCACAGCGCTGGCCTCCACCCCTCCAACACCGGGCCGCCGAGCACCAACGGACACCTGTCCCCCAACGGACACGCCTCTGTGAGTGAGCAGGGAGTACGTAGGCTGTCCCCGGAGGTGGGCCTGAAGAATGACGCCCCAGAAAGACAGTCCTCCAAACTGAAAAGGTAAGACTCTCTTACAATTTAATTTATTTAACATCAATACCAACCTGAATGGTGCTGATAGAGTTTGTCTGTCTCATTTAAACCCAGGTTTCATGATGATGGACCACCACTACCCTTTTCCCCGTCCAGAGTCCGGTGGTTGAAGGCCATTAACAAAGTCAGGGTCCAGCTAAGAGAGGTAAGTAGAGTTTCTCTTCATTACCTCTACAAATACTGCCTCTTTCCCTGTATTTTACTCTGTGGCATATGAAATATATGAATTTTATGTGCAGAGAAATTGCACATTTGCAACTCTTTGAGAAATGGTTGAGTTTAACCTCTTTGTTGTTTCCACAAAAACTATCAACGCCAGTGTCTTTTTATACTTTTTTTAGATATTATTTGTTTTTCTTTTTTTAATCTTAGACATTCAATGTGTATGACTGTTTTCTTTATTCTTTATTTTATTTTATTTTATTTTTTGGGTGGGGAAAAACATTTTTATATCCAGTGAAACGGAATACAAGACAACAGATATGTCCATCCTGATACAATTTAAGTGATGAGATGACTTGTACAGTTTTTCTTTTTAACCCACAACCTTGCCCCCCCATCCCCAAGGAAAAAAAAAGAAAAGAAAAAGAAAAAAGGGAAAAGAAAATAAGAATGACTGTTTTCTAACATTAAACAGAACCTGTGAATAAATAAGTGTTAATGAGTGATGAATTGTGATGTGCTTACTGGTAAACAAGAGCTGATCCTGTACGCTCGACTTTGTATCGTGTAAATGTCAACAGATGTGGTGTCTAATCCTACTTCTCAGCCCAGCCGGAAATCTTTAGAGGGTGATAATAATGAAAACATCTGAGCCTCTCAGCCCAATGAGTGTCATCCCCCTGATGAGTCTTTTTTATGGCAGAGTGGCTCGTGTTGAAGCTCCATTACGATGATTAGTTCACACATACTGGTTGAAACCAATAAATTATGGCAGATCAAATATATGACGATGTGTCTCATGCAAGGTGAAAGATGTAATTAACTACAGGGAGCAGACTAACACTTAGTGACAAGACTGAAGCCCCATACATGACATACAGATCCGGATATGTACGGAGCCTTCTTTCCGAGCTCTGCGTTCATTTCTTCTGTAATTCTGCACGTGTCCATAAAGTTTACGGATTCGGACCAACCAGAGCAGTACCACTGGAAACTGTGGGGGCAGTACTGCTGTTACAACCCGATACGTAGCTTTAGTGAGACACAAAGAAGAAATTACAATAGAGGAACTTTCGCCGTATATGTAATGGTCTCACCAACCACTGCCACCTACAATGCTTCCTCCTTTTTTTTGAGTTTGTTGTTGTCAGAAACTTTTGACTCTGGGCTGCGCCCCCTGGTGGATGTATTGGTTATCAGCAATGCCAACGCAAATGACGCATGGAACTCTGTGAGCCGTGATGGTAACATGGCTTGAAACAGATGAGTACATTTTAGAGGTGGCTGCTGGTCAGTCAAGGAGGGGAAGCTCATTTTTTTCCGGCCTACATCATAAATTTTTTTATTTAAATGTAGATTCTACCCTCCGTTCCTTTTCAAAAAAATGATCTGTGACCCTGTCGTACCAACCAGGTGTTTTTTTTTCAGGGATTTTAACAGTGTTCTCTTAACGCTCGTCGTTTTTAAGAAAGGTAAACTCTCTGGGGATCGATAAAGCCTCAGGATCAGTCCAGAACAACTCAGAAGATGCTTGCTGACTGGCTCATTTCACTGTCAATCAAAAAGGGTTTCGGCCTCAGACAGATCATCCAATCATCATGCAGAAGCCCAGCGTCCAGGCCAGCCCACTGCCTCATAGACCCCCAGAGACGCTGAGCGTCCGACTGTGTTAAAGCGCTGAGACGCTGCGGGGATGAATGAGAAGGAGGTGGAGCCAGTTACCTGTGATAGGAGCTGATTCTGAACTAAAGATGAAGGAATTCTAGCTCAGATTTAGTCAATGAAATGTTCACACAGCAGAACATATCAACACTTTTTATAGGGACATTATAGGGGAAGCTGAGCTTCACTTGCAGTCTTGGAGCAATCACCGCTGGTACATTTTCATACGTAAAGGGAGGAGAAATGGACCTAAAGGCCTGAAAAAACTGTCAATCTGTCTTGCAGGGATAGATATGATGTGTGCAACACTCGTACTTTCCTGCGTCAGAAATAAAGGGAAGATGGACAGGAAGTGGAACTGACTGAAATCAGCCTTTTTGAGCAGCCGCCATCTTAAATATCACTAAACATTTTAATAAAATGATTAAGGGCAGGGAAAAGAGTTGTGGTTTTGTGCGTTTCAACTGTAAAAGAATAAAAAGAGCAAAAATCCCAATCGTCAGTGACTGGCTGAAGTGACAGAAGAGAGCTGGCAGCGGTTCAGCCACAGCTTAGCTTTGAACTGAATAAATTAGCAGGAGGAGAGGAGAGAAAGCGTGCAAAGAGGGTGGGAGGGAATGAGGGCTGGCTCCACACGTTAAACGCTTTACAGCGCGGTCAAACACTTCACACTCGCTGTTCCACTTGTGGAAATAAGGGTTCAGTGTTTCTGCATCCACAGAGTGAGACATTGAGGTGTTAATGTTTGAGCCACTGCTCCTCCCTGAAGATGAGATCTACAGGTTGTCCATATTTCCATTACCCTAAAAGGTAAGTTTCACATTTTAATCATTTGTGTGTTTTTTCTGCATAATTTACCTTCTTTTAATTTCGCTAGAAGTCACCTGAAAATCACCAAGTAAAAAACTTTTTTCACAGACTGCAGCCTGGGAAAAATTGATAACTTCAAGTTGTTTCTATGATCCTTTAAAGTCCACATTTCTAAGTGGTGGAATTAACTTTTGTTTTTTAACGTCAGTATTTTCCCTTGAAATGTTGATAAGCTGTAAAATATAAAAATTAATAGAGGGGTAGCTCTGATATCTAAAGAAACTATATAATGAATTTTCAAGATGAAAACACCAGCTGAAGCTTGTATCAAAAAAAAGGTTCAAGTTGTGTTTGTTGTACTGAGTAATCCTTATATTTGTGAGCTAAAAAGGGTCAGATCTGTCAGACATCGCAGCTGGTATGGGTGTGAAAGAGTGATCCGGCCTGATTGAACACAAATGACCCGTCATCTAATTACTGAGCTGCTTTTTTCAAGACGTCTTAATGAGAGACCCAAGCAGCTGCATTTACTGTCCACTCTTCCAGTCATTATTCTTCCTAAAAAAAGACCAGCGTTAGAATTAGGGACTATTGGCATTTAAGGTTTTCTTTTTTCTATAGTTTTGTTTTGATTTGTTCAACTTCTAAGTTATTTATGAGTTTAATGTTTGAGAAGTCTTTAAGAGCTCTGTTTCCATCAAGTGGTTCAGTTCGTCTCGGTACGGCAAATATTTTACAGCGTTTCCACTGACCCATCCTGGAACAAATCCCCAAATAACCGAGATGTAACGTCCCACTTTTTGGGACCTTTCCGTTAAGGTGCCAGGCTAAACCAATCCAACCCTAAAAGCTGGAGCTACAACAAAGCAGACTGTTGATTGGTGGAAAGAATGGTCACTTCCTGTGTGACAGCGGCTGCTGTATTTCTCCTGGTGGCGCAAAAAGCCACATGCTAATCACAGAAAAGATGAATTGCTGCATGTATTCATCGTTGCTCTTTGTTTACTGTGTCGCGTTTTCCTTCTTCGTTGGATTTATTAGCGGGGTACACCGTGTCGCACTGCTATGACGTCACGCTATTGTGTAACTGACACAGCTATCAGCATCTGGCTTACGCACCGCATACCACTAGGGGGCATGGTTGGCTGTGGAAACACAAACAGGATCAGGTGTAAATGATCCAACCCATACCAAACCATACTGACCCTCCAAACATCGGACATCGGACATTGGAGAGACATACAAATACAGATGCTGACATATAGATCTGGCCATTTTTGGATGTTTTAATGACATTCAGCATTTGGACGTCAGTGAGACGTGGATCCAAACATTCAGACGTCATAAGTAGCCCTTTTTTAACGGTAATCTGACCTCCATAGCACGCCCGAAAAAGAAGAAATTAAAACTTTCATCCTGCACCTTCAGGTGACCTGATTTAAAGGTCAAAAATTACATTGAATATACGTCATTTCAACATTACATTGCGCAATGGGGGTCCGAACCGGACGGCTTGGTGGAAACAAGGCTTATGTGAAACAGCTAGCATTATCAGAAAATATCAAAATTGATTTTATTTCATTTTCATGAATTTTTTTCAAACTTTAAAAATGTCCAAATGTTCAATTTTTTTGCATAGTTTTTACATTTACATATTTTTTTAAAAATTGGATTTCTTTTCGATTTTGGAAATTTCTAAGTGCATTTTTGACATGTTGTAAAATAAGAAAAATTTCCGAATTTTTTTTGTTTTTGAAGATTGGGTAAATATTTAAAACTTTCCTTTTTTTAATTTCTGCAATATTTTAAAAATTATTTTAATACCATTTTTGAAAAAGTTAGCGAGTTTTGAAATTTTTTAAATTGTTGGAAAATGAAGCATTTTTTAAATAATAATTTTCAACCTTTTTTTCCAATTTCTGATTTTTTTTGCAAATTTATGAAATTTTAACAATTTGGGTTTATTTTGCAAATTTTAGCACATTTTCAAAATTTTATTGTTTTGAAAATTTCGCCAAATTTTGGATTTCAAAACTTTTTGAAAATCACAACTAATTGGAATTTTATGAATTTTCCAATTTTTTTTAAAGTTTTGACATTACAAAGTTTTAAATTTTTAAAAAAAATATTTGCAGATTTATCAAAAAATAAAAACCACGAAATCCCATGTACAAATTCACTTAAGCAAAAAACTTCTCGTTAAGATAATTCTTCACTAGATTTTTTCTATGTTTAGAATTTTCTAGACTTTTTTTGTCTTTATCTAAAAGATAACGTAGGTTTTGTGGCTCCTGAATGACTTTAATCCAGGTGAGCTGAGGCTAAATGGCTCCTATAACAGTAAAGGTTGCAGACCCCTGAGCTAGCATAACAAACTATCACTCCATTTGTCGAACTGTTATTGAATGACCTGATTGGAAATTGCAGGTAAAGCAGGATTTTGTTTATTTTTTAATCTTAGCAGTCATTGGGAAGACATTCAGTCTTATATTGCTTAAACCCCCTAAAGGACAGAAGCTGACTGGTTAAAGGGACAACTGATTAAGAGTTTTTCTTCTCAGGGATGTTTCCCAGAGGACAACACCGAGGACAGGATGAACCCTACAAACCAGAGCTGCATCCAATTTCGCCCAAGAGAAAAAAGCAGCGGGAGAAACAATCACAACGACCCAGAGTTGGAACTGAAGATTGCTCTCTTCATGATTTGTCAGAAGTGGACACTCCGAGTTCAGGTGCTGACCTCATGTCATCTGAGGGAAACCGTAGTCCTTGCCAAGATGGTACTGGGCTTGTGGAGGACGCCACACCCAGGCTCAATAACAGGATCAGGAGCGAGGGAAGAAAGAAACACATGGAGGATGAAGAGACAGGGCAATGCTCAGGTGACATAGTCGAACATATCCTGAAAGAGCTGAAAGGAATCAACAAGATCCAGGAGGAAATTTCTGACCTACGGGAGTACCTGACATCTGTGAAAGGCTCGGTGGATGAAGTATCCTGTTGTGTTGACGCTGTACTCAGTGATTTAGGTGGATTGTGCTCCGGTGCCTCCGCTGCAACTCAACCAAGTCCTGTTCCTCAGCATCCCTGCGTCGGGGGAGGATGCCAGGGTAGAAAAAATGCCATCACAGCACAAGGGAGAGACACAAGTCTGGTTTTGGATCTCGTAGATTGTGGGAAAGATTCTTACAAATCAAACAAGCCGTGGCTCGGTGGTAGAGTCGCTACCCAATCAGCGCAGATTTCAAACATGGGTGTTACAGGCCGTGATAAATCCGACATCTGTTGCCTGGAGCTTCATCATGGCTACCAGAGTACCAGCTCTTTGTCATCGTGTCTCAGCTCCAGCTATGAAGCAGGCCTTCTCACCAGTGACACAGAGTACGCCACCTGGCCTTCAGGTGATATGCAGCACAGTGGAAGTGGAGATGGAGCGTGGAGCGTGGACGATGTTTACTCTTGTGCAAACAGTCAAGACGAGCTGGATAACTGCCTCAGCGTTTGGAACAGGTGCACCACGGGGGAGACGCAAAGCAGCACACCTGGTCATTCCTCACACGACAGCTCTGAGCATCTCTCCTTGCTGTTCGAACCCCACTTCAACTATCCTCAGAGTTTTTCCAGTGGGGCGGACTGGAGGTCTCCCAGACTGGTACCTCAGGAAGGAAACTTGGAGTGTGACTGTTCTACCAACTGCCCGTACTCACACAGCTCAGGTTACCACACTGTAGATGCTTGTGCGAATGACCTCGGTAGTGGACCATCCAGGAGTATGAGCTGCTCCACCGTTCTGCTGACAGACTGTGATGACAGCTACTTGGAGCCACATTCACTGTGCGATGACCGCCCATCATCTGACGACACACTCGATCTCGGGTCTGCTGACAGTCTGGAGAAGGAGTGGACAGAGCACGGCTTGAACAGGGAACAAGGATTAGACTCTTTGTCGCAGGAGTTTACAGAAACAGATTCTTTAAGTGCACCCAAGACCCCTAATGTAGCTTTCGATGTCACAACTTTTGCCAAGGCTGTGGTTACCTTTAGGTCTGCTTGGAAAGGGGCTCTGAAAAAGTGGGAAGGATCATATCCCGAAGGTGTGAAAGACGATCATATCCCAGATGCGTCTCCATCTCTTGTCAGACAAGCCAACGTACAGGAGTGTACGGATGGAGAAGTAAGTGGCACAGATGATCACTCCGCTTGTGGTATTCCTCAGGTGGACTTTCCCACTGAGACTTCACTTGAAGTGGATTGTTGCCCATCCCCGGTGGACCAGCCGTGTTCACGCCAAGCATCACCTCATGACGAAGGCCACTCCCACTGCACCCCAACCAAGTGCCACTCGGATGAAGTTTCACAGGGCGAAGGAGAGCGCCTGGCAGATTGTGAGCACACTAACCTCCCCTCAACACCAGACCCTTGTCCAGCAAACGAGGGCGAGTGCCCACCTGGTCCAGTGCTCAGTACAGACGACGCGCCATTGAGTCCCATCAAGGAAAACCATGTTTTTGTCGAGGGGGATCCTGAAAAGCCAACTGATGCCAGTCACAAAGAGCGTATGGCCAATTTTCGGCGCATTCTGAGGGAAAAGAGGCAAACTCGTCATAGACTGTCCAAATCTTCCCAAGGCTCCCAGGGGTCTCATGGTTCTCAGGGCTCCCAAGGCTCCCAGGGATCTCAGGGGTCCCAATCTCAAGACGACTCTATCTCAGGTATAGTCAAGTTGTTAAACTTACTTACTGGATCTGATCAAATGTATCTGTAACAATAAAGGGAAATGTAACATGAAAATAACTGTTGTTGTTTTTTTTCTTTCAGACTTTGGACGAGAAGATAAGCAGGTTACTTGTATCATGCTCGCTCCATGAATAATTTGTGTGCTAATGTTTGTGGTATGATTGTGTTTTGTGTTCATTTTTCTCGATTGCTTACCTTTGTCAACAGGATAACTTGTGGGCACTTTGAATTTTAAAGCATAAGCAGAAAATCAGATATGTGATAATTATTCAAAATGATATATCAAATTAAATGTTAACATGTGTGTCAGTGTCTGTGTCTGCCTTGAACCCCCTCCTCTGCCTGGATGTTGATGTTTGGGCTGTTTTGGGACGTTTCTGGGTAGAGCGTAAGCGTGGTTACCTCAGCCAATCACAGAGCGCCAGTGCGCAAGTGGGTTTACATGTTGATTAGCGAGTGGAAGAAGCTAATCAGAGTGGCTACGATAGCGGATGTAGCACAGAGCAAGAAAAAACAACCAAAATGAGGGTGAAGCTTGGCTCAACTTTCACTTGCTTTCGGGCACTCGTGAGAGCTATGGAAGCTAGCTTTCTGCTAGCCTGATATGTGTCAAATACCTGTGATTAGCTCGTGCTAACATGCTAAGTGAGGTGCACAGCTCTAGAGTCTCTCCCACAGAGAAACACAATGCTACAGGTGGTAGCTGGGCTAGTGAGTGTGTTCATGTAGTGGGGGTTCGAGGCTGTGGGTGTGGGCTGCTGCTGGCACTGAACCCAGTTTGACTGTTGCGTTTACTAAGAAGTAATAAAAACTCCTGCAGACCCTACCTTTAAGTTTTGGAAGATAAAATACTAAAATCAGTAAATATTTTTAAAAAAATCAAGTTTTGATTTTGAAGTTCTGAATCTCCTTTGACTGTTAAACGATGTTGCTTCATGGTCAAATATTTTATATATTTATAACCTAAGAGTTCAGGTTTTTTTTTTTTTAGCTTATCCAAGGTTCAAAGACATCATCACCTTCAACTCTGATTTTGTTTATTTTTATTTTTATTTTATTTTGTTTTGTTTAATTTAATTTAATTTTATTTTATTTTATTTTGTTTTATTTTATTTCATTTTATTTCATTTTATTTTATTTTATTTTATTTTATTTTATTTTTTCACTTTGCATGATCTGCAAACCACCAAAGAGGTTAAACTCAACCATATGTAACTTTCCTGTACTTCTGTCTTCTCATTAGTTGCTAGTTATGTACCTGGTTAGTTGTTGTGTTGTTTTTCATCTGCTCAGGTTTTTGTATTTACAGTTTCATTTATTTACCGTCTTGTAGGTTGGAGATGAAGAACCCAATGTTAGACAAGCCTGGGTCAAAACAAGGTAAATCAAACAAATAAAAAAAAAACAAAAATAAAAAACAGAGAATTTCAATTTGATTGGTCAGACTTTTATTAACCCTTTTAACGAAATCTACAAAACTTTTTGACAACTTCTTTTAGTTAATGTGCAATCTTTCAATGCAGAAAATATTTTTCTTTTCTTTTCTTTGTTGGTACTGTTCCTTATTTCTATGCAGTAGTGGATCTGGTCTGTATGGGATTGACAGCATGCCTGACCTCCGTAAGAAGAAGCCCATCCCGTTGGTCAGCGATGTGGTCAGTACCAACCTTTCCTTCATCCACTGTGTGAACAACATATCTGATAGCACCAGTTTTTGTGTCTTTTCTTGTGTGTGTTTGTACTGTTTATATTTTCTACCTGTGAGACTATCACAAACGTCAGAGTCATTTTTTGCCCGTTGAGCTGCAGTTGGGATGAGATTGTTATCAACAAATGAAGACAAATCCTGAGATCAGACTGCTAATATTTCTCTCCCTCCTCTCTTAAACCCAAAACTATTTCCCACAACTCTCTTGAATGCATTCACACTCCTTGGTCAGGCTATGGTAAGTTTGTAGAAACCAGTTGCTGCTCCCTTTCCTACTGAAGTTGAAAATATCAAGTAGGACGGATGTCTAAAGCATGCAGATCCGATTGATAACCAACCTTTTAGCACAGCCCTGAATAATTGCATGCATCGTCTTGAGCTTGGGTAGCTTTTCTTCCTACTTGATATTACACTCAGATACATTGTTACTGAACCACTCCCACACCCTGTGGTTTATATTTTAATTTACTGTTCTACACTATACGAATAATAATATCACAGCCATGGGACACCGTACTAACACTCCCTCAACTCCTCCAACTCACCTTTTAGTTTTATCTGTTCCACAAATCTCTTTAAACTCACATTACTCACAGACTTTACCAACCACCTGTTCATAATTCAACAAATAACACTGCAATAACTCTATCCCCCACCTTGGTAGCCCTTAAAGCATTCTGACCGTGCTTGGTTGTGGGTTGTGTTTCTGTTTATGTGAACTCTGACTTTCTCCTTTCTCACCTGTTGCTCAGTCTCTTGTCCAAGCCAGGAAGGCAGGGATTGCATCTGCCATGGCTGCTCGGTCCTCCATCAAAGATGAGGAGCTGGTGAGTGAAAAATATGTTGAGTTAAAAAAAAAACACTTTAATCTTGGTATTAGGTGATCTGATGTTCAGATCAGGTTTTTTTTGTCTTTCGAGTCATTTGATTTTTCCCCGCATTATAGAGTTGAGACGGTCTGACTCTGTACCACCACATAACGGTAGTAATTACTGAGCTGTTATTTTCTCCATTTGTTTGGAAATATAATAGATTGTGAGAATATAATTTTATTTATTTGTTTATTTTTATCTCGCCTGGATAGCTCAGCGGATAGCAATAAACACGTGGAGTTATGTACTTAACAAAAAAAGCTGAAATAACTGAAAACGTGTTTTATATTCTAGTTTCTTTAAAATAGCCACCCTTTGCTCTGATTACTGCTTTGCACACTCTTCGCAGTCTCTCAATTGGCTTCAAGAGGTAGTCACCTGAAATGGTTTTCCAACAGTTTTGAAGGAGTTCCCAGAGGTGTTAAGCACTTCTTGGCCCCTTTGCCTTCACCCTGCAGTCCAGCTCACCCTAAACCGTCTCGATTGGGTTCAGGTCTGGTGACTGTGGAGGCCAGGTCTTCTGCCGCAGCACTCCTTCACTCCCCTTCTTGGTCAAATAGCCCTTGCACAGTCTGGAAGTAGTTTGCAGTACAGTTTGGAGTTTGCCCAACCTGTCCACATGTGTTTTGTGGACTTGGAGAAGGCATTCGACCGTGTCCCTCGGGGAGTCCTGTGGGGGGTTCTCCGGGAGTATGGGGTGTCGGGCTGCTTGTTACGAGCTGTCCGTTCCCTGTACGACCGGTGCCAGAGCTTGGTCCGCATTGCTGGCAGTAAGTCGGACTCGTTTCCAGTGAGGGTTGGACTCCGCCAGGGCTGCCCTTTGTCACCGATTCTGTTCATAACTTTTATGGACTGAATTTCTAGGCGCAGCCAGGGTGTTGAGGGGGTCCGGTTTGGTGACCTCAGGATTGGATCACTGCTTTTTGCAGATGATGTGGTCCTGTTGGCTCCATCAAGCCATGACCTCAACTCTCTCTGGAGCGGTTCGCAGCCCAGTGTGAAGCGGCTGGGATGAGAATCAGCACCTCCAAATCCGAGTCCATGGTCCTCAGCCGGAAAAGGGTGGAGTGCCCTCTTCAGGTCGGGGACGAGATCCTGCCCCAAGTGGAGGAGTTTAAGTATCTCGGGGTCTTGTTCGCGAGTGAGGGAAGGATGGAGCGAGAGATCGACAGGCGGATTAGTGCAGCGTCTGCAGTAATGCGGGCTCTGCACAGGTCTGTCGTGGTGAAGAGGGAGCTGAGCCAAAAGGCGAAGCTCTCTGTTTACCGGTCGATCTTCGTTCCCACCCTCACCTATGGTCATGAGCTTTGGGTAGTGACCGAAAGAACAAGATCGCGGGTACAAGCGGCCGAAATGAGCTTCCTTCGTAGGGTGGCCGGGCTCTCCCTTAGAGATAGGGTGAGAAGCTCGGCTATTCGGGAGGAGCTCGGAGTAGAGCCGCTGCTCCTCCACGTTGAGAGGAGCCAGATGAGGTGGCTCGGGCATCTGGTACGGATGCCTCCCGGACGCCTCCCTGTTGAGGTGTTCAGGGCACGTCCCACCGGGAGGAGACCCCGGGGCAGACCCAGGACACGCTGGGGAGACTACGTCTCTCGGCTGGCCTGGGAACGCCTCGGGATCCCCCGGGAAGAGCTGGCTGAAGTGGCTAGGGAGAGGGAAGTCTGGGCTTCTCTGCTTAGGCTGCTGCCCCCGCGACCCGACCTCGGGTAAGCGGAAGAAGATGGATGGATGGATGGACAGTCTGGAAGTGTGTTTGGGGTCATTGTCCTGTTGAAAAATAAATGATCGTCCAACTAAATGCCAACCGGATGGGATGGCATGTCGCTCCAGGCATGTGGGATCCATCTGTTCACCTTTGGAACAGTGGTTGGAACCAAAGATCTCAAATTTGGACTCATCAGACCAAAGCACAGATTTCCACTGGTCTAGTATCCAGTCCTTGTGTTTCTTGGCCCAAACCAACCTCTCCTGCTTGTTGCCTCTCCTTAGCAGTGGTGTCCTAGCAGCTATTTGACCATGAAGGCCTGATACACGCAGAGAAATGGGTCTGCTGCTAGATCTGGTCTCTGGTCTGAGCTGCTGTTAACTTGTGAAATCTGAGGCTGGAGACTTGGATGAACTCGTCTTGGTCTGCCTTTCCTGGGTCGGTCTTCATGTGTGCCATTTTCCTTGTAGCGCTTGATGGTTTTTGTGACCCCACTTGGGGACACATTCAAGGTTTTTGCAATTTTACGGACTGACTGACCTTCATTTCTTAAAGTAAAGTCATTTTTCTTAAGTTAGCTGATCAGTTTTTGCCATAATTTGAATTTTAACAGTTGTCCAATAGATCTGTCGGCTGTGTTTTAACCTGACTTCTGCACAACACAACTAGTGGTCTCAAAGCAAGAAATTCCTCTAATTCACCCTGATAAGGCACACCTGTGAAGTGAAAACTATTTCAGGCAACTACCTCTTGAAGCCAATTGAGAGAATACCAAGAGTGTGCAAAGCAGTAAACCCCGGTTTCCGATCACCCGATCAGATCAGGACATCCCAATTTGGTATCTTGTGTGTGGTGTTCTCTTTAATCCAATCAAGGGCTGTAAACAACTAAAAATTTTCTTCATTTAGAAAACCCATGTGTATAAGAAGACCCTTCAAGCTCTCATCTACCCCATATCCTGCACAACACCCCATAACTTTGAGGTTTGGACCGCCACCACCCCTACGTACTGCTACGAGTGTGAGGGGCTGCTGTGGGGGATCGCTCGCCAAGGCATGCGCTGCTCTGAGTGTGGAGTGAAATGCCATGAAAAGTGCCAAGAGCTGCTGAATGCAGACTGCCTGCAGCGTAAGTTCATGAACTGAACATGAATAACTTCATCTCATCTCATGTTAAAGGAGACGTTTTATTATTTTATCATTAATCTGACACTGCTTCGTTAAATGTGAAGGTGCTGCTGAGAAAAGTTCAAAACATGGAGCTGAAGACCGGACTCAGAACATCATCATGGCGATGAAAGACAGGATGAAGATCAGAGAGAGAAACAAACCAGAAATCTTCGAGCTCATCAGGGAAGTGTTCATCATTAGCAAAGCCATTCACGCGCAGCAGATGAAGACCATCAAGCAGAGCGTGCTGGACGGCACCTCCAAATGGTCGGCCAAGATCACCATCACAGGTTTCCCCCTGACACACACCTGATGACGTCTGTCGATTCCAGCACAGCTTTTTATTGTTGTCTCATCAGGTGTGATTGTTTCTCTTTGACAGTGGTTTGTGCACAAGGACTTCAGGCTAAGGACAAGACCGGATCCAGTGACCCCTATGTGACCGTACAAGTGGGAAAAACCAAGAAGAGAACTAAAACCATTTACGGCAACCTCAACCCGGTCTGGGAGGAGAAGTATCATTTGTAAGTTGCACAGTTTCTCATCGTAATGGGCACTGTCCATGTACCAGCCTGGTTGGTAGTTGTTTTAATACTCAGCTTTTAAGTTTTTCCATCTGTTTTCCTGTTTCCTGACAGCGAGTGCCACAATTCCTCGGACAGAATCAAGGTGCGCGTGTGGGACGAGGACGACGACATCAAGTCGAGGGTGAAGCAGCGTCTGAAGAGGGAGTCGGATGATTTCCTGGGCCAAAGCATAATCGAAGTCAGGACGCTGAGCGGAGAGATGGATGTCTGGTACAACCTGGGTCAGTATGTTTCGTCTGTCTTTCTGATGACGACTAACTTTGGCTATTTCCTGTTGGATCAGTAATATAATCTCTTATATTTGATTGCCTGTTGCTACATTGGTATGGGCACTCAACAGTACCGATTTTTTGGTACTTTGTTGTGTTTCTGTGGTTAAAAATAAATGTTTTTTTTAAAATAATGAAATATGTATTTTTTTCAATTTAACACATTTATTTCTCAATATAAAACCTTGCAATGCTGTGGCATGGAAAATCTCCTACTCTTCCCTCACAGTCACAAAGATGCATTTATGTACCTAAACTTGGTACCTATTGATTTTTACATGAATCGGTACCCGGTACTTTTGACAGAATTCGGTCGGTACCTTTAAAAGTACCTAATTCAGTGCCCATCCCTAGTTGACATTAACGTAGGTCCACTTGCTTAGTATGTGGCAAAACATTAGCAAACAAAAATTGATGAGTTAAGTGATATTATCAATATATTATTTATATTATATATTATTATATTATAATATATTATTTTTATAAGTTTTTGCAAATTTTTGAAGTTTCTTTTTTTTTTACTTTTTCATTTTTTGCATTTTATTTATTTATTTTTTTTGCATTTTTTTTAACATTTTTTTATTTTTGCAATTTTTTTACATTTAATTTTTTTTAAATATTTTTGCAAATTTTTTTTTATTTCAATTTTATTTTTTAATTTTTAGTTTAGTTTATTAGTTTATTTCGATTATATTTAAAAGTAAACCAACCAAAAACGACACCACTGAAAACCATGTTGATCGAAAAGTTTTAGGCTGAAGCTACTTAGCTTATATGTGCCAAACCTTCTTACTGTACAACATTTATACCAGAGCCAAACAAAAAGTCAAACAACACAAGCTCAACAACCAGTGAATAATTATTAATCCAAAAAAGAACAGCAGCAAATACAAAATTTGAATTTTTTGCAAATTTATTGAAGATAAAAAAATGATGACATCGCATGTAATATTTTATAAATCCAAAAATACTATGTGATTAAATGATTATTAATAGATTTTAATCTTGTGTAGAAATGTTAACACTTAATCGTCTTTATTGTGAAGATAAAGTAGATTTTGTGGCTCCTGACTGACTTTAATCCAGGTGAGCTGAGGAAAAATCCCCCTATGAAAGTAAAGGTTGTAGACTTCTAACCTACCCCAACGACCCCTTGGTTTGAATCTGAAGCAGAGTCAGTCGTGTAATGTGCCTCTTTCATTTTGAAACGGTCTTTTTCTCTGTCTTGTCGAGCTTTGGCGTGCCCCTCCTCTCCTCCTCGTCCCCTTTGTCTTCCTGATGTGTGATTATCAAACAGCAGCGCTCCAGTCGGAAATCCACTGTTCCTGCCCCATGTACAAATGACTCCTAATGATCAGTCTGTCAGCACAAATAACAGGAAGTGTTGTCAGGAGCTCCACCCTCCAGAAGCTTCCTCAGTCCCCTCTGTGATCAAACGCAGAGCCGTACAGCCCTCTGCCATTGTCTTCCTCCCCATCAGCTCCTGATGCTTCACAGCGTTCACGCAGCACCTCCTGTGGTCGACGTGCTTGGTGATAGCCTGTGGTTAGCGTTGTGTATAATTCAGGGTGCCTTCATGTCGCTGAGCTGAATATGAGTTATGAATGAAGAGTGTTTGTTTCTGATCACAGAAAAGAGGACGGACAAGTCGGCCGTGTCGGGCGCCATTCGTCTCCAGATCAACGTGGAGATCAAAGGAGAGGAGAAGGTGGCTGCGTATCATGTGCAGTACACCTGTCTGCACGAGGTATGAGATACCGTCAGTGCAGTAACACTCAATAGACCTGTTTCCACCAAGCGCTCCAGTTTGGTTCATCTCGGTACGGTACACAATTTAGTGTTTCCTCTGACTAGTCCAGGAACAGATCCCCGAATAAAAGAGACGAGCCGTCTGTTGATTGGTGGAAAGAATCATCACTTCCTGTGTGACAGCAGTACACTTTGTCGGCTGCTTTGGTGTCACACTTTTAGGTTGTAAAAATTCAAGTTAACAAAGACATAACTGAAACGCCACTTCACCTGGTAAGGCAACAAGTTCTTGGTGTCAGCAATTAGACGTAGCTGACTGTCTAACAGAGGTAAACATCGACTTCTGGGACCCAATAATCTACCTTTGGAGTGGTTGGCTAACAGGAAATGATTTTTAGGAAACTAAAAAGAGTCCCTTCAGCTCAGGAGTTAATGAAGATTTATTTTAAAAACACAAAAACAAAAATCCCAACCCAACCCGTATGACAATACCACTCCTGCTGCGACATAATGAATAAAGAGAAAACTCTCAGGTCACAAACCTGAAAGAAAGAGTCTGATAGTCCCAGAAACCAACGCAAAAGTTGATCCACTAAATGAAATGAGTCCTTTTTAGTTCCTTGTTAGTTAAATCTGAAAGAAAGAAAAAAATGGAGCAACAAAGGAGGCCACGGCCGACACAGCCACGACGACCAGAGGTAGATAGATAGATAGATAGATAGATGGATAGATAGATAGATAGATAGATAGATAGATAGATAGATAGATAGATAGATAGATAGATAGATAGATCGATAGATACATAGATAGATAGATAGATAGATAGATAGACAGATAGATAGATAGATAGATAGATAGATAGATAGATAGATAGATAGATAGATAGATAGACAGATAGATAGATAGATAGAAAGATAGATAGATAGATAGATAGATAGATAGATAGATAGATAGATAGATAGATAGATAGATAGATAGATAGATAGATAGATAGATAGATGGATAGATCTTTATTAATCTCTTTGGAAGGTGTCCTAAGAAAATTTAGATTCCAGCAGCAGGTAACACCAAGGGATTGAACAGCACACAGGTACAAGAATAAGATCGATTTAAAAGAAAAACAAAGGTAATAAACAAAACAGTAGATCCACTTGTCTGGCAAAAGCCTCCTCAGGTCTCTCCAACACTGGCTGAACCTTCCTGAAACCCTCCTGTACAGATCCTCTGGGATAAATCCACTAATAGGGGTATACTCTGTTCCTGGACGGATGAAGACGAGGACCCAAGCCTCCGCCATTCACGTGGAAGGGTTGCTTACCGTAACCAAAAACCATAAACAGTCAAAAGCAGGAAAATTTGACATAAATGAAAACCAATACATACAAAAAAGAAAAAAACGTTAAATAATATCCCTTACATCCGGTTTAATACGCTGCAGTGAGCCACTGTTTAGAACCGGCTCTGAAGCAGAACCAGAAACCCTCTGATCAGGGTCTACACAACTTTTCCTGCAGTGGACCTTAAAACACAGCTGAAGCGGCTGTTGGCATCCAGCTTGGTGGAAACAGGGTTAATGTTTACAGGACTCTGTCAAATTAGACCTAACCCTGACAGTTGAACTCCACAGCGCCACTTACAGTCTCTTCTCTTCTTTGTCTGCTGAAGAACCTTTTCCATCACTCCACTGACATGCTTGGCCAAGGCGTGGTCAAAATCCCTGAAGCTCGTGGAGACGACGCGTGGAAGGTTTACTACGAGGATGTAGCTCAGGAAATTGTGGACGAGTTCGCCATGCGCTACGGGATTGAGTCCATCTACCAAGCCATGACGTACGTATTACCTGCAGCTGTAGCCGGCTGATTGGTGGATGAAAAGTTGTCCTTGTTTGTTCAAAGTCAGAAAAAGGGAAAGTTGAGGTCTTCCTTCAGCTTTTTGCGCTTTACTTTCCTTTCCAGGCACTTCGCCTGTCTGTCGTCCAAGTACATGTGTCCTGGGGTTCCCGCAGTGATGAGCACCCTGCTGGCCAACATCAATGCCTACTACGCCCACACCACCGCCTCCACCAACGTGTCCGCCTCCGACCGCTTCGCTGCCTCTAATTTTGGGGTTTGTATTTTTCTTCTTGGTATAAAATCAAAAACTGACGGACAGACTGATTGAGTTTCTTTTTGTTTCCTGATCCGTCTGCAGAAAGAACGCTTCGTCAAGCTCTTAGATCAGCTTCACAACTCTCTGCGCATCGACCTCTCCACGTACAGGGTGAGACTTTTAACAGGAGATGATGTGAGTGTCATCATCCCTCCATGCTGCTGTTACTGACTGATCACCTTTTTCACCTGCAGAACCATTTTCCCGCCAGCAGCAAGGAGCGTCTGCAGGATTTAAAATCCACGGTGGATCTTCTGACGAGCATCACCTTCTTCAGGATGAAGGTAGCTGACTCTGCGTTTCGTCGTGTTTCTTTGTGTTTAATTATTTTATCAACAGTCGAAGAGCTGGGATAGTTTGAGTTTAAACATCGACTTGTTTCCATCTGGTGTTCAGGTTCAGGAGTTGCAGTCCCCTCCCAGAGCCAGCCAGGTGGTGAGGGACTGTGTGAAAGCCTGCCTCAACTCGACGTACGACTACATTTTCAACAACTGCCAGGAGCTCTACAGCCGGCAGTACCAGCCCGTCGACACGGTGAGTGACAACAAGTTGAAATGTAACAAATATGCAGTTTAAAACAATTTTGATATAAATAAAATTTGTAAAATCTTCAGAAACAAAATGAAATTTAAAAAAAGAAAAAATTGTAAAAATCAACAAAAAATGTGCAAAATTTTGTTAAAATAAACAAAAAAATTAAATGTTGAAATTATGCAGTTTAAACAATTTAGAAATTTAAAAAAATTAGCAAAATTTTCAGAAAAACTGAAATTTAACAAAACGCAAAAATGTGTAAAAATCAACAAAAAATTCGCAAAATTTTATATAAATAAAAAAAAATGAAATGTTGAAAATATGCAGTTTTTAATCATTTTGAAATTCAAAAAACTTGCAAAATTTAAAATAATTTAAATGTGCAAAAATTTGTAAAAATTAAAAAAATTGAAATGTTAAAAATATGCAAAAGTTTTAAATAATTTTGAAATTTAAAAAATATGTAAAATTAAAAAAATTTAAAAAAAAGTTATCCAAAAAACATGTGCGAAAAAAAAAAAATTATGAAAGATAAAAAATTTAAAAAAAGAAAATGAAATGTTAAAAATATGCAGAAATTTTCAAAAATTTTAAAATTTTAGAAATTTGCAACAACTTTAAATGAAGAGCTGCATGAGTAACCAGAGCCTCAGGCCTGTTGCCAAAGTGTGCGCACATTTAATGACATCAACTGTAAATTGAGTGTTAACTTCTGGACGGTCAGTTGTAGAAACTGTGCTTTGTTCTGATCCAGAACAAGGAGGAGCTGTCACTGGAGGAACAGGGTCCGAGCATCAAGAACTTGGACTTCTGGCCCAAACTTATCATGCTGATCGTCTCCATCATTGAAGAGGACAGAAACTCTTATACGCCTGTGCTCAACCAGTAAGTAAACAACGTACTACTCCTTTATCTGTTCCTCTTTTTCTCAGCTCCATCTATAATCTATAAAGCTTGATATGGATGGTTGTTTATGCTACGTAACAGGAAAATTATTTTTGTTGTCATTTTTTTAAATCGTTTGCTTTCTTTCAGATTTCCTCAGGAGCTGAATGTGGGAAAGGTGTCTGCAGAGGTGATGTGGACTCTGTTTGCTCAAGACATGAAGTATGCTATGGAAGGTAAGTCACTTCATATAACCACTGCAGTGTTAGCTGGAAATCTGAAACAGTACGAGCAGAAATTAAATTACAGGGTAGGAACTGTTCATTGGCATGGAAGTGTGAAAGAGAGGAATAATAACTGTGCCGAGTGTGGAAGCTGCTTAAGTTTCCCATGAGCCTCTCTGTGAATCTTCACTGGAGGAGTGGGCTTTACAGTAGACCCCCCCCCCGCCCCAGAGGCAGCTGGTCTTTATCCAAACCCCTCTCCTCGAGATGAGTCCCCATCAGTGACTTCTGCAGTTTCAGACCCTCCAGCACAGAAACCCTGATCCTTCACTCTCAGTCTGCGCTTGTTTGAAAAGATGAGTCGTGAGCAGAGACGGAGTCAGTCCACAGGGATGTAACTCAGCACAATGACGAGTGTTTTTTACTGATTAAATTTCAGAATAGGACGTTTTAGTGGGTCACTTTAAAGCTCTGCTGTGGTTAGATCTGAGCTTTTAATGACAACCCCAGAACCAAAGAGGGTTTGGACTCTGATGATAAAACCAAATCATATGAGACTCATCAAATATGACTGTATGAGTTTGTTTTTCTGGAACCTACTTTTTCCAGCGCTCACAGTTTGTTGTTCGTTGTCTTTGTGTTTGCAGAGCACGAGAAGCATAGACTGTGTAAGAGCACAGACTACATGAACATGCACTTCAAGATAAAGTGGCTCTACAACGAGTACGTCAAGGAGCTGCCCAACTTTGAGGGAGTTGTTCCAGATTACCCATCGTAAGTGGTTTGATTCACTCACTGACAAGTACGGAAGCCCAATTCTGCCAGTTAAAAAAATAAGCTTGATGAAGGAATTAAAAAAATATCAGATATAAAGTCAGAACTATGAGATAATAAAAAGGAAAACAAAGCAGTAACTCAACTTCGAAGTTTCCTCTAGCTGCTGTTTAATATGATTGTGATTATATATAATTTTGACTTTTTAAATTATAATTTTGACTTTTGATATTATAATGTTGACCTTTAATATTGTAATTTTGACTTTATATCTCAAAATTATGGCCTTTTAATTTGAAATTCTGGCATTTTTTCTCATAATTGACTTTGTACCTCATATAATGACTCTATTTTATAATTCTGACTTTTTAGTCTGATAACAATGATTTTTAATCTTAAAATCATGACCTTTTCATTTTAAAATTTCAACATTTTTTCTCATAATTGACTTTTTGTAATATGATTGTGACTTTTTGATTTTATAATTAAAACTTTTTTATTAAAACTATTTCTTTTTAATCTTATACTTTTGACTTTTTATATTTTAATATTGACTTTTGATACAATTTTGACTTCATATCTCAAAATTATACATTTTTAATCTTATGATTTTGACTTTTTATCTCATAATTACCTTTTTACCTTTTAATCCTGACTTTTACATTTTAGAATTATTACTTTTTATTGTAATTTTGACTTAATATCTCAAAATAATGGATTTTTAATGTCATAACTATGACTTTTACTACTAAAATAATGACGTTTTTATTTTTTTATTTTTTTAATTGCATTATTTTATCACATAATTGACTTTTATCTCATATTTATGGCTTTTAGATTTTATAATTTTGACTTTTTTATCTTATAACATTGACTTTTAATTTCCTAAAAATATATATATTTTTTTTCATTATTATTTTTTTTTTTACTGGTGGAAAAGGGCTTTCATAGGCAAAGGCAAAAAAAAAAAAAAAGAGACTTTTCTTTTTATTTTATTTTCCGGTCAGCTGATTGAACTGACTGGAAATTTTTACGACAGTGAAACTTTTCTGAATTGTCTTTTGTTTGACTTCATTTTCCCTTGTAGGTGGTTCCTACAGTTTGTGCTGCAGTGGTTGGAGGAAAACGAAGACGTATCGATGGAGTTTATGCACGGAGCCCTGGAGAGAGACAAAAAAGACGGAGTAAGAAAATGACACTTTACTTTGAGCATGATATTAAATCTGCCATGAAGGATGTTTGGACCAAAGAGATAAATCATGTTACTCTCTGCATATTCAGACTTTTTGACCCGTGTAAAGCATGAAAATGAAACGTATCATAAATAAAAGCGTCTTTTTTTTCCACCACCTCAGTTCCAGCAGACGTCTGAGCACGCTCTGTTCTCCTGCTCTGTGGTGGACATCTTCACGCAGCTCAACCAGAGCTTTGAGATCATCAGGAAACTGGAATGTCCTGATCCCAATGTGTTGGCCCAGTACAGCCGCCGCTTCTCCAAGGTCAGACCACGGGATGACGCGCTAAAAGCCAGCCCTCGACTTTAAAACAAGCCCGAGAAACCCTGAAAAACAGACACTCAGAAATGTTCACATGTGGTCTGCTCTACAGACACATCAGTTTTTATAAAAATGATTATTTTAGTTTTATAAATCAAATCCAGACTTTGTTTATTTATTTCTATCTTCCCAGACGATTGCCAAAGTTCTTCTTGAGTACAGTGCCATTCTGACCAAAAGTTTCCCTTCCTACATCGACAAGGAGAAGATCGTAAGTTCAACATCTTGAGGATTTGTTGTTTCCTAACTGTGAAATGTATTAAGTGTTCATTTTACAGGATACAGATCCAGGCATATTTACAGTTGTGAATTCCTCTTTTCTTAATCTTCTGTTTTCCCGTTGCAGCCATGTGTCCTGCTGAATAACGTGCAGCAGTTGAGGATCCAGCTGGAGAAAATGTTTGAGTCAATGGGTGCTAAGCAGGTAAGTTTGATGATGGAGCATCTTTTTTTAAGACTTTATTAACTTTCAAGTCAGGATACTGCAGTTGAGTTTTTTTTGTTTGGGGAAAAAATAATAATAACACAGATATATCAACTCATTGTCTCTAAAAAAAAAAATTACAAAATAAAATAAAAATGGATTAAATTGAACGAAAAAAGTTAAATGAGAATTAATTAGTTGATTAATTTAATACTTAAAAAATAATAATAATTGTTATTTTTTGTATTATTATTATTATCATTATTATTATTATTATTATTAATAATAATAATAATAATAATAATAGTGTATGAGGAAGAAATAAATAATGAAAGAAATAATAACAGATTTATCAACTCATTGTCTCTAAAAACTTTAAAAAATAAAACAAAAATGGATTAAATGAAACAAAAATAAAACAATAATTAATTAACTAATAAATTAAATAAATAATTGGAAAAATAAATAAATATTATTATGAATAATATAAATAATTATAATAATAATAATAATGATATAATGTTTGAGGAAGAAATAATAAAAAAACAGATTTACCAACTCAGTCTCTTCGAAAGATAAATAGAAAATTGAATAAATTAAAATTAAAAAATTAAAATAAAAAATAATTAATTGATTAGTTAAATAATCAAACTAATATTATAATAAGTATTATTAATAATTGTATAATATGTAATAATATAATGATTATAATCCTATTTTTCCCTTCTGTCTAATTTTCTGGGGCCCCTTTTGGCCCCCACTTTGAAAACCACTGCTTTTTACAGCAGTCATATTGTCTCTCTTCTGTATCAGGTTGCGATACAGGAAGCGTTGGTACGTACCCCTGTGGTTGGTCCTGAAGTAGATGGGAAATCATAGATCTAGATTCAGCAGAACTATAGGACAAGTCTTTAAAGCCTTTGATGTTATTGGTTGTTCCCGTTAGGTTCTTTAAGAGTCTCCAGTTTAGACTCCCTGCTTCCTGAGAGGCTTAAACCTGTTGAGACTCAGACCTGGTTGAGTAGTGTTAGGACCTGCTCAGCTGTGTCCCCCCTTAACTCCAAGTAGAGCTCAGTTGATGGATGAATAGCAGCAGTTTGACTCTGGAGCTGAAATCTCAATCAGTGTGTTTATTTGTAACTGAAGCAATATGAACGAGACGAGGAGGTGGAGGAGGAAGTGGAGGAGGAGGAGGAGGAGGCAGGAGAGGAAGAGGTAGGTTTCCATAGCGTGGTTGTTCCTGAAGATAAAGGAGCATGAGCTCTGTTTGGTAGATGGTAGATGATCCTGTTCTTAGCTGTAGTTTTCATTGTGTTCAGTATGTCTTCAAAAATTTGACTGAAAATTTTTATGGCCTGAGCCCGCCAACCAACGGTTTGGCAAGATCCCTATTTAAACCATTGTGATAATTGTGTGCCTTTAGCTCCAAAGTGCGTGCCTTTTGCTTGGAAAAAAACGCAAACGCACCTAGCCCCAAAATTCAATCCTGATAGAAAATGAATGATTCCACTGCTGGCCCAAAAATGAATGCTACATAGCGCCCCCTAGGGGCTAAAAACTGCAGCCCCTGGGGCTACTTTGAGCTACAGCCCTGAAATTTGGTGCGTATAACCAACACGCCTAGCCCTACAAAAAAGCCTCTTACAGCCATCATGATTTCCAAACACGAACTTCGCTATTTGGACCTAAACGTTGGATTTTGACGATTTCTGGGCTACATTTTTGAATAAACTCATCCTAGGTTTTTTCTCAGATTAACTCCAAACATTGCGTGTGTAAACTATACATGTTGAAGATGAAAATTTATTAAAGGATCTATAGAATATAAATGGGCGCGGCCAAAGCAAGGGCTCAAAGTTTGGCATTTTGTCAACTATGTCCAATCTGCACAAAAACAGACAAACATGTTCAGTGTTGCGCCCTGGATGCAGCCATGTCATTATTTTCCCCCTGAAAGTACAGCGCCCCCTAATGGCAATGACCCAAAATGGGCAAAACTTACGTCCATAGGTACATATTTAAAGAACTAGTCCAAGGTTTTTTCTCAGATTAACTCCAAACTCGGCTTGTGTAAACTAGACACATTAAAGAAGAAAAGTTTTCAAAGGATTTATAGAATACTAGTGGGCGTGGCCACAAATGACCACCAAAGTTGACCATTTTGCCTCTTCATGAAAATCTTAATAGCTCTTTTGTACAATGTTGGATCAGAACCAAAATGCACACACAAGTTCAGTGTTACAGCCTGAGTGCATTTCTGTCACTAGTTACGCTATCATTAATGCTCCATAGCGCCACCACGGGGCTCAAAATTTCAGATCCTCTGGCTACTTTGAGCTACATGCCTGAAATTTTGTGGGCATAACAATGACATCTAGACCTACAAAAAAGTCTATTATGACCATAGTCAATTCTGAACAGGAAGTTCACAATTTCAGTGTAAACATCTGATTTTGACGATTTCTAGCCTACGTATTACATTGAACAGTTGTCAGGTTTTTCATCTGATCAAGTTTAAACTTGGCTTGTGCATACTACACGCATTGACAATGAAAACTTACAAATGGATTTTTGGTACGTCAATGGGCGCAGCCACAAACAACCGCCAAAGTTGAACATTTTGGCTGTTTCATAAAAATCTGCCACTTGCAGCTATATTTCTTTATCCTTTTCTTTACGGAAAACTGAAATCTCATCAAGTGTCTTATTTCTTATATTAAGTTAGAATTGTCTCATTATACTCTATATGAGCCACATTCAAAACAGCCAAACACTTCAAAGGGTTTCAGTTTTTTGCAGTGCAGTCTCCTGCTTTGCTTAACCAAAAAAAGAAATAACAACCTTAAGGAAAAATTTTAATGACAGCTCTACTTCTTTCTGTCTACTTGAATCCAGAGCTAGCATGGCAGAAAACTTACTGAAATGCTAAAAGCTTATTTGTTGTTTGTCTGGCAAAACATCAAAAGTTCCTCAAGATGTTTTTTTTTCAGGGTAACCAGTGAGAAAAAAAAAATTAATGTTTTATCATAAGCTAGCACAAGAAACAGTTAGCACAGGCGTTAGCTGTCAGCGGTTCTGTTGTTATATTTGTTGATGGCGCTAACTAAAGTCATGGCTGCTTCTTTTTACATCCTAACATTTTACCAGTTATTTTTAAGTTTTTTTTATTTTATTTTATTTTATTTTTTTTATATTGATGATGTTTTAATCATCTTTCCCCTCTCTTTTCTAGCTCAACAATAGAATGCTAGCATGGCAGGCAAGTTCAGTGCATATGCAGCCATGTTCACTGATGACATGGGTGCATATTGTTTACTAATCACTCTTTTTTAATATAAAAGAGTTTCTGAAATTAAACTTAAAAAATATTTTTAGATTGATTTATTTTTGCTGTCTTTTCAATCCTAGTTTGATGAGAGTGAGGAAGAGGAGGAGGTAGTAGGGGAGGAAGGGTTGGAAAGTGAGGTTGAGGTTTGTTGGAGTCTGATTTTTTTTATCACATCAGTCCAACTTATCCTGGTGCTCCCTTTTCTCATTTTCTCATTACTCCCTGCGAAACCAAGACAACATCCCTGATGTTCTCCTGTGACGTTTCTTTATCTCCATCTGTGTCGGTCTCCACGCTGTTCTCAAAATCTCCATTTTTAATGGACTGTCCCTTTTCAAACAAAGCTTGTTTGTCATACATTTCTTTTAATTTCTGTTTTCTTTGAAACTCTTTTTTTTGTTCGCCATAGGCTGGTAAAGAAAAGGTGGGTGTCACTTTAATACGTTCAGCATTTTGTTACAGAAAACTTCAAAATCAAATCACTTTAAATCCTGCTGTCAGACATGTTCACACTTGGAGTTGTTTTTTTATGTTTTTTTTCTCCTTAAAAAACTAAAACGTTTCCTCGCAGACGGCTGCCCCTGTAGAAAAGGTACGTTTTATAGCAAAATCAGTTCATAAAATGGTCATTTATCCACCCTTTCCTGAATGTATCATCAATAAAAATTCAAATTCCAAAAGAGTAACGTCCGTAAAAGTTTAAAGTAGTCACTCTTTGCTAACCTCCACCCCTCTGTGCTGCCACAGACTGAAAATCCACTGGAAGACAAGAAGGTGAGTTTAGCTGTAGTAACTCAAACCAGCGTTCCCATCCCCCTCACAAAAAGTCACGACAAACAAACCCGCCCAGATCCTCCCAGACTGAGATCCATCCACTCATAGCTCCCCTCCCCTCTGGTACCCCTCTGGTGCCTTGGCTCTTCTCCCCGTCCTATTGGTTCCTTCACCCTGTGCTTCATATAAAAAACATCCTGCAGTGTTTAAACTTTCTCTTTCACTTTGCTCGCTTTGAAAGTTGGAGACAGCGGATAAGAAGGTGGGTTTCCTCAGCTGTTTGTGCTGAATTTTCTTTGCTTTTGGTCTCTGGTTTTTATTTATATTCTCGTGGCCTTCATATGTAAATGAGCCATCGCTGATACCGCCCCGCTCTTCCACGTCACTGAGAGCGGCGCCACGAGCTCCGAGTGCACAATGTTTAGAAAACAGAGAAGCTCGTTTACCTTAACATTACAGGCTAAAACAACAGGCTAACTGCAGCTAAAGTTAGCATCCTGAAGCTAACACAGAGACAGTGGGGACACTGAGGAAAAGCTCTTCCATCTGCTCCACAGCACACAGCATTTAAAATACTCACATTTCCAGGGTCCCAGGTTTGTTGGAGGATGGTTGGTAATGCGCCTGGATTCAGGACCAGTCTATTGGCTAGCCCTCTGTTGGACTGTCCAAAGTTGGAAAAGCAGTCGGCCATGAAGTGACTAGCACACACATGCTCAGTTTTACTGAGTGTAGCAGGAACATTTCCTGATAAATGAACTCTAGACACTTAGTCTGTCTTCTTCTGAGATGGGAAGCTTGAGCATGGAGCTATGTGGCTGTTTACAGACAAAAACAGAGCAGTGATGGCTCTTCAACTTTGGCATTGGGAGGGGGTTCGGGGGGTATCTGCTCCGGTGGACCTCTCAGGTCAGACTTGCTCCTGATTGGTCAAAAAAGGGAATCGCTGACGTCGGCAAATCCCCAAAATCCAAACAGCTCGTTTTAGGTCAGGATTTTACATTCACAAGCTCTACTAAGAACAGGTTTGGTCATTAAATATCACATGTTGTGGGCTGGGAGGAAAGACAAAGACCCACAAATTTCACTAAAAGACTTAATAAAGTGATATGGGAATATGGGACCTTTAAACTTCAAATGATTTTAAACTAACTGACCCAAGAACAGAGAGAAAACTTGATGTTTACAGCATCAAAACCCACATCATCAAGGAATAAAAGATTTTGAAAATACTTTCAGATTATATTTATTACACAGTTTATGGGCAACATACAGCAGGTTTAGCTCTTTGGCGCCATCTACTGCAGTGGAGTGGAAACATCATGTCAATTTATCATCGTAGTGAAGATGAAAACAAACTGATTTGAGTTTGTTTTATTTTGAAAGTCTCTGGGTGATTTTAGGTAGTTTCTGGTCACAACTTCCTGTCCCGCTCGATCTTCCCTGTGCTGAATTTATGTGCTACAGCTCTGCACAAAAAAATGTCGGCTGCGTGTTACCTATGACATGACGGACCAGGTGGAGCGGAGACAAAGAGTGTTTTTTATTAATGTCCACAGAGCAGTTTTTTACTTCCTGTCACAGCAGTAGCTGATTTCTCAGTATCTCTTTTTTCCAACATGTATCAGGTCTTTGCCCCTTGAATAAATGTATAAATGTCTGTCAGAAAACTTGAAGCAATGACCTCTTGGATTCTGTCTCTGTTTTTTCACAGATGGACGCTGAGGCCGGCGACTTGCTGAACGACCTGCAGGTCAAACTGAACAACGTGCTGGATGAGCTCAGCAGGACGTTTGGGAACAGGTAGCATCACCCAGGAGCCTGAAACAGACACTAACAGGGGAACCAGGACCGTCTCTCTGTGGATTAATCTGTTTCTGTGTTTGTTCTGATCAGTTTCCAGGTCCGGATCAATGAGTGCATGCGACAGATGTCGTCTCTCTTGTATCAGATCAAAGGACCGCTCAACGCCAACAACAAAAACCAGGTGGACGGCGACTCTGACAACATGCTCCGACCGCTGATGGACTTTCTGGATGGAAAGTGAGTGGATTTGTCAGGATCTTAGACCAACCCACAGCCTCTCTGTATCTCATCAGACTGAGCGCTTTTGTTTTTCTGTTTTGTGAATATTTTCAGGCTGACGCTGTTCGCCACCGTGTGTGAGAAGACTGTGTTGAAGCGTGTGCTGAAGGAGCTGTGGAGGATCGTGATGACCAGCCTGGAGAAGACAATTGTTCTACCACAGGGAAACGATACCTTTGTAAGACAACCCACCGTTTAAACACAGCATGTGTGGATGCTACTATGATGATTGGTCTTTAAAGGTGGAGTCTGCAGGATTTTCCTAAAAAAAAGTCAAATTTTACAGGAATAATTCTGCTCAATTGTCTCCTCTGGGCCTCTATACATGCGTGTCAGTGTCTGTGTCTGCCTCGAACCCCCTCCTCTGCCTGGATGTTGATGTTTGGGTTGTGTCAGGATGTTTCCGACCAGGAAGTAAGCGTGGTTACCTTAGCCAATCAGAGTGCGCCCAGTGCACATGTAACTTTGCGTGTTGATTAGCAAGTAAAAAAGGCTAATCTGAGCGGCTACGATAGCTGACGTAGCACAGAGAAAGAAAAACAACCAAAGTGAAATGAAACTCCAAACAGGTAAAGCTTTTTCCTAAACGAGGGTGAAGCTTGGCTCCACTTTCACTCAGTTTCAAGAACTCGAAGAGCAGAGTTAGCTTTCTGCTAACCAGCTATGTGTCAAATACCCGTGGTTTGTTTGTGCTAACATGCTAAGTCAGGTGCACGGCCCTCGAGTTTCTTCCACGTAGAAACGTGATGCTACAGGTGGTTGCTGGGCTAGTGTGTTCATGTAGTCACGGTTGGAGGCTGTGGGTGTGTGCTGCAGCTGGCACTGAGCCAAGGAGGAGGAGCTAAGTCTGAATGCTGTGTTTACTGATGAGAAGGGCTGTCGTTTTAATGCTATATTGGATTAATTAATTACACCTCAAATTAATGTGTTATATAATCAGCGCAATTGGCTGCCGGCCATTTTCAGAGCATCTTGAACGATTTTTTAAGACCCAAATAGTCTTGTTTCCTCTGACTATGTAGAATAGAATAGAACTTTATTGTCATTGTAACAAGTACAACGAAATTGAAGTCACAGCAGCAATCAAGAAAACAAAGTAAGAAAGAGTATAGAAAGTGTAAAAAGCTCCATAAGAAAATAGATGCTGACAGCTTGTCCATCATTGTCCAGTCAGCCAGCCTCCACCTCCACAGGGTCCAGGACTGAGCTTCTTCAGCAGTCTGTTCAGTCTCTGTCTCCTGGATCCTGTCTGCTCACAGCAGGTGAAGCTCTTCCAATGTGGCCTCGGTGTCTGGTGTTAGCTCTGTTAGCCATGTCTGTGAATAGCATGATGCTACTCTGCCCTCTGGTATTCCCTCTGTTGCTGGGTTAGCACAGCTAGCTCGTCCATCTTATTGGAGATAGATCTTACGTTCCCAATAACGATGGATGGAAGGACAGGTCCATGTCGTCACTTCTTAACTCACACCTGAGAACCAGCACGTCATCCTCACCTCCTTCATCTCACCTTGTGGGAAACATCGGGCCTTGCACCAGTTAGCATTGACATGCTACAGGCTGCTAACAGCTGATTTCACATGTAAACAATGCAGCCATGGTTGAAAGATGAGAAGAGTGGACTCTCCTCTTCTTCATGTATTCATTTGATTAGTCATGCACTACACTTTTGTAATATCCTAGAATTCAGATTCTTTATTTGGGGATGAGATTAAAATGCGATTAATTCGATTAATTAATTACAAATCTTGTAATTAATTCAATTATTTTTTTTAATACGCTGACAGTACTACTAACAAGTAAAGAAAACTCCTGCAGACTCTACCTTTAAGCACTTCTATAAAACAACAAAACAACGACTCATCTTTTTTTTTTCAGGGTGCACAGATTCTTTCCGCTGCCAAAGAACTGGGTCAGCTCTCCAAACTCAAGGTATTAGAGTGCTTTCAAATATCCTGATCTGTAAAGAGAATATTATTGTTGTTTTTAAATTTAAGCTCATTTAGAGATGTGATGTATTTTAAGGAATGAGCTCATCTGTTTGCACAACATTTGGATTTGCAGGATCACATGGCGGGGGAGGCTAAGAGCCTTTCTCCCAGGCAGTGTGCTGTGATGGACGTGGCTCTGGACACGATCAAGGTCAGTTTACGCTGCAGGTTCTGGTTCATTAGATGGGTCGTGTTAGTTTTGAGAAATGATAAAATCAGGAGGTAAATTTGATGCATTAAGATGAATTTGCTGGAGAATTACAGTTTTATTTCCTGTGCAGCAATACTTCCACGCAGGAGGCAGCGGGCTGAAGAAGGCGTACCTGGAGAAGAGTCCTGAGCTGTCCTCGCTACGTCACGCTCTGTCCCTCTACACACAGACCACAGACACACTCATCAAGACCTTTGTGACCACCCAACATGCACAAGGTGAGTCAAGCTGCTGCCACGTAACACATCTGTCATGTTTCTCCTTATTGGGCCAGCAGAGGGCAGCATGTGCACGCTGCGTGTTTTTTTCACCTGTTGTGTTTGTTGACGTGTCGTTGCTCTTTTCTCCTGATCTTTTTTTGCTGCCTGTGTCTCAGTGCACAATGGAAAGGGTATAAGGTTTACCCCTAATGAAAAAATACAGCCCAGCAGGGGTAGGTTTCCCTTACTCACGCTCTTTTTTCACCTTTATTATCCGCTGGGAGGCTCAAACCCTGCCTCATATCTATCCCTATGTCTCCTTCTCTCTGGGCTGAATGTAAGCTCACTGAAGCGTCTGTTTTTCCTTCACACAGGGTCCGGCACGGATAAACCGATAGGGGAAGTGTCCGTCCAGATCGAGCTGCACAATCCTGCAAAGGGCGACAGAAAAGTCACAGCCAAAGGTCTGTTTTTTTATCATTCAGGGCTGATTATATTGAATCTTTACTCTAAGAATCTGATCTGATTTTTCTCTTTACGTCTTCAGTCATTGGAGCCAACGACCTGAAGTGGCAGACGTCTGGCATGTTCAGACCCTTTGTGGAAATCACCATGATTGGACCGAACCTCAGCGACAAGAAACGCAGGTTTCAGACCAAATCCAAGAACAACAGCTGGTCTCCAAAGTTCAATGAGGCCTTCCATTTGTACGTAATCTTAGCCGTTCTCGTTTCTATCAACACATCTTTTTTTTTTTCTACATGATTACATTTACACTTTAATTCTCACATCTCCAAGTCATTGCTCTGATTAACCAAAAGGGACAGATATTAAAGATGATGATAAGATAAAATGCTAAATCACTGATGTTATATTGCCATAATTTATTATAAGCTTTGACGATGACATGATTGATCAAATTGAGGGCAGAAAAACTTCTTTCTCCTTGGTTTGTTGTTTGAGTCTGTTGGAGGTTTCAGCCCCTCAGTGAAAATAATTAGTCTTCAAATGGCTGAAAAATAAACAAGGAAAAGAGAAAAATTGATGTATTGAAGTACCAGTATTTTTTGTTCAAAAATCTTTTTTCTTTTTTTTTTTAAAGTCTTTTATTTTAGTCTTTGTTTATTTGTTTATTGGTGTCAGATCCCCTGACTAGTCCCTAAAATCTGACTCATGCGATGTGAGTTTTTTGGGAAAATATGGCTCCTGATATAATCTGTAGATCATCATCATCATCATCATTCAACTTTTTCACTTGATCTGGTCTTAAAGAAGCAAATTAAAAATCGCAATTTAAATCAGGCACCCCAAAATTTGTGAAAAAATTGAATTGTGAGAAAAGCAAATCGCCCTAGTCGTGCAAATTGACGTGTTTTCAAAAGTTGGAAACTTAATGGGAATTTTCAGAAATAAAGAGGAATTTTAGGAAATTTTGAGAAAACTTGGGGAATTTATATTTCCCTGGTGGTCTTACACATGTATAAATATTTAACGGTTTGTTTTGTTATAAGCTGACATGTATGCAAACATTTCCAGTGCAATATTTTTAAATGATGATGAACTAACTTTCAGGGAATTTTGGGAATTTTTCCTGAGTCTAACTTTCATGAATATACACATGAATATCTGCAATGAGCGAACATACATACAAATATGCCTGATACAACTTTTATAAATGTCACTGATCAGTTTTTAGAACTGTAATGGTTTCTGTAACAGAACAAAAAAAACCTTAAATTGTGAAAAAATAAAGAAGATTCATATATTTTCAACAGCCGAGACATATTCCTTATCTCTCCCTCCAAAAAGTCATATTCAATTTTTGTTGCAACTCCAATTTCACAAAATGTTTTTTTCACAGAAAAACAAAAACCGAAGAATTTTTACATTTATCAAATATTTTTAGACAACAGAACTCTTAAAATGTCCCAAAAAGCCAAAGCATTCACTTCCCGGAAATTTACCAGGGGTTTTTCACCCCCTTGTCGATATCAGATTTATTTATCCAGCATGTTTAAAACTTGTGCTCGTGGCCAACAAAAACATCAAAACAGTAAAACTATTACAAAAATAAAAAGCATAACACATGTATAAGGAATACCACGATTCCTAAAAACCGACCCCAGGGTCAGCATATAAAGACAGAATAGAAGGGGACCCAGAACTGACCCCTGGGGTACCCCACATGCCAGAGGGGGCTATCACAGATCATTCCTGAGAAACTGTGAGTCCCACTTTTCTCTCTGTTATTTTAGCTTCTTCCCCACAGGAAGCCATGATTGGTGTCGAAGAAAGCGTTTTCCCAGCGCTGCTTTAAAACGATGACCTGCTGCTACGCCGTTGAAATATCGAGTCTTTCAAACTCCTGTGTTGTGTTTCTGCAGTGTCCTGGGTAACCAGGAGGGCTTCGAGTGCTACGAGCTGCAGGTCTGCGTCAAAGATTACTGCTTCGGCCGCGCTGACAGGGTGGTCGGCCTGACTGTGATCAAACTAAAGGACGTCAAGGGAAACTGTGCTTGCTGGTGCCCGCTGGGCCAACGCATCCACATGGACGACACCGGCCTCACCGCCATGCGAATCCTCTCTCAGCGCTCCAACGATGACGTGGCCAAGGAGTTTGTGCGACTAAAATCAGAGACCCGATCAGCCGAGGAGGGCAGATGAGTAGACATCAGGGACGATCTCATGAAAAGGAGCAAATTATTTCCATCGATGACTCTTTTTATCAGACTCTGAAGTGTCTTAGCTGCTGTTCACTGTGTGTGTGTCTCTGCCAAGCTCACGACACACTGTCAGGTTTACCTTCCACTGTGGGAGAAAAAACATCTCATTTTCTGTGTCACATTATGTGCAGAGCTGCTGTACAGCAAACAACCACTTAGACACGGACCCACTCAACCTTCACGCTCACCAGCTGTTTCATCAGGTCGTCACCAGTTTAACCTTTTCTTTCAACCCACAAGCTGACGCCACAGAGGAACAGAGGACGCCAGACTGCCAAAAGTGTTTCCACACCCCCCCTCTGTTGTCGTGCAATAACACCACCTGAACTCTCAAACCGTGGCCCCGTTTGAATGCCTTACATCCTGAAAATTGTGAATGTGTGACGTGAAGAAAAACAAACTCTTTTCTTTCTCTTTCTATGATATGAGCCCATTTCTGACAGTTAAAAAATAAAAAAAAATAAAAAACATATAATCAGGGATAATGAAGTCATAATTACGCAACAAAAATTCATAATAATAAATTTTTTTAAAAATCAGAATAATAAGCTATAAAATTAATAATTATGACATAAAAATAAAAAAAAATGAAATTAAAAAAAGTTATAAATATCAGACTATGAGATGAAATAAAAAAAACTATGATACAATAGTCTAAATTATTATATAACAATTGAGATAAATGAGATTAAGAAAATCATTCTTTTGAAATTATGATGTAAAAATTACAAAAAAAAACAATCAAAAACAATAAAAAAGCCATTGAAATAAGATAATAATTGAAATTGAAATAAAAAAAAAATAAAAAAAATATGAGATTAAAAAATCCAATTTATGAGTAAATAAAGTCTTAATTTTAAGATGGCAATTCCAAAAACTCATAATTATGAGATAAAAAAGGTCAAAGTTCTATAAAAAAATTAATTTAAAATTATGAGATAAAAATTCATAATCTTGAGATAACAAAATAATAATTATTAGATTAATAAGTGAAAAAATTACATCAAAGAATTACAATATTATGTAATAAAAATGGAAATTATGAGATAAAGTCTTTTTCAGGATACAATTTATTATTATGACATTAAAGTCAAAATTTAGTAATCAGTTATACGCCATATTTTTTTAAATATTTTTTCGTGAAACGAGATTTTTTTATTTAATAATTTTGACATAAATCTCATAAATATGACTTTATCATCTCATTATTTTTTACTTTTTAATCTCATAATTTTGACTCTTTAAATCATAAGTATGACTCTTTTATCTCATAATTTTGTTTTTTTTTTATGTAATAATTTTGATTTTTTATCTTATAATGACTTAATACTGTTTTCTCATAAAATCAACTTCTTTTTTTTTTTTGTTTATTGATAACTGTTGGAATCGGGCTTCCCTTCTGTGATCTCTGAGTCAATGTGAAAATACTGCTGAATGAGTAACTGGTAGCTAGCGAGCAGTGCTGGTTAAGGTCAAACCACTGTTGAATAGAGTGGACATGAAGCTGTGGAAATATCGTTCTGGTTTCCTGTTTTGATCTTGTGCAGGTGATGGTTGAATGGGAGGTACTTAAACCCTTAGTTTGACCCTTCATTTCAGAGTTGATGGTGTGCCTTGCCCTGTCCTGTTGCTCCTGCTTTCTCACCACTCTGTACGTTAGAGGTGAATTTCGTTTGTATTTATATATTTACTGCATCAACAACTCCTGGCTAATGTGGCCTCGTGTAACAATGATGTTACTATTTTATTTATTGTTTTTATACGTATTTATTTTTGCCTGTTGTTGTTGTTGTTGTTTACCACTGGATACAGAAATGTGTTGCTCAGAATTTGCACAGTTCAACGTGGAGCTGCAGGTCTCAAGTTCCTTCACAGAGTTAACATGAATCAAGCAGAAGCACTGCACACGTTAGGAAGATGATCGACTTAATGTGACGTTTAGAGCTGTTGGTAAGAAATATCACGTAATCTGAAAGTTTTGACACCTACTAAATGCAGAGTTGGTCAGGAGTGTAGGACCACTCGTGGTTTACAGTCGACTTCCCGCCCATTCTCTCACAAAGCGTGTGGCCTTATTTAGAAAAGTTTCACTCGTATGTTTTTCTGGAGCTCAGAGAAATGAGGAATGACCTCTTCCCTTCCTTACGTCCAACATCTTTTCCAAGGGTTGCTCGTTTTGATAGTATTGCAAAAACTGTAAATAAATCTGAGTTTCTTTGCCATGTGTTACGTTTGTGCGAAAGATGACTTTCCTTGATATTCTACAATGATTTCAGTCGTAGTAACGTGAGATGTGCCAGGAAGCTTGTTTTTAAACAAAGGGCGAATAATAAACTGATCTTCAGAAAGGATGGATGTTCCTCTTTTTATAGTCCCTTAACCCACGATGATAAATGATGTCATTTGTTGACGAGGAGAAATGTTTCTTAGCCAATCTGTGATATAAATGTTCCTTGTGCCATTTTGTAACTGCTCACTTTTTTTTTTTTTATTTCTATATTTTCTAAACTGTTAACCCTTGCACTATCTCTACATAAGTACCATAGTCAACAAGTCACAGTTCTTGTTTTTTGTGTTGTCGTCTATTTTGTCACCCTGTAAACATTCCAGGTAATCATTTTTGTATAAAGTATTTGAGAAATATTCACAAATTTGTCTTTGTGTTTTTATTCTTCAGTACAGCCATGTAAAAAAATGATTTGACCACCTTTGAGTTAAAGTTTTAAGAGTTTAATGTGTGGGCTGGCTCGCCACTTTCTGTGTGTTATTGATAAAAAAAACAAAATTTCTGAGGTTTTTACATTAACAGCTCTGGTACTGCCAAAAACCGAGCTTTCAGGCTGTCCATGTTTGTTTTTGTCTGTTTTAGTCATTAGACTTAAACAGATCTGTTTTGTTTTTGGAGTTTGATGATGTTCACAGGTTTTCAGCTGGATTAAGATTCAGAGAATGATCCGGCCAAGGCAGGGTTCAATGTTCAGGCTCTCCATCCAGGTTTTAACTGACCTCCCCGTGTGGTAAGGAGCAGTGTCTTATTGGAAAATCCAGTTCTCGGAGTCAGGAAAGAGTTTTCCAGCTGATGGAAGAAGACTGGTTTCAGGAGTAGACCTGTATGTGACCTGGTTCATCCACAGACCATCATCGATCCACCCCCAGGTTTTTCCTGTAGGGTCAGACAGTCTGGTCTGTATCTTCTCCAGGTCTCCTCCTAACTAGGAAGTTGTCTGGAGTGGACACCAGCTCTTAACTGGATCCATCCCTGAAGAGAACCTTCACCCAGTCCCCCAACAGTCCAATCCTTGATCCCTAGCAGAGAGGACCCGGGTCTTCCTTCCTTCCTCTGTGCCCTGTGTGACTTCAGACCAGCTTCAAGAAGTCGGTTTCTACCTGTCCTTGCTGAACAGGTGACATTTCTCCACAGCACCCGCTCTTTTAAGGTCCCTGGAGGTCTGAGCACGATTCCTGACCCAGGAACTATGAGTGCTCGGTCATCTCATGGGTAGAAAGACGTTTCCTGCCTCCACCTGCTGCAGTTTGGTGGGACCATGTTGGACTCGCTTTGTCTTGAAGATCTTCAGTTTCCAGCAGTGCCAAGATGGCTGCCTTTGTGACTTCACGTAACTATTGTTTTTGCTTCATTCTTTTCTTCTTCTTACGCCGGTCTCTGAGCTCTGATTTGACCCCCAAAATGTGCTCAAAAACTCACCAACATTGGCACACAACTCACATGATACCATCACTATATGGCACTCAAAAAACACTAAAATGGCTCTGATAGGAAGTAGGAATGTCGTAGAGAGATCAAACCAATGTCAAAATGTTCATATCATTGAGACATACAAAATAGGTAGGGAGCTGGCAATTTGCCTTTCAAAATAAGAATTTCACACATTTTTGGCCTTTCTACAAAAATGATCTACTCCGAAACCATAAATGGTGTTGGCTTTAAATTTGCTCAGATGACAGAGTGGACCCTGCTCTACAAAAGCTCTTCGTTAAGTTGTTAGTCCGGAAACGGTTTTCAAATGACAAGCCCTCAAAGTTGGTGAACCCCAAAGAAGCCCTCTCAGCTTCCCCCTTTAGAATGAATGGGAGTAGATGGATCAGCTCCACGCAAGCTGCCACATTTGGGCCTCTAGACAAAAAAATTAAAAGTTGTACAGCTTTAAAAATGTCATGGATGGATTCCTGACAAAAATTCCTAAAAAACGATCCTGTTTGAAAAGCAATTTGGTCAAAATTGTGCCCTTTATGAGGAGTTGTTTGTGAAACTTTTGTCAGTTTCACTCTTCACAATGCGGCAGTTGGTGATGATGTCACACACTAATTAAAAGCTGAGTGCAGCCGGTCATGTGACTCACTGAAGGAGGGAAAATGCATGTTTTTCAAACACACACAAATGTGTTGTTTGTCCCAGAGCCGTGATGAAAAGCTTAACGATCACTGGACTTCAGGAGCTGATAGTGAAAATGTGTGTATGTTCGAGGTGGGATCACACACACACACACACACACACACACACACACACACACACACACACACACACACACACAGAGCTCAGGGTGTGTTACAGAGCTCCTGAGCACAGCTCTGATTGGCTGCAGCCGTCTACCTGCTCGGTTGTTTTACTGCCTCTCCACTCCTTCCTGCTCCCCCATCCAGGTCCAAAGATCACTGCTCTGTTTGCTCAGGCCTTCGGCTGTTAGGCACACAGGGATCCAGCTCCGGACCTGAAACTCATCTGGGGGTGCTTCTCCCACTTCCCCTCTTCACCTGTCGTCCATCCTGCGGCTGCTTCATCCAGCTCGAGGGCCCAGTTCAGCCTCCTGGTCTTCCTTTGGACTGGGTTTGCACCTGGACGGCTAGAGAGGCCGAAAACAAAGGGACGGTTGACTTTATCTGAGGCGGAAGCAGAGGAGGGGGGGAAGAGGTATTCTCCCTCTTTTGTTTCTGGTCCCGTGGTCCAGTGGGTCTACATGTGAGCCGGGTTTGAAGGACTCTTTGTTTGAGGTAATGTGGCAGATTTTTGTTAGTTTTTCTAAAATTTGGCAAAACTGGTGGTGGAAGGAAATCTCTGGGGCCGATAGCTCTCAGAGCATTGATTTTATAGGTGTGTGTGCGCGCGTCTGTGTGTGTGTGTCACACATTTGTCAAACATGCCTTATGTTTTGCTTTTTTTTATATGGACACGACTTATATTTGAACTCTTGAATCAGGGACTGGGTCAGCTCTGCTAACAGAGACAAAACATAAAAACTGGTCAACATTAAACTTCCTGCTGCCTAATGCCCTTATCAGACTCTGATCCTAAACAAGTCAAACGTTCATGGTCGTTATCTTCATCTCAGGGTTTGTGGATTATCTGCCAGAGATCTTTCTCAGGTACAAAGGGTTGAGAAGGGAGCGGCTTGATTCCTTTACCACCCTGCGAGGATGATAAACATGAAGGATCTCTACTGATATCAACTCAGGCTAGTCTGACATGTTGACTGAGGGGCTGAGACGCACCTTTATCTTTAGATTTTAATCAGAAAATTGATAGAAACAGCCCTTTTTTATGAAAGCCCATAGCTGCCAGTTAAAAACTGTTTGTTTTTTTAATGAAAGTTATGAAAATAAAAATCCAAATTATGAGATGACAAGGCACAATAGTGATAGAAAAGGTTGAAATTATTAGATTTAAAAGATTAAATTATATGATATGTCCAAATTGCAAGAAAAGGGTCAAAACTATTAAAAAAGGTCAAAATTATCAGAAAAAGGTTAAACCTATGAAAAAAGGTCTAAATTATGTACACGGGTTGAAACTATGAGAAAAAAGGTTAAAATTATGAAAAAGGTTAAAATTATAAAGAGAAGGTCAAAATTTGCTAAAGAGGTTAAAATTATGAATTGAGGTTATGAAAAAGGTTGAAATACTGAGAAAAAGGGTTAAAATTCTGAAAAAAGGGCAAAATTATAAAGACGAGGTCAAAATTATGATAAAAAGGTAAAAATTATGTAAAATGGTTGATATTATGAAAAAAGTTTGAAATTATGAGAAAAAAAAGTTTAAATTATGACAAAGGTTGAAATTATGAAAAAGGTTGAAATTGTGAGACAAAAGTTTAAAATTATGAAAAAAGGGCAAAATTATAAAGATAAGGTCAAAATTATGAGAAAAGGCTTAAGTTATGTAAAATGGTCGATATGAAAAAGGTTGAAATTATGAGAAAAAAGGTTAAAATTTTGAAAAAGGTTTAAATTGGGAGAAAAAAGGTTTAAATTATGTAAAAGGTTGAAGTTATGAGAAAAGGTCGAAATAATGAGAAAAAAGGTTGAAATTATAAAAAAAATAATAAATTATCAGATCAAAAGTTGAAATTATTCGACAAAAAAGTCATAGTTATGCGAATAAAAAGATCAAATTGTGGGATAAAAGGTCAAAATTATTAGATAAGAAGTCAAAATAGGCATTGGACACACTTTGGACATTGCAACAGAAAACTTCTATCAACAACCTTCAATTCAAAAAAAAAAAAAAATGAGATGAAGGTAAAAATTTTGAGATTAAACATATCTTTTGATTTCATTATAAAAAATCAAAATTGTGAGATCTAAAAATCAAAGTTAAGATCAAATTAGGAGATAAAAAGTCATAAAAACTGATTGAAAGCTGAAATTATGAAATAAAAGTCAAAATCAAGAGATAAAAAATCAAAATTACAAGACAAAAAAAATGAAAATTATGAGATAAAAAGAAATAACTGTGAGACAGTGGGCAGAAAGAAAGCTCCCCAAAGACAAAGCAGAAGCTTTACTCTGAAGTTTTCTCTAGCTGCTGTTAAATATGATTAAAGAGCTCACACAGACTGGTGGATTTACCAGTACAGGGACATGAAAAAATGTGCAGTTAATCTATTCTGGGTGGTCTGTCCAATGTGTTTAATGCCATAAAAACACGTTAACAGAACTGATCTGGGTCATAAACAAGTTGGTTCCTTGTCAGTCTGTCTACAGTTCCTCCTTCCTGCTGGCGTCCTGCTGCAAATAAATGTCTCTTTGCTTCATTTATTAACGACTTTTGTTACGACTTTTCTCCTTCTGTCTCTGAAGGTGTGAAACATGAAGAGCTAAAGATGGGGTCAGCGGGGTCGTACTTTGGTCAGCTGTGTGGGCAGCAGCAGAAAAAAGGTGAGTGTCATTATGTGTAGTTTCACTTTGTACCAAACAAGTTTAGTGACTTTTCCCTGTAAGAGCTCCAACGTCTCCATCCTTCTTTTCCCAGAGGAGGAGAGACGCCTACGAGCCAACGACAGATCTTTCAATCTGTCCTTCCATTATGTTGTGAGTAAAAACACCAACTTTCCTGTGTGCTTGAAAAACTGTGTCAAAATAGAGAGAATAACATAATTTTCCCTTTTTCCACTTCCCTCTACTTCAGAACAACGCCATCAAAACCTCCAAATACAATGTTTTCACCTTCCTGCCGCTCAACCTCTTCGAGCAGTTCAGGAGACTCGCTAACGCCTACTTCCTGTTCCTCATGGTCCTCCAGGTAAACCGCTGACGGCAGAAATCGTCTGGTTTTGCAAATCTCATTTGAACAAATTTACAAACTGTGTGTTTCCTGTTCACAGCTGATCCCTCAAGTCTCCTCTCTGTCCTGGTTCACCACGGCGGTCCCTCTAATTCTGGTCCTGTCGATTACAGCAGTCAAAGACGCCAGCGATGACATAGTGAGCGAAATGACAACAAGAAGTGATGATGACGTTATTCTGGGAATTTACTTCTAAACCCATCAAATATTCATCGATTTATTGTGAATTTTTCTGCATCATTTCTCTTTCCTGTGTTGTTTTTGCAGAACAGACACAAAAGTGATAAAATGGTGAATAACCGCACAGTGAACGTCCTGATCAACGGAGAGTAAGTTGGATTAGAAACACAGTCTGAGGAGTCATTCACAGAGTTTAAAGGTTTAGTTTTGTGTGTTTTTTTTTAATTCTATCATTTTTTGTTTTCTCACAGACTAAAAGAAGAAAAATGGATGAATGTTCAGGTTGGAGACATAATCAAACTGGAGAATAACCAGTTTGTCACAGTAAGTTATCTCACTGAAGAAACACCTGATCAAAATTTTAAGAAGAGACAGACCGATATATTATTGTTAGGGCCGATACCGATGCTGATATTCAGTATTCAAGGAAGTCGATAACGGATATTTGGGGTCGATATTCATTTGTCGTAAAAGTGAAAATATTGGCGTCAAATTTTAAGATAATACGAACTCCAACACTTAACTTTGTTTAAAGCCTTTAAGCATATGTTTATCAAACAGCTCCCAGGCTCAGCAGCTGTCTGATAAAGTTAAATGAAAACTTAAAATAAAAAAACTCCCTAAAGTTTTCCACAGGAAGTCAAGTTTTCCAAAAAATGTCACCAGATGGGTGATGGTGCTGTGGGTGGGACAATGCTGAAGACAGAGAGGAGCAGCTGGGTTAGAGCCGAAATAACACAGTTTCAAAATTTAATTTAGTATCAGCCACCGGGTTTAGAAAAAAGGCGGATGCCGATATGCTTCAAAAAAGTTTGAAGTAGAGTTTCAGAATGTAAAAATTTGAAATGATAGATAGATAGATAGATAGATAGATAGATAGATAGATAGATAGATAGATAGATAGATAGATAGATAGATAGATAGATAGATAGACAGACATTTTACTTATCCTGAGGAAAATCCAAGAAATGGCAACAATACAAAGAAAAAAAGTTGAAAACAACAGTTAAACTGAAGGAGGCTGCTCATGAGCAGATCAGACGTCATTCCTCTGGAGGAAGTCCTTCGCAGGCGGTAATTGTGAGCTGCAGCGTCGTCCTGTTGAAAAACCCAGTCAGTACCACACAGACTAGGGCCCCACAGAGAACCAAACTTTTTTCACCTTTCTGAAAAAGTCCAAACGGCGAGTTTGTGGCGTGAAGGAGACGAGGCCTTTGAAGACGTTTCTTAAAGCTCTTCTCTCTCAGATGGCGTCTGATGGTTATCGCGGTGCAGTAACAGCCATAATTTGAGTCAAGGATCATCCCTTGCCAATCAGATCCTCTGGTTCAGCTCTGGTGAAATAGTTTTGGGATCTTTGAAGAACTCCAAAATGGCTGTCTGAATGCGAAAGATGGAAAGGCGGATGGAAAGAGAAAGCTTTTTTAGCCTTCGCCATCAGGAGGTCACGACAGAGGGAAAACCTGAGAGGAAATCACATGAATCCACAATTTAGGGCAGATTTGAGCTTTTAAAGGCTGAGATCTTACACTTGTTTCTTTTCCCCTTAAGTCTCACTTTCATTTCTTTTTTGTGTATTATGAAGCTGTACTTGAAGCCTTTGTAAGATCCAACACAAGTTTGATTTGTGCACCTTTCAGTTGGTCTTTAAATTGTGATCAGGAGTGTTTGTTGATGCTTTCAGGAGATTAAAAAAACAAGTTTATCTCATTTTCTGATCTTCAAAGTGGTCGACACTGAAACTCACGTTCTTCTCTTCAGGCTGATCTCCTGTTGCTGTCCAGCAGTGAGCCTCTGAATCTGGTCTATGTGGAGACAGCTGAACTGGACGGGTCAGTACACAGTGAATCTGTGTGTGTTCACATCGTGTGTGAGTGTGTGAGTGACACATCCTCTCCGTCCTCCTCAGGGAAACCAACCTGAAGGTGAAACAGGCTCTGACTGTGACCGGGGAGCTGGGAGACAGCATTGACGCTCTGGCTCGCTTCGATGGTGAACAACCCGCCCTCTGTACATCTTTGTGCATCGCTAGCTCACACTAACTCTGAGCTTCTGTCTCCGTCAGGTGAGGTACAGTGTGAACCTCCCAACAACCGTCTGGACAAGTTCAGAGGAAACCTGACGGTGAACGGACAAACGTACGGCTTGGACAACGACAAAGTGTTGCTGAGAGGATGCACCCTGAGGAACACAGAGTGGTGCTTTGGTCTGGTCATTTTTGGAGGTAAACGCCCAACAGCTGATTCATTCAGCCATTATGGAAGATCTTTGAGTCTTTAAGATGCTCGTTTTATAGATCTAATTCAAATTTATGCATTTTACCTCTGAATCTGTCCCCATTGGTGCTTAAAGACCTGTTTTTCCTGTGACGCCTGTTTCTGACCAGGTCCGGACACAAAGCTGATGCAGAACAGCGGAAAGACAACTTTCAAGCGGACCAGTATCGACCATCTGATGAATGTGCTGGTGTTGTGTGTGAGTTCAGCTTTCACACACACACAGATTCACATTAACTGAAGACCTTGGTGTGAGCTGATGGTGCAGCTCAGCGTGTTTCTGTGCCCAACGGCAACAAGCCCACTTACCTCTGATTGGCCAGCCCCCTGGAGGCCTGTCAGGGATAGAGAAGCTATTAGCAGACCTAGGTGTTGGAGGCTGGTGACCCCATGTGGTCTTGAAGAGATCCCTAAGCAGTGATCTCACCATTTCTAAAGTCTCTGGTCTTTGGAAGCTCGAGTGCAATCAGATCATTTTGATCAATTCACAGAATCAAGGATTGCTACAAAATATGAATTTGTCCATGTACATCCATGTTGAAGATCTAAGACAGTGTAACAAACCCTCGTTAATTCATCTTTGATTCGTCAGATCTTTGGTTTCCTGGCAACAATGTGCAGCATCCTGACTGTTGGCAACGCAATCTGGGAGGCAAGAGAGGGCTCGGTGTTCACCGTCTTCCTGCCTCGAGAGCAAGGGATCGACGCCCCCCTCTCCTCCTTCCTCACCTTCTGGTCCTACGTCATCGTCCTCAACACGGTGGTTCCCATTTCCCTCTACGTCAGGTACGTCCCAACACGTAAAAACCAGCGTGGTTAACACTAGGCGTTGAGTTAGAGGGGTTTGTCTGAACTCTGCGTCTCTGCTCACCAGTGTGGAGATCATCCGTCTGGGGAACAGCTTCTTCATAGACTGGGACAGGAAGATGTACTACCCAAAGAGCGACACCCCAGCCCAGGCCAGGACCACCACGCTCAACGAGGAGCTGGGCCAGATCAAATACATCTTCAGTGACAAAACGGGTACTCTGACGCAGAACATCATGACTTTCAACAAGTGCTCCATCAACGGGAAAGCTTACGGTGAGCTGCCTCACTTTGACCAGAACCATAGAGCTGGATGGACCAGTTTGGACCCACTTCCTGATTGTGGTTTCTCATTTCCCAGGGGAGCTGTTTGACTTCGCTGGACAGAGGGTGGAAATAACTGAGGTGGGAACAGCGAACGGTTTCTTCTTCTTCTTCTTTATGTTTTTTTTTTTGCTGTGCTACTCTTTAAATTTCATCTGCTTCTCACAGCTCAAATTTTAAACCATTCAACTTCAGGAGACGATAGCTTAACCTTTTTGATTTATTCAGCTTTTTTTGACAAAATTTTCCCATTTAAAATGAATGGGAAACTTCAGCTTTACCGCCTTAATCCCCCTAAACTTTGAGATGCTAATACTTCAACATACTTCCACCTACAGACCTTATTTTTGCTCTAAAATCTAAACAGATCTTTTGGCTATTAATTTGTGATGTAACTTTTAGATATCTTCGATAGTTTATGAGATTTTACTGTTTAAGCAATACAAACTTTCACAAAAACTGCTGCTCCAAGAGTGCTGAGACATTACAACTTTCTCGAACAAACTGCCATAACTTCGACAATCTTCACTCTACAAACATAAAAAAATCATCAAAACATTCCCTGGCTTCTTCTTAGCAAAGTATTAGCCAAAAAATGCCCAAATGTGAGACAAAACCTTCCCAAAACCTGCTATAATGTTATTTCCGACCTCCATCTTCAGCTCAGCTCCATTTGTTACTACATTTGTAGCTCGCTGTCATGTGCTCATTTCTGGCTCTACAGACATGTGAAACATATCTGTGTTCATCCGACTTCATATTATCACGATGTAACTGTTTTTCTTAGACAGCTGCAGCTCTCCACAGCCTAACAAGCAGGTTACCATGGAAACCTTCCATCTCACACAGCGGTTTATACTAACTAATCAAAACACCCAGGAACAAAGACACAAGTGTGCACACATAAGAACTTTTACTTGTATTCATAAACTGATACTGATAGATTTTTGACTGTTTGGTAACACTCGTATCACCGTCACACGTCTGTTTCTCTTTGCAGAAAACAGAGAAGGTGGATTTCTCCGGGAACCCGCTGGCTGATCCAAAGTTCGTCTTTCACGACCACAGTCTAGCCGAGACGGTTAAAGGGGGGAACCCTGAGGCTCAGGCCTTTTTCCGCTTGCTTGCTCTTTGTCACACAGTCATGCCTGAGGAAAAGACGGAGGGTGAGCTCCTTACACTAACTGTATGGCACTATGGTGCCTCTAGATGTCATACCTGTTTTTAGCCTTTACACTCACATAGTACATCCCAGTTGTTCCAAAATACTTTAAAATAATAGAAAAAACCTAAGGAACCAATAGCAGCGTTTGAATTTGTCATGTGACCCTCTGGAGGTCAGGGAGAATCCATTGTTTGCAGACTTTCTTGCAAGGACCAACTCGGCCAGTTCTCTCCTCAGTTCTGTCGTAGCTATACTTTTTTTTTATCAGGCCTTTTTCAGTCTAGAAAAAATATGTTTCTCTTAGACAAGTAAAGCTTAATCTCTAAAAATTTAATTTACTTTATTTGCTAATTAATTTTTGTAATCATGTACAACGTAAATGTTGCCCTAAGGCAACTCTGTACCGTTATAGATTGACCATGAGAACATGTTGGTGTTGTGTCTTTGGGGTTTACAGACTGTTCGAAAACAATTGGTAATTTGTGTGTGTGTGTGTGTGTGTGTGTGTGTGTGTGTGTGTGTGTGTGTGTGTGTGTGTCTACAGTTTACTACTAGATAGATTTGATGTTAGTTTCAGTAAAGTTCAGCCTATAACAGCACAGTGAAGACAGAGAGTAGGCTTTACTTTTGCTTTGTCTACAGCACTCAGCTAACACTGGTTAATAATGGCTGATACTGGCTAATGCTGCTAACACTGGCTAATACTGGCTTATACTGGCTAACGCTAGCTTATACTGGCTGGAACTGGCTAATACTGGCTAAAGCTGGCTAATACTGGCTAATACTTGCTTATACTGGCTAACACTCCATTGGCAGATTTTTTTAACCTTATTTTATCTTTAAAAAACTTGAAATTAGACATTTTTTGGTCTGGTTGGGTAAATGTGGCTCAGATTAAGTCTTAAAAGATATTTTCTACTCAAAATAAGACAAAAACACCTGAGAAGATTTCAGGTTTTTACAGTGCTGCAGACAACATTCAGACATAAAAATCTTATAAAGCAGATTTTTTTTTTTTGTTTTTATACTTTTTATGGTAATTATGGCCAATACTATCCATGTGTTTTGAAAAAAAAGTGTTGAAATATAAAATGAATAACTGTCTGTTTTTTCATGACTTACCATTATGGTACAGTGTTGTATCTATACAATTTTTTTATTTTGAAAATTTCTAAAGATGATGTTAATTTGATCTATTTATTTGATTAAAAAAAAAAACAAACACTCAGAACATTTTTTTTTCTACTGGCATCACTTTGCGTACCATAGAGGGTTTAAAGTTTAAAAAAGAAACCGAAAGTCAAAACCTCTTCGTATTTTGCATCCAAGTGTATGATTTATTTAAGTCTGACCCACACAGACCACCCCACTGTAGAAACTACACGTTGCTTTCATTTAATCTCTTTTTTGTCTTTTTTTTTCTGGTGACAGGAGAGCTTCACTACCAAGCTCAGTCTCCTGATGAGGGAGCTCTGGTGACTGCGGCGAGAAACTTTGGGTTTGTGTTCCGGTCGCGCACGCCAGAGACCATCACGACCTGGGAGATGGGCAAAAAAGTGACCTATGAGCTTCTGGCTGTTCTTGACTTCAATAACGTCCGCAAGAGAATGTCGGTAATAGGTAAAGTAGCCGCAAAAATGCATATTCATCATATGGATAAGATCATTCCTACCAAGGCTGCTAAATTTAAAGAGGGGGTATTATAGTTTTTTTTTTTTTTTTTTTAAATCATCCATCTAGTGCTCCTGTAGTGTCTGTACATCTTTCTCTCACTGGTGTTTTGAAAAACCTTATTTCAGCCTCTGTCTGAAATGTTTCCTTTAAGCTACTATCTCTTTAAGACTCTTTGCTTCACAGACCCCCTTCGCTCTGATTGGCCAGCCCTCCTGAGGGCTGTCAGGCTCTGTATCTTGGTGTTTGAGGCCCACATCTCCAACATATCATTGAGTTTTGAGATCCTCATCATTTCAGCGTGTCTCTAGAAGATTTTGTGATATTTTGATTTTTTCAGGGATATTTGAACACACAAGTATAAAGTAGTTTGAAATATATGGAAGCACATTATCCCCTCTTTAAAATGACCAAATAGTTTGTCTTCTCGTCATTATTTATGTAAAATAACAGTAAAAGGGATCTGGCCTCACTTAACGACTTCCATCCTGACCCCTAGTGCGAGGCCCTGAAGGGAAACTGACTCTGTACTGTAAAGGAGCCGACACCATCATCTTCGAGAGACTTCACCCCTCCTGCAACAAACTAAAGGAGATAACCACGGGACATCTCAATGTGAGTTACGACTCTGGGGATCACAGTAAAATGTACTTTCAGAAAAACCTGTCCAACGCTTTGCTCTCCCGAAACAGGAGTACGCCGGTGACGGCCTCCGTACTCTGGCTCTGGCTTATAAGGACTTAGACGAGGGCTACATGGACGGATGGAGACAACGACACCACGAGGCCACGATCGCCATGGAGGGCAGGGAGGAGAAACTGGACGAGCTTTACGAAGAGATTGAGAAGGATCTGCTGGTGAGTGACAAACTTAATGCTTTGAAACGTCACCAGGAGATTTTAACAGAGAAGGATGATCAGCTTCACTGCAAAAACTGCAAAAACTGAAATCTTATCAAGTGTTTTTGTCTTGTTTTTAGTATAAATAGTCTTATTATACTTAGATTGAGCAATTCAGACCTCATTTTTGTCTTTAAATAACTTGAAATCAGACATTTCATTCTGAACTGGTCAGATGAATGTGGCTCATATTGAGTCTAAAAAGACATTTTCTACTGAAAATAAGACAAAAACACTTGATTTGAGCTCAGTTTTTGCAGTGATCTTGGTAAGAAGAGCAGAATGTACTGTACATCCTGCTTGAAAAGACAGTCACAGACCTACATTAAACTTTTTGACTTGTGTACCACCTTTTAAATACAGTTTTAACCTAGTTTCCCCTTGTACGGCCAAGAAAAATCTCAGGAAGTATGTAAAATTAACAAATGAAAAGAAATATTTTCCTCCGGATATTGAAGATGATTTTGTAAATCACTTTTTTATTTTCTTTTTTAACTGTTTCCTCATTTTTTCCAGTTGATTCGTCTCGTTTTAACCATCGGTCTATTGTTGTCCCCCTGCCCCTGCCATTGTTAGCAACTGTCAGTGCTCTAAATGAACAACTGACGTCAACAGACTGGAGGAGGCCGTGTAGTCCAAGCTGTTAAGCAAATAAAATATTTTACAAATGAACATTCTCAATTTAGAAATGATGATAAAGTTGTTTTTAATCAGATTTTTTAAAAATTTGTTTTGATGCAATGTTTATTAAAACCCTCTGGACCCCAAACCCGCGGGCGGGTTCAAAACGCACTTATTTTCAAATGCCTGGTATGTACAAAACGTTTGTCCTATTCAAAAGCTCTAAAAAGTGGTGTTCTCGTCAGATTCTCAAATTTCCGACGGTCCCTGAATGCATCATACGTGACGTCAGCAACATGCTGAGAACCGGCGGGAAAGAACGATGATTTTTGTAAGGCTGCCATCAACATCACGCTTATTCACCCGTCCTCTTTGAAAATCTGTAGAAAATCAACCGTTCACTCTAGCTCAATTCTGTAAAAAACAGATAATTTTACACTTTTTACTGCTTTGAAAAAGCTCTGGGGGATCGATATTTGTCCTGTAGTTAAATCTAAAGAATTCTTTGAAATTTGCCTTCAATCTCCTTGGTGTCATGTTTCAGCTTGGGGCTGCTCTGCACCAATCAGCAACAGTTTGTGTGTTCAGAGCATGTTAAACTGAGAATACTTCACTTTTCTTTGATCCAAGACTTGAATTAAGTGGTTTGTACATAGTTATTTACATTTTTCATTGTTTTAGAGTAAATATTTAATTTCGGCCTTTCTTTTTTTTTAAATAGTTTCTTGCATTCTGGTTCCGTTATGTTGCTGAAACATTGTTGAGTTACATCTGGCGAACTGAGCTGAAGTTCATTTAACAACATGATCACTCTTTACTCTGTGATTCCAGCTTCTGGGAGCCACAGCTGTGGAGGACAAACTGCAGGACGGCGTGCCACAGACCATAGAGCAGCTTGCTAAAGCTGACATCAAAATCTGGGTGTTGACTGGAGATAAACAAGGTAAGAATCACATTCACTGCAGAAACTGAAACCTTATCAAGTGTTTTTGTCTTATTTTATATAAAAATTGTCTTATTATACTTGATATGAGCCACATTCAACTGATCAGCCCACAAAAATGTCTTGTTTTAAATTTTTTAAAGGATGAATTCAGTTTGGGTGAAAAAAAATCCTCATTATTTACTAAAATTGAGCTTGTTTGATTTTTTAATTTCCAGAGACGGCAGAGAATATCGGCTATTCCTGCAACATGCTGCGAGAGGAGATGAAGGAGATTTTTATTGTAGCAGCAAACACAACGGAGGAGGTGAAAGAGGAGCTAATGTGAGTCAAACAGACACAGAAACCTGCAGCTCATGATGAAAGTGATCCAGAGGACCTATTATACATCATGCACACGTTAAGATTACTGGATTTTTTCAATTATATCAGCACAATTTGGAGCGTAACCTGATTAGATGAAGGTTACCTGACTTGTATGGAAGATTAGGGCCACTGAAAATAAAATCTTCCACATTTTCTTATTACTATTTTTGTTGGAAAAAAAAAGTTATTTGTTTTTTTTTTAAATTAGAAAAGAAGTAATAATTTTAATTCAATTATTTATTCATTTATTCATTTATTTAATTTTATTATTCATTTATTTATTTATAATTTATTTATTTATTTATTCATTCATTTATTTATTTTTTCAGTGGCCCCAATCCTCTTCAATAAACTTGAGACAGGGATTGATTGCTTCTCCTTGATAACCCAGGTGTTGCAACTATGTTTTTATGACACTAAAATAAATTTATTTATTTATTTATTTATTTGAGACTGAATTTTTGTACACTGAATATATTTGAGGAGGAATTTTTTAATGCAGAATTTTTAAAAACTATATTATAATATTATTATTAATATTTTCTGACATGATTATTATTTTTTTTACATTACATTTGTTTCAACATTAAAAACAAATCAAAGGCCAGAAAAAATGGTGCTAAAATTCGATGGTTTTTAAAATTCAACGTCTTACTTAGATGCCGAAAAATTCAGGGTTAAAAAATTCATATTCAAACTCTGATGGCACAGAAATACTTCCATATTCCACTGCAGTAATTTTAGACAGTTAAAAAAGAAAACACCAGAAAAGCTTTTTGCAAACTCAAAGACAAGTTTCACCTTGTTTGGTTTCAGAAAAGCAAGACGAACAATGTGTCCAGGATCTGCTGATGAGCCGTCTGTTGAAAAGTCTCGCTCAGGCCTTTTCTGGATGGAGAGGACTGAGACTGTGCAGGACGAGAAGGTGGACGGAGAGTACGCCCTGATTATAAACGGACACAGCCTGGTAAAGCATTGACTCACCTTCATTAATCTAACGTCCATTAAATCAAACCGTTTACCCTTCATTCATAAAAGATCGGACTGTGGGGAAAGGACTTTCTCCTCAGTGCCCTGTTATAATGTCTGTAGTGGACCAGGTCTAGGACCTGGTGTGACCCTGACTCATGATTCCAGTACAGTCCTGTGATCCCCTCTGACCTTTTTCCTCAGGCTTTTGCTCTGGAGAAGAACTTGCAGCTGGAGCTGCTGAGGACGGCGTGTATGTGTCAGACTGTGATCTGCTGCAGGGTCACCCCTCTGCAAAAGGCTCAGGTGGTTCAGCTGGTCAAGAAATACAAGCAGGCCGTCACTTTGGCCATTGGAGACGGGGCTAACGATGTTAGCATGATCAAAGGTGGGTTTTTTCCTTCTGGGTAGACAGTAAAGACAAAACAAAACATGGCAGGACAAAATTAATGAAATCTGTCTGTCTGTCCGTTAGCGGCTCATATCGGCGTGGGCATCAGTGGTCAGGAGGGCATGCAGGCAGTCCTCTCCAGTGACTTCTCATTTGCCCAGTTCCGTTACCTTCAGCGCCTCCTGCTGGTGCATGGTCGCTGGTCCTACCTACGCATGTGCAAGTTCCTGCGATACTTCTTCTACAAAAACTTCACCTTCACTTTCGTGCATTTCTGGTACGCCTTCTTCTGCGGCTTCTCTGCACAGGTGAGAAAAAAAAAAAGGCTAATAATAATAATAATAATAATAATAATAATAATAATAATAATAATATAATCTTAGTAATAATAATAATTATAATAAATAAAAATAATAATAAATAATAATTGTAATAATAATAAAACATCAAAAACAACAGTAGAGTAATAATTATAACAACGACAAATATGGAGGACTGCTAAAATTAAAAAATTATAAGTGAATTTTTTTTAAAAAAATGCATTGTTAATTAGATAAATGAATAAATAAAAGTAAAAAATATACCAAAAAAGTGCATGTAGAATTAAATATCAATGGATGAGTAAATAAAAGAGCTTTTTATTAAAGTATTTATATTTTGTTTTATTTTCACTTTTATTTATTTCTAATTTTGGCAGTTTTGGTCTTCCGTAGACAACTACAACAATAACAACAAGACTAAAACAATAAAAATCATTACAAAAACAACAATAACAATTACACAAACAGCAACACTAACAACAACACTGACAATAACAATAACAATAACAACAGCAATCATTTCAACATCAACAAGAATAATTACAACACTTATAATGACAACAACAAATCAATAACAATAAAATAGAAAATATTTACAAATCTTTAAAAATGAAGTCCTGCTCTACAGTTTGAGACAAACCAACATGTTTCCTGACTAAACTAAAATACCTTTTTTTCTCTCCTCTTCGTCACAGACCGTCTATGATGAGTGGTTCATCACTTGTTACAACCTGGTTTACACAGCGCTCCCTGTTCTTGGCATGAGCATTTTTGATCAGGTAAACACACTAAAGTTAAATTCAGCTTTTTTTTAATTTTTAGCAGTTTTCGCTCTGGCCTGCTCCTTTCGTCTCTCTGATCGTCTCCCTCTGCCTCTGCAGGACGTCAACGACCGCTGGAGCTTTCAGTACCCTCAGCTCTACACTCCGGGCCAGCTGAACCAGTACTTCAGTAAGAAGATCTTTGTGCGCACCATGATGCACAGCTGCTACAGCTCCCTCATCCTCTTCTTCATCCCGTGGGCCGCCATATACGACACGGTGCGGGATGACGGCAAAGACATCGCCGACTATCAGTCCTTTGCTTTACTGGCACAGACCTGTCTGCTGGTTGTGGTTAACATACAGGTGAGAAAGGTGTCCAGCATCACAGCGTGCTGGATGAGCCAAAGTGCAGTGGCTTCTTGTAGCTTAGAAAAATACTATAGAAAACAAGACTTTTCATTTTTCTTACAGAGGGTTTTGATGATTAAAGACACTGGCACTAAGAAATTCATAGGTTCACCTGTAGCTAACCTGTAGCTAACCTGCAAGTTTTATGTCCCTGGTAAAAGTAACAAGATAATAAGATGAGTAATTTATCCAAATATGTTATCAAATTCAAGCATTTCTTTAAAAAATTTGAAAGTTTTTGCAAATTTTTTAAAAATCCAATTTTTTGTAATATTTACTTTTTTTTTTTTTTAATTTCGAACCTTTACTCAGTTTCAGCAAATTTTTGTATTTTCACTCTTTTTACGATTCTTACGTTTTGTATTTCATTCTTTTCCAAATTCATTAAATTCCAGTTTTTAATTTTTTAAAAAAATCTTTCAAGTATTTTTTTTTTTTTTTTTTGCAAAACTTTGCAAATATTTGTAATTGTTTTTTTTCTTAAATTTCTTACATTTTTATTTTGAAATTTCCAAAATTTGAAAAAAAAAAAAATTTTAAAGTCTTTTTGGCATATTTACATTTTTTTTTAGATTTCAAACCTTTACTCAGTTTCAGCATATTTTTTAGATTTCAAACTTTTTTTTTTTAATTTTCAATTTTTTTTAAATTTCAGAATTTCTTCCAAATTCATACAATTCAATTTTTTTTTATATTTGTAGATAGTTTTAAAATATTTTTTTTTAACTTTGCAAAATTTTGCATGTATTTTTATTTTTTTTTTTTTTTGGCATTCTTTCATTTTTATTTTAAATTTTCAAAATTAAGAAAATATATTTATCTTAAAATCTTTGTAGAATTTTTGATTTTTTTGTTTTCTACTTTTTAAAATTTTTTAAATTCTGAAATTTTTGGGGAAAATTTGAAATTTCTATTATTTTTGTCATTTCTGTGGATTGAATAATTAATCAAAGCTTAAAAAAAAACAAAGACATCAGATGTATAATTTTCAATTCAACAACCTTATATTGAAGATAATTATTCACTAGATGTCATCTATGTACAGCATTTTATGCACTTTTTAGTCTTTATTGTGGAAATAAATTAGATATTTTGGCTCCTGAATGACTTTTATCCAGGTGAGCTGAAGAAAAATGGCTCCTATAAAATTAAAGGTTGTGAATCAACATGCTCATTAGATTAAATGACATGTTCTGTTTTTCTCTAAACACCGCCTGCAGCTGTGTCTGGACACCCATTACTGGACAGCAGTGAACCAGTTCTTTGTCTGGGGCAGCTTAGCAGCTTATTTCGCCGTCACGTTCACCATGTACAGCAACGGCATGTTCTTCATCTTCACCTCCATTTTCCCCTTTATTGGTGAGTACTCTGACTCTGCTCTTTGATGGAGGCAGCTCTTCATTTTTAAGTCAAATATGTTCAACTACAGGACACTGTCCCTGCTGCTGTGTGTGTGTTGTGTTCGTAAGTATAGCTCCTTTAGTCCATCATACATCACTGAGGGATGTTAAATCCTTTTTATTACGTGTTGATCTGCAGGTACAGCAAGAAACTCCCTGAACCAGCCTAACGTGTGGCTGACCATATTCCTGACGTCCCTCCTCTGTCTTCTGCCGGTGGTGGCTTTCCGATTTATCCGGATCCAGATCCGACCAACAATCAACGACAAGGTGAGGAAAGACTTCAATCATGTCCTTCTCATGGAAACAGTGTTAAAGTTAGAGTCTGCAGGAGTTTTGGTTACTTTTCTGTAAACACAACATTCAAACTGGGCTCCTCCTCCCTGGCTGATGTAACCAAGCAACATCCAGGCAGAGGAGGGGTTGATGCAGACACAGACACTGACACACATGCATACAGACATTCCCACATTTTGGACGTAAACATATTTTCCACTGTTTGGTAATTCTGAGATAAGACTGGACTCATGGCTCGTCCCTGTTTCAGGTGAGACATAAGATGCGGAAGGAGGCGCTGCCAGCTCCTGCACTTCGCCGCCCACCTGTCAGGCGCATCAGCACCCGCCGATCCGGCTACGCCTTCTCCCACACCCAGGGCTACGGCGACCTGGTGACGTCTCGAAAGTTCTTGCTGAAAATCCCCCTGAGGACTCGACCAGCTCTGTTCACACAGACGGACTCTCCTCTGGCCCAGAATCAGCCGCAGCATTACCGCACCATCATGGAAGAGAGGGAGGAGTCACAGGGGCCCACACAGGGGCCCACACAGGAGGTGCTGAGTGAGTGAGCGCTGCAACCGTGCAGCAGCAGGAGCCGCAGCGGGATGTAAACTAACTGATTTTCAGGTACAAGAGAAAATGCCAAACCTGCGACAAATTTATCAAGAGCTTTAGAAAGAAGTTTACTTTAAAGTGTTGTTGATAACTGATGGAGAAAAAAGTAAATAAATTTAAAAAAAATTATATATATAGAAATAGAAAGAAATACAAAATGCAGCTGTGAGGGATAAATATGTCAAACTTTAAACTGTGGTTGGATTCACTTTGTTTCATACACATTCTCTTTTTTAACTTTATTTTGTGTGAACGACTGATTTTTATGTTAAGTTAAAAATGTGAACCATGAAACCATACTGCCTTAAAAAATAAAGATAAACTCAGAAATCAATAATTTTGTGTAATCGCCTTAAAGTGTTGTAAATATTCAGGGTGACAGAAACTCATTTCAGTTCCATTTAAAATCTACAAAAACTGTTTTTATTCTTCTGTCTGCACATTTTAACGCATATGTTTCAGTAATAATGTTTAATTTTGTCTACTGTGAAATTTATGGAAGCCCATTTCCACCAGTTAAAAAAAATAAAAACACAAAAAAAACTTGTGAGATAAAAAGTCAAAACTATAGCTTTTAAACTCATTATTTTGATTTTTTTTTAACCTCATAATTATGAATTTTTAAATCTCTTCTTTTTATATAAACTGGCAGACATGGGCTTCCATAGAAATTACTTTTTTGATTGCTTAAACTTGTATAACTGCTTTAAAGGCTAAGTTAAAGGCTAAGTTTAAGGTGCAGTATTTCCATGCCACCAGCGGGGGTCAGTGTTGTACATTTAACCATGTTTTAAGAATCCTGAAGGACATTTGCATGGACTTTCATTTTTCAGTCCTGTCTTTACTATTTGTTGGTTTTATTTTATACTTCTTATTCCATCACTTCTTATTTTTTAGGCTCTAAAATGTAAAAATCTGAAATAAATCAATTTGATTGACGTGTTTAGTCATTTCTTTTATTCTAATACAACAAAGAAAAAACAAACAGATTTAAGGGGTAACAGATTTTATAGACAGAGATTGAATCAACACAGAGAGACACAGAGAGAGGTGAAGTGGAGACTCTCCACATGAAAAGGGAAAAACAATGATATGTGTGTGTATAAATACTCAACATACAGGGAGAGAACTACAGCCATCTACACTGTGTCTTTGTACACAAAGCTACAGCGTCTAAGGAGGACAAAAATGTCCCATTATGTCAATATTTTGTATCCTGACCCCTTTTAGGAAGAAGCCTCTTCCAGGGTTGTTTGCGTTGTGTCTGCAGCTGAGTGCAGTTTTAATCTTCACCAGCACACACACATTTCACACACAGGCAAACTGCACTGCTATATCTGCACACCCACACAAACACAGATACAGGAAACACCTACGAAAAGCATCACTGTTGGAGGAAAAGCTGAGCCTTCAAAATAAATGGTTGATATAAAGACTTGTGAATCCTTGTTACCTTTGACTCACCGGTTTCTCTCTGTGACAAGCAGCAAGTGACTCGTGTTGAAGGTTTGACGCTACACGCTTTGAGTCCAGCTAAAAAAATCGATGAGACGATATCAAAAAGCTGCACCAGTTGATCACCAACGACGCTCAAAGTGTTTTTCAGTTCCACACAAACAAAGTTTGACAGGAAGTCCAGCCCTTTGGATGATCACCAATACAAAGTCATGACTATTTATGGTTACTTGAAGAGCAGCTGACTTACAAGAAACAATTTTATGGGGTGATAATATGCCCTATTTCCTATTTCCTTAACGCATTCATCAGATTAATCCCATCGTCATAGTTAATATGATTAAAAATTTCAACTCAATTAACTCATCTGCTGAGAATCACTCAAAATCCTTGAAGTGCCTCTGCTAACACATTCACTTTATCTACCAAAAGACAACACTTCCTCTCATGGACACACACACACTGACAATCTGAACAATCATCTTACATCGACAAGTTTATTCATTCTTATTTTTGATATCACATTTTGTTGTAATGTGTGCACATACAAAACAATTAATGAGGAAAATAAACAGAAATGCTGTCAACAGGAAAACGGATAGTTTCTCATTTTTTTTCATCTTTTTTTAATCTTATCTCAAACCTCAGGCATGATGCACCGTTTTTTTCCAATTACACATTTTCAGTGGAGGGTCCTTTTTTTTATCAGCCATGAAAAAGACTCTCTGGAGAGCTGACTCCACTTCCTCCTTTCTTTGAGGGACAAACGTAAACAAAGTCTTCGTCAGTTCAGAGGTCAGTACAGCCACACAGCGCTGTCTGGAGTGACACAGACTGCAGCAGAGGACTAACTCTGAGCGGACCATGATGGAATATTGGTGAAAAACACGATTTATTGGACGATTGACGCAGTTTTAGGAACGGCGCTGTCTATGCCCCAATGAATCCCATTATACGGACGTTTTGGATCTAAATATCTCCCGAAGCACTGCTTGGATCAGGAAAGCCTTCTTGGTGAGTATTTTGTTCTACTTCATTCTATAAACAATGTAAAAGCTGTATAAACCAAACTTATCCTTTAAGAAACGCGTGAAAGGATTTGAATGAATAACTCCTATATGTATTGGAAATATAAACATAACCCATAAGTTATACACCAACGAGCTACAAAAAAAAAAAAAAATCAGTTTGTTCCTTGTTCCTTGTTTGTTACTTTTACCTTTATTTAACCAGGTTGGTCCCATTGAGATTAAAAACTCTTTTCAGAGGAGACCTGGCCAAGACAGGCAACCGCAAAAACACAAAGTTACAGACAGGAAGCACAAAAGAGACAAAGCACAGTCCATAAAGCACTAAGTAATGGATTAAAATCAGTTCAAAAACCAAGAAACTGCTTCTTCTATGTATGTCAGTGTGTGTGCGTATGTGTGTGAGAGAAAGTGTTGTCTTTAAGTAGAGCGTGTGGTGTTAGCTGTGTCTAAATAAAGGTTTACATTTGACCTAAAAGAGGGACCATCCCCAGAACATTAGCATGAGTGAGAGGAGGAGACATGATCAGCTCACATTAGCATGTTGCAACTAACCTTGGTAACTGGTCATCTTTCTATCTGTTAGCATAGGGATAATCGTTAAATGCCCCTCTGCCCCAATATTACCTAGTTTGCGCCAGCTGTATCTGACTATCATTCATGCCGAGTATTTCTAGTCTAAAAAGTTAATACACCCACAAAAGCAGATTAAGATCTCATCTGTGATGAGTTTCTTCAACGTTTCTGATCCTCTTATATCACACCTGGGTGTTCAAACCCAGGGCCTTTCTAAAAACCCTTTGTGCATCATCAGCCAGCATGTTGAGGAGAGAGTTGAGAGCCCTGTAGGTGGCAGTAAAAGAGAGGCTCATTGCTGCTGGGATTCCCAGTAAGGGAATGAATCTGGTCTCTTCTTCTAATGCCATAAGTGCATATGTCCCAGTGATCACGGCGAGTACCTTCGAGATGAGCTCTTTGGTGATTTTCTGCCCAGCCAGTGGTGATGTCATCACTGCTCTGAGATCACTCAAAGGCACGCCTGTGTGGTGAGCAAGATTTTGCAGAGACTGATCATCAAGACCAAGGGTAGTTTGGAACTCTATGGCAGCAGCATCCAGCATGGCTAGGTCAGCAGCAAAAGAGATCCCAGGAACAGGTGCAGATGCTATGCCTGCAGAGGCTAGGCTGACAAGCTTTATTTTCTCTTTCAGAGCCTGTTTCTTCTCTTCAATGACCTCACTGCTGATGTTTGGCATGGCTAAGAGAAAGACATCCCTCTTGTGTTCAGGAAGTTCTCTCCTCAGAGTCTCCTCCAGCCGACGGAAGTCATAGAGGCGGACATCAAAGCTGGACACCAGGAAGACTTGGGGGGATTCAAAACCCTCTTTCTGAAGACCTAATTAACACACATGCACACACACATGCACACACACACACACACACACACACACACACACACACACACACACACACACACACACACACACACACACACACACACACACACACACACACACACACAGAAAAGAAGGAGAAAAAAGCTCATTTTTAGTCCAACAAAATGAAATCATAATTAAAGCTGCAAGTGGCGTTGGATGGGTCCTTGCATTCTCGACTGCCCCCCATGCTGGTCCCCCATGCTGGTCCCCCATGCTGGTCCCCCATGCTGGTCCCTCATGCTGGTCCCATGGTCCCTCATGCTGGTCCCATGGTCCCTCATGCTGGTCCCATGGTCCCTCATGCTGGTCCCATGGTCCCTCATGCTGGTCCCATGGTCCCTCATGCTGGAAGTCTTCTTACCAGGTTTCATCCCTTTATAATGTGTGTGTGAAAATCAGAGCATTTTCCCGCCTTCAGTGAGTCACATGACCAGCTGCACTGAGCTTCTAATCAGTGTGACATCATCACCAACTGCTGCAGCAGTAAAATTCACAAAAGTTTTGCCAACAACTCCTAATAGAGGCCACAATTTTACCCAAATTGCTCAAAATATGATAGTTTTGTAGTAAATTTTGTCAGGAATCTATCCGTGTAATTTGTAAAACTGTACTCATTTTACTGTTTTGTCCAGATGCCCAAATGCGGTAGCTTGCATGGGCTGGAGGCTTCTGTCCCATTAATTGTAATGGAGGGAGCTGAGAAGGCTTTATGGAGGGCTCGTCATTTTAAAAACCAGGTCCGAAACGTCAAAATCCTTAACAGCTTTTGTACAGCAGGGTCTACTCTTGTCTGTCATCTCAGCTATTTTCAAGCTGATACCACTTGTGGTTTTGGAGAAGATAATTTTTGTAGAACAGGCAAAAATGTGGAAAAGTCTTAATCTGAAAGGCAAATTCCTGCATTCCTGTGCCAGATAGGTCTTCTGGGCCCCTTGGGTAATTAGTGCGTCTCAGTGAGACAAACAATTTGATGGTGGTTTGATCTCTCCACCACAATCCTACCGCCCACTGAGCCGTTTTGTGTTTTTCTTCAAGTGGCTAGGTGGCACTAGAGAGAAAATTGTGGGATGTGGGGAGTCAAGTTTGGTATTTTATAAAATCTTTTGTCACATGTGAGTTGTGTGCCAATTTTGGTGAGTTTTTAAGCATGTTTAAGGGGTCGAATCAGAGTTTAAAGACCAGAGGAAGAGGAAGAAATGACAATGGGACAAAAAAGTGTCCTTCGTGAACAAAATACCTGGTCCTCAGTGAGCATTCTACTTTCCACTGAACCAGCTTTGATTAATGTGGTTAAAACATTCTTTAGCAAAGAAATGAGAGGAAGAGAGCAACAGGCCATAAACAAACTGAAAGAAACTTAAAAATTCACAAATGATAACCTTACCCTGAACGCAGTAGTTCCTGATCTTTTCCAGGGTTTTCTCTGCATCAAAGTTCTTCTGACTTCTCTCCTCATCTTGCAAATTGTGGTCAATCTTTGAGCGAACAAAGTAGAACTTCTTCCCCATCCTCCGAATCTCCTTGACTAGTTTCACGTCATTGTCTCTGAAGCGATCATTTGAGATGATGATGAAGAAGTCAAACTTCTCAAACCCCACGTGCTCCAGATACTCAGCAGCTTGAAATTTCTTGGTGCCGATCCCAGGAAGATCCCAGAAGGTGACGTTGGGGTAGTTTAGGTGAGGGTACGCTTTAACCTCCATGGTAGTTTCTTCACAACCAGTAGGAGCAGCAGCATCATCCCTGTTGTCTATGCCTCTAATGGCGTTGACAAAGGTGGATTTACCAGAGCCAGCCTCTCCTGTGATGGCTATGTTCAGGGGAATGTTCTTCTCCTTCTCTAGATGCTCCTGGATGAATGCAGCTGCTTCAGCAGGACTCCTCTTCATTGCTTCTTTAATCTCATTCATTAAAGCTGGATTTTTAGTGTCGTCAGGTTGTTCCATCTTTGCAGTCCCTGTAGGTAAAAAAAACACAGGTTTGCACCTTTAAATTCTGAATATCGAGAGCGACACCAGGTACATCCAGACAAAGCAACATCATGACAACCTGCTGAAAGGAATCTGTCAGGTTTCTGATTTCAACCACCCCTGGAGTCAAAGTGACAGAAATGTACAGCGAAAGAGAAGAGACATTTTTGATATTACTCTCAGTTTATCTGGAGAGCTCAGATTGTCTGCTGGTGACTGGACAGACATAAGAACCAGAGAAGACACTTCAGAGAGTTGAAATAAGTGTATGTAGAATTGATTTAAGAACAATCTGACTAAAGCAGATAAAAACCTATAATTTACTTTTGTTTATGTTTATTTTCCCTAGTTTCAATCATAGACTGTATAAACATGGACGTAGTCTCCCCGATGTCACCCGTCTGTTTCTGAAACAGAAAATGAAGCAGATCGGCTATCACAGCCATATTGGCAGTGGTAGGGGCTTTGCGTACAGCTATAGGGCGCCTGTTGGTCACGTGACCCTGAACTGTGCCACTTATTGGGGGAACTCGCGATCTTAATATCCTCCAAACGGCCAAGTTAGAAAAAAATTCACCCCCCGTTCAGTGGGAGCTGATAGTAAAATTAGCGATTCAGTCAGAAGACGTTTTTTGAACCAGGCTGTAAATAGGATAATTTCTGCTTTGAAAACAGCTTTTTTTGGCTTGGTGTGTTTGTGACTTCTGCTACTTCAGGAGCCAGTATTGTCTCATGTTCTTATGCTGCGGCCACACCAAACGCGAACTCGTGAATTTATTTGCGCGAATCGCCTGTAACGCGCCGCATGAACGCCCGAGTCTGGGCGCTGGACTATTCTGACAAGCTGAGGGGCTGACACGTGTCAGTGTTCACTGTGCAGGCGTAGTGGAGAGCCCAAGATACCAAAATTAACCCCTAACATCCCATAATATGCTCTCAAGCGCCACCTAGGCACGCTAAAACAGCTATAGCAGCCAGTAGGAATGTCCTAGAGAGATGAAACCAACGCCAAAACGTTTGTCTCATTGAGACGCACGGCAGGGCCGGAGTGAGACTCATTTTCAGCCCTGGAATTTCATACCTCAGACCGGCCCACTTTATATCATGATCTATTGTACTAAAATAATGTGATCATAACTTTACATGTTAGGAGCACTGATTAGAAAAAAATATATATGTACATCCTGTGACTGAGGGCGAAAGTCGTCAAAACTATCAACAGACACATCTTCATCTGTCTCATCCCTAACTTGTGGTTCAGGGTTCTGCTGCTGCTGAGCTGCTGTCTCTGAAATCAGTCTCAGAGTAGACTCTGCTCTCCCTTTCACACTCCCTCCAGGTTCCATAAACTCACCTAAACCTGTGCAATAAGAATCAAGGATAATAAACAATAAGATTTTGTTCAGTGGCAAAATATGCAGGTCTATTGCATCTAACATTCATCTTATTCATTTTCAATCGTGTGCTTTGTTTACCATCTTACTTTTGATGATAAAAAGGGCCACTACTCATATTTGGGCACAGAAAGTGATTATATTAGAACTGATGCTTGCTTGTTCACACGCTCTGTTACAACAGCTCACCTGTTTCTCCAAAACTGAAAGCAGCAATCCCTTCCTCATCACTGTCCCCTGTGACTTCCTCTGACATTAAATCACGTTTTATGTTGTGTTGTCTCATCACATGGTGCAAGCTGCATTTTATTCAACATCTTGCCTAACCAGTTTCATCGCCATCCTCTGCTGTTTCAAACTGTGAGCCCGTCGATGTTTTATTTTTATTTTTTTTTAAAAGATGCCATTTTTGGTCATTTTCCAGCGTCATTTTCCAGCGCTTTCCTATTTTTAATTCTAAGCCTCTCCACGCCACCCTTGCTATTTTGATCCATCTGGCCGGCAGTAGCTACGAGCTGGCTCGTTGCACAGGCTCCGACTGGAGGAGATAATTGTTTTTAGCCTGCACGGACGTGCTGTTACGTCAGGATGCATCTGAGAAAAAAAAAAAAAGCTGCCGATGGAGACGGGCCACAGGGACAGCGGTAATAGCATGTAGGTAAGACTCATTCAGGGCCATGAATGAACACCAAACCAAAATATTGTAATAATATTAAAAAATGTGTATCACCACCGGCCCTCATGGCCCAAACTTCAGGCCGGCCCACCGGGAAATGTCCCGGTCCTGCCGATTAGCCACTCTGGGTATGACGGACTGGCAGGAAGGCCCTGAGGACCCGTCTAATGCTACTTGCAGCTTTAATTCCTCCTGAGATGATAACAGCATCTCAACATGTGTCTCTCCTATTCTTCCCACAGCATTTCCCCACACGCTGACACTTCACAAATATCCAGTTGCCCTTCTACATTTCAAGGTAGACTGGGCAACACATGAAAAGCAACCAGAACCCTCATAGCGCGGGCGTTGGCCGTGTTACCGAACTGGTTGAGTGAGAAAAAAATACCAACAGGTAAAGTCACCTAGAGCAGACTCAATGCCACAGCTTAATATCAAAGCAGAGTAATATTAGTTTCGACTTCACTGTGACTGAAAATGTGACAAAGAGTGAGATATTTCCAGTGTTTGAGGCCAAAGAAAACAGTGGAATATTTGGGCATGAAAAGACTGAGAAGTTTGTGTGAGGATAAAAAGTCTTCTGCCAAAAGGAAAATTGTAAAACTAAGATCATCTAAACTATACCGTTGAACAAAAACTAAAGTGTGTGGTCAAACAGCTATGGATCGAGTTACTAGGAAAACACATGAAGCAATGAAACTGTCCCTAAACTTAGATTAAACTTTGATTCAAACATTAGAGAAGCAAGCTGCATGAAAGCAGAAAGCAGAAAACTTGTTTTGCACAGCTTGGGGAAGTAGAGAGTTTGAAATCAAAGAAAAAATCTCTGAGCACATTTATAGTTTTCCCTCTTCAATGAAAGTTTCCCATTATACCCAAACAGAACAGATTAAGGCACCGTACCAGTGTGTGCAGGCTGACATGAATCCCCCCTCTCTGTAAAAAGCTGAGCCTTCAAAATAAACGGTTGATAGAAAGACTTTAATCCTCGTTACCTTTGACTCACCTGTTTCTCTCTGTGACAAGCAGCAAGTGACTCCTGTTGAAGGTTTGACGCTACGCGCTTTGAGTCCAGCTAAAGAAATCGATGAGACGAAATCAAAACGCTGCACCACTTGATCACCAACGACAATAACGCTCAAAGTATTTTTCAGCTCCACGTAAACAAAGTTTAACAGGAAGTCCAGCCCTTTGGATGGTCACCAATACAAAGTCAAGACTATTTATGGTTACTTGAAGAGCAGCTGACTTACAAGAAACACCTTGATTTATATGAAACAGAAAGTTACACACCCTCACCCTGGGAGTGACAGAAATCCTGACCTCACCATCTTTCCATATTTTGATCTTTTTCATGGCTGTTAAAAGAGATCATCCTGTGGTTTGTTCTGTTTTTGATGAAAATCTTGAGTTGTTTAAAAATATTTGGTGTAGGCTACTGAATATTTTCAGGGGCTTTCTGAGACTCTATCGCAAACTTTCACACAACATATTCACTTTACATTTACAACTTTAATTAGCGAACAGATGAATAAGTGCTGTTATTTGCTGCTTTATGATCCTAAAATGTGAGATTATTATGTGTGGTCCCCAGTTCAAACTGTTCATTTTGTATTTAAACACATTAGACTCAAAAAATTATAATAAATATATTAAAGAAAAAAAAAATCCAACTCCAAATAGAATGGCTCAGACAATGACACACTTTAACTTCAGTCGGCCCCATTGCAGTGAAAGAACAAGTTTTTTCTGTGGTCCAGCTCTTTAGGCAAGAGACGAGCAAAAGTGCCTGTGGTAAGGCACACTGATTGGTTGTTTGGAGAGCAGCTGACTTACAAGAAACATCTTGTTGAAAAGTAAAAGCAACAAATTAATGAATCAATAAAAGTTGAAAACTGAAAAAAATTGAAGTGTCATGCTATATCCCCTGCAGGTTGCTAAAATTATGTTTTCACATTCATTTTATTTATATAATTTTATTTATTCATTTATTTATTTTTAATTTAATTTAATTTAATTTATTTTAATTTTTAAGGAAATAAACCATACTTGAATTCAGCAATATTATTTATTTACTTATTATTATTTTTATTTATTTATTTTATATATTTTTTTATTGTAATCTATCTTATTATAACATATTGTTTCTGTAAACCCATTAGCTGCTCTCACACATCTCTTCCCCCGCAGATAGTTTTTAACCACATCCATCAGCCACAGTCTCAAAAACCAGCATGATTTCTGCTCCATCACACTTTCCTTGGTCCGAAAAAATGAGAACATTCTTAAAGTTTTCAAAACTCTAAACTGAAAATCTTAACATTGTTTTGTTAAATGTTATTATCCCCACATTATAGTCGAGTCAGATCATTCTTTCATCTTTTAAATCCCTCAGTACATAATATAATACAATATCAATTTTATCCACAACAACCACTCTTTAATTCAGCACTCCTATGAAACAGCACCTCCCAGTGGTAATCTGTGGTAATGGCAGGAAAGTGCCTGAAAACTCTGGGTTAGGGGTCTAAATATATTTTTTATTCAAATCTAGAAGCCCAGTATTTAATTTTAACTTAACCCAAACTGCTGCTGTTTTTACTCATAACTCTTTGTATTTATTTCATGTATTTAGAAGGTCCTCAGCTTTATACACTGTCTGAAAACACTCAGAAAGCCATACAATGAAACTCCGTTCCAAGTGCGGTGCTGTGTAATTCGTGAAATGACGATAACAGAAGTCTAAGTCTGAGAAATGTTTGCCAGAAAGGTTTAAAAAACAGAGTCAACCTGCATCAACTCAACATGTTTTTATGTGATATGCTGTATGCTGGTTTGTGCGTTAAAATACCACCATCTAGTGGTCATTTAACAACACTACAGCATGGGCATTGACTCAAGCACCTGAATTAAAACACAGTTTGTTCAAATGAGGCTCATGTTCACAAACTGCACTTAAAAATGAATGTTATAAGGAATAAATGCAATGCAATGTTGATTACTTTTCAGTGGATTCAGTATCTACTAATTGTGTTAAAAAGGCTTCGTAAAGATACGTTTTTATTGTTCTAAAGTCATGAGTTTGCAGAAATATCAAAAGATTTTAAAATAATATATATATTTTTAAATAAAGGGAATTGGCAAAAATCACAAAAAAGTTGAATTAAAAAATACAAAAATTGAAATAAATAAATAAATAAATAAATAAATAAAATAACAAAAATGATTTAAAACATGTGCCAAAAAATAATTTATTAAATATTCAAAAGTTTTCAATAAAAAAAAAAAATAAAATATGAAGTTAAAGTTTGAAATTTAAAAAAGTGCAAATATTACAAAAATTTGATATATAAAATAAATGGCCCAAAATTTTATTATTTTTTAAAAGGATACTTAAATTTGATTACATTAAAGGATAAATGGCAACAAATTGTTAAGGCATGATTTTATTTAGTGTCAGAATCTTTAATCATCAATTCCCTTAGTAAGAAAAATTAGTATAGCAAGTGTTTTTGCTATTTTCATTTTTATTCCATTAAAATGTGATTTCCAATTCAGGTTTTCATCAACAAGGACACCTAGGAATTGGAGTACCTTCTATATTTACTCAAACATTGATGTTTTTATCTTTGTTTGCAAATATCATGAAGTTTATTTATTTATTTATTTATTTATTTATTTATTTATTTTTAATATTAAGGGATAACTTGTTTGCATCAAACCACTGTCTATATTTTTTTGTTTTCTTTCAATCACTTTCAGCACACAATCTGAGTTTTCTCCACTGTAAAATAAAAGCTGGTGTCATCAGCTAAAAGAATACATTTTATTATATTCAGATACAGAATGAACAGTTTTGGTCCCAAAACAGACCCCCGGGGTACTCCACATGTTAATTAACATATATCAGATTTTAAGTTATTTATTTTATTTTCTAAAAAGCTTTTAACCCACTGTTGTAACACCCCTCTTACTCCATATTTACGATATTCACGGGCCGTCGATGTAAACGATTTGCCCTGAATCCATACTGAAGTATTGGACATTGCAGGATATATACTGGCACACAAAGCTAAATAAGCCTGGATCTGACTGGAACACATTTGTTATGAGTCTGAAAGCCTGAACCTGTGTTTGGTAAACAGGTTTTAACACTACCATGTCTGTTCAGCAGCTCTCTGTCCACTCCATCCTGCGTTTTTCCTTCCCTCTGTGGTTTTGCATGAACAGGAAAGCTCACCCACGCGTGCAAACACAGGCCTCTGAATGTTAACTGTCACTCTGCTTCTAATGATGGGAAAAACGATAAAAGCATGCCGACCTGGAAAGTCATGTTTCAGCAGAAATGGAAAAATTAATGAAAAAAATAATTTGTGTGTGTTTTCCTTTCCTTAACTGAGCGTTAGTGATAAGAAGCAAAGTTGACTTAAGGTAACGGGTAAAATGTGATTTACATTGTGGAGGTCCTGCAGAGAATATGAACGCTGGCTGCCAGCCGCCTCTCCATGATTGCCCTGGAAGAAAGAGGAGGAGGTGGGGAGCGTGGATGGAAACAGAGGAAAGACAAATTAAAGACTTACAAGCCACCAGCTGTTTATCAATTACAGCGTGAAACGGAGCCCTTCATCGCCAAGCTCCTCAGGAAGCCCGCAAAAAAAAACTTCCACGCTGTTAATTCAGAAAAGATGATAAACTTTACTTTCTGCTTCTCCTTGCATGATATTAAAGTTCATTACCAGCTCAGCTGAGCCCTCTGCTCCAGCCAGGCTCTCTGAAGGAGCTGATTTACATATCTGGCAACCTCACTTCGGCTTCTTGTTGTCGGACACTCGGTTAATAAAGCTCATTTACATTCAGCGAGACTGCAAACAAAGAAGAAGAGACTGCAAACACGGTTATCCACTCCCAGTGGGTTTGACATGACCAAGGGTCTTCAACCTGTGGCTCTGGCTCCCATGTGGCCCTTTGGCTCCTTTGCAGTGGCTCCTTGTAGCTTTAAAAAAATATTATTGAAATAACTGTTTGTTTGTTTTTTTTTTTTTTTACTTTTCTTACAGAGGGAATAAATGATTAGATACAGAAACACTAAATAAAATCACATATTTACATTTTGAGAGCCGCATGCCTCAAGTTCTACAGCCCTGGTAGGATAATAAGATAATGAGTTATGCGATCTTTTTTAAATATAAGTAATCAAAGTATTCTAATTCAAGTATTCTTTGAAATATATTTGGCCTTTTTGTAAATATTTAAATTGAATTTTTTTCTTTTGGAATATTTGCAATTTTAAAATTTCAAAATTTATCTTCATTTTTGCATCTGTTTGCAATATTTGCAATTTTAAAATTTCAAAATTTACCTTAATTTTTGCATTTAAAAAATTAAAAAAAAAAAAAAAAAAAATTTAAATACTTTAAATTTTGGCATTTTTTTTAATGTTTGTATTATTATTTATTTATATATTATTTATTTATGTTTGCAATTTCCTTTTTTTCTTCAATTTTTGCACATTTTTGTTATTTCTCTCTTTTTTGTATTTTTATTTATTATTTTTATTTTTTCATTTTTCAAATTTTAAAATGTTCTCATTTTTTGAAGAGTTCAACTTTAGAAATATTTTTGGAATTTTTGCAATATTTTTAATTTCATAAACTTCTTATGATTTCAAAAAACTTCTGAAATTTATGCAAATGTTTAAAATTTCTAAATGTTTTGCCATATCTGCAAATTCAAATAATAAACCTAAAAAACTACAACATCAGACGTACAATTTCATAAATTAAACAGCCTCTAAGTTAAGATAAATATTCACCACATTTTATCAATGTATAGAATTATATACACTCTATAGTTTTTATTGTGAAGTTTAGGAGATTTTATGGCTCTGGATCAAATTTGATCCAGGTGAGCTGAGGCAAAATAGCCACTGTGAAAGTAAAGTAATGTTTTGAGTAAAAGACAAAAAAAAAAAATAGCATGTTTACTATTACTGAGATTAATAATTATTTTAACTATAAAGTGTTTGAATGTTAAACAGAAGTTTGGTAAAAGAAAGAAAGGTTTAAGAACAGACAAGAATGACTATACAGTTGTTAACTTTATTCCCTATAGACCAGTTTTCATTTTGACAGCAAATTCTGATTTGCTGTCAAATTTTTGAACAACACACCATTTAGTTTAAGCCATATTTTAGTCATCTAAAACGTTTTAGTCTTAGTCTGGTTTAAGTCTTTTTGCAGCATCTCTCTCTTCTTTGTCTGTTTCATGTAATTTTTTTGTCTCTTTTTCGTCATCTTTGTATTTGGAGTGGATCATTACTTTGTGTGGCTCATTTGTTGATAATGGACACCAAACTGGTTTTATCTTCAGCTATCTTTTGCTCCTGTGTTTGTCTGGAGATCCTACATGTAACCATGGCTGCACTGTTTAATGCTAACTGGTGCTAGGCCAGATGTTTCCCACAAGGTGAGGAGAAGGAGGTGAGGACGACGTGCTAGTTCTCAGATGTGAGCTAAGAAGTGACGACATGGACCTGTCCTTCCATCCATCGTTATTGGGAACGTAAGATCTATCTCCAATAAGATGGACGAGCCAGCTGTGCTAACCCAGCAACAGAGGGAATATCAGAAGGCAGAGTAGCATCATGCTATTCACAGACATGGCTAACAGAGCTAACAGCAGACACCAACACCACATGTGAAGAGCTTCACCTGCTGTGAGCAGACAGGATCCAGGAGACAGAGACTGAACAGACTGCTGAAGAAGCTCAGTCCTGGACCCTGTGGAGGTGGAGGCTGGCTGACTGGACAATGATGGACAAGCTTTATTTGTTGACGAAAGCGTCTGTTACATTACGTCACAGTCTTCATCATCATGTCTGACTTTTAATTTAGTTTTTACTCAGTTTTCTGTTTGTTGGGACTGTTGATAATGAGAGGCCCATGGACACAGACAGGAACCAGGAGCTGTTAAAATGTTCAAATATTGAATTATCAGTGTGAATGAACAGACTTCACATTACATTGGATGTTTACATCTGTCATTTTTTCAGACATTGTTATTTTGTGCTCGAATGAGGCAAAGTTGTGCCTCAATTTAATTACGCCCTGCCCTCTGAAAGCTTCGCCGTGTTTGGGTTGGATGGATTCAGTATTTATCCTCTTATTATTTGGCGCTGTCTGTCACAGATAAATGAGTATGGGCCTTGGCCTGAGCTCAGTGACCAATTTATAATCTGTCCCACTTTTCTGCACTGCACAGCGTTACTGCCAGACACAGATACACAGACATCCGGCACAAATACTCTGCAAAAAGTACAAAAACCACCATTCAAGCGTTTATAAACCGTGGTGTGAAATGATAATAAGTCCATAAAATCAGAGCAGCTCTCACCAAACATAAAAGCAGCAGAAACGTCCGGATGACAGAGTGGCAGGCAGGCTCTTTATGGCGTCTCTGGAACAGCCACTCCATCCTGTTAGAGGCAACAAATGTCAGTCCCAACTCCAGGCGCGTGAGGATAATAAGTTGAGCAAACTGTGCTCGACTTTCTTCATAAAACCACTGAAGCTCCCTCCACAAGAGGTAATTAGTGCTCCGTCATTTTTACAACCACTTCAGCCGTGAAGGAACAGCTGCTCCATGGGAGAGGGGCCGTTACTTTCAGGGGGGACGTGCGTGGTGATGACAGGTATACCTGCTGCAGGTCGGATAGCGGTGAGTAAATCTCTGCGCCGTTCAATTGGTGGCTTCCACTTCCTGACATGTGCGCCGCAGCCAGTAGAAACGTTGGTTCACCTCAAATGCCCCGCCCAGGGGCTCGCACAGGGGCCCGCACAGGGCGTAATCAGCTTTGACGTCTTTACAGTATAAACAGGGATCCACTCAGCCTCACAGCGTGTCTGTGAGAAAACAACCTGAAGTGTTGAACACAGGATTTCAGAGTGAAACTAATTTATATGGATGTCCTTGAGGGAATGGAAAGAAACTATAACGTTATTATCCTCAGACTTATTTTGCCGTAACTCTGTTTTGATCTGCCTTCCTGAGCTGATGCTGTGCTACTGTAACATGTGGGTGAATGTGGCCCCTGATAACAAGATAATGAGTTGGGTAATTTATCAGTGTATATAATCAAACTTAAGTATTCTTTAAAGAATGTTGAAATTTTGACTATTTTTAAAATACCATTTTTTGTGATATGTGCAATTTTTAAATTTCAAACTGTTTCTTTTTAAATATTTTTAAAAAATAATTATTTTATAATTATTTTATTTTTAAAACATATTTTTGCAGATTTATTACATCCTTTAATTCAATATTTGATTTTTTTATTTTAATTTGTTTCTTAATTTTAACAATGTTTTTAAATTTCAACATTTTTGTTAATTTCTTTTATTTCTATTTTTTTTAATATTTTGCCAATTTTTAAAATCACAACATTTTTAAAGTTGCAAATTTCTGTAACATCAAAATATTTTGAAAGTATCCAAATTTTTTAATAAATTATAACACTTTTATTCGATTTTCTAGTTTAACAGCCCTAGGAAGATAACAAGATCATAAGTTGAGTGATTTATCCAAAAGGGTTATTAAATCTAAGAATCTTCAAAAAAAAAAAAAAAAATGTAATTTTTGCAAAATTTTAAATTATAAATTTTTGTGTAAAATTTGCAATTTGCAATTTTTTATGAAAAACTTTGACTGTTTTTTTATTTAATTTTTTTAAATTTAAAACTTTTAACTCCAGTATTTTTAATTCAAAACTTTTCGATTTTTTTTAATGTAATTATTTTTTCCTTAAAATTTTTGTGACTTTAATTTTTTTTTAATTCTTGAAAATGCTTTGAATTGTTTTTAAAGATTAATGAAATATATGCAAATTTTGAAAAATCTTTATTTTCTTTCTATTTTTTTTCCCGTACTCATTCAAAAAATTAATTTAATGTAAAAAAGTAGGAGATCAGATGTAAAACTTTATAAATTCCCCAACCTTATAGTTAAGACAAATATTCACCAGATTTCAACTATGTTTAGAATTTTATACACCCTATAGTTTTTAATTATGAAGATAAAGTAGATTTTGTGGCTCTTGATCAACTTAACTCCAATGGTTACCCTCATTATACTATTATGCTCTACTACCCCAATGTAAACACACACAGATGAGAATAGTAAAGAGATAATGTTGAATTTCCGTACGGACTCTTAACTGGAGGAATGCATAACCAGTACTGGTGGTTCTAGCTCTGCTTGTGTTAGCCACATGCTAACATAAGCGGAGCTACAAACTACATGATCCAGTGGTTAACTTAGTTGAGTAAACTGTGCTCATGTGTGACTGTAAACATTCAGCTTCTGCGGCAGAAATGAACAAAACATGAGGCTAAACTGAAATATCTGTACAGCTTTGACCTCTGTGACCCCCTTTTTGGCTGTCTGTGTTAATGTGGAGCCAGCACAAAGAGTCTAAAGACACTTTTTATATTCACTTTGAGAGAAAAACACCAAACCCACAAAGGCTCATTAGGGACTAAAGGCTGTTTTAGTCACAGCAGCGAGCTGTAAACTTTAAAGACTTAGAGCCGAATGTTAAAGATACCCTTTCACTTTTTAGGAACACTTGTTTCACGGTTAATAGAGTCTCTATTCGTCCTTTGGGGGCGAAGAGGAAGTTTCTTTCAGTGTTCGTTCATTAATTAACACCACAGCACCTGGAGAAGAGGTGTGTGACTGTGGTCAGACAGGAAGTGTGAATTACACACACAGAGCTCAAACAATGGTTTCTCACTGTCGCTCCTCGCTGTCAGCACAAAGAGGCCAATCAGCTGTGTGTGTACACACACCGCCGCCGCACGCAGCGACTGCAGCAACTTGCCCTTTCAGATAAGCTAAACAGAAAAGTCAGGGGCCTGCGAGGCTGCATGAGAATGAAGCAGATACAAACAGGAATATTAAAGAAAGATGAATAATTCAGAGGGGGAGGAAAACCTGACAGACTGACAGAGTGTGTTTGCTGTTTCATGTGAAGAGAGTGGAAATATAACGGAAACCAGGCGGATTTTAAACATGACGTCAGGATTGCAGATATTTCTGTCACGCGTTGGAGGGAACGTCAGGATAAAACCATTGTTTACCTCAAAGGGCTTCAGTCTGTTCAAGGTGAAACTTTTTAAAAACAATTATAAAAAGGGAAACGGGCATCTCTCTGTGATAGATGTGATTTCCATAAATGTAGCATAAACTGAAGACGCCTGCAGAACAACCCTGAGTTACATCCTTTCTAAGGTAAAAACATTTCAAATAACCAAATATTACTGCACAATTCACAAAACACTCCAAGACATCTATCTGAATTTACAGGTAAAGGTGACATGCAACAACAACAACAACATGCAGAGCACATCAACAATGATAAATAGAAGAGGAAAGGTCAGGCGGAAACGTGAGACAGAAACCCAACGAAAATGTCAAAACACTGAAGAGAAGAATAGAAAAAAAGAAAGTGAGAGAAAAATGAAAAAGACCAAAACATGGGGGGAGACAGAAAGAAGGAGAGAGGGGAAAGAAGAGGTGAGACAATATGAAGAACAAGGGAAAGACCTGAAAAGCAGAGTTAGACACCAAATAGAAAGACAAAGAAAAGTAGGAAAAAAGAAAGCATGTAAGAAAGAAAACATGGTTCAAAAAAGACGGTAAAATAAAAAGGTAAAGGAAAAGTTTGGCAAGAAGGAACTGGGAGAAAAAGAAAACACAAGACAATGAATTAGGGTTAAGGTTAATTGGGTTTGAGTTAGTAAGGTTGTGATTAGAGTTAGGTTTTGTGGGATTAGGGTTATTAGGTTAAGAGTAAGCTTGGTTAGAGTTAGCAAGGTTAGGGTTTGTAGGGTTATATTTTGTGGGAGAAGGCAAAGAATTTGTAGGGTTAGGATTAATTGAGTTAGGGTTAGGGTTAGCAGGGTCTGGGTTTGTACGGTTAAAGTTTGTAGGGTAAGAGTTTGTAGGATTGAGGTTAATTGGGTTAGGGTTAGGGTTTGTAGGGTGAGAGTTTGTAGGATTAGAGTTAATTTAGTTAGGGTTAGAGTTATCAGGGTAAGGGTTTGTAGGGTTTTGATTAGGGTTAGGTTTTGTTGGATTAGGGTTAGGGTTTGTAGGGTTATATTTTGTGGGAGTAGGCAAAGATTTGTAGGGTTAGGATTGATTGAGTTAGGGTTAGAGTTAGCAGGGTCTGGGTTTGTAAGGTTAAGGTTTGTAGGGTAAGAGTTTGTAGGATTGAGGTTAATTGGGTTAGGGTTAGAGTTATCAGGGTAAGGGTTTGTAGGGTTTTGATTAGGGTTAGGTTTTGTCGGATTAGGGTTAGGGTTTGTCGGGTTACAGTTTGTAGGGTAAGAGTTTGTAGGATTAGGGGTAATTGGGTTAGGGTTAGAGTCAGCAGGGTAAGGTTTTATGGGAGTAGATTTAGAGTTTGTAGGGTAAGGATTAATTGAGTTAGGGTTATCAAGGTTAGGGTTTGTAGGGTTGTGATAAAAGTTAGGTTTTGTGGGATTATGGTTAGGGTTTGTTGGCTAAGAGTTAGACTGGGTAGGGGTCAGCGTTACCTGGGTAAGAGTTTGTAGGGTTATGACTAGGGTTAGGTTTTGTGGGATTAGGGTTAGGATTTGTAGGGTTACATTTTTTTGTGGGAACAGTTTGTGGGGTAGGAGTTTGTAGGATTAGAGTTAATTGAGACTGGTTTCAAGATGTTAGGGTTTATAGGATGAGGTTTAATTGGATTAGAGTTAGAGTTTGTAGGGTTAGGCTTTGTGTGAGTAGGGTTAGGGTTAATTGCATTTGGGTCAGAGTTAGCAGGGTTAGAGTTACTAGGGTTGTGATTAGAGATAGGTTTTGTGGTATTAGGGTTAGGGTCTGAAGGTTAAGAGAAAGTGTTGTCAGAGTTAGCTTAGTTAGAGTTTGTAGAATAAGGGTTTATTGGCTAAGGGTTAGGGTTACCGGGGTAATAGTTTGTCGGGTTATGACTAGGGTTATGTTTTGTGGGATTAGGGTTAGGGTTTGAAGGGTTACATTTTTTTAGGATTACAGTTCTCAGGGTAAGAGTTTGTAGAGTTGGGTTAATTGAGTTAGGGTTTGAGTTATTAAGGTTAGGGTTTGTAGGGTTGTGATTAGAGTTAGGCTTTGTGGGATTAGGGTTAGGGTTAGGGTTAGGTTGGGGGAAATTTACAGGGACAACCCCTGGTTCATCCATTGACTGGCCGATTGGATAGGTATGTCAAAGGCTTGCACTGGCTGGCACGCATTGTCTACCCATGGTTCCTTATCAGTAACCTTGTTCCTCTTTGGAAATGGATAGAAAAGGGGTACGAGAGAGAAGGAGAATCATGGAAAGAGAGATGTATGAGAGATAAAAAGAGCTGGGTTGGTGGCCATGGTTGGCGAATCTTCTGAATCCTCTTCAGGAGGTCTCAGGATGGTGGGTCATGGCTGGAAGTTTTGGGTCCAAGTTGAAGTGGGGCTTTTAAGATGAAATTCAGGGTTTGGGGGTAGGGTCTGATTTAGGGATGGGGTCTTTGGGCCAAATCAAGGGTAGGAAGAGGTTTGGGCATGGTGGTAGGTTTGAGGTCTAATTTGGCGTTGAGGTTCGGCTCAGGTGTAGGGGTAGGTTTAGGGTTAGAGAAAGTGCTTGGGCTAGGTTACCAAGGCAAAATCAAGGGTTAAGCTCAGGTTAGGGTTAGGTCATATGTTAACGCAGGGGTCATCAACTTTTTTGAGACTGAGTGCTTCCTCATTGGACATGAGTGGTACAAAACGCTACATGTGTGACACGAACTTCCTGAACAAAACTTCCCAGATCAGTTTTTAATAACAATAACAATAGCAGTAGTTATTATTCCACAACTATCATTAATGATTTACACAACAACGATGGTAGGAAACGTATAGACTTCTGGAAGGGGCTCCAATGTGGGGAAACATGTTGGTGACCCCTGCACTAAAGGTTAAAAGAAGCACAAGAGACAATAATAGACAGAAAAACTTAAGTAATACAGATGAAAAAAAGGGAAATATAAAGAAAATACAAAATAAAACAAGAAAAGAGAAACTGTAGAAAAAAGACAGAAATATTTTCCTTCAGAAATGAGTTTACAGAAACAGAAATGTTTCATTCAAGCTTTGATTTAAAAAGCTGTCATGTGTTGTTCTGTCCACATGGGGGTGCTGTGGGTCCGTGCGTGTCTCTGTGGTTTCTGAACACATTAAACTGGAGTGTTCGTTTAGCATGTAGAGAACTCTCTCCACTGAAATGAAATGTAAATGCTCCAACAAAGCAAGTTGCATGACTCATCCCATTCCCCCTCTTTTCTTGACCTCTTCCTCGCCAGCCTGGTGTACTTTATTTTGCCTCCTTTCCCTCCTCCTCCTCCTCCTTCTGCATCTGAGACATCACAGATCAGAGGCCGATCAGCAGGGGGCGCCGCGGTTGTCACAGCCTTAGAACAAACCAATTTATTTCCCGAGCTCACCCAGGCTTCATTTGAGAGCCCATCAGAGAGCTCCAATAGAGCCACTTAAGCCACTATTCCCCCACATGAAAGGAGGAAACCAAAATAGAGATAGGAGGGAAGGCGAGGAGCGGAGGGAGGCGTTTGATCTGCTTGTTCTGGGGCATCACTCACAGGACTCCTCGTCCCCCGAGGACTACTGAGGCCTGTTTGTCCCTCAGAAGTCTAATGTGCAAAACAGGATAATATTTATTTCTGTCTCTACTTCTTATCTGTTTGTGTATAATGAGGCCAGAAGGTCTGCGCGTCGGAGCAGGACGGAGAAAATGAGAGATGAGAAGAGGGAGGGTGTTAAAGCGCTCTGGCAAGAAGCTCTTTGCCTAATTCGGCATTAAACTGCGATTGTGTCTCAGTGGGATCGATGAAGTTGCCTCGCTGTGAAATAAAACAAGTTCTAACAAGGAGGATAAGAAAGATGAACGACTACAGGCCAGAAAATAAAGAGTGAGGAATGGAAAGGTTTCAGAAAACACATCTTCCTCAGGAGGAGGTGGGTTTTGCTAACGCTGATGATCGTCCTCAAACTCAAATCACCAAACGTGCTAGCTTCGTCAGATTTCTGCTCTGCTGCATCAACCTGCTCATTACATGGACACTACTTTTAGAGTTACATCTGGTCGGCCTTAAAGGATTCATTATTCACGTAAAACAGTCATAAAGTTACAGAGTAGCAGGTGGCAGAGCCTTAGCCGGGCTGTTCAAAAGGTTTTCACTGCAGAGAGGTTGTTAGGGGAAATGTATCAAGAAGAGGAAGAAGAAAAATGGAGAATAACACAATGAAGAAGAAAAACACTAAGAAAAGAAAAAAAGTGAGGAGGAAGAAGCAAAGGATGAAAAAATAGAAATTCAAAAGAGAAGAAGAAAAAAGAAGAAAACTACAGAGACCCAAAGGGACAAAGACAGAAAAAAAAAAGTTTTTCACATACACAAAAAACCCCCACAAGTGCTAGTTTCTCGAAAGCCTAAGTTAGCTTTTCATTTGTATAATAAACTTTTTTTCTCTACTTTCTCTGCCTTTGTCCCTTTAGGGGTCAATAGGAGTGTTGGGGGGAAAAAAAAAAAAAAAAAAAGGAAAAAAATATGAAGTAAAATAAAAAATATCCAATATTTTTTTTTGTAATATTTGCAGTTTTTTTAATTTCCTTTTATATATTCTTGAATTTTTGAAATTCTTACATAGTTTACTATTTTTTTCCATTTAAATTTTTTTTTTGCAAATTAATTCACAATATTTTTTTTGCAAATTTTTAAAATCAAGAAATTCACAATATTTTTAATTTTTGGAACTTCAATTTTTTTATATTGCTGATTTTTTTTTAAAAAAATCTGAAACTTTTTACATTTTTTATTAATTTTAAAAATTTGGCAAACCTATTTCATTTAATTTTTTATTTTTAGCAAATTTTTGAAATCACAAAATTCATAAATTTTTGATTTTTTTGTTACTTCCAATTTTTCTATATTCACGATTTTTTTTTATTCTTACATTGTTTTTGATTTATATAAAATTTCTAAATTTTTGCAAATTTATTTAATTTCTCTTTTTTTTTTTATTTACAAATTCTTCAAATCATCTAATTTGTGCAGTTTCTGAAACTGTTGGTAACTTAATTTTCTAAAAATATTCTTTTAACTTTTTTTGACATTCTGACTTTTTGGAATTTTAATTTTTTGGAACATATTTTTAAATTTCAAAAACTTTTCAAGAATTTTGAAAACTTAAAATTTATGCAAATTGAAATAAAAAAAAAATTCAACATTACTGCAGACTCAAAAATATATTAAACAAAAAAAAAACTAAGCCATCAGATGTACAATTTCATAGATTCAACAACTTTATATTTAGGATAATTATTCACCAGATTTTGATTATGTTTAGAATTTGATACCCTCTACAGTCTTTTTCGTGCAGGCTTAGGTTGCAGAGCCCTGGGCCTTCAGTGATACCTTGATGGTGATAATTGAAGCTCAGGGTCATAGACAGAGCTGCTGTATGTAACAGGTTATTAATGAGAACATGTTGCTCCCTGTGTGGCTTTACTGAACCACCCAGGAGTGTGTGAGGACAGACACTGCACACACGAGTGGCTCCACCAGGGTCACACAGGTCTTAAAGAAGGGTGTCTCCAGCCTGTGATTCCCTCTGAAGGAAGATACAGGCCCTCCCGAAGAGGTTAATTAAAAAAGTCATGGGGACCGTGTGGGGAAGTGTCTCCATCACTACTGTGACCCCGGTGACCCCTTCATCCTCTAGGATGGAGCCTGCGATCCATCATGGATGATTCCTGGGCTGTCGGGCTTGTTCTGGAGCTGCTGAAATCCCTGAGTGAGTGAAAACACTGAGGTGTATGTTGCAGAAGCACAACTCTGACAAGCAGTGAGAAAAAAAAAAAAAAAAATCACCACCGAGGCGTCCCTCAGGTAATGAAACCTCTCCGTTGTCTAGGATCAGACAAACACCATATCTTGTCATCTTCCCTCCATGCTCTTCCTCCATCCTCTTCTTTTATTCCCTCTATGTCACAACGAGCAGAGCTCTCAAGGCCATTTATCAGAAAGCTGAGCTGTCTCCTTGTTTACTTCCTCTCTTCTCTCAGGAAGAGACACTGAAAAAAAAAGTATTTATGTTTGTTTAGCCACATGTACTCACATTTCATATCTGGAACATGAGCGAGCGTTTAAGCCTGATGCCTGCCGCGAGGTAAAAAGCAGAGTATGGGCGCATTACCTTTCTGGAGCACAGCATGAAAGAATCAGCCATCATCAATGAAAAAATCCCCCCAGCTATCCCCGCTGAGAGCCAAAGAGTTGTCATCCCTGTTTCTGCAGTTCTGGGAGACGAGGACAAAGGTGTGATAGCGCGGAAACAGAGACGCACAGCGAGGACGGAGAAGGAGGGAAGACAAAGAGGAAGAAACAGAGCGCTCTGTCTGATTGGCTTTGAGTGGCGACACAGAGCCCGGAGCGGTCTTACCGGGAAAGAAAGTTAAACATTTTTATAAATCTGTTCTCCTGGAGTTTAAATCAAGCGTGAGTGGCTGAACGGGAAGAAGCCCATCCTTGAAAACGCAGGTGGTTTTTTGATAAAGTGCTGAAACATTCCCCACCAGACATGGATGAACCAGAAATGAAAGAGTTTACAGGAGACAACAAATAAGGATTAAAAAGTGGTTTTATATCCAGACTAAATAAAGGCTTCATGACAAAAAAAAATCTCATTCAAGCATTAACTGTCCTTTCTTTCCATAAAGCAAACTCAAAACGTAAATTACTCCAGCCTAAACACTGACAAGAACAGCTCCTGCCTACCTGGGGTCCCTCTTCAGGTCTACACTCCTACTCGCCCTCTACACTCTGCTTGTGAAAGACGCCTGGTGCTCTCAGCCCAGCACGGCTCCAAATCTCTAGCCAGACTCTTCTCCTCTGTTGTTCCCAAATGGTGAATGAATTCCCAAACTCTATACGATCCACAGAGTCCCTTTCTACTTTAAGAGATGTCTGAAGACTCATCTGTTCAGGGAACACTTAGACCTTTAATCTGAGCCTTCTCCTCGTTGTCCTCAGGGGGAGAATGAGTCAGAGAATCTCAGACCTAGCTCTTTGTGAATTTTCAGCACTAATTACTCAATGCTGTGGTTAGTTGGCTTCATTACTCTTCATTAAAAAAAGACAATAATAATAATAATAAAAAAATAATTTATGTTTGGTTACAGAAATAAGTGGGTTAGCCAGAAATAGGTAGCTAGGTAGAAGTAGCTTAATTTGTATTTAAACTATAACTTGTGAAATTTAAACTAAATTACTACACAACATTATACCCTAGCCCAGGGGTCTGCAACCTTTACTTTCAAAGGAGCCATTTTGCCTCAGCTCACCTGGATTAAAGTCTTTCCTGAGCCACAAAATCTACTTTATCTTCACAACAAAGAACAAAAAAGAGTTTGAAATTCTATACAAAGTAAAAATCTAATGAATCATTATCTGCACAATATTTAAATGACATAATAATTCTTTGCAATTTTAAATTTGTAAATGTGATGTCTTCGATTATTTAATTTCAATAAATCTAGTATTTTTTTTATTTATTTAAAAACTTTCCGAAAAGTAAAAAAAAAAAAAAATAAAAAATAAAAAAATAATAAAATAACAAACAAACAAAAAAAACCCCTAAAATTGAAATACTGGAATTTTTTTTGCAATTTTTTTTAAATTTCTTTTCTTTTTTTGGATAAATATATATATATATATATATATATATATATATATATATATATATATATATATATATATATATATATATATATATATATATATATATTTGTTTTTTTAATTTGCAAGAAAATCTTTTTTCATAAAAACTGCAAAATACTTAAACTTAAAACTTTAAACTTAAAATTAAGTAAATGTGCAAATAATTCAATAATTATGACATTTAAAAAGTTGCAAAAAATTGAAAAAGTAATAATCGCAAACATTTCAAAAACTTGAAATAACAAAATGTTGCAAATAAATAAAAAAAAATTGCAAAAATAAAATACTGATTTTCCAAAAATTTGCAAAATTCCAAAAATTGAAAAAATAAATTGCACTAAAAAAATCAAAGCTTTGCAGAAATTTTAAAACTTAAGTTACAACTCTTGAATTTGATTACATTTATTGATAATTTGTGCAAGATTGTTGAAGTCGATTGGTCTAGCCTTTATGATAGTGAACCTAATCACTCACCAGTTAAAACTAATTCAAGTACCATGTTTACAGCTGCTTCTACACTTAAGTTTCTGTTTCTTTTTGAATTAGCCGCCATCTTGAAAGCTTGTTAAACTGCCAAAGTCATGCATTTTATCCTAAATAATCCAAAATTTGGACTTAGGCTAGAAATAAAATGACCTTAGTCACCTTTTTGACATTGTCCTTTGGGGTATAAGAAGGGTGATCGTTTTAGCTAAAGCGTCAAGTAATCTGATGATTTAAGCCAAAAACTAATTTTCCTCAAAAAGTTAAAAAAAGGGAAAATATTGAGGATGTTAAGGAGGAAAAGGGTTTCAAGATATCAAGATGTGAGGTGAGGAAAAAAAACTTGTGCGTCCTCATTACACTTTCCTCGCCGAAAACCATCGGCTGCAGAACCGTCCCTGGCGCTGACGCAGGTAGAATGAGCTCATTCCCCCTCCATCCATTCACGAGCTGAGTGCACCAAAATTCAGAGAGGGGAGACGCATAATAAGTTCAGACTCTGAGTTAGAGTGCCTGCAGGCAGTAAAGAGGTGGATGAACAGAGGAGACTTGATGGAAGAAGAGTGTGTGAGTGTGTGTGTGTGTGTGTGTGTTTGAAAGAGGCTTATTGCTCTGCTTTTACCTGCAACATGTCTTCACTTAGACTCCACAAATCCGTCGTCTAAAAACACACCACGGGGCCTCGTGTTGTTAGGTTTTTAAAATAATCACCCTGAAGAGACATACCTGCAATTCCAGCGAGGAGGTGAAATGATGAGGAGTGATCCCTACGTCTGGGTTCACGCACTCATGCACTATGCATGCAGAGGTGCAGCGTGCGCTGAATGCATAAAACCCCATTTACAAAGAATATTCAGATAATGCATACGGATAGAAGGAGGAAAAACAAACCTCTGAAGGGTCCGTCTGCAGAGGCAAGGTCGTTTTGTAAAGACCGCAGCAGAAATACAAACATTTTCATTAACATGCTGTCCGTGCGGATCTAACTGTGGGTGTAAAGTTGGGGTGTGTTTCTAAGTGTGTTAACCTCACACACTCAACCATCAGACAGTGGCTTTATGGAAATGCAGGATCACCATGAAAAGGGCAGCCGGAGGCGTGCTCGGGGCTAAGTTGTATGTACAGCAGCTAAACGGCGAACCAGCCAACTTTACCCCGCCAGAGTCACCCCTAAAACCTGCAACCTCTTCAATAAACGCTCCTCCTTCCACCGAGAGTCACAGAGGAGGAACTTTCTAATAGTTCAAGGACGCTCACAGGAGCCCGGCCCTTTTCTTGTATTCAGGGAGCATGGGTAGGAAACGACTGCTGGTCCCGGAGCACGAAGCATTACTCTGCTGCTTTCTGAGAGTGGTTGCACTCAGGGCCTGAGCTATTAAAAGTTAGCTATTAAAAACATTTCCAACATGGCTGTGTGTCCTCAATAGGCTTCAAAACTCTCCATCTAAAACAAATGGATGATGTCATAGAAACTATGTCGCATGTCAATGCATGAAACAGCCTCTGATTTGAAGACAGGATCTTTGTCACCATGCTTATTGTTATCATCCAACATGGCTAGTGTTGGTGCTCATAGTTTTCAAGCTAGCATGTTAGCTTAGCAAAAGATCTTCAAACAATCACACAAATTTGGGTAACCACCTATCCAAATGCTTGAAATTAAATTACCCAGCTAGCTTGGTTTGATTTAGCTAAATTTACACTTGCCAGGTAAAAACAGCTGATAGATTTTAATCATTTCACTTAGTCAACATGAAATGATTGGACAGACTTATCACCACCCTGTAGCTGCTACAGACACTACAGCTTTTTCCATTTTATTCTTAGAGCATCATTGTTACCACTCGCAATGGGAATGTAAAAGACTCAACAATTAAAACAGAAAAATGTTTCTGTGGTTGATAACTTCTCTAGCTTTAAGACTTCTTTGCTTACAGAGTTTTTATGGAAGTTATACTACCCTCTGAGGTCTCTCTGAAAAAATAAAAAGGGTTTTTACTGAAGAAGAAACATTAAAGCTTTTTAAACACCTTACATGCCTCCTGTGTTTTCAGCAAAACGAAAGTGAAGCAAGTGGAGATTTTGCAGTTGAGGATGCTTTCTGGAGCCTTTCCAAGCTGCCATTGGGTCTTCAACCTGTGGCTCTTTGACTCCTGTGCAGTGGCTCCTGACACTAAATAAAATCCTGTGTTAACATTTAGTTGAACTAAATCTTCATCCCATCTGTCAATAAAGCCTGCCACCGCTCTACTTCACGTCCTACAACATCAACAGCCCACCAACTTTCCATGCACCTGTGGCTAACCTCAAGTTTTACAGCCCTGGGAAGATAACAAGATATTAAGTTGAGCCATTTATCCTTATGTAACCAAGGTAAGTATTCTTTGAAACAGTTCATAATTTTTGCAAATTTTAAAGATATACAATTTTTTACTAAACTTTTGCTATTTTTTTAGTTTTAATTTTCAAACTGTTTCTTTTTTTATTTTCTTAAACACCAAAGTTTTTGCAGATTATTTGAGTTTCAATTTTTTTTTTTACATTTTTCAAATTCAAGAAATTTAGCAAATTTTGTAATTTCAATATTTTTTGGTATTCTTGAAAGTTTTACGAAATTTTAAATTTTTAAATTTTCATTCTTTTTTATTTAAAAAATGTTGAAATTTTTGCAAATTTTTAAAATATAGAATTTTTACTAAACTTTTGCTATTGTTGAATTTTTTAATTTTCAACCAGTTTCTTTTTTGTTGTCTTAGACACCAAAATATTGCAGATTTATTAAGTTTCAATTTTTTTAAAACATTTTTCAAATTAAAAAAAAATAATCAAATTTTGTAATTATAATATTTCTTGGTATTCTTGAAAATTATATTAAAATTTACATATTTTAATTTAATTTTTTTTTTAATTTCAACAAATGTTGGAATTTTTGCAAATTTTTAAGATATAATTTTTTTCTAAACTTTTGCTATTTTTTATTTTTAATTTTCAACCAGTTTCTGTTTTTATTTTCTTAAACACCAAAGTTTTTGCAGATTTATAGTTTCAATTTTTTTTAACATTTTTCAAATTTCAGACATTTTTGCAAATTTTGTAATTTCAATATATTTGTTTTTGATACTCTTAAAAATGTTATGAAATTCTAACATTTTTTTGATTTTCAATTTTTTTTTAGTTTTAAATTTCTTTTTCAAAATTTTTGCAAATTCTTTTATTTTCAAAAACTATGCACATTTTTTTTTTTTTTTTTTTTTTTTTTTTTTTTTACATTTCTGCAACTTCAAATAATAAATTCAACATAAAAAAACCCAAGTAGGATTTTCAGCTGGTAAAAATCCTGCTAAATTGTCACATCTGGGTCTCTGTAGATGTGTGTCAGTGTCTGTTTCTGCCTCAACCCCCTCCTCTGCCTCAATGTTCATGTTTTGGTTGTTTCAGGACTTTTCTTGGCAGGGAGTAAGCATAGTTACCTCAGCCAATCACAGAGCGCCTAGTGCGCAAGTGACTTTGTGTGCTGATTAGCGTGTGGACGAAGCTAATCAGAGCAGCTACGATAGCAGACATAGCATGGAGGAAGAAAAACAACCAAAGTGAAACGAAACTCTAAACTGATGAAGCTTTTTCCTAAATGAGGATGAAGCTTGGCTCGACTTTCACTCACTTCCAGGAACTTGGAGAGCAGCACGAGATGAAGAGTGACATGAGTTAGCTTTCTGCTAACCAGGTTTGTGTCAAATACCTGTGATTAGCTTGTGCTAACATGCTAAGTCAGGTGCATGACTCTCAAGCCTCTCCCACATAAAAAACGTGATGTTATAGGTGGTTGCTGGGCTAGTGAGTGTGTTCACGTAGTCATGGTCGGAGGCTGTGGGTGTGTGCTGCCGCTGGCACTGAGCCCAGGGGGAGGAGCCCAGTTTGAATGCTGTGTTTACTAACAAGTAACCAAAATTCCTGCAGACCCAACCTTTAACTTATACCTAACATCATTAATGCACAGAGAAAACAGAAGTTAAGATAAGAGCAAACTTAAAGGAGTTCCCAAACAGACCAAGCTGCTTGTGGTTTTGTCAGTCGTTTACAAGCTGCACACCTGTTACAGGTAAGTGACAAAGTTAACCTGAATGCTTTGCTTGCCTCTTGGCAGACGGATCAGATGCACAGTCGAGGTAAATACCTTGGATTCTGAATGTCTGACAGCCTAGCTCTTAAAATTTAGTCATCGGATGGAAACCACAGCAGCGTGGGAGGGAGAGGAATAACTCCAGGAGCGAGAAGTTTCGTATGCATGCCCATGCAAATCTGTCCTGAGACGTCGTCGCAGAAGCAAATTCAAATTGCCTTGTAGAGGCTTTTTTTCCCTGAACGTGGGCTAAAGAAACAGCAGACTGTTTTTTTCGTTTTCTAAATCTAAGGCATGCTCGGCTCGGGTGGTGACCTCAGTGTAAACTGAACATAAGCAAGAAAAATCTGCTTTTTGTTACATGGGAGTTAAAACTTTCAGTGAAGGGGCTTTTGTTCTGTTTACTATTCATTCTGCTGGTTGAAATGCAATCCGTGGAAAAAGACGAGCCCTTGTAGAAACAGTAAATCCTTCTTGAGTGGTCTAGAAAACCCCAATACGTCCACTTCCTCTTTGTTTTTCCATTTATTTCCTCAATTTTTTCCTGCTGCAGCTCTCCCGCTGTTTCAATTCCTCCTCACTAACCCTGCATTAACACTGAGTTCCCTGCAACCCCCACACTCTGACTCTCCTCCTCCACCCCTGAATGCAGCGTCCGCTCCTCTCCTTCCATCTCCAGCTCGATTGTCTATTGTGCCTCCTCTTTTTTCTCCTGCCTCTCTGAGTTTTGCCGGTGATGACCTCCTGCCTGCCTTTTGTGCTCCTGCTCACCCGCCTGATCCCCCTCAGATAAGTTTTACCCTTCTCATTTAAACTTCATGACCAACTTGGGTAAACTTTTTATCTTTTGTTGGTCTGGTTTTTTTGTGCCTTTGCATGCAATCCTGTTCACACCTTCCCCTCACTGCTGCAGGAAAACGAGAGTCTCTTCAATTTTCACTGTTTTTCTTTTCAGCTCATCTTATTATTCAGACCTTCACTCTTCAGTCAGCTGATAACCTCCAGCTGCTGCGAGCAATTAACAAGAGTTCACCCACTGTAGCGTCCAGAACAGGGGTCGGCAACCTTTACTTTCAGAGGAGACATTTTGCCTCAGCTCACCTGGATTAAAGTTGATCCAGAGCCACAAAATCCACTTCATCTTCTCAGTAAGGACTAAAGAGTGTTTAAAATTCTGTACATAGTTAAAATCTGGTGAATATGTATCTGAACTATAAGGTGGTCAAATATCTGAAATTTTAAACCTGATGTCTTAGTTATTTATATTAAATTCACTATTTAAATTTGCAGAAATGTCAAAATATTTTGAATTTAAATAAAATGCAAAAATTCCAAAGATTTTGAAATTTAAAAAGATTGCGAATTTAAAAAATGTAACAATTTAAAAAAAAATTTAAAGAACTTCAAAAATATAGAAATTACAAAATTTGCAGAATGTAAAAAAATGGAACCTTAAAAAATCTGCAAAAAATTGGACGTTTACGAGACTTTAAAAAAATGATTGAAAATCTATAAAATAAATAAATAAATAAATAAATAAATAAATAAATAAATAAATAAGCAAAAGCTAAGTAAAAATTTCACATCTAAAATTTCCAAATTGTTTAAAGAATACTTGTATTTGATGACATAAGGATAAATGGCTCAACTTAATACCTTGTTATATTACCAGAGCAGTAAAACTTGCGGTTTTTGAAATTTAAACATTGCATAGATTCTAAAACATTTTAAAAATTAAAAAAAAATTCAAGAAAATTTTTAAAATTAAAAAAAAAAAAAGTTTAGAAATTCAAAAAGATTTTGATGACTATAATTAGAAATATTTCATTTTTTTATTCTAAAAGAATGTAATGTAAAGTTTAAATTAAAAAACCCCAGAAATTTGAAGTCAAGTTTAAGTTTAGATTTAAAGTAATTGCAAAATTAACAAAAGTTTTTTAAATTTAAGAAATACTCAATTTCAAATGTTTTGCAAATTCAAAAGGTTTTGAAGGGTCAAAAAAAAATTTCAACTTCTTGAAATTCTTGAAATGTTTCTAAATGTCATAAGTTTGCAAAAATTAAAAAGATTTTGAAACTGCAAAAGCTTCGTAAAATTTTGAATAAGAATTAAAAAAAAAAAATTAAGACTAATAAAAAGTTTCAAACATTTTGTGTTTTAAATATTCAACAATATGGAATTTTGTAACTTCACAAAAACTTTGAATTTTTGAGACTAAAAAAGTTTGAATAAATCAAATTGAATAAAAAAATTAAGAAAATACAAAAAATTAAATAAAAGTTTGATATAAAAAATTACATTAAAATTGCAAAAATTTCAATACCCTCTGTAAGAAAATAACAATTCTTTATTTCAATAATATTTTTTTAAAGCTACAAGGAACCACTGCAGAGGAAGAGCTGCAGGTTGAAAACCTTTGAGCTTTCCTATTTTCTTTTTTTTTTTTTTCAGCTCGTCTCATTATTCAGACCTTCACTCTCCAGTCAGCTGATAACCTCCAGCCGCTGCAAGCAATTAACAAGAGTTCACCCACTGTAGCGTCCAGGAGGAGGGATCCCTTCAGAGCCGCAGGAGAGAGGAGGAAGGTTAGGATGGAAAACGAGGGCAAAGAGTGGGAGAGATAGACGGGGAGGGGACCTTTCTTTATTCCCACTCAGAGGGAAATCAATGCTAATGAACAGGTTGGTCCGTGCAAGGCAGCGATAAGGAGCAACCATCCTAACACACACACACACACGTGTGAGTGTGAGTAAGCAGAAACTGATGAGGATGTTGGGTACCTGTAGGATGAACAGCCCAAACTGCCGGCTACAGCAAACACAGGTGTTCTGAGCCATTAGGAAACGCTCCAAACTAAAGATCTGCTCAATATCTCTGGGTGTTGTATTGATTTAGCGTCTGCTTTGCAGCGGTTCAGAAAAAAGCAGCCAGTGCACATGAATGGTTAGCCGGTCTCTAATCAAAACGGGCTCCGTGCAAACATGATCTGTCTTCCGTGATGAAACGTCCCGCTGAGGGAAAGTTGCAGAAAGTCTGGCACAGGCGCGGGTGTTGAAACAAGCAGCCAAAAACGAAGCGAGTTGCGAGGATGGATGTTGCTTTTTAAATCCCCCCTCTGAATAACTCTTCATCATGTGTTGCCATGTGCACCAGAACTGAAACCCCTCTAGCTGTTGAATGTGAACAAAAAAATCACACATCTCTCTGGCACGGTGAAATCACACAGCATTGATTTCACTAACAGGTTTGAGTCTGTTGGAAAGAGTGGATTGTTGTAGTGAAGTCAGGCTGCGTCAGGTGTGTGAGGCGTTGGAGCGAGGAGGAGGGGCTGCAGCTAACAGAGCTAATTACAGTGGGAAGGTGGATGAAAATGCTACAAATTACCAGCACATCCCAAGTGGTATCAAGTATTTTGCAGGTTGCATGAGTAAATATATCAACGTGGATTTGCTGGCCTCTGCAGTTTCGCGGTGAGGATTGTAGCGCGAGCGTGGAGGTTTACAGGAGACAACAACAGAATCAGGAGCGGCGCAGATCAAACGGTTTTATTTCTGTTGTAACTCAGAGAAGGGGGCTCTTTGGGTGTCTCTTCTGGGACTGCTGCTCCAGATTCTGATATCCATTTTCCCTTTGTTTTCATCTCCTGGCCTTTGAAATATTTAGAAGAATCCCCAACTAACCGGTTCACACACATTAGGTGTGTGTGTGTGTGTTTGTGTGCTCGTTTACAATCACTTACTCCCTCCAGGTATCAATCACCGGAGTTGCTCTGAACATCTGGACGTGGACGGTCGTTCCCTCAGGATGGAAACTCCTCAGATCTCTCAGTTTTAGCATATAGCTCATCCTGAGGGATTGCTTCTCCCAGCCCCAGCTTCGCCCTGCTCTTCATTTCACCACGAAGACTCCACAGAGGAATCTCCTTCAACAGCTTCCACGCTCTGTCTCTTTATGTCTCCATCTATCTCTCTCTTTGTAGGACCACTGGAACCATAACCCGGTCCCGTGGGTTTGGACTTGGCCTGCCTCTCAGACACTTTCTTCTCATGTATCCTTCCACCTGCAGACGCAGAGCGGAGAAGAATCCACAACCTCACGCCGGACCTGTTTTGATAAATTTGCTGCTTGAAGAAACAGGTCAAGCATGATGTATTCTCAGGCCATAGGGAAGCGACTCGGGTCTAACGCATGTTGCGTCAGCCTGTTCCTGTTCGCAGTCAGCACACTCAGCAGATTGGAAAGTGGAGAAAAGTTAAAATACAAAGCAGAGGGTTTCTTTTGGAGGTCATACACAGGCACAGTCTTCCTGCTTAGTATTTACATCTTGAACACTTTTTTTTTTTTTTTTTTTTTTTTTTTTTTTTTTTTTACATTTTCCTTCATGAAAGGTCAGTGGGATTGTTGTTTTATAGCCAGGTATTTGGTACAAAAATAAAAAACAAAAAACAGACAGAAAACAAAATTAAAAACAAACAAACAAAGAAAGCAGGAAACAAAACAAAACAAAATTAAAAAACAAAACAAAACAAAACAAAACAGAAAACAAAATTTCAAAACAAAACAGGAAAAAAAAACAACAAAAAAAAACAAAAAATGAAATTAACCAACAAAACAAAACAAAACAAAACAAAACAGAAAACAAGATTTCAAAAACAAAAAGAAAACAGAAAACAAAACAAAAGAGAAAACAAAACAAAACTGAAAAATGAAATTGACAAACAAAACAAAACAAAACCGTAAACAAAATGAACAAATGAAACAAAAAACAATGAACAAACAAAAAAAGAAAACAAAAAGAAACAAACAAAAAGAAAACAGATAAAGAAAACAGAAAAACAAAACAAACAAAGCAAAAACCAAAACAAATAAAAAAGAAAAAGTAAAGAAAATAAAAACCTAAACAAATTGAGAACAAAATAAACAAAAACAAAACAGAAAACTAATAGAAAACCAAATAAACAAACCATATCAAAAAAGAAATCAGAATAAACAAACAAAAACAAATTAAAAAACAAAATAAACAATGAAAACAAAAAAAATAACACAAAAACAAAATAAACAAACATAAAAAACAATAAAAGACAACACCAACTACAAGAAAAAACAACAAAAACAAGAACAAAAACAACAAAACACGACACTTTTCTTTCAAAGAAAAAAAATAAATAATGAAATGACATGGCATTTTCTGGCCCATTGTTTTTCTACATTTCCACCAAGAGACGAAGACTGGGGCAGGTTGTGCAAATCAGGTTAGTCGTTTCGTACATAAGGAATAAAAATGTTATTCTTTACGTACCTGTTCTTACCAACTCTCTCAGAAAATGTAACACAGACTCTTTAACTAAATGCCTGACAGGTTTGGACTAATTTCACTGTTTTAGCTTAGCTTTTATGAAGGCTTTATTTTATGTGCCTTCATTAAAAAAACAAGGCGGGGCGAGCAGTAGCACAGACCCTTCGGGGAACAGGGCAGAGCGGGCCTCAGTGATGATACATATGACACTGGTCAAATCAGTCAGAGCGTAAAAGGAGGAGCAGAGTTTCAAAGCAGTTTGCAGGGAAGCAGAGAGTAGAAGGCTGAATGTACTTTTTCTATTTGCCAATTAGATGCAATCAGCTGAGCTGTCAGCTGACAGGGGCTGATGTGGGCAGAGCTCGACCTTGTGGCCTGCCTTGACGAAGACTAGAGCTAATTTTTCAGTAGTTACTACTAGTGGGCTTGGACCGTTGCATACATTACTGCTGATTCTTCAACCACAGAGCTCTGCTCACACTAAGAGGAGCAGAAGTTTTCCTGGTTGGTCACATTTTGAGGCTCAGGGTGTGTAGCCTGACTTATTACAACCCATTATTTCACAGTGCGTCTGCAGCGTGAACCACAGCGTGAACTTAAACCCCAGCAAAACACAACCCCTAAGACTCCCCCCTCACAATCTGTAGCACCTTGTTAGTGCACAGGGACCATATGAGGCCTGTTGTATTAGTTATTCTAATGCTTGTCTTGTTATCCATATAGATGAGAGGGAGAATAGTCCAACAGATGGCCAGGGAAATAGGGAGTCACAAACACAAAATCATCCTCCAGGAGTGTGAAGCTCACACTCATCTCCTGTGCACACACACCTAGAGACTCACACACACACAACAACAGCCTCTGCCACCAAACATTTCAACGCTCTCCAATTCTGTCCGGCTCTGCGATGTCTTGGCGACGCGCCAGTCGGCCGATTGTGTGCAGAAGTTGCCAGAGGAGATTTAATCTCTGCTCCTCGCTGGCAGTTTCCTGCAGGATCTCTGTTTGTCTCCACACTTGAAGGGAATTAAAGAGAATCTATAATATGCTTTTCTCAGGGCTGAATCCTCAGGATCTACAGATTGTACAGGTGTACACCCTGCTGGCTCCTTCACTACTGTACGCTTCCTAAACTCTCTCCAAACGCAGCTCCCTCTTTCATCTCTGCAGCAATCCCACAGCCAATTTCCAAGCATTTATCATCTAATAAAAGCATGTGCTAAGCTGAATGGAGCTTTATTTGTAAGTAGGACAGCACCTGGTGAGTCAATTACATATAAATTTATACAAATGACTCTCTAGTTGGATAATAACAGAAAACTGCACACGCATTGTGTTCCACATTAGAAGTGTTATTGAGCATCAAGCTTGCCGTGATGGTCTTTTATGAGTGAAAAAAAAAGAAAAGATGACATTTCAGCGCCAACATCCTGCCTATCAGTCTTTCTGAGGACTGGAGTCATAAATTGTTCATCGATCCTGTACACGGCATTGGATAAGATATGCCTTTTAGCAGGAAAGTAGATCCATTAGCATGTAACTGCACTAGCGGTGAATGAAGGAAGGTGGGGGTGAGGGTGGGGGGTGAGGGTGGGGGCTCTAAAAGGTTTTCCTATTGCGTCAGTTAGCGTGTATTTGTGAGAGCAGCCTGGCATGAGAGGAGGACACAACAGCAGCAGGAGGAAACAGCGAGGCAGGAGGCTGTCTGTAAAACCCAAACTCAAACAAAAGAAGAAATAAAGTTTTTCTCAGGAAACTACTTCCTGTGGCTCACTGTGTTTCATCAGATTTATCATGAAGATTATGCAAACTAGGCCAGTGACGTGTGTGGAAAAAAGGAAAAGAACTGCACCACACTGCCAGACCAGTAGAGGGCAGTAAAACTGAAAACGGCTAGGCTAGCATCATTACGTGTAGCTTCATAGCCTGTTAGCAAAGAGGGTTTAGTCATGGGTTATTAAAAACAAGTAAATCTCAGCTTTGAGTTTAATGTTATTGTGGACAGGATGTGAATTAAAACATGAAGATTTAAAAAAATAATACATTATGAAGATCTTTATTTTTTGTATTCTTTGATTTTTTTTTTTTTGAAAAATTTTGAAAATTTTTGACGTATCAAATGTTTTTGTAATTTTAAGGCATTTTTTTAAATGTTCAAACTTTTCCTTTTTTCAATTTTTTAAAGGTCAAACAAACTCTTGGTTTAACAATTCTTTTTAATTTCATTTTTTTTAATCGCTAAATTTCATTTATTTATTTTTTGCAATTTTTTTAAATCACAAAATTTTAAAATTTTCAACATTTTTTTTTTATATTATTTATTTTTTCAAATCATTTGAAATTCTTTAAAATCTTTAGAACTTAGAATAACTTTATGTTTTAATTTTTTAATTTTAAAATTTTTGCAAATTTTTTTAATCAAATTTTTTTTTGACAGTTTGCATCTTCTTTCTAACGGCAAACTTTTTGGTATTCTTTAATCATTTTTTTAAAATCAATATTTGAAATTCTCAAAGAACTTTAGAACTTTAGATAACTTTTATTTTGGAATTTTTGCAAATTTTTTTATCACAAAAAATTTTGAAATTTCTGCATCTTTTTTCTAACTGCATTTGTTTTTTTGATATTCTTTTTTTAAATAATTTTTTGAAATTCTTTAAAATCTTTAGAACTTTAAATATTTTTATTTTTTAATTTAATTTTGGACTTTTTGTGCAAAATGTACTAAATTTCCCACTTATTGTGACTTTTTGAAATGTATCAATTTAAAAAAAAATGCATTTATTTGTTCATTTTTACATTTCTTTGAATTTAGATAAATTAAATATATAAAAACCTGAACATCAGATGTACAATTGCATAGATTTTACAACCTTTTGGTTAAGATAAGTATTCACCAGATTTTAATTATATTTAAAGTTTTATACCCTCCTTAGTCTTTGTTGTGGAGATAAAGTAGATTTTGCAGTAGTATGATTATCCCTTTAAAGATTTTTCAATGAGCCCTTTTCATACAGCAGGTCTGCTCCACCAGGACACAGCTTGAACCTGGTATCAGTCCAGTAACACTGGGTCTTATTATCAGTGCTCCCAGTATGTGATCTTACACTGTGTTAGAGAGTTGTGTCTTAGCACTAGACGGAGCTTCACACACACTGACACACTCAGACTTGCAAACACAGCAGAGGCCCCACCATCACGAGGCGTTGGTTTTGAAGGCGTTGGTTTTGAAGGCGTTGGTTTTGAAGGCGTAATGTTGCAGGTACATAAATATAGCACCTTTTAAATGACAGAATGAAAACAGCCAAAGTTAGCTCTGGTGTTCCCAAACGACCCCATACTGTGCTGGCTTCCTAATCTGAGTACATTCACACTTACAACACTTTGGTGCTTTGGTTGTAATCCTGAGAAAGATCACACGACTATTCCTGGTGCCAGTGTTACACAGAAAAGAAATATTCCTCCCTCTGCCTGAAGAAGCCTGAAGAGGCCTGAAGAATTACAAGCAGAGAGGAACATGTAAGAGTAGTACCAGCAAGATACAGACATAAACAGGTCAGATTTTTTCAGGCCTCGTACAAACAAGAAACAAAGCTCTGCTGAGGAGTAGGACTGTTTTTTTTTAAATAAAATACAACTTCTTTAATGTAAATAATGTTTATTTGACGCTACAACAGAGACTAAAGCCCCGTCTCCACCAAGCAGCCAGCTTTGGATCAGTACAGTTTGGTACCAGTCGGCTCGGTTGAACCTGAATGAATCCGACGAAGAAGAAAAACATGCACAGTAAAAAAAAAACAGGGGTCTGCAACCTTCACTTTTAAATTTTCGATTTTGCCTCAGCTCAGCTGGATTAAAGTTGATCTGGAGCCACAAAATACATAAAAAAGCCCCAAAAATTGAAACTTCAAATAATTTGCACATCTCTAAAAAAAAAAGGTTTAGAAATTTAAAAAGATTGCAAAGATTCCAAAAAGATTTTAAAATTTCAAAAGTTTGCAAGTGAAAAAAAGTAGGAATTAAAAAGAAATGAAGAATTTGAATGATTTTGAAGTAAGAAAAATTAGCAAAATTATTTTTAAAAAATGTGAGTACTAGAAAATGTATAAATGGAACCTAACAAATTTGCAAAAGTTTTGATTTTTTTGAAGTAAAAATTAAATAAAAACAAAAATTTAAAATTGCAGACCCTTGGGCGAGAATAAAAAAATTCAAAAGGTTTGATAAATGAAAAAAAGTAAGAATTTTAAAACAATGCAAGAATTTCAAAGATTTTGAAATGACAAAAATTGCAAAAATTATTTAAAAAAATATGAGTTTAAAAAAATAAAAATAAAAAATGGAACCTGACAAATTTGCAAAAATGATATTTTTTTAAAATGTAAGAATCAAATAAAAACAAAAATTAAAAATTGCAAAAAATTGCAGGGCTAGAAATTTTTTTTTAGAAGGTTTGAAAATTGAAAAAAAGTAAAAAAATTTTCAAAGAATTTGAAATTACAAAAATTATAAAAATGTTGTCAGTTCTAAAAAAAATAAATAAAAATGAATTTGATACATATGCAAAAACAATGTGATTCTTTTTTATTGTAAAAACAATAAATAAACTGAAACTTTGAAAAAAATTGCAGACCCTTGGGGTAGAGCAAACTTTTGTTTTCAGTGACCTGATACTGCTAGCATCATTACAGACAGCGCCTTGTAGAGTGACAATCAGGACTTCAGGGTCATTAAAGGTCATTTCTGATAAAGAGTTGTTTGATTCGACCGCTGCCTCTAACCTCTGTTAATCTGTGAGGCCAATTAATCAAGCTGGTTAATGACTTTTTTAATAGCATTTTATGCTTGTGCTCACCAGGCCAATATCAACAGTAAACAGGTAACATCTGCAGACACTGCAGGTAGAGATACTTCTATTCAGAGAAGCATTAGGCTGCCGATAGCACTACACTACTATCGTCGGCTACTGACGTATGGTACATTGTTAGCTTGTTTTCAAGTTTCAAACCGTAGCGCTACGTAGCTGTACTGATAAATCCCTTAACTCGTGGTGTATCTGGTAAAAAGTTGACTTGAGCGAAGAAAATTTGTTCCAAAACAAACACACGCCTGGTTAAAAGTCACATCTTAACGATAGTTTTAGAGCGTCTTTAATCTTCTGTCTTTTGTTGTTTTTTTGTTGTTTTATTTCCTTTTACCTGGTGGTGTTTTTCATCCTCGTATGTTTATTTTCTTCTAATCATTTTGTGATTAACAACATCTGAGTTTCCACGACATCTGAGGAAAAACTCCCTGTAATCGTTCCCTCTCGTCTGACGATCACTTCATGTTCCAGTGTCTATTTCTGTCCCCATCGCTTTGACTGTCAAAGCGCTTTGTTCCCCGCCGTGCTTTACGGCGCACACTGAGATGTAAAGAAAGAAACATGTGCTGCTGTTAATGCGGTCGACTGGAGTGCAGATACCCCGGCTTCACGCGTAATGTAATCTCATTATCAGCTTACCGCCGTCTCTTCACGGCTTGCGTCTTCGTGTCCTTTCATAACGGTGTGTCACTCCGACAGACGTACACCAGGAGGAAATTACGCGGAAAAGCTACTCTTCCCCTCGCTTGATCAATCATCTTTAAGTTGGATCAAGCTCCGTGTGTTATTAATGTCTCAGATAATCAACCTGTAATGCATGTAGGCTACATAATGAATGAACAGAAGTCACGGGCTTTGAGTAATGAAGTGAGGATGCACTTCACACTCGGAGGAAATGGCTGGGCACCAAGTACAGCGGTTTGATTCATGTGCTTGGCCTGCTCCAAACCCACTGGGGCCGACTTCAGAGGACCATTAGTTTTGTTGTCATTGCTAACTGCATCACACAGGAGACTTTGCAACATAGAGAGAATATTGCTTTTCCAATCCGCCTTCTTTTAGATATATGAACGCGAGATGTGCGATGAGCTCATTGATTTTCACTTAAACCTTTAAAATAATCCAGAAAACCTGGAAAATGAGAAACCGACAGTGTCGTGTTTTTCTCTCCTTCTCCTCCTCTCCATCAGCGGCTCATTTCGCCCACTCACTCTCATCACTTGTCAAAACATTTTGCTGACTGCGGCGATCCAAGTCACAGCTATTGTCAGGGGAAATAGTTAATAACATCAAGAGTGAGAATTCCTGACACCTTCTCCTTATTGGTGCTGCACCTATTGAAAATCAATGTCTATAATAATGAAAGTCTATCGCGGCTCCATCTGCAGAGAGCAGAACAAATCAGCTGCCCCGGTGTCAAACATATCAGGGATCCTTCCTGACACCCGGACAGATTTGACCACTCAACTCTGTTTACTGAAGCTCGGAGAGAGAAATAAAAGCCGCTTTCCTTCCTCCGCTGTAGAAACAGGAAGAAGAAAAGCCTCTTTGAAAGTTTGAGTGGAGCCAAAAGGTGAGATAAAAAACACAGGGAAAACATTATTTCTAAAAGGAATGTTTGAGAGCTCAACTTCCCTGTCACGTACAAGCAGCAGGTTTCACAGCCGCTTGAACAGAAAAATCTTTGTTGCAAATATCAGGACGTAAAACCGGAGTAACATCACTATCCGAGTGAAAATTAGAGATGGCAGTACTCCCTGACTGGCCCATAATAGGGTTTTTATGTGCGGCGGTATAAAAAGAAACGTAGTGATCTGTGAAAAAGGGAAAAAGGGAAGAAAAATTACAAAGCGCCTCCGAGGGCCTGTCTCGTTATTATTAGTTTTAGATGAAAAACACAAACGCTACCCAAGAGGCAGCGGCGTGCAGCAGGCAGGCGCTCGCTGACATTTTGAAGGGGCGGCAGATTGAGAGCAGGGAGAAGAGGAATGGTAAACTACCTCATTGAATACAAGAAGTTGGCAAAGCAAAGGTTGGCAACATTTTCCTCCAACATCCCCGAGTCACGCAAGAGTCTGACCTGCTGAGAGTGACTTTTCCCCGAGTCAGCGCTAACATTTCACAACCCACAGTGTTTACGGGGTCACGGCTGGTCCGTCTCTTCAGGGAGTTTTACTTTCACAGGTGAGAGATGTTTTAGAGGTGACGCTCATGAAAGAGCAGCACCGATCAGACTGAGGAGGGTTCACCGTCCATATCGGCACAAATTCACTCCCTACGAGCAAATTACAGCAGCAGCGACCCAGAATGAAAAAATGAGGCTGCAGAATCTTTATTTTGATGATTAAGGACACTGACACTAAATAAAATCCTGACCAAATTCTATCAAAAGTTCCGGGTACCAATTCACATAAAATCAAAAGGTGCCATTTTTAGGTACCTAAATGCATCCTTGTTGCTGTGAGGGAGTGGAAGAGTAGGTTATTTTCCTACTGGGCATGAACACAGTATTGCAAGGTTATATATTGATGAATAAAGATGTTAAATTTGGAAAAAATATATCTTTTTAATTCAACAAAATTGATACTTTTACCACATAATACAAAAAAGTACAGAATACTGGTACCGTTGAGTACCAGTACCAAGATTCTGATACCAGGAATTGGTACTGTATCATTTCAAATGTGAAAGGGACCCATCCTTAGATATGTGGCGAGAAGCTAACAAACAACAAAAAATGATATTATAAAGATATGTTGTCAAATCTTGCATACTATAAAAAAATTGATTTTTTAAAAATTTCTATTAATTTTGTAAAAATTAATAGAAATATTTTTTTAAAATATGTTTTGCAAATTTAAACATTTTTGAAACTTCTTCTTCTTCTTCTTTTTGAGTTTTATTTTTAGAAAAATAAGCAAATTTTATATTTCCCCAAATTGTTGGAAATTTTTGCAAATTCATTCACTGTGAAATTTGAATTTTTGCAAGTTTTTAAAATTTCTATTAATTTTTTCTAATTAATCTCAATACTTTTAAAATTTTTGTAAATTTAAATTTTTTTTTAAATTTCTTCTTTTTTTTTATTATTCATTTAAAAAACAATTAGCAAATTTTATATTTCTCCCAATTTTTTGAAATTTTTGCAAATTCGTCCAATGTCAAAATTTGAATTTTGAATTTTTGCAATTTTTTTAAAATTTCAATTATTTCTTTCTAATTATTTACAATATTTTTATAATTTTTGCAAATTTGAAAATCTTTGAAACTTCTTCTTCTTTGTTTTATTTTTATTTTTATTTCTTAAGAAAATTTAGCAAATTTTATTTTTTCCCTAATTTGGGGAAATTTTAGCAAATTCATATAATGTCAAAATTTGGGGAATTTTTTGCAAAATTTCAAAAAATCATATTTTTGAAAATAGGTATTTTTTTATTGAAGTCTTTATCTTTACTGTGAACATTTTATGGCTCTGGAATGACTTTAGTCCAGGTGAGCCAAGGCAAAACGGTATCTATGAAAGTAAAGTTGCAGACTCTTTACCTAGTACATATAAACATGCTTTTTCACTATGCATTTAGTATCAAGTTATTCTGGGGAACCTGACAGAGCCAGTGTGTAACATGCGACTGTGTGATTGGCTGAGCAGTGATAGAGGCGTGTCTTCCTCAGTCTTGAGGAGCTAGTGGTGAATGCTGAGTGAACCTGTGTTTGAGAGAGCCACTGTGTTTATTTCTGCCTCTGTGTATCCATTGGTGTGTATTCAAAAACAATAACACCAAAAGATTGAAATACAGGTGAAGGACAAAACAAACAAACTGAAAATTGACTGCAAGAGTCGCCAAACTTCAAGTCCCTCAGGTGAGACAATGGAAAATACACCTGAACCAAGTCTGTTCCAGTGATTTAACTGACAATGCTCACGTGACGCCTCAAGAATCCAAATCTGGTGAATCTCAGAAGCTTCTGGAGATTTCAGGGTTAAAAAGTGACATCATCTGCATACAGGCTATACTGGATTGATTATCAAAGACTATGTTCCTCTTGTATTTACACGCAGAATCCATCAGTGGAGACAAGTTCAAACCTGAGTCGAATAAAGACCTAAAGATGACTGACTGAACCGCCGTATCTGATGCTAAAGGAGCTGAAACAGCCTGATCTGTGACGAAGAGCACACCCATTTAAAAAAACATCAAATATTCCCAAAGTTTACCGAGAGCATTCAAAAGTTTACGGCTGAAAAGTCTGCAGCCCTGAAAACTGCACGGCATAAAGAGACGGCGGCGGCTCCTGATTTCTCGCCTGAAGACATACTTTGCCAAAGTCTGTGGAGAAAGGCTGTTGCATCAGTCTCCGCTCCGCCTGGAACACTGAAGACAGGAGTTACAGGTGGGTGAGAACAGCCGGGGGGAGAAGAAGAAGAGGAGACAGAAGAAAGGAAAATGTTGTATGGCATAGTAAATCGCTCCAGTTTCACAAACAAACCTCGGATTTTTCAAAGTAGGGGAAATTGTCATGGTGGTGCTCAGTCTGTGATGAGTGTTTCTGCTGTATGCACTGTATGTGGTCAAACGTTACATCACAGCATCGATTGGCATCGATTTGGATCATTGCATAACATCTATTTCTGCACAGATTCTACTTCCTGTAACATGTATATCTGCAAAAACAAATGCACACTCACTCAACCTACTTTCAAAGGAGTCATTTTTCCTGAGCTCACCTGGATTAAAGTCATTCTGAAGCCACAAAATATACTTTATCTTCACAATAGAGACAATAAGAAATTCAAATTCTGTACATAGTTAAAACCTAGTGATAGTTGTACAAATAATTTTTTAAAACTTTTTTTAATGAAAATTTCAATTCAAAAATCTGATATCTTAGTATTTCATATTTAATTTAGTTTTTGAATTTGCAGACATGTCAAAATTTGAAATAAAAAAATGCATAAATTTAAAGTAATTGAAATCTCAAAAAGTTTTAAAAGGTTATTAAATTTTTTTTTAAGTTTTCAAATGATTTTAAAAAAAGTAAGAATTCTAAAAAATTAAAAAAAGAATTTACAGAATTTTGAAAAAAAAGACATTTAAAATGCATAAATTTACATAAACTTAAAGAAGTTGAAATTTGAAAAAAGTTTTTAAAAGTTATTGAAATCTTAAAAAGGTTTTAAAAGATTAAAACAAATGTAAGAATTAAAAGAAGACATTCTAAAAATTTTAAAATGAAAAAAAAAATCTTTTTTTTGAGTTTTAGAAAAAAATGAATCATCAAAAAATGCAAAAATTTACATAAATTTAAAGTAGCTGAAATTTTTTTAAAAATTTTTCAAAGTTATTGAAATCTCAAAAAGTTTTCAAAAGATTAAAACATTTGTAAAAACAAACAAAAAAAAAATAAAAATTTTAAAATAAAAAAAATTGAATTTAATTTTTTTGAGAATTAAAAAAATGAATTTTACAAAATTTGCAGAACAATTTGACTTTTTAAAAAAAATCTAAAAAATATTATGAATTAATTTTCCTTTTTTTAAAAAAAAAATCTTGCAACACAAAAAAGTTGCAAAAATGTCACAATTTATTTTTTAAAAAGGTGCAAAAATAAAATAAAAAAACTGTAATTGCAAAATATGGAAGAATTTAAAATTATCTTGAAATTTGAAAAATTTGAACAAAAAAAGAAATGTTATTAATTTTTTAAAATTGGAAAAATTTTAAAAGAACACTTGTTTTTGCTAACACATAATGATAATGTTACTCAACTCAACATGTTTTGTTTGCTAATGTTTTGCGGTATATCTAGCATGTATATTACGCTAGCAGTTAAAAGAATCCATACACACAATTAAAATCTGTATTTTCTTCCAGATTAGTCTTTTTGTAGATGTAGTTATCTTCCCAGGGCTGTAAAACTTGAGGTTAGCCACAGGTGCATGGAAAGTTGGTGTTGTAGAAGTATTTGTAATTAGTTACTTCCACCGTCCGTCCTGGTTTGTTCTTTGTATTAGTTTTGAGCTGCAGCTTCCTAAAGCAAATCAGCGTTACACAATCATTAGGATTCATAGATGTGTTAAATTTATGTAAGTGATTACCTAACAAATACCCATTGTGTGTTGAAAGCTGCACTCAGTCATCTCAGATCCCAGATAGGAGGCAGCAGAGACAGACCGGCCCTCATCCTGAGTATTTATTGTTCCTTCACATATCAGAGGAACATGAAAGGTGAGGACACGCCGCCTCAGTCCTCCTTTAATTCACATCTGCAGGACTGACAGCGAGGTGCTCAGCAGTCCTCCTGCTCATGTTCTCACGTCAATCATGTCACGATGTGTTAAAGCAAACAGGGTGGGTGGTGCTAAATGCTGACCGTTAGTCATCTCCACGGGGGGAGCGGGCCAGCCCACTTTTCTTTAGGACACCAGCGGACATGTACTTCACCCATAGCACAGGAGTGTGTGTGAATAAATCAAATGTGGATGATACACTTGCTTTCTAACACCTACCTTCCCACAACTGTTAAACATAAAAAATGCAGAGCGGAAGAGGAACAAATTGTAAAAAGACACAGATGTAATGTGGAGGGTAAATATGCAAAGTTATGCTAATGCTTTTTAGGATCTGACAAATTGAATCATAGGGAAATGAATTAGAGTTAGGAAAGTAAAACACACATCAAAACTGCACTGAAGTACAATTCAAGAGCTTTGCATTGGAAGAAAACGCAGACAGGTTTGTAAGATTTAAAAATACACAAACACATAAAGATTATTCAGATTTCAAGTCGAGAGTGAGGCCAGTGTGAAGCAAGTCTTTTCACACTCCTCACACCAGTACGAGCCAGTACGAGCTCACAACCGCTCCAAACAATTTCCAGGCAGATGATTTATGTCAGAGCGCAGAGACTCGCTGCATCTCTCATCCAGCCAATAATCAGAACCACGGACGGCAGCCGCAGTGACATATTTATCTTCACTAATCCAACGTCTGCCTCAGAGCGCCTCAGCTTGACTTCTTCAAGCCACACAAGTTCAAAAAGACGCAGGACAACACGTCACAGAAGAAGAAGAGGAGGGGAGATTAGGGTTCTTTGTAAACTGCCTCGTTATGAGTCAAAAAAAAGGGAAGTTGTCGAGAGAGTCCTCTGTTGTTTTGTTGGCTTTTACTCATTCATAACTTTGATAAGCATGTTAAACTCACTGGGCCCTCCCTGACATCAGCACCTTCAGTCCATGCCTTTTCCTTTCTGTTGGTGTCCTTATAGAAAAGATGTGTTGTGTTGTATAGAATTAAGAAGTTTTTCACCTGCAAGATTAACTATTCTTTGTTGTCTATGCTGTAATGTTTATCTTATTTAACTTTACTCTCTACTTTAAGAACTATGAATAACTGGAATTGTATAGATATTAAATCTCAGTTTATGGTACTACTATAAAAACTGTTTTATACAAAATGTGCGTCAGCTAGTCTGGTATTTTAAAGCAGTACTTTTAAGACAAAATTTATAAGATAAACCTTACTACAAAAGGGGCATATAAAGCAGTAATGGAAATAACATATTTACTGAAAATGCTGTGCGCAACCTTCTGTATGACTCAGTTAATCTCCATATCACAAAGAACAAGAGTCATCTTATTGTTAGCCACCGTACTGACTGTCTCAGACTGGCTGTTTGTAGCTATGAGCCAGACTATAACACAGGTTTAAGTTCCATCTTTTCATAATGTAAAAGGAAAAAGTTATAACATCTCAAGAGTTTCAGCAGGTAAGCAAAACAGCTTACACTGTCTGACACTTAAATAGGAGGGACTTGAGTATAATTCATACATCTAAGCTCGTTAAAACTGGAAATACATAATACGTGTTCCATTTTTCCTCAAGCTTTCGACAGGCCGATCTTGCAATCACACCAGTTGGGTTTAGAAATCTTGGATTTAAAAAGGTTGGTGACATAGACTGTATAAAACATGGACGTAGTCTCGCTGACGTCACTCGTCTGTTTTTGAAACGGAAAATGAAACAGATCGGCTATAGCGGCCATATTGGTAGGGGCAAGGGATTCATATACAGCTATAGGGCAACTATTGGTCACGTGACCCTGAGCTGTGCCTCTTATTGGGGGAGCTTGCAATTTTTAAGGGGACATATCATGCTGATGCCTGATTTAATACTTAGATATAATATAATAAATTTGAAAACAAGACCTTTCACCCCCTGAATTTTCAAAAAATGAGATATTGTATTTTTTCTGATATCCCAGAACGAGATTTGATGCCTCTGAAAATAGGTCATTGACATTTGGCTTCGAGATTTCGACCTTCGTGACGACACGAGGATCCTTTCTTTTTATTGGAGTAATCTGATAAAGCAGCTCCTCCTCTGTGATGTCAGTTAGTCACACAACCGTCACCGAGGGATACGCCCACCAAGAGCCGAGTATAAACGTATAAACTATACATGTTACAGTACCGCTTTGACTCACCACACTGAAGCGTCCTGAGATGATCTGTGTCCAGGTGGATTTTCTTCCTCCTGAGCTGCAGAACCGTCCAGGTCTGACTCGGGGTCCAATACAAAAGGACGTATCCTACACTCTGCCATTTTATTAGTGCTATCAATGCCTCACGGTGAAGTTTTGGCAAACAGCAAACTCGCTCAGTCTGCTCCATCCAATGTGGTGATTTTGTAAACACTGCCATGCTGCAAAAACCGCCCCCTTGCTCTACCCCTCCGCCCCTCTGATAGAACTGACCAATCAGAGCACAAAGGGCTGTGACGTTGCGAGGTTACTGGAGGTCATTCTCCAAACGGAGCGTTTCAACGAGATCTTCAGAATGGCCTAAAATGAGGATATTGAGAACGCTATTGTGGGGCAATGAAGGAACTAAATGACTTGTACTGAGGGCAGAAATGCTTTACAGGCATCCTAGTCTGGCATAGTGAAAAGGAGAAACAAGCAGGATATGTCCACTTTAATATCCTCTGAACGGCCGAGTTAGAAAAAAATTCACCCCCGTACAGTGGGTGCCGGTAGTAAAATTAGCGACTCAGACGGGGGACGTTTTTTGAACCAGGCTGTAAATAGGTTAATTTCTGCTTTGAAAACAGCTTTTCTGTCTTGGTGTGTTTGTGACTTCCTGTACTTTCAGAGCCAGCCTCAAGTGGACACTGGAGAAACAGCAGATTTTAGCACTTCAGCATTGTCTCATATTCTTAGGCCAGAGGTTGCGGCAGTGCATGCTGTGTGAATGCAGTGACTGACTACAGTGGTTTTTAATTGTGGTGTAGTGCATAGCGTAGGGCACGCGGTGCTAGATAATGCTTTGTGAATAGATCTGTAGTGCTGTTATAAACTGATGTCAGTTTGTTGTAAGTCTCCTTGCTCATTATAAATGTTTTTTTTTTATTATAAAAAAAAAAAAGTATGAAACCAAACTGATGAATGTGTAGACTTTGCTCCAGCAGCCAACATGTACACATGAACAGAGTTCAAAGGGATGCAACAGACACTTGATCAGAAAGCTAACTGACGCTTTAGACTACAAATCTAGAAATTGTTTCCTGTATGTACACAGTCCTCTCCACAAATGTGCATATTAACACATCTCAACTGCTCCAGGCTTTAATGTGCACGAAACTCTCAATCCAATTAGAGGCGTCATCCCCGGCAATCAAAGTAACAGGGAGAAAGTGTGAAGCCGAGCAGACCGCACCACTGTTTCATTCCTTATTCCCACTTACACCTCGCCAACCCACACAGCAGCTTTGTTTGCTGAAGAGATCAAAATTAATTTCAAACTAATTGCTGCATATTCCTGTGGAACATAAACAGCAGTCAGGGGACGACCGCCGTGCCCACGGAGGGAGCGTGCTAAACCAGCGAGGTGTGATGGAGACGGATCAACGGAGACAAGCAAGAGGCGATAAGAAGAGGAAGAAAAAAACGCCATAGAGGAGGTTTCATACATCGTACCCCGAGGGAAACTCTTCACAAACACGACGGGGACGGCGAGGCACAAATGAGTGACATGTGTGTGAAGTAGATCACAGATCCCGACGCACGTGGATCACACCTGCATTTCGCTACACAATGAACTTCTGCCTCAAAGCAGAATTGTTGAAACTAAAAGGAGAACTGTTACCTTTAAATCAAATCCAACAGATGTGTCATCTTCCACTAAGGCTGTCTCACTCATGCGTATCTCTTTGTCTTTTAATTTGTAAAGGTCTGTTTTCTCCTTCCACAGCTGTCACGCAGAGATGTTTTGCTATCATGTTTGGAAATGCTGTTTCTTTTCAGGTCCCAAATGATGTTTTTTCCCTCCTTCTTTCACTCATGGCTGATTTTTCTAATTTATTTAGGATTTGGATTTTCTGCAAAAAACAAGAAAGAAAAGAAAAAAAAGTGGAAATCTTTTCCCTCCTTTGGGAACCCCGTAACTCAGAGTAGAGTTATACATTTGATGCTTCAGCTCATAAATCCGTCGCTTTTATTGCTTCTGAAGGCCTCAACTTCCTCCTCCGCTTCCCAGAGTTTCTCCCGTTCAGTTTGGCTTCTGTCTGAGATCCACTTCTTTTGCTGTGAGTTTATTTTTCTGAAGATGTTCAGAGGAATTTTTCCTTCACTGTTACAGAATTCTGAGGATGATGAGGCTCCCGCTCAGAGAGGAGCAGCTACTTTATTTAAGGGTGTTTTTCTTCTGGTTACGTTCCTGCAAGCTGCCACAGGAATGTGTTTTTCTCCTCAGAATCCTTCTTAGACAATGCTCTATAGGTTAGCTGTATGCTAACTGTATGCTACGGTCCAAGCACTCAAACTGGTTTTGTTTTGTTTACATGTAAAATCAGCTGTTAACAGCCTGTAGCATCTCAATGCTAACTGGTGCAAGGCCGGATGTTTCCCAAGAGCTGAGGAGGAGGAGGTGAAGACGACGTGCTGGTTCTCAGGTGTGAGCTAAGAAGTGACAACATGGACCTGTCCTTCCATCCATCATTATTGGGAACGTAAGATCTATCTCCAATAAGATGGACGAGCTAGCAGAGTCACAGACATGGCTAACGAAGCTAACACCTGAAGAGGGCAAGCTATCATCATCTATTTTCTTATGGACCTTTTTGCACTTTTTATAATCTGACCAGCATTTCCCCTTGGAGATAAATAAAGTATTGTTTATTCTATTGTATTCTATTCTGTCGTAAAAAATTAGGCGATCTGAAAGTTAGCTAGAAGATGCTCCTCTCAGAAGTTGGTGGTGACTTCCTGCTTTTTTTGTTTTAAAAATACTAAATAGTAAAAAGAAAAATAATATTTAAAATATGCCTTGGGCTAATTAAGTCCATTAAACTTAGCCTAGTTTAAAAAAAATTGAAACCCTCATGATCCCAAACCCGTCGGCGGGATCAAAAATCTTCATATTTTTAAATGACTTGCATTTACAAGCATTTTTCCAATCCAAAATCTGAAAACTGGCAGATTCGTCAGATTGTACCAGGGTACCTGAATGCATCACATACGAAGCTGGAGACATGTCCTAACATGCTGCAGGAGACTGGAGAAATTCATCAACATTGCTTTGAATTTCACGTCTTCTTAGAATTTTTTGCAGAAAATGCAAAAACGCTCGCTAAATTCTTTCTCCCTCAAAATATATATAGATAAATTTTGTGCTTCTTATGGCTTTTGGTAAGCCCTGAATGGTACAACTTGTGTCCATACAAAACAGAATGCTAAAATCAGAGGCTACCCTGAACGCAACGCTCTGAAGACGTTAATATCAGACACCTGCAGGACTACCACGTGTGTTTCCCCTTTTAATGGAATTTTTTTTATTTTTCTACAAACTGGATTATGACTTTAACTGACCTGAACCATCTTCGGCAAGGGATCAATCCACCCACCTTCTTCTCAGAGCTTTTGGGGCGCTGTCGTCCTCTCTCCATGGATTTTTATCCGTCCGGTTAAAGCCCAGAAACTGCGGAGCAGCTTTTCCTCGGTAAGTAAACTACTTTGCGTATTATTTTGGGATGTTTTGGTCAAACTAAACGCTTCTTAAAAAGATCACAGAGTTTAAATGTGGCTGTTGTTTCCACACTGCTGACACACAGGCTGCGAAGTTGTCAGTCCTAAGCTAACAGAGTGCATAGTGTTTGTATACGCACTTTGAGCCGTTTGTCCCTTTAGAGTTACCGTAGGGTGCTGTAAAGTAGATGTGATTGCTGTAATGTGTCTGGTTGTGCACAGGTGTTCTGTGATAAAGCGAAGTGTGGCTGTTAATCTACATCACTGTACCATATAGGCCTGTCACGATAACAAATTTTGCTAGACGATAATTTTCCAAAATATTATTGCCGATAAACGATATTATTGTCAATATTATTTTGATTTTTTTTTCAATTTTTTCATTGATGTAATTATGATAAATGGGATAATAAAGTGAGTACACCATATCAAAAGTAAGAAACTTTAATTTCTTAAGAGTATTAACTGTAATTAAAAGGTCAGGATCTTTTAAATGAAATAAATTAAAAAAAAATATAATAAATTTAACAAACAAGAAAGAGAAAAAAAACACAATAAAAATGAAATGGACTCTCTTTTAGAAAAAAATACATGTCAATGAAAATAATTAATACTAATCAAAAACAATAAAACATCGACCCTGTCCCCAAAGAAAAAAACAAAACTCCAAAAAACAACAACAATAAAAACTATAACCTAAATAAAAGGGAGTTTATACAGTTCCTGAATTGTTTGTAACATGTACTTTTTCCCAGTCAATCTGTACTGTCTGTCAAACATTTTGAACATTTCTCGCTTTAAACCGTATTGAAGGGCTGCATTTCTTTGTCTTTGAGCGCCACCATTTAGCGCTTTTATTTCTATTTACTTTGCCGACCAAAAGCCTCAGTAAGAGCGGATTGTCAAAGAACAAGGCTCGGCTGCACCTCCCCTTCTTCTTCTTCGTCGCCACTATTTTCAAACAAATGCGACATATCAGCTCGTTGGTGTTCATGAGCTCACACTTTGTTCATTCTGATAAAAAACAAAATATTCCCACACTGGGACTGTGGCAGGCGGCTTAAGAACCGTATCTTTGGTGCCATCACTCATATTAGCGTGTGTTTCCTCCTTACCCCTCAGGACGCTCGCTTCAGCTCTCTCCGTGTGTACGCGCGAGCAGCCCCGTCTTCACCCCAAAGATCGCATTTTTGACAGATGCTCACTTCACTATAAATCAGCTAAATCCGTTATAGAACCTATGCACCCCGATGTTAGGAAAGATAGACGTAGTGTCTAGTGAGCCATCTTCTCATTCAGCCTCTTTGGTCCAAAGAGAGGAGGAAAACAAACATGCATGCACGTGTCAGTTTATCCAGGCTGGCAAACTTACCGAGGACGTTTTTATTTATCGTTCGTTTAATTGATTTATTGATTATCTTGACAGGCCTAATGACAGCTTACGTGAGTAGAATAGAATAGAAGATTCTTCTTCTTCTTCAGCAGTCTGTTCAGTCTCTGTCTCCTGGATCCTGATCCTGATTTTAGCTCCGTTAGCCATGTCTGTGATTAGCATGATGCTGCTCTGCCTTCTGGTATTCCCTCTGTTGTTGGGTTAGCACAGCTAGCTCGTCCATCTTATTGGAGATAGATCTTACGTTCCCAATAACGATGGATGGAAGGACAGGTCCATGTCGTCACTTCTTAGCTCACACCTGAGAACCAGCACGTTGTCCTCACCTCCTTCTCATCAGCTTGTGGGAAACATCCGGCCTTGCACCAGTTAGCATTGACATGCTACAGGCTGCTAACAGCTGATTTCACATGTAAACAATGCAGCCAGGAGGGTCAAAGCCAGGAGAAACTGTAAACATTACACTTCTTCTGGATTCAGAGGCCTCCATGGCTCTGGGACTGAGGGTTATAAATGATTTACCTCAGAGAAAGAGACCATGACTGTGCATGATTTGCAGTTATAGATTTAAGATCAGCATTTATTACAGAGGTGCACACTTTTCTTGTGTATTTTATGGAAAACAGTTACCTCTAAAAGGGAACTTTGTCTGTGATTGGAAACATTTTCCGTGTTTCAAAAAGCTTTTTGTGAGTCGTCTGCCAAAGTGTCTTTATTGATCACTAATGATTGAAACCGAAGTCAGAAATCTTCCAACTCCACACAAAGTGGCTCAAATGAAAATCCAATTCCATTTCTCTGCTAAATAAAAAGTGACTCTTATCTAACTCACAACATCACACTACTTCCTCTGGCACTGGGTACTTTTGTTGGACCAGAGTCTCATAATTACAGAAATGATTGTTTGGGAGGCTCTGGTGGTCCTTCTGTAGCTGTGACTTCATTGGATTCATTAGGAGCTTTTTTTTTTGCCTGCTTCTTTTGAGAAGGGAGAAAAACACCAACTGCCAGAGTCTCAAATCTGTCATGACACCGTGGGGGATTGAGCCGTACCAGAATTAGCAAGCCTAGAAATTAACAGTCCCCCCTCTAATGGGGGAACATCATAAAAGAAATGCAAAATGAATGTTTCCTTTGGTTTGGCCAGGGGAGCAGCAGGAGTGAAGACGAGGAGAAATGGAAAAAAGAAACCCGGGAAAATTATCACCATAGGGGACTTCCATGATCTGTTTGACCGTACACACTGTGGCGCAGCTAGCAACACAAAAAATCAATAGTTGTATACACAGGTCCCTCAGTTGCCTGCTGAGTCAGTTCAGTCTTGAACAAACTTGCGAAGGTAAAAACAGACTTTTATGTTTCCTGCAAAGGTCAATGACAAACAGGAAGAGAGTACTACTGAAGGAAACTACAGAATGTTCAAGCATCCTGTTACCCAGCACTTTTACTAATCAGCTGGCTGTGTGGAATAATTCACTGTGATTGGTCCAAACCAAACACATTTATAAAGTCTGAGAGTTGAGCTCTCCCTGAGGTTAAGGGGTTTCTGTGACCCAGTCGTCTCTAAAGGCTGAGGGTGGGATGTCATTGGGTAAGACGCTGAACCCTGAACCATTTTTGTTCTGTCTGTTCCAGTGATGTATGAACCATAGACTATAGAGTGGACCATGTGGCTCCACCATTTGTCATTGTACGGTTTTGAAGCCATTGTAGCAGTTCGCAGCTAGAGTCTGCGCAGTAGAGACAATGAGGGATTCTGGGAGAATCTGAGTGGAGCTGGGTGACAAAAATGATAATAATTTTTTCTCTTTTCAGAGTCTAATCACTTCTTGACTCTACCTCCCGACATATTTCACAATCCCCGAAAAAAATACACAAGAAAGTCAGCTGTCAATCATCGTTAAACGTGATGTAAAGCTTCGTTTTTAACCTTGTAATACTTATGAAAACAAAACTTTTCAGAAAAAAGAGGACTTGGATACAAGACAGACAAATAATATCTTCAAATCACCACAACAATCAGATATGAGAAACATTTCTACCAGGAGTATTAATTTTTTTAAAGTTTGACCACAGCCCATCTGGAATGACTGGAAAGCCGATTTTTTTTTTACTTATACTGCAGCCAACCACCAGGGGGAGCAGTTTTTGTGGAGACCCCACTTCTAGCCTAGCAAGCGGGCGTCCATATTTTTTACAGTCTATGTTTGCAAGTCCCACCATTGTTATTTCTTCTTCATGTGTCACTAAAGCTATGTATCAAGTAGTAACAGCAACACTGCCCCCTATGGATTTTAGTGGTACTGCTCTGTTTCACCCGTATCTGTAAGCTTTATGGAAACGTGCTGAAAAAATGATGAAATGAACGCAGAGTACTGACAGAAGGCTCCATCCTGATAAGGGATGGGTACCGAATTAGGTTCTTTTATAGGTACCGACCAAATTCTGTCAGAAGTACCGGGTATCGATTCACGTAAAACCTAAAGGTACCATGTTTAGGTACCTGGATGCATCCTTGTGACTGTGATGGAGTGGAAGAGTAGGTGATTTTTTCATGCTGGACATGCACACAGCATTGCAAGGTTATATATTGAAGAATAAATTTGTTACATTGAAATTTTTTTATATTTCATTATTAACCAAATTGATATTTTTTACCACATTAACACAAAAAAGTACCGAAACTTGGTACCGTTGAGTACCAGTACTGATTGCCAGGTACCGGGCATTGGTACTGTATCGTTTCAAATGTGAAAGGTACCCATCCCTAATCCTGATGCTGATCTGGATCTAACGTCTAGCATAAATACACCTTGTGTCAAAACCAACTGCTGTTTTAGCATCTGGCAAAAATTTCCAAAAAGATTTTAAAATTACAAAATTTTGAAAAAAAATGAAAATAAAGAATTGGTAAAATTTTAAAAAAAATTCAAGAATTTCAAAAAATTTGAAATTACAAAATTTTCTAAAAATCTTGCTAAAAAATACATTTTAAAAAATAGCAAAAATTAAAAAAAAAAATTTCAAACATTTTGAAATTTTTGAAAATTTAACAAAGTGTTAAAATTAAGAAGTTTGAAATTTAGTCAGGATTTATCTTACATTTGTTATGTTAGCCTGCTATGTGAGGGTGGCGCTGTGATGCGTTGAAGGTGCCAAACAGGAAATGCTCTGTAGACCAGACCGTCTCAATCCAGTTTAGCCCTTGTGGTCTACCCAGACTATGAAGCTTTGGTCCATCGAAGGCTGCAGACCCTGAATTGGGAAACAGCCTGTGACGAATTCTCACTCTCATGTGCAAACAAGACTTCTTGTGAACACTTCCTGTATCACTTTAAGGGACCACAACCCCTTTTGGCAATAACACAAAACTACAAACCAACAATAGGACTGAACCATGGTGAGAGGACAGGCTATGGACTTTTTATAGCTGCATGAATAAATCATCTTTAACTTCAAATTCAGATATTTGATTAACAGCTTCAAACCAGAGCCGCGAGCTTTTGCTTTCCATGTGTCTCTCATATACATTTGACGTAGCGCGATGTCTGGTCAGTGGAGTGTATCAGTACAGATGTGGGCCCTCAGGCGGATCCATCCTGCCATGTATGTCAAAAACACACGAGTTCCTCTGTTCGGTGACTCGGATAAGATGACACCTCCTCATGAGAAAAGATCACCAGCATCAAAGCGTCATCCCAGGCTCATGCCTCTTCATTTACATGGCTGTCTTCCAGGATCACGGCGCACAGACACTCAGAGGAAGAGCAGGGGTGTGTGTGTAGGTGTGTGTGTGTGTGTATGGATGAATTTGCGTCTCTGAGAGCAGTCATGTAATGCTGCGAGAAAAGATGGGAAACACACAGCGGTTTGAAAAGGAGAGGTAGAAAATAGCAAAGAGTGTGAGAGGAGTCTCATCAACAACGAGAAGTACGATCTCACACTTCTGAACACGTTTATCCGCGCTTTTTCTCAAATATCCTCTATGACATGACGCTGGCAGCATGAGGTTTCTTTACAGTGTGTTTTAACAGTAATTAAGTGAAAGCAGCTGGGTTAAGTGCTTTTAGAAAAACACACAGGCTCCTGACCGAACACGAGACACAGATACAGTGTATCTCCTACACATCCAATGAAAACGTGCCTCTCCTGTCATGATATATGTTTATTTTACAGACATTTTCCCAAGAGATTTCTCAAAGATATAAAGAAAACAGAACAGGAACACAACAGACTAAATGCTTACCTTTTTTCCATTTTTTATTTTGGGTACCAGTCAGGAAAAAACCTTAACAAAAGCTGATTGTTGTCACTATTCTTTTTGGCAAAAACAAGTAATACCCATTCAACACGAAGGATGCAAAACAATAAACCTTGGCGACCTTGGACTTCACTTTAAACAACAATGAAAAATACGAGCCCACAAAAAATTGGCAGTTTGGAAATAATTTTGTATCCAGTTCCCTCAAAATGCACAAACAAAGAAATCAAGGCAGCTAATACAAATACAAAAACACAAATATTCAGTTTTTCTTTTCATCAGAAATTATGCCTTCAGGCTTCAAACTCAGCCCTTTCATAATTTTTTTTCAATTTATAAGTTCTTTATTTGAAAGCAAAGGAAAGAAGGAAAGGTAAAAAAAAGGAAAGAAAGAGGTCTTTTTGTTGTAAAACAGCAGCATCATTACTTTCAGGGAGCTCAGCCACTGGTCAGTGTCCAGATACATCCCCTGTGCTCTGAGCTGATCCTGTAGACACTGAAAGCTGTTACCTGTCACCTGTCACTCCAGGATGCACAGGGCCGAGGGGTTAGCTACGATTCTGTTTACTCCCACCCTAAAGGCTGAGGGGACAACTAGCAGCTAAGTTTAAGTTGCTAGACCAATGGTTTTAACAGTATTATATAAATAAAGAATTTTAAATAATAAGTCAAGCAATTTATCCATATTATATACAAATTTGAGTAATGTTTGTATATTTGTGAATTTTTTCCAATTATTTTCAAATCTGAAATTTTAAATTAGTTTTGGAAAATTAAATTCCAAACTGTTTCTTAATTTTATAATTTTTTTCAAATTTCAAAATTTTGCAAATAAATTAAATTACTTTTTTCCCTTTTTTTTTTTTTTTTTTTTTTTTACATTTTTTTTGATTTTGTGATTTAGATTTTTTTTCTTACATTTTTGAAAAATTATGATTTTCTTTCACTTTTTTTAGTTTTTGCATTTTTTAAAATTATTTAATTGTTTTTTTTTCCTGAATTTTTGCTTTTTTTAACTTCAAAACTATTTAATTTTTAAACTTTCTTCCGATTTTAAATTTTTGGTTACTTTATTAACATTCTTTTTTTACACATTTGCAAATTTTTAGTTTTTTTTTTATTTTTATTTTTTTTGCAAATCTTGTATTTCAATTTTTTTTATTATTCTCAAAATTATTATAAAATTCTTTAATCTTTTTTTAATTTAATTGTTATTAAAGTTTTTTTAATGTCAAAATCTTTCTGAAATTTTGCAAATTTTTAACATCTCAAAAACTTTTTAAATTCGTGCAAATGATTTAAAATTTTCACATTTTAAAATTTTTCATTGCTGCAAATTCAATAATAATTGAATAAGTGTAAAAATCTAAGACATCAGATCATTATAAATTTAATAACCTTAAAGTTAAGATAAGTATTCACCAGATTTTAACTTTGAATGGAATTTTATACACTCTTTAGTCTTTATTGTGAAAATAAAGTTGATTTTGTGGTTTTGGATCAACTTAAATCCTGGTGAGCTGAGGCTAAATGTCTCCTATGAAAGTAAAGGTTGAAGACCCTGTGCTACACATTCCTTCGTTTTTAGATTGTCCTTGTATTGATGTCATTAAAAAATGACAACACTCTCTTGTCAAATCCTGTAGCTTTGGGGCTCTGCGTGTGTTTTGAGGCTAAACTAAACAGTAGAAATATAACTTCTGCTGGACTTCTTGTGTGAAATTGGTGCAGTGCCCCTTTAAAAGAAATTACACCTGAAATAAATCAAAAGCCGAGCTGAGAACTCTGAGTAAATGTCATAAACAAAACAAACTTTTTTTTAGCCTCACACTGCTCTGCCAGCCCCATGGCTCTGGTCTGCCATCAGGCCTGATATTTGGATTAATACCATGGAACAATTTAGTCGTGTAAGCCGGACAGATGAGACGCTGTTCACATATTTTTCTCGGCGTGGGCGAGCAAAACACTATTGATTTCTCCTCTGCAGGTGGATTAAGAAACACGTTTGCTTTTCTCCAGAGGGCTGTCTGCGGGGATGACTTTGGTGTAAATATGAAAAACTTGCTGGAATATGTGTGTGTGTGTGTGTGAGGTGGAGAGACAGACGGACAGACAGACAGCCGGAGGGGGAGATGGATTGCTTGCTGGAGGTCTGGCAGTGACATTTGGAGGTTTTCTGTCTGACATTTCTGAAGACAAACAAACAAGGTCCAATCTGTCAGGAGCAACAAAGCAGAATGTGGAGATACCTGAGCGGATAAAACCCTAGATTGCTCCGACTCACCCAAAAAATAACGCACTCAGACGGTTGTAGTCCAAACACGTCTGAGGATGAGTGACTGTAAAGAGCAGGAAACTCTGTCAGCGTGATGCACGCTCCAAATATTCACAAGGACAGGTTTTTCTTACTCTGTAAACTTGTTCAGTTTTATTCCTCTTTCCTCTGACTCATCATCCAATCTCGATGTTTTCTGCTTCACTGCTCTCACTATCTCAGAAAGAAAGCTTCCTCTGCTCTGTCTGTATCATAGTAATATTCATAGCGTGGAGCTATCTAAGGTAAGCGTGTTATGTAAGTTACGTTAAAGAGGAGAGTTTGATGATTGGGAGCACGTTGTGTTGTTCGTACAGGTAATAGCTCTAATTAAAATGGACAGCAGGGTATAATGTGTACATGACACTGCTTCTTTTCAGCCCCTTCCTTTCATGTCACACACTCTTACATGTGGATCCAGCGACGGCGCAGATCGGCCCATATTTTCCCGCCTCTCTGATGCTGTCTTATTACCATCGCCCCATCCCAGAGGGAGAGACCCCTTTCTACCTGTGATCTCACCGCGCTGACACTATCTGCACACTGTCTCTGCTGATGCCGAGCAAAATGACAGCCCCAAGTCCTCTGTTCCACTGCCAGATAACATTGCAGGGGGCCCCTGTAAAGCAGAAAATACCAAATCACATTCTGCTAATACCCTTAGTGGTGACAGGCTCCATCTTAGTTGAGGGAAAATCTGCTGCAGCAGAAATACCAAAGACTGTCCTATACTCTGGTGGCTCTGCGAGTTTCACAGAGAGAAACTCTTTTATTGAGTTTGCATTGGAGTGAACAAAGAAGACGCCAAAGAAAGCATCAAAGCAGAAATAGCTTCCAACAGGGCTGTATAGGAGTTGACAGTCATGTTGGAGCAGCTTTTCTCTGAGGGGTTTCTTTTTTTTTGTTAACTGAAGCATTTTTGGTGTAAATCTGCATCTTTGGGGAAAAATCTCCCAGGGCATTGTGGGTAGCTCAGATACTCAGAGGAATCTGTCGCCTGGTCTACGCTTCTGCATCAGAGCAACACCACAGCATAGGTTGTAGATCTTAATCTCCATGTAGGACTACGCAACCTGCCGATGTTAGCATGTGTCTTGGGGTCTGCAACCTTTACTTTCATAGAAGACATTTAGCCTCAGCTCACCTGAATTAAAGGTCATATGTGTGCACAGCCACAATATCTACTTAATATTCACAATAATGTAAAGTAAAGCAGTCAAGTATTGACAAAAGAGTGTATAAAATTCTATACAAAGTTAAAATCTAGTAAATACTTGTCTTTACTATAAGGTTATTGAATCTATAAAATTGTACATTTGATATTTTAGTTTTTCTTATAATAGGCTGAATTTGCGGAAGTGTAAAAAAAAAATAAAAAATGCATTAATTTCATGTTTATCTCAAAAAGTTTTTGAAATCAAAAAATTTGCAAAAATAATAAAAATATTTAAAACTTAAAAAAAGTGACGATAATAATGTAATCATTTTTTAAAAATTCAAGAATATTCAAGTATTTTGAAATTAGAAAAAACTTCAAAAAATTTACCCAAATTTGTGATTTCTAAAATCTGCAAAAATTGAAAAAAAAAAAAAAAAAATATATATATATATATATATATATATATATATATATATATATATATATATATATATATATATATTAATTCGCAAAAATGTTGAAAATTTTTAAAAATTGAAAAAAAGAAAAGGAAATCTTTACAATTTCAAAAATTTGCAAAAATGTCAAGTGTTTGAACTCTGAACAACAGTTTTCTTGAAATTTAATACATCTGCAAAAATTTCAAAAATTTTCCTTAAAATAAAAAAAAAATATTTTTTTGACACAAAATAAAAAAAAAGTAGTATTATAATTGTTATTTATTAAAGCAACAAGGAGCTATCGCAAAAGAGTCCAAGAGCTGCAAGAGGCTCCAGAGCTGCAGGTTGAAGACCCTTAGTCTATACAATGCAGACCCCAAGTCCTGTGTTTGGTCCACTCAGTGGGGCTATGTTTCCAAATGACAACAATTCCTGTCAGACATCAGTTTGAATGGGTTTTGGCAGTTTTTCCTTTTTAGAGGTTTAGCTAAGTGCTGGACTTTAAACATCCAAGAGCACCTAAACACCCTCTCCAACAATGGAATGTCACTGGATTTCCTGGTAAAAGTTTAAAAATGTAGGTAGAGGAAAGAGAAAAGGGGATTCCTTGCGCCCATTCATATCCAGCCAGAAGCACTCAGAGTCGCAAATGGACGAAGAGGCTGTAAAAGCCTGACTAAAGTCTTTCTCTCATATCTGAAGCTGATAACCTCCCATCTGGACACAGAGCAAACCAGGATAATCCTTTGCTCTTCCTGCTCTTTCTGCTCTTTCTGCCCTTGCCTGATCAGCAAAGGTTGACCTGCACTGGCAGCGTTTGGTCTCACTCGTCAACAGCACCAGCAGCCGTCTGGCGATGGCGTGGTGCCAAGACCGTGGGACCATTTCCAGGAATCCCATGTGGCTGGATTTTCTGTTATGACAGCAAGGCCATATGGGGAGGGGGGCAGCTCCACCAAGTACTGCACCTCCACCCTGGTGAAAGTCCCAGCAGTCCAGTTTTCCAGTGTGAAAGATTAAAGCCCAAAGAGTTCATCTCAGACTGAGAAGTAACAGGGCATCGTCATTCCCTCTGTCTGTGTCTTTTAGGGGCACGGTGCCCATGATGTTTGCAAGACTACCCTTTAACTGCTCAATGTTGTAAATACAAGAAACAAGATCCCACACACAGACCAATCAGACCAATCACAGGACTCCTGCTCTATGTTGTTTCAATGCACAGTTACACTTTTGAGGAGGCGTCTGTTAGCTTTGTGTGTTGACCTCCACATAAATATGGGTGCTACATGGGGCCTGCAACCTTTACCTTCCTAGGAGTCATTTTCTCTCAGCTCACCTGGATTAAAGTTGATCCGAATCCACAAAAAATCTACTTTATTTTCACAATAAATGCTGTAGAGCGTATAAAATACTATTCATCTGTAAAATCTAGAAAACAGGTATTTTAACTATGAGGTTGTTAAATTTATGAAATTGTACATCTGATGCCTTAGTTTTTTTTTATGTCAAATTTATTTTTTAAATCTGCAAAAATGTCAGAAAATTGTGAAGTATACATTTGCATACATTTTTAAAAGTTTTGAAAAATTTTATAAATTTGCAAGTAAATAAAAAATAAAAAATAAAAAAGTCAGTTTTTTAAAAAAAAAGAAATGAAATCACAAAATATGAAAAAAAAATCAAAAACTTTGTGATAGAATTTTTTTTGAAATAATATTTAATACATTTGCCAAAATTCTGATTTTTTTTAATGATAAAAAAATGTAAAATCAAGAAAAAGTTTGAAATTTCAAAAATTTTGTAAAAGTTTAAAAATATTGCAAAAAAAAAAAAAAAATTTTTTAAATGATTACTAATATTTAGTTCAACAAAATGTTAACGCATGATTTTTTATAGTGTTTACTGTCCTTAATCATCAAAACCCTATGTAAGAAAAAAAAATCTTTTTTAAATAATATTTTTTTTAAAGCTACAAGGAGCCACTGCAAAGGATTCAAAGGGCCGCATGAGGCTCCAGAGCCACAGGTTGGAGACCCTTGATGTAGAAGCATAAACTAGGATATAACTTAGTAGTCCTGAATTTCCCACATAGTTGCTCTAAATGCTTTCACTGAGTGTCTTTCATTGCTACACATGGTTTTTAATAGTAGATACTAAGGCTTACTATATACGAGAAGCTAAAGACCTTGACAAAGCGTTGGTTTTGAAAGAGAAACATATTTTCTCCAGCAGGAAAGTACAACCTTGCTTTTTTTATCTGACTTCTCATTCTCCCAGGAAGAGGATTTCTGTAGAAATGTTGCTCTGCTGAATGGATCTTCCTCCAAAGTGAGCTGAAAAGCTGTCAAAATCAGTGACAGTGCCAGCCTGAGGATGTTCAATAAATACCTCTATCTCTGGTTTTCTCAACATCTGATGGGAGGACGACAGAGTGCGAGCACATGCTAAGCCCCCGGTCTAAACATAGGCTATCCCGCTGTCTTTGCAATGAGCAGATCAAGCTGACATTTTGGCAAGCGAGGGCCATCCCCACCAGCATCAACACGCTGCATCGGTGGAACGTGAGCAGGACATATGTGCAGCATCGCCGTCCCCTGTACCCCTGCCTCTGCTGCTTTACTATCCTCCCACATCTCGCTGTGCAGAAAGGACGGCTGGGAGTGGGGATTTATTCCTCTCTGTCTGGTGTTGTGCTCAGGTCTCCCTTCAGGTTCATGTTTAGAACTCAGAGGGGACCAGTGGGCGTGAGAGATTTATTATGCAGGAGGTATAGAGAGCTGATGCTTTAGAAACTACATGTGCTGGCTGTGCTGTCTCTCACCTTCTGTTTAGTAGGTGGATCTAAGGATGTGCCAAACCTGTCCCGGGTGACCTGTTGTGTTGTAAAGCCTACTGTCAGTGTTTCACAGCGCTGCCTGCCCATGCATTCAGCCTAAATTGGTTGGTTAGATGAGAAAAACACTTTGCTTTGAGTCATACGTCTTAAATGACAGGTTCAGATTGTTTCAGATCCATCTCAATTCAACGCTCACTGCCTGGTCTGGTGTGCTGTGAAACTACCTGTATCCAGAGCCGTGGAGCCTAAAAGTAGCTTTGGTTAAATTATTTTTTCTCTCAGTACACAAGTCATCCACCGTTACTTCAAGTTCCTGTGAGGAGTTTCTAGGTGATCTTGAAAAAGTCTCCTTTTCTAGATGCCTGATACTAATCCACACTTTAAAGTAGGCCTGCACAATATATCGTTTGAACATCGCCATCGCAATATGCACATGCCCAATAGTCACATCGCGCATGTGACGATTGCATTTCCCCCATTTATTGGAGAAATGGAAAAAAAGCAACTGAAATTGAACCCTTTCTATTTTGTACAGAGACAAAGCCTCCTGGATCCCTTTCACATACAGCAATCCTCATTATCACAGATAAAACCCCCTTAGCCTGGATTAAACGGTATCATAGGAATACAATGGTGTCATTGTGAGTCAACCAAATTCTTCCCAAACAGAGCTATTTAAGTCATCCGGTGAAAATTCTTCTATCTTTAATAATGCAATATATATCGCAAACCCCAAATAAATCGCAATGTCAGTTTTTTCCAATATCCTGCAGCCCTACTTTAAAGTGATACTCTGGGATGGAACAAGTGACCAAAAACACAAATAAACGGACTCCCACCCAAAAAATCTGATACCGGTCTGCATTCACGCTTTATTTAGAGAATTTTCAGCGCGTTACTTTCACACAAAAACACCGCTAAATAAGGCTCTAGTTCTCATCGTGTTGTAAAACGGCGCTACCTCCGCTGCAGAGCCACAGCTGGCTACGAGGCGCTCGCCACTTAGTGTATCAGTCCGCGCGTGCGGCGTGCCAGATATAAACAAACGCAGGTAGTCTGCCAGGATGAAGAGACACGATGAGAAACCGGCAGAGGAGCAGGGAGGGGGTGTTTGGTGCGAGCGCTCTGGGCTTCTGCTGCACAAAAACACTGCTGTAGGGGTAATTTCTGCCCTAAACCTTGTGATAGGACCCAACTAGTTCCATCCCAGAGTATCACTTCAAAGTGAAATTATCAACACTGATGTTAGAGGCTACAGGTTATATCTAAATGATACTTCTTTGCGTCCTGAACTGGTTAGGAAGGACTGAATTGATTTACAGCAAGTCTAAGTCTCTATGACAACACCACGCCAGCTGATGAAGTTTAGTAGAGCGAAGAGAGATCTGAGTTTTTTAGAGTTGGGTAATTCATTCACCATTTGGGAACAACAGAGGAGAAGTGTCTGGCTAGAGATTCGGAGCACCAGGCGTCTTTCACAAGCAGAGTGTAGTGGGTCAGACGGAGTGTAGACCTGGATGAGGGACCCCAGGTAGGCAGGAGCTGTTCTTGTCAGTGTTTTGTAAGCCAGAAGAAGAAGAGCTTTGAATTTGATTGGAGCTGCCACTGGAAACCAGTGAAGAGAGATTAACAGCGGGGTGACATGTGCTGTTTTAGGTTGGTTAAAGACCAGATGTGCTGCTGCATTCTGGGTAATCTGCAGAGGTTTAAATGTACACTCAGGGTCTGCATTGATCTGTTCAAACTTGAGAGTCTATCAATAAAATGAAGAGTGAGGTTACGTTAGCTCTGATTGGTAGATGACTGACAGGATATAACCAAGATTCACTAACGTTACACGGTACAGACACGTCTCACAGCACCGGGCTGCTGATAGCACTACATATGGACGGCTACTAAACTACTGTAGGAACTGACTGTTAGCTTGTTGTCATGTAAGTCTACAGGTACGTCAGAGCATTGGGCTGCCGATAGCACTACATATAGCCGGCTACTACAGCGTTAACTTGCCGACACATTTCAAACAACAGCACTACGTAACTGTGCGTGAGATTTGCTTTCCTGCTCTGGGGAAGAATTGTGTTGTGCAACAGGAACCATTGGTGTTATATTTAAAAAGTCCTTATTTCCACACTAAAGCCACAAAACCGACTGGAAACCCATTTAACTTTGTATTTAAGTGATATATCTTGGAACAGAATGCTCATAAGGCAGGGTATTAATGCCCTGGTTTGTGGTATACAGTTAATGATACACTTTACTTGTGGAAGAAGCCACACCCACTACATTCATACAGATGCAAACAATATCTCAGCACACCGTACTCTAAGGATTGCTAACGATTGAATGGTTTCCAGAGTTGTTTGCATTCATTGACGTGACTTTGCTTTTCATGTGCTTTTCCCTGTAATCCCTCACTGGTGACTAACTGTTGGATGACGGTGTGCAGGTTACATATGGCTCTTCCCTGGTGTGCAGTGCTGTTATCAAAGCCCACAAAGGGATAAAAACAGTATCACATGACAAAAACCAACATACAGAAACAAACATGCACACAGACACGCTGTCGTCTACACACGCAGCTTTCTGCAGGCTGCTCCATGTTTCTACTGCAACCCTCTCAAGACTCTAATGAGTAAAATGCTGGCTCGTGTTGGGTTGGATGGATTTTCACACCAGGAAAATTCTGCCGGAGAGGTTTCACACGGAGACATTGTTTCATTACACACTTATCAAAGAAATACACACAAACACACACTCCCAAAATGAATACAGACTGAAGAAACACTTGGCATTGTTGAAAGCAGCACGCTGCAGTCATGGGGCTCTGTGTGTCTCCTGCTCTGTATTCAGTGGCTGCCTGTGGTTTGGAAATAACTCATTTCTGAAAGCAAAAGCCTGACACCCCACTGTGTCTCCTATTGGCTTACTTTTGTTTTTGTTTTTGGGTTGCTCTAATATTGCTTTCCTCCCGGCTCACTCGCTTGAGAACAATCTGCCTGAATTTACTGCCGCTGTAATGCCGTCCTCCCCGGGAAAGGTGACCTCCGCTCCAGGTGTGGTGAATCTGTCATAGCTCCGGTCCTCGTTCTAACAACAACACCACCTTCCTGTGTTTCTTCATGCTAGTTCACGGCTGTTTGCAGCCAAAGCAGACTTCCAGGCTCAGATGTGTTAATGAGGGATAGGAATAAGCGTATGTTCTTTGTTGGTTATCTTTAAGGTGTAAGACGGACAGTGTTAGCTTGTTTAAAGCTCAGCAAAAACACCTCCAGCTTGTTTAACAGATGACACTGTGGGAAAACAGCTTTTACGTCTCCAACACAAAGAAATCTGTCATCATTATGGCTCCAAGTGATAGTATCAGAAGTTTTTTTCACTCGTCTACAATTCCTCAGTAGCTGTTAGGTGGGTGTATGCATACAGAGGCTCGTGTGGATGAAGAGAATGATGTCTGCTGTGTTTGGATAAGATAATCAGGTTTTTCTTGTAGGTATGCTTCACAAAGACTGCTACTTTGAAATTTGTTGTGAAAGAACAACACTGGTCCGACTATTGTCCAATCCATTCAATTCTAGCAAGTTTTATTATTTTTTGATTTTTTTTTATTCTTGAAAATTTGATGATATTCATACATTTTTAAAAAAAATTCAAATACTTGAATCTTTTTAATTTCAAAACATTTTTTTTTAATTCAAACCATTTTTTTACCTTTTAAACAATTTTAAAATTTATACAAATTTTCTATCATTTTTTTTAATGTCATATAATAAAGGAAACATGAAAAACTAAGACATCAGATGTACAATTTCATAAATTCAACAACCTTAATAAGTATTCACCAGACTTTAACTCCTAATAGAATTTTATACACTGTATTGTCTTTATTGTGGAGACAAAGCAGATTTTGTGGCTCCAGATCAATTTTTGCAATTTCTTCAAATTGTAGTAATTTTTTATTTCTTTTTGAAAATTTGATGATATCCATACATTTTTTTTGTTAATTTTAAAATACTTGAATCTTTTTAATTTCTAATTTTTCAATTTCTTATTTTTTTTCTCTTTCTTCAAATTGCAAAATATTTGCAAATTTATATATAAGAAAAATCTTTTTGCAAATTTTGTAATTTCAATATTTTATGACATTCTTAAAAATATTGGAAAAGCCCTTCTATGATAACTACAAAATAATTAAAGCAATTTAGTACACTTCGAAAAAGTGAGTTTTTAGAAACTTTTACCAAATTTTTGCAAATTGTTGAAATTTTTAACTTTTTTTGACTTTACATTTTTAACATTTCAAAAAATTCAGAGTTTTGGCAAAGTTAATTAATATCATTTTCAAAAAATTAATAAATAAATAGAACCACAGTTTTTTATATATATATTTTTTTAAAAAAATATTTTTTACTTACATTTTTGAGAAACTTTTGGAATTTCTTTTCCCCCCCTTTTTTTTTTTTTTTTTTTGCATTTTCTCCTTTTGAATTATTTTTTATTTCAAAATGTCATAAGTTTATTTATTTTTATTTATTATTATTTTTTATTTTTTTTAGAATTTTTTACGTATTAAAACCTTATAATTTGTGTACATTTTGGGACATTTCTTCAATTTCAAACAATGAAACAAATATAAAAACTGAGACATCAGATGTACAATTTCATAAATATAACAACCTTATAGTTAAGATAAGTATTCACCAGACTTTAACTGTGTATAGAATTTTAAACACTCTATTTTCTTTATTGTGAAGGTAAAGTAGATTTTGTGGCTCTGAGGATCTATCCATAAATTGATGAATCCATCCATACATCTGTCTTTTGTGCATCTACCATGCATTCGTCATCCAACCATCCATTCATCCAGCCATCCATGAATCCATCCATCTGATACATTTTGCATCCATCCATCTTTCTTGAGAACATTCTCTAAAACTGAAGATACTTGATCTCTGTTTCACTTGCAGTGGATCCAAAGCAGTGCATGTTGTAATATGCTTTCATATCAATCATTGAATTGAATAAAAAGCTGATAGAGAAATTCAACCAAACAAAAAACGTTGCCAGTCAGCCAACCTCTTATCAAAAGGAAAGTCCTGATGGTGATCACTTATTGAACCATTTTTCAAAGCTGTCCTTCTCCTGGGGATCCCAAAGTATGAAGCTGGTCGTGTTTGATCTAATGAACAATCAACCTGCTCTATGTTTGACAGGAAGTCACTCTGAGCTGCATTATCTGTGAGGTTATAGGATGATCTGAGGCGAGAGGACACTCTCGTTGCTCCATGCTTTCCTAAGCAGTTTGGAGTTTCAAACTGAGTAACAAGAGTTTTCCATGTAAGCCGTACCTCCATAGTACATCTTAAAAGTGAGCTGAGGAAACATAGAGATATCACCCTCAGAAAGAAATATGGGCTTAGATTTGTCAGGGATCCAACTATTAGATATAATTCATGTCTGGAGGCTCTGGGTCAGCATTAACATCAAGAATTCAGGATGTGAATACGAAATAAGACCCTCAGCACCCTCCTGGACATCCAGCAATGTGCTGACTGCAGAGCGCCAGTGGAAATCCTCTTACTGTAACCTGCACCCTCCAGATCCATAATGACCTATGGTTCCCATACATCTGAAGTGAGAAAGGCTGCAGGGCCATGCAATGTAAAACGGTCCACTCCATTAATATCACAGGAGCTGTAAAGCTGTCACTGCCACTCCATGCTCTTCCCACATAAAGCTGATTTGTGATGGCTCCAATCCGCCAGCCCTCAGTCTCCCTAATGATGGCCAGATCCATCACACTCATTTAATCAGAGCTGAAAGGAAAGCAGAGAAGATGGATGAGGCCATTGTGTGCCTCAATAGGTGCTTTATAAAGTCGCTCCCGTGCCCTGTCGCACGCCGCCAAAAAAACCCTGATGATGATATAATCAGAAACTTTCTACGGTGGAAGTTGTTTCTCTTTTGTAATCACCTGCTGGAACTTTTTCTGCTAATGAGCGAACAAAAAACAACTTCGACTCTCAAATTGACACTTTGATGGAATGAAATGTTCATTTCTCTAAAAGCCGATAAGAAAAGAAACAACAAACAGAAGACGTGACTAATGAAACAAACGTCCTGAAAATCAACAAAAAGTGTCACTGAGTTCTAAAATGAGCATTCTCAATAATCAGTTTGTCTGTATGAGCTTAAAGTTTTTTTAAGCAGCAAATTCAAAGTACGGAAATCAATAGAATTCAAAGTTAAGAGAAAAGAGAGTTATCTGAATATAAATAAATAAAGGTGCTGTTCTCTTTGTATTGCTAAGGCAGACAATGGTGTGTCCCAAAGGTGTCTCTGGTAATGAATAAAACTGCTGAGTGATGCACTGTACCCAAAGGTTTGAGAGTGGTTCTGGTTGCCTTCCCCGAAATACCGTCTCACTAACTCAACTCGGAGAGGAAAAACTGCTCTCCTTGTGAATGAAGGGAAGAGCTGTTTCTTTCTACAATAAAGCCCAGAACACGTAAGAGTACATGAACGCCCCCGCAGTTTCAAGGATATTTGCAAAGACGCACTCTCTCAGTTATTGTGTTACCTGACTTTTGTATTCTCACATTGTCACAGTCAGTATCACCTCGTGTGTTCAGCTGAAAGAGGTGAAATCCTTGCTGCAAACTCAGAGTGGCATCATGGATGAAAGCGGCAGAATTGTAAAGCACAGTGTCATCAGCGTAAAAAGAAAACTGCAGCTGTGGAATGACTGGAGCAGGGGTCTGCAACCTTTACTTTATGGGAGCCATTTAGCCACAGCTCACCTGGGTTAGAGTTGAACCAGAGCCACAATCTATCTAATCTATCTTCACAATGAAGACTATAGAGTGTATAAAATTCTATACTCAGCTAAAATGTAGTGAATACATATCTTAACTATAAGGCTGTTGAATTTATAAAACTGTACATCTGGTGTCTTAGATTTTTTTTTAATTTAATTTATGAATTGAATTTGCAAATATGTCCCCCCAAAAATTTGAATTTTCAAAAATTTGCATAAATTTGAAAGATTTGCGTGGATATCAAAAGTTTTTGAAACTTAAAAAAATTGCAAAAATCCCCAAAAGCTTTTGAAATAATAATGTAAAACATTTAAAAATCTAAAATAAAATAAAATAAAATAAAATAAAATTTAAAATATATGCTCTGATATCAAAAGTTTTTGAAACTCAACAAAATTTCAAAATTTCCAAAAAGACTTTGAAATAAAGTTTAAAACATTTAAAAAAAAATAAATAAAAATATAAAATAAATAAATAAATAAATAAATAATAAAAATGTAAAAAATAAAAAATAAAATCCCAGAAATTTTAAAACTTAAAAAAAATCTCAAAAATATGATTTTGAAAATCAAGAATTGCAAAAAAAAAAATCAAATTGAACAAAACTTTTAAAATTGCAAAAAACTTTTAATTTTTTTTTCATTTTAAAACTTAAAAAAGAAATGTATTTAATTTGCAAAAAAAAAAAAAGAATTTAATGGTATTTAAGAAATATTTCAAATCAAGAAAAAGTTTGAAAAAAACAAACTAAAAAAAACCTCTTTGCCTGCTTAAAGAAACGACTAGCTTAACTGACTTGCTGATGGTTGACTGAGTCGTGTCAACTTTCCATGTTGCTTCATAATTACCATTAGATTCTTCATCTCATCTCTCCTTACACTCTCAAGTGTGTGGAGACAGGGGCACTGACAACTGTCCTGTCTGTTCTCATTGTGTTGAATGCATAATATAATTCATACACTAAATGTGTTTTGAAGGGAACGAGAAGAGACGACTTGTACAGATTCACATTATGCCAGCTGTCAAACTTTGTTAAACATCATCTGTATAAGCTGTTGTAATGAAGGTCTGTTGATTAAGTTAGAAGCAGGGACCACAGCTCATGTCTCAGTCCCATCAAAGCCTGTACAGATGTGTCTCCTCTGTCTTTTTTCTTCACTTGCTCTCCCCCCTTTCAGTCCAGGAACCTGAGCCTAAGTATGAAGCCCCTGGATGTCACTCTGCTTCAGCGACTTATTTTTTTATAAGCTAAACATTTAGTCTTCCAGTGGTTTGGTTTTTCTGAAAAGTACAGACGCACCATGACAAGTTACAATAATGTTACACAGATTTTAACGACCTTTAACCTGCTCTCCATGTTAGTAGAAACTCATTCAGTAAAGCTAATCTTAATCCTGAGGAATGGGAGTACATCACTGGAAGTCATAAAAATTAAATTAGTCATAATAAGTGCTTTTGCCCTCAGTTATTATAAGATTATTAGGAACTCCATCAATTTGTGAAACAGCAGAAAATTAATCTAATATGACTTTCCAAGTATCCCTCTTCCTCTTTTTTATTTTATTAAACACTGAGATGTGATTTCTCCTTACGACATGTTTAAGACGATAAAAAAATGACGAAACGAGTCGTAAAATACTCATAAATCCAGGTAAATTACACCATCAATGCTAATGCTACCTCTAAAAAATTATCATCAGATCACAGTGCTTAATTATCACAGACGTCTGGTTCAAATATCTTTCTAAAAATGTAACAGAGGTGTGCTGTAAAGATACAAATCAACACATTTCTTTATACTTAATGGTGCTGTCTTTCATTTTTATAAAATATTATGTATAAAAATACTTAATATTTTTCTCATGCTGACAAAAAAAAATAAAAATCACTCTTTGTCTGAAACACTTTTATTTTAGCTAGTGCCTATTTAACTCAAAAACACTATCACTGCAAATAGTAACACCATCATGAACACTTGATGAAAAAACACTTCACATCAAATGTATTGAAGTAGAAAAATGCATGGAGGAATGAAATACTCTTTTCTTTTTTTTTTTTTTTTTTTTTGCAAATGTCTCATAAAATGGGCAAAAAAATTAAAAAGTATCATAAACAGACCCAAAAGTAAGGGTCTAAAATTTCTGAAAAATCAGGGAGTCATCAATAAAAAATTCCTCAAAATCTAAAAAAAAATCTAAAAAAAAAAAAAAAAAGAAAACATTAAAAATAAAATAAAATAAAATAAAATATAAATAAAATAAAATAAAATATAAATAAAAAAATAATAAAATAAAATAAAATAAAATATTTAATTAAAAAGATTGAAAAAAAATATTAAAAATAAAATAAAAAATAAAAATAAAATAAAATAAGAAATAACTGTGCTGGAAACTTTTTCTTTGGTATTCCCATCCCTTGAACATGTAAGTCTTGTTAAGTGAGGGTTATAAGAAAAATCTGATTTTTTTTTCAAATTCAAAAATAATTTTAATCCTTAATCACTAACCCCCAGTGAAAATCACCTGAACACAACCCTGGTGAAAAAAAAAAATGGGGATGGTAGCCGGAAAACTGCCAATTGATGACATCAGTGGGTGTCCTGAAGCTACACAAGAAAACTCAAACACAACAAAATGAAAATCATGTAAAGACATTTGTAAACACAGGGTTGAGGCTCCCAACTCCCCTTCTGATTGGCCAATCCTGTGGGTGCCTGTCTTGGGGCAGACAATGGTGATCAAGGCCCATCCCTCCAATTTGTCGTAAATGAGTTTGGCAACCTTGATGTACTAGCTTCATTATTTAAGCTAACTTTTGAATATATATTTTTTAGAGCGACCCATTTGAGCAGTTTACAGATAGATTCAGGGATTACTACAACAAATTAATATGTACAGGTCTGGGAATGAACACGTTTGGTTTGGTTATCAAGCATTGTAAAAGTATCTGTTATCCAGAGTCTCTCCATTCCAGCAGTAAATCGAGCCACTGATCTTTTTGTTTGTAATCCAAGGAGCCATCGTTTGCCTGAAAAGAAAGTGAAGGAAAACATTAAGGGAGATATTACCATCCAGAACAGGAAGTCACTCTCAGTGGATGTGCTGTATAATGCATGTGAAGTGGCTACCGGCTTCCTCTTGGCATTCTCTTGATCATGGCGGTAATGTCATCAACATCCATGTTCTCTCACAGCATCCACTATCATGGATGTGAAGTGTGCAGCAGTTGTGCAAGACACCTAAGTGCCACAGAGTGCTGGCTGAGCCGGTGCGCTCGTGCCCCTGAAGGACCCGGGAGTTCAATGTGCAGTCAGCTGTGTGGGATGACGCTGAGTTAGTGCAGAGTGGGAGTGATGTAGGGAAGTTATGGAAATAAGCCCGTAATTCTCTCTCTGTCTGAAGGAAAGTCTGTCCGCGGCTGCACATGAGTAATCCGTTGTGGGACCTGTCCTTGCTCTCAGACACTTTGTGCTGAGGCCGAATCAGAAGGAAAGATGGAAATAAAGAGATATTTCACATCCAATAACACAACCAATGAAAGGCAACTGCACAAAAAAATAACCAGACAAGGTTATTTGTTTTTTTTCTGCACTTTTGCTGTAACAAACTAAATGAAAGTTTCTTTCTCCTCTCCTTTGTGCCCACTCATGGCCATTTCAGACACTTTTGCTGCGATCGGCCTTTACCTGCTTTCGAGTGCAGACAATTCGCACCGTGAATGGCAAAGGCTGTGCTGTGTTTGGACGCTACGTCTGCGATTCAGCAGAAAGTTGACAGTATTATTCTTTGCCTAGAGGTATTGAACCACATCCGACAGTGCGCAGCAGGCCACTAAACCATTTGCGGATGAGTGTGTGTGTGCGTGTGTGTGTGTGTGAATTGTCAGGGTTGGGTTGATATATCGGGAAAACAAAAAGGGCGACAGAGGAGGAGGCGGACGGTGGGAGAAGACAGAGGTATATGGGAGCAGGAAGCAGCCAAACAAATAGCTGACTCTGTACTCCTGCAGGCGAAATGAGGTTACTTCTCTGGCGAAAGCTGCCCAATAAACCCTGCAATGAGGTTAAGGTCATAGTTAGACAGGACTCCAGGCTTATCACTTTATGTTTGGGAAAGTGCTTGGGTGTACAGGCATACATTAGGAGGAAGAGGCACACACACAGACAAAGATGCCTACCTTCGCTGTTTGACAGAGCTCGGCCCAGTGGGACAGCCCGTGCCACCATATTAGATTTTCTGCCTTATTGCCTCAGCCAAACGCTCTCGCCTCAGGTCACTTTTTCCACAAACGGGGAGCATCACTCCAATCTGAAGGAAAACCTCGCACTTATGTTGATCTAGAGGCCAAGGCTTTAATAACAGCTGGCTCACCTCTTTACAATCGGGTTAATTTAAGTGAGCATGTCAGAAATGAAAAATATTAAAATAAATAATAAAATATCTGAATGTTCTATTTCAGCTCCTGAGAGAAAAGGAGGAGCTGTCGTAATAAGGAGGAGAAAAGCAGTCGGCCGTGAAGTGACTAGCACACACATGCACAGTTTTACTGAGTGTAGCTGGAACATTTCCTGATAAATGAACTCTAGACACTTAGTCTGTCTTCTTCTGAGATGGGAAGCTTGAGCATGGAGCTATGTGGCTGTTTACAGCCAAAAACAGAGCAGTGATGGCTCTTCAACTTTGGCATTGGGGTATTTGCTCCAGTGGACCAATCAGGTCAGACTTGCTCCTGATTGGTCAAAAAAGGGAATCCCTGACGTCGGCAAATCTCCAAAATCCAAACAGCTGGTTTTAGGTCAGGATTTTACATTCACAAGCTCTACTAAGAACAGGTTTGGTCATTAAATATCACATTTTGTGGGCTGGGAAGAAAGACAAAGACCCACAAATTTCACTAAAAGACTTAATGAAGTGATTTTTGCATAGTATGGGACCTTTAAGTAATGTTAAAAAATGTTGCAAATCACTGTAAAACATAAAAAGTTGAAAATGTGTAAAGATGTATTTATTTATTTTTGAGACAGACAGCCAGTCCACACCATGGCCAGTCTAGGAATACAGCAAGGTCTCATATTGACTGTGTCCCCTCCTCACTCACGGTTTCAAACACAGTCAGACACTAATGATTTTAAGTTGTGCTTACTTGAAAAGTACAAAAAGTTAAACATACTCAGAAATCATCAGTTTCAACACTTAAAACCCCGACATTTGAGTAAATTGAATTTACTAACAAATTTTTAGTTTTCATAGCTTAATCCAAATGTACGTTCCCATTAACGATGGATGGAAGGACAGGTCGATGTCGTCACTTCTTAGCTCACAACTGAGAACCAGTGTGTCATCCTCGCCTCCTTCTCCTCACCTTGTGGGAAACATCTGGCCTAGCACCAGTTAGCATTGACATGCTACAGGCTGCTAACGGCTGATTTCACATGTAAACAATGCAGCCCTGGTTACATGTAGGATCTCCAGACAAACAGGAGAAAAATGACCCATACAAAGTAATGACCCACTCCAAATGCAAAATTGATGAAAAAGATGAAAAAATGACACGAAATGGACAAAGAAATATGTGCTTAAAAAGAAGTTTTCACAGACTACAATACCCAGAGGCATCACCACGTCAATAGCCGATGTGTCTGCTACAAAAGCCACCAATCTGCATCCATTTGACAAATGCAATCAACACATTAACCTGTCCCTGAGACGTCACTTCAGGTGTGTGATAATGATGATGATGCTGCACCTTTTGCCTATTAGTGGCACCAGATGGCCCGGTCTGAAGCTTTGTAATAGCAGTGATTAATAACAACTGATAACGGGCCGTTTAATGGACTGAACATCTGAATCAGGTGTTCTGCCAAAGCTTGAAGGATTTATGAAACGCCATTAATCTGCGCTCCTATCACACACCCAGAAAACTGCAACACCAACAGACGAGGCCCACACCTTATGCTTTGATTTGAACTGCAGATAAAAATGACAAATTGAGCCTGGGTGGTGAAGAAAAATCTGTCTTGCAGAGCAGCATCTTCATCTTTCAAGGAAAAATCCCCTCAGAGAAACACAAAGGGATGAAATACTCCCTTCATATACACACGCAGGCTTTTATGCAGATAACCTTCAGCATCACAGTAACTGCCATTCAGCAAACACGAGGAATGATACGGATGAACCTCTGACATTTAACAGCATGCCACAGATGGAGTCAGGGCCCCTGGAAACAAATGAGCAATTTATGAACACAGACCAGATGAATCATCCATCATGTGTGCGGCTGACGTGGAGCTGAGTCTTTAATCTTCCACGTGCAAAATCATACACAGGTTGTTTTTTTTTTTTTTAAATCCGTGAATGAAGATTTGCAGTCTCAGACGGATCACTGCGACCAATGGGACTTGTCAGATTTGTGTGCCTGCCTCAAAAGAGGAATCCGCCACATTGTGTTTGAAGTGCTGAATGTACCCGAATGGACTAAACGGAAGGGTTGATGTAAATAAAAATCCAATACAGTACGGGCATTTGCATTTTCTTTACACAAGGAATGACAAAAAAGTCGTCCATCAGCAGCAGCAGCGGCACACAGCTCGGCAGAGAGGAAACTGAAGGGACAAAGAAGAAGCCAGAGACATTTTCCTGCAGCAAATTAAATACGGATAAGTGCCCCTCTCAAAAGTGGGGAAAGAAAAGCGGTATTTGCCAGAAACTGAAGTCATTTCTAGGTCGATCAGAGACGGGGAGAGAAAAAAGAACAACAAGATGAGGCTGTAGCTGAAGCACTATTATTATCAGGCCAGGAATCAGTAACAAGCTTTTCCCTCATTAATGGACAAATGGCGATGTCACTAAAGTGTGGATTCATGGATGGTGTTTCCTAAAGAACGGCTGCTTTAATGACTAGAGATCTTTTTTTTTTAATGGGAAAAGACTAAATTATGTAACTCGATTCTCTCTGCCACATTGAAAGTCTCCTGGCCTTAATCTTTGCTCAGCACAGAGAGCTTTCTAATCTCCGTGACACCAGTCAAGTACCATCAGTCCTACGGTAGTTATGATGTAAGGGAGAGCAATAAAATGACAGTGCATCATCAGGAATGGCAATAATATATTTTAACATCTAAGGATCTCTCGCAGCCGTGCGTTTCTTCTGTTTAGTGCCGTGAATGCATAATGTAGGAAGGAACATCCGGAGCCACATCCTCATCGTCGGGATGTCCTTCCAAATCTCTTTTCAAGTGGAGCGCTTGATTTGATGAAAGGCTTTAATGTGCAGGGAAAACCCACAGGGGACCCACATACGACCAAGAATACGCATTAGGGGTTTTTTTTTTCAGACAGCCAATTTGCATTCTTTACCCAATTGCAATCAAAATGCGAGCGTTTCTGTGAGTCACCTTTTTCAGATTTCTGCAAATGGGTCAGGACAAGGGTTCTCAACCTGCGGCTCTTTGATTCAGCCATTTTTGCCTGGATTACAGATTAGGCCAGAGCCAAAAAAACTACTTTATCTTCACAATAAAGAGTATATAAATTCTATACATAGTTAAACCTGGTGAATACTCATCTTAACTAAAAGGTTGTTGAATTTCTGAAATTGTACATTTGATGTCGAAATGTTTGTGTGTGTGTGTGTGTTTCATTTATTATTTTAATCTGAGAAGATGTAAAAAAAAAAAAAAAAAAAAAAAAAAAGAATAAAATAAAATTTAAAAACATGAATTAAAAAAAAAATTAAAACCTTAATTTTTTTATTTTGAAAAATGTACAAAAATATAAAAAAAATTTTTGAAACTTTGAACATTATAAAAAATTGAAAATTGAAAAACTGTTATAATTTTCAAAAAATGGATAATTTCAAAAACTTTTGAAGTCACAGAAATTTGCAAGACTTTAAACAATTTTTGATTTCAAAAATTGGCAAAATATTAAAAAAATTTGAAATTTAGAAACGTTGTAAAAATTAAGCAAAAATTAGAAATTAAAATATTGCAATCATTGAGTAAAAGTTGGAAAAAACAAAAAAATTAAATGATTCCAGAAATTAAAAAATAAATGTAATAAATCTGCAAAAATATAAAATAAAATGAAAAAAAAGTAAAAAAAAAAAAAAGTTGAAATAAACAAAAAATTGCAATAATTGAGTTAAAGTTGGAAAAAAACTAAAAGATTTCAGAAATCAGAAATAAAAAAAATAAATGTAATAAATGTGCAAAAATATAATTTAAAATAATTATTTCAAAAATCTGTTAAAAAAAAAGAAAAAAGAAAAAGTTGAAATTAGAAAAATTGCAAATATCACAAAAAAATGGTATTTTAAAAATGGTTAAAATTTCAACTTTTTTAACGAATACTTGAGTTTGTTTATATAAATTGATAAATTGCCCAACTCATAATGTTATCAGGGGCATAAAACTTGAGGTAAGCCTAACCCTAACCAGGATTTTATTTAGTGTCGGTGTCTCTAATCATCAATACCCTCTGTAAGAAAAATAAAAAAATCTTTATTTTTTAAAGCTACAAGGAGCCACTACAAGGGAGTCAAAGAGCTGCAGGTTGATTGGTCTATGGCTGCAGGAAGAGTTATCAACTGAAATAAAGGTTTCTAAAGACGCCAGAAGAAAAATTTGCAGCCTTTCAAAACACTCACGAGCTCTGTTACTGTTTACTGGTATGTAGGACGTTATGTAAGACAAAATTACAATAAAATTGATATCATTTGAAAATTTCACCTCTGCCTGTGACGAACCTCTTTCTGTGGATCGATTTAGTGTGTTTGGGTTCAGGCTGTCCCTCGAGTTTCTTTGCTGTAGAGAATTAATCACCGTTGGCCGTTCTGTTCCCTTCCCGGGCCGCCTTTAGTTTTCCATTTGTTTTGACGAAATTGCAAATGGAATCCCAGTGGGCAGATGGCCGTCTTATTTTAATACAGAGTCAATCTCAAGTGAGCAAAAGCTGTACACTCAGAGCGCTGTGTTATAGGCAGAGCAGATGGTCACACTGAGCCACATCCACGCCAAAACCCACATTTACATTTTACTCTGCTGGCTCTGCTGGCTCTGCTGGCTCTGCTGCTGAAGGATGTGGCTCATATCGATCTCCAAAGTATTAATACCTGTCTCATGCCACACCTTAGCTCAGTGAACCAGCCACCGACTAACAGTCACCAGGGAAAATGCTAACATCAGTATCCAGGAGCGCTAATTAGCTGCTGAGCTACAGCCCATTAAACAGCATATGGATCTATCTCTGGCTAAATCATGGGGGTTTGGTTTGGTCCTGACTCTTTAAAGTCGTGTGTTGGTGACACACAGGATGAAGTGTAGGTTAAATTCCCCTTCCCTTTGCTGTAATATCAGCACCCTGTCTCCCCCTAAAGAGCTCTGTGTGTCGCTGATTTAATCAGTGTACTATGTGAAAAGGAATAACTGTTTGCTCACATATTTATACGGATCTCTTTAGGAAACATGGAGGAAAAATAATACAGATTTTTTTTGCGAGATCTCCCAAAACTTTCTCAGGATCTCCCAAAAGTTGCGTTAGTTGTGATTGGGCAGTGTATCTACTACTAGGTCAACTCAAACCAAACAATAGAAAGTTCATGGGGCGGGAGATTAATTGAATTTTATTTTGAAATTGGCCTCAAATAGAAAGTCACTGATATATATCAGTATATATATCACTGAAAAAGAACCAAAACACATTTCTCTACATTATGCAAAAATCACTTCATTAAGTCTTTTAGTGAAATTTGTGGGTCTTTGTCTTTCCTCCCAGCCCACAAAATGTGATATATAATGACTAAACCTGTTCTTAGTAGAGCTTGTTAATGTAAAATCCTGACCTAAAACCAGCTGTTTGGATTTTGGGGATTTGCCGACGTCAGCGATTCCCTTTTTTGACTTATCAGGAGCAAGTCTGACCTGATTGGTCCACCGGAGCAGATACCCCTGAACCTCCTCCCCGCTCACTCCCCTCCCCAGGTGGAGAATACCATAGTTGAAGAGCCATCACTGCTCTGTTTTGGGCTGTAAACAGCGACATAGCTCCATGCTCAAGCTTCCCATCTCAGAAGAAGACAGACTAAGTGTCTAGAGTTCATTTATCAGGAAATGTTCCAGCTACACTCAGTAGAACTGTGCATGTGTGTGCTAGTCACTTCACGGCCGACTGCTTTTCCAACTTTGGACAGTCCAACAGAGGGCTAGCCAATAGACTGGTCCTGAATCCAGGCGCATTACCAACCATCCTCCAACAAACCTGGGACCCTGGAAATGTGAGTATTTTAAATGCTGTGTGCTGTGGAGCAGATGGAAGAGCTTTTCCTCAGTGTCCCCCCTGTCTCTGTGTTAGCTTCAGGATGCTAACTTTAGCTGCGGTTAGCCTGTTGTTTTAGACTGTAATGTTACGGTAAAGGAGCTTCTCTGTTTTCTAAACGTTGTGCACTCGGAGCTTGTGGCGCCGCTCTCAGTGACGTGGAAGAGCGGGGCGGTATCAGCGGTGGCTCATTTACATATGAAGGCCACGCCCACTAAATCAGAGCGTTCTGAACAGAGGGGCTATGAGAGCCTGGAAACAATGCTGCTGTGCTTGATTTATTGGCTTTTTGGACCAAAACATGTTACTACCATTTCATGAAGACATCAATGATCCAGATTAAACTGCAGGAAAGGAGCAGGAGATGGGAGCTTTAAGATAAGATATTCTTTAATGTTTTAGTAAGACAGTCACATAGTTGTTGCCAAACATCCTTCACAACTGGATAAAACACGACACAAATCTTGGGGATGTGAGGCTAAGAAGGATTCACTGAATCTGTCTGTCACGGTATCCAGAAAGGAGGCTGGATTCATCAGCTGCATTTTAGAGGAGTTAGCTTGTTGACACATTAGCTTGAGGATATGTCGTAGCACTGGGCTGCTAGTAGCTTAGCTTGTTGTCATGTTTCAAACAACAGCACTACCTAACCGTGCTGATAAATACCTTTCCTTACTGTGCATCCGGTAAAAAGTTGACTTGAACAAAGAAAATTTGTACCAATTTGTTGAAAATCATGTCTTTGCGACAGTGTGTGTGAGACTCCAGGCCAGAAGGTGGCACTGCAGTCAGATTAAAACAGATCCTCCCTCCTGGGAAATTGAGTTTACTTAACTTCCAGCTCCAAAAGTGTCACTGCAATTTACGCCAGACAGGTAGTTCTCTTAACACCTTTCTGTAGTGGGGATGAAAAAGGATTATCTCATCTGATCTTATCTGTAATATGAGAAAAATCCTTTTTAAAAAGCACTGACCTGAAAGACTTTCTGAGGTTTGGTCGGGCTGTGCGGCCAGAGACAAATGGCTCCATCAAACCGGCACATATCTGGTAAAAATGATCAACATTCAGTGCTTTACCTCCAACCCATCAAGTGCTTTGACAGAGGAACTGATAAAACCTATGAGAGGACAGAAAAATGGAGATGTTATCGCACCCCAGTGTGCTGTTATTTTACCTCTCCTCGCTCGCTCCCTGATAAAACTGCAGCGGCGCCGCCGTGAAGTGCGCAGCTCGCCTTATCTGCTCCCATCAGATCAACTGGGTGATCTAAACGGTGGAAAAGCCCATCACGCTGGATGCTCACGAGTAACTCTGCTCATCTGAACGACATAAGGAAAATTGTGATGATGATGATGGTGATGATGACAGCGCTTGATCACAGTCGGGGCTGTGCATGGGAAGATGTGGATGAATGTGATGCAACATAGCCTTAATGTGCAGATGTTAAGTCTTCCTCTCAGGGCCCCAGAGCTGTCTCTGTGAATACAGATTTATCAGTATTTCTCCTTTTACTGCTTTAAATCACACTGAGGAATCAATAAAGGCATCAAATATGTCTGTGGAAAGCCCTCTGCTAAAGATGACAACAACAGTCCTGCACATTATAATAATGTCTCCACACTCTCTACAGACGGCGGTGACTGTGGCGTTTCCTCTGAACTCTGCAGGGTCAACAGCAACAGTCAGTAGAGTTCATGGCAGGACAAACTGAAAGGTGAGAAACTGAAACCATCTGGGAGTTAATGTTTCCTTTGTGTGTGTTTTTAAATTTTTGAGTAATCTGTAAAGAGCAGTTTACTGCGAAGGAGAAATAAAGTTAGCCAACAGCTTGTGGTTTGAATTCTGCTGACGCTGGAGTTATGCAGCACCGCTCGGCGTGTAGACTTCAGTGACAAATGGTTTCACTGTAAAATAAAAGCAGAAGCCAAATAAAAGCCTCTGGGCAGCAGGAAACTGACCGGTTAAAGGGAGCGCTTTCCTGTAAAGTCTTTTTTTTTGCATGCATTGGTAATGAGTCTGTTTAAATATTAACTTGTGTGATCAATGTTCATTATGAAAAAAAAAAAAAACCTGAATGTTGTTTTATGTAAGGCCAGAAGTTAGTGCTCAACTGACCTGAAGGTTCCTTCATAATGATTTAAAGTGAACCAGTAATGAGATTCATTAAAAAGCTCAAAGCACAGAGAAAAGGATTCAGATGACCACGTGTGTTTTCACGCAGTTTATATTTGGTGATCTAGTTTGTTTTACTGTCGTAGAAAAAAGAAGTGACACCTTAGGGTGTAGGATGTGTTACGACAACAGATGGAGGCACAGTTTCATGTGATTCAAGAAAGTATTTATTGAGGACCAAACTTGGTCTTTGGTTAGAAATAAGTCAATAAAATGAAAACATTACGGTTTTAGATAAAAAAAACAACAACAACAAAAATGACAAACTTCAGAATTACACCCCAAAACCATTAGGTGCTGTATTGATTGAGGCTGAACCCCAATGCAAAACAAGCTAAATCAAGTGCAAATAAATAAGTAAAAAAACTAATAAATAAGTGTAATTAAGTAAATGAATAAATAATAAAAATATATTGGTGATAAATAAATGAATAATAAATGAATAAATATAAAAATAAATAAAAAAATAATGAATTATAAATAAAAACAAATAAATGAAATGAAAACCTAAAACTGTTGGTCTAAAAATGTTTTTTTAACGTAAGTAGAAAATAAAAATAAAAATAATAAATAATATAAATAAAATAAATAAAAATAAAATAATTAATTAATCAATGAATAAAAATAAAAATAAAATAGATCAAAATAAATATAAAACAAATTTAAATAAACAAATAAAAAATAATAGATAAATTAATTAATAAGAATAAAAATAGAATAAAATAAATAAAACTAAAGATAAAATAAATATAAATAAACAAATAAATAAATGAATAGAAAAATAAATAAATGAACAAAATGAAAATTTAAAACTGTTAGTCTGAAAATGTTTTTTTTTTCTGCAATGAAAGTAAAAGTAATACAAAATGTTCTGTTCCAGCATTGGTTGTCCCACTGACGTGCACTGAGGAGCATTGGACTGCCTGTATCAGAAGGTATGTAAGAAATACTTTATGCCACAGTGACTCAAGTTTTTTAAATTTCAAACTTTTGGTTAAGTAAATCAGTTATTGAAGATTTCACATTTTTTAAAATTAAGTCAATTACATTTTTTTCAAAATTTTGAAATCTTGATTTTTTTTTTTTTTAACATTTTTCCAAATATTTGTGAAATTCTTTTTTGATTCTTGATTTTTTTTAAAAAATAAATTCTTATATTTATTAATTAAAAAAAGTCTGAAAATTTTGCCAATTTTCTAATTTTTTGAAAAAAATTGAGATTTCAAAATCTTTCTGGAATGTTAGCAACATTTTCAACATTTTTTGACATTTCTGCAAATTCAAACAATAAAATTAATAGGAAAAAAATTAAGACATCAGATGTGGAATTTCATAAATTTGCCAACCAGTCAAGATAAGCATTTACCAGATTTTAACTACCTGTAGAATTGTATACCCTCTATAATCTTTATTGTGAAGATAAAGTAGATTTTGTGGCTTTGGATCAACTTGGTTTTGATTTATCACTTCAAAAGAAATATAATCCTCTTTTTTTCCACTTCAACCATTACAAGTCATATTTTTACATGGACCTCAGCGTGACTGAGTTCTAAAGTTTGACTCATGGACTTCACCTGAGCCTTGAGGAACCTGTTTATCAACCTTCAAGGCTATATTGCTGCAGAAACACAATCAAAGAGTTAGTTTCTCTGTGAACAGCATGTACACAGCTCCTTTCACAACAAGCATCAGGAGCAACACATCCAGGTTCAATGGGTTGCCCGTTGACTGACAGGTAGGGAACGGGATCGAAAACCAATCCTGTGGACAACTGGGCCTACGAAGTGCCCATACTAAACACCCAACAGCTACAGGTTACAGGAAGCGTGTGGTTTTAGATTCCCAAAGCCTTCCCTCCATCTCTTTATTCAGTGCTTTGTCTGTAATTTAATACACCGTTGATGCCATTAGCAATACTGGAGATGAAAGGAGCAGGGAGCATGTGAATTCACCCGCCTGATTGGCTTAAATACATATGTGGGAGATAAAACCTTAACTGTCTCCCTCTACATGCATATCTAAAGACTGTGTGTGCTCCGTGAAGCTGGCCGTGTCTTATGCAGGGAGTCAGGTGGAACTTGAAAAGCCAGGAAAATGCATGCGTCTGTATTCACCAGGGAAGATCAGCGTGTACGCTTTTTGATAGGATATGACAGAACCTGGATAGTGCTAAGATGCACTTGTGCAGAACACTGCCTTAAAAACACAGACTTGGGGAGTTTTTATAGCTCAGAGTACATGATGTCCTCCCTTTTTTTGTCTTTAGAAACATCTCACAGAAACAGGAAAAACTTGGACTTTCTTCCTCAGCTTGAATCCATTTCCCTCAAATCAAGATAAAACTCATCAGCTGATCAGAATCTTCTCTTTTAATGTGAATAAAGCAGGATTTTAACAAGGCAGTGGATCATTTCACATACTGGAGGCTCTCTGAAGCAATGCTCGTTGATCCTTATGCAACAGTGTTTTTTCTTTTTCCCTAGATGCACACGGGCACAAATCGCCATCAGAACAAAGAGCAGCTGTAGCTGAGTGGAGTAAATGCTCCGTAATTACCTCTGGAAAACGCCTCACTTTTTATGTTTGCCTGTTCAGAGTGATATTTCAAAAATTACCTCAGTGATTTCAATAAAACGGTGCGATACTAAAATAACACTAATGATAATCATGCTTAGGAAGAGCATTTAAAAGAGTTACATAACTTTGGAAATGATTGCTGCAGTCACTTGGTTGTCACTCATTACTTAATTGATATTATGCAATAAAGACTGGAGAATAGATGTCAGGTGGAGCCTGAAGGGAAGAAACTGTACGGTCGCGTATCTCTGCAGTAATTTATTTCCCATGTCTCCACAGACTCTAATCTTAATTTCGTAAATTAAACCAGTTTTGTGGCGTCCTGAGGGACAAGGACGCGGCTTCTTTTTCACTGTCGTTAAACTGTGAGATAACTCTGAGGCAGCTTTATTTTGTGTATCTCTGAGAAAGTCGGTGAGATCTAACAGATTATTTAGTTTAACAGGGAGATAAGGTTGTTTGACATCTGTGAAACAGTGGACAGTGGATCGAGAAGATGTCTGGACAAAGGATCAAATCTTGGGGAACCCCACATGTTGATCCTGAAGAGAAATGGAACTAGAATGGTCTTTGTGGGATCCAGCATGCAGATCAAAAAGAGAACTGGACCTGAGATCCCACCCTGTGGGACCCCACATGTTAATCGTATAGGGACTGAACCTGGTTGAACCCAGCATGTAGATCAAGAAGAAAACCTAGGTTTGCACCTTGTGGGACCTCAAGAATCAAGATAGGGAGAACTGGACCTGAGATCCATCTTTGGGATCTTCCTGTAAATTGAGAAAAGAACTGTACCAGGGATCAGACCTTGGGAAAACCCAAATGTTGATCCTGAGGAGAAATGGACCTAAGATCACATTTCGTGGGAACCAGCATGTAGAGCAAGGAGACAATTGGGCTGAGGATCAAACCTTGTGGGACCCCACGTGTTGACCGTGTTGGGACTGAACCTGGCTGAACTCAGCAAGTAGATTGAGAAGGAAACTGGACTTAGAAGTGAACCTTGTGGAACCAGGCATGCAGATCAAGAAGAAAACCCAGTTTTTTACATTGTAGGACCCCACATGTAGATCAAGAAGAAGAGAACTAGACCGGAGGTTGCACCTTTGGGATCTTCCTGTTAATTGAGAAGTGTAGACACCGAGGATTAAACTGTGAAGAACTGCACATGTTGATCCTGAAGACCAATGGAACTAGGATCGCATCTTGTGGGACAGTGTATGTTGATTGTGTAGGGAACTGGACCTGGTTGAACCTAGCACGCAGACCGAGAAGAAAACTGAACTTAGAGGTGAACCTTGTGGAACCTGTCATTTAGATCAAGAAGACCTGGGGTTTCAACTTGTAGGACCGTACATGTAGATCAAGAAGAAGAGAACTGGACCTGAGATCGCACTTTTGGGATCCCCCCTGTTAATTGAGAAGTGTCGAGAATGAGGATCAAATCATGTGGAACCCCACATGTTGACCTGAGGAGAAATAGAGCTAGGATTGCATCTTCTGGAATCCAACATGTAGATCGAGGAGACAATTGGGACGAGGATCAAACCTTGTGGGACCCCACATGTTGACCGTGTAAGGACTGAACCTGGTTGAACCCAGCAAGTAGATTGAGAAGGAAACTGGACTCAGAAGTGAACCTTGTGGAACCAGGCATGTAGATCAATAAGAAAACCTGGGTTTGCACCTTGTAGGACCCCACATGAAGATCAAGAAGAAGAGAACTGGACCTGAGGTCGCACATTTAGGATCCAACCCATAAATTGAGAAGTGTAGAGACTGAGGTTCAAGCCTTGGGGACTGCACATGTTGATACTGAAGAGAATTGGACCTAAAGTCGCACCTTTGGGATCTTCCTGTAAATTGAGAAGAGAACCGGACCAGGGATCAGACCTCGGGAAAGCCCACATGTTGATCCTGAAGAGAACTGGACCTAGAACTGCATCTTGAGGGATCCAGCATATAGATCAAGAGGAGACCTGGGCCTGGAATCCCACCTTGTGGGATCTTCCTGTAAATTGAGAAGTGTAGACACCAAGGATCAAACCATGTGGAACCCCACTTGTGCATCCTGAAGAGAAATGGAACTAGGATCACATCCTGTGAGATCCAGCATGTAGATCAAGAAGAGAATTGGGCTGGGGATGGAACTTTGTGGAACCCCACATGTGGATTGTGTAGGGACTGAGCCTAGTTGAAACCAGCAAGGAGACTGAGAAGAAAACTGGACTTAGAAGTGAACCTTGTTGAAAAACATGTAACAAAACCAATTCAACACATTCAACATGTTAAACATCTCCTAATACACCAAAAGCAACATGAAAAAAAAAAAAAAGTGCTAGCTTGATGCTAACATATATGGGAAATTCCATATATATGCTAACGGTTAGCATATACAATTTAATTTCAAATATGTCTTTTTTTTTTTTTTATTTTTTTTTTTTATTTTCCCATCGTTATGTCACTTCCTTCTGACAGTGGAGGGGGTCTTAGATTAGTATAAAACTAAATTTCTAAACCAGAATTTCAACTTTCATCACAAAAACAGATCACAGGTAGCCTCTGTAAACAATACTCAAAACTTTATATGTCAAAATACTGACAGGTAAATGTTTTTAACAGGAAAATAGAATCAAGCTAACGTACAGGCTATGGCTCAAATTATTGCTATCACCACTTTAAGACACTAGGTAGCGTACTTCAGTCAATAATGTATAATAAAACAATAAATTGACGTCAGGTGATGTGCAATTTTTCACGTATTTTAATTTATTTTTATTTAATTATGTAGAGAAATATCCAAATCCACTGACCAATTTCAAATGTATTAAAGTTTAAACTCTTGTTTTTTTAACTTCACATCCTGACATCACTTCCTTCTGACAGTGGAGGTCTCAGAGTGGAGCCTCCATGAGAGTTGGCTGAGAGTGGAGGTCTGCAGCTGGACCCCTCTCCAAATTCTCACAGGGATGTTTTGAGTGTCCAACACTGATCTGGGTCGGACTCATGTGGGTTTTGATGATGAGGAACAGGGATAAATCTAACATCACTCTTTGGGGAACCTGTAAATTGTGTTTATTTCGAAAGATGATTATCTTCTATGATCATATCTCCTATGGCTAGCATCGAATAATGAGCACTTCCAGTTAACATTCTAGCTTTTCCAATCCAGCATCTGCAGCAGGTCTAGGTCCAGATCTAATCCTCCAAATATTTCAATTATTCATGCCTTTTTCAAGGATATCACAGTCTTTGAGAGCCCCAGCTTACTTTCAGATTGCAAATTAATAAATGTTTTACTTTATTCAATTAAGTGTTCTATTTCACTGCACCCCAAAGCACCATGAATCAGGAAACAAATATCAAACCTTCATCCATCAATCTCCTCACCAAGGCCTGGGCTGCAGCGGCAGCTCACTAATAAGAGCAGCTCAGGAGTCCTTTCCCAGCCCTCCAAGCCCCTTCTAGGTCATCCCCAGGCATCCCCAGACCTGTAGGAATACATAATCCCTACTGAGTATTCCTGGCGTCTTCTCATCGGACGTGCCCTGAATACCGCCACAGGGAGATGTCCTAATCAGATCCCTCCTCCTCCTCCTCCTCCTCCTCCTCCATGTGCAGGTTGTGTTCAACAAAGAGGAGCAACTATTGCTAGAACAGGTTTGGAGCTCAGATAGGGTATCAGGGAATCTGAGCAGCTCGGCCCATCGCTGCAGTGAAAACTAATTTCAGCAACTGACCATATGTTGGTCATGACCTGAAGCTTCAGACTGAAGCGAAGAGCTGGGGAGTGGATCAGGTGGTGAAACCTGCCTTCAGGCTTCGAGCCAGGCCTACAGGTGTAAGGGGTGTAGAGAGAAAGAGACGACTGTTCAGATGGAAAAAGGCACATATGTGAGAATAAGAGAGAGAAGTGATCATGCTCCAACTTCTCTGAGCTCAGACAACTTACATATAGCTCATATATAATTATGTGCAAAGTACATAAGGTGGTATTCACTAAACACCAGGGGTTTGCAACCTTTTCTTTCATAAAAGCCATGTAGCCTCAGCTTTCCTGGATTAAAGTTGATCCAGAGCCACGCAATCTATTTTATCTTTACAATAAAGACGATAAAGTGTATGAAATTCTACTGAAAGTTCAAGTATAGTGTATACTAATCTTAACTATAAGGTTGTTGGATTGATGTAACTAAACATCTGATGTCTTAATTTTTAATACTTGATTTATTATTTGAATTTGCAGAAGCGTAAAAAAATTGACATTTCAAAAATTTGCATTAATTTTGAACTAACCCTAAACCAAGTTTTTTAATTTAATAAAAAATTGCAAATATTCAGAAAAGATTTTGATTAAAAAAAGTTTGAAAATTCAATAAAATAAGACAAAAAAAATTCAAGAATATCAAAAAATTTGAAAATTAAAAAATGCATAAACTATGATTATAATATTATAATATTATTTTTTAAATTTGCAGAAGCCTAAAAAATATGACAATACAAAAATATGCATAATTTTAAATTTTTTGAAATCTCAAAAAGTTTTAGAAATAAAAAAATGCAAATATTTAGAAAAGATTTTGAATAAAAAAAGTTTGAAAATTTAATGAAAAAAGACTTACAAAAAAATTCAAGAAGATCAAAACATTTGAAAATTAGAGAAAATGCATGAATTATTATCATATTAACTTTAAATTTGCAGAAGCCTAAAAATAAGACATTCCAAAAATTTGCATTAATTTAAATTATTTTGAAAGCTCAATTTTTTTTTAAATTGCAAATTTTCAGAAAAGATTTTGAAATTTAAAAAAAAATCAAAACATTTAAAATTCCAAAATGTAAGACTAACAAAAAATTTTTGAATGTGAACACATTTGAATTTTTTTTAAATGCAAAAATTTAGAATACTTGAACTGTATTAATTTACAGAAACTTTGAAATAAAAAAAAAAAAAAAAAGAATTAAGAAATACTGAAATTAAAAAAAATCAAGACATTGAAAATTCCAAAATGTAAGACTTACGAAAATTTTTAGAATGTAAAAACATTTGATTTTTTTTTTTTAATAAAAAAAAAAATTCGGAATACTTGAAGTGTTTTAATTTACAAAATCTTTGAAATTTAATAAAATAAAAATTCTTTGCAGAGCTGCAGGTGACAGACCCTTGCAAGATTATTGAAATTAAAATGTTATTTTAAGTGTTGCAAATTTTTGAAATTTGCAAACGAAATTAACCTTTTGCAAACTTTAAAATTTAATTCCTTTTGATTTTTTTTCTAAAGTTTGTGTCAAATTTTTTAAAATTTATGCGAAATTTATTTAAGATTAAAAAATGAAGACATCACATGTACACTTTGATAAATTCAAAAACTTGTTGTCTAGATAATTATTCCCAAGATTTTAACTTAGTATAGAATTTCATACACTCTATAGTCTTTATTGTGAAGATAACGTTGATTTTGTGGCTTTGGATTGACTTTAATCCAGGTGAGCTGAGATAAAATAGCTCCTTTGTAAGTAAAGGTTGAAGACCTGTGGGCTGGCCAGTTCACCTTGCCTTAACCCCAAAGAGAAGCTGTGATACTTTTCACGATGTAAATGAGAAACACCCGACCCAGAAACACAGAGCAGCTGGAGGCTGCTTTCAACACAACCTGGGCTTCAGGTACACCTGCCCCGGGCTGAATGCCTCCATGTTTCACAGCGCTGAAGCAGTTATTCAAGCTGAAGGAAGGTACTTTTTAATTTTAATCACTTAATGAGAATCATTTTTGTAAACAGAGCAGAAATGTTTCTCTGTACATGTTATGAATATAGATGTTTTTTTGTCTTTTTAAGATAAGACATGAAAAACTTTTTTACTGATATTCTAATTTCTTCAGATGCACCTGTGTAATCAGACGACTTTAACAGCTGTAAAGGTCTGTTTAGTTGATCGAGAAGTAAACACGGTGAACATCTGCAGTTGTAAAAATGAGAGCTCAGAATGCCAGCACACTTCACACTTTCACAAGGTGTTTTAAGGATGAATACAAAAACTGTAGATTTCAAGATCTGTCTTCCTGTGAGGTTAACACCTGCTTAAAACACATGAAATAACACTCAAAACATAAAACTCTTAGCAGTAGTGTTACTTCCTCCCATGTCGGGTCTAAAATGCTGCTGAATGTGCTGGAGTGTGTTTATGAACGTGTGAAGGAGGCGGTGGCTGTGAATCAGTGACACAAGGAAAGTGAAAAAGTAGACAAGAGGGCATTGTAGGAAGGAAACATGTGTTCAGAGAAAAGGCTGAACACAGCTTGGTACTTTACAAGGCCGTGGATCTAATTTTTCTATATATAAGGAAAAAACAAGGGCAGTGTTTTGTTATGAAGCCACCTGAGAGCCAGTGGAGAGTTACAAGGCCCCGATGTACAGACTGCAAGTTTTCACGAGGCTTGTAAAGCTGCCTGGAGTTGGAAGTTTATGAGTTCTCAGCTCAGTTTTCTTTTGGTGAAACTGTCCAACTGAAGCTGTTTACTCTGATATCCCACCACCAAGCTGTACACCAGGGGGAGTCCAAACTTTTCAAGCCTGGGACCAAACTGAGATAAAAACAGGCAGTTCTGGGCCATGAGCCTTTTAATTTAACAGAACAATTTAATGAGCAAGCTTTAAGTACTTTGTGCTGTACGCTTGGGTCCAGAGCAGTCTGGGCCTCTTGGGGTTGGTATGTGCTCCCTGTCACGACAACCTGTTTATATTTATATGTAGAGTAAAAAAATCTGGACATGTTGGCAGCAGGGGAGATGTAAACACACTGCGCTTCAATATCTGTCAACAGAGATTTGATTTAAAGGTGCTGTCTGTAAAAAAAAAATAAGTAAAAAAATACTGTACCGGCCTTGTTTATAAGACCACTTACCTTAAAGTCTAGTTCTAAAAAAAACATATTTTAAAGTCTGAATCTCAATTTTTTAAATTGTAATTAGCACTGTATCTTAAAATCTGTTGTAATTTAAATTTTTTTGTTTGTTTTTTTGTTGTTTTGTTTTATTGTATCTTTTTATTTAATCTCCTTTTTAATTGAATTTTATTTGTTTCTATAATTCGTTCTGCCTGTAAAGCTCTTTGAATTACCATGCTGAAATGTGCTATAAAAATAAACTTGCCTTGCCCAGCACTAATCCTCTGTTTCTCATAATAATAACAATAATGGTAATAATAATGATAATAATAATAATAATAAAATATATAATAATAATAATAATAATAATAATAATAATAATAATAATAATAATAATAATACTTTAAATGATTAAATTAAATATTAAAAAATGTATAATAATAATAATAATAATAATAATAATAATAATAATAATAATAATAATAATACTTATTATTATTATTATTATTATTATTATTATTGTTATTATTGTTATTATTATTATTATTATTATTATTATGTTTTCCTAAAAATATTCTTTTTTTATTTAATTTTTCAATATAATTTGGTATATTTGTATATTTTTTGTCTTAACTTTTTCAATATTCTATTTTGCAGTGTACAGCTAGTAGTTCTGTATTATTTTCTGTTAATGTTATTTTAATGTCAGTTATTGGACCAACACACTAAGTCAAATTCCTTGTTTGTGCAAATTTACTCTGCAGTAAAACATGATTCTGATTCTGATGATTAAACTAAAACTCTAAATTTCTTTGACATAAAACTGACACACTTAAATAGAGTTAAATATGATCAGGCATCAGAAATTCAAAACCATTTTAACACTAAAGAAAGACACCATAACTTAGCTTAAAGGGTTGTTTTCATTGTGAACCTTTTTGCTCTGACACGCCCCCAAAAAGGGGTGTGTCCAGAGAAGTGGCACTGCTCCTGTTTAAGGTCTTATTGGCTCTCCCAGGTGCTGCCTCAAATTCCCGGGCTATGACCAACTACAGGCTGTGCATCAACTAGATGGGCTGTGCTGAAACAGGTCGGTGATTCTTTTTGTTTTTCTGATTTAAAAATAACTTGTGTCCAATAAACGGCGCTGTTACTATAGTTAATCCACAAATGGAGGTATGAGTGAAATGTGAAATTGAATGTATGTACAAAATATAAGTGTGAACATTTACTAGGAATATGGTAAAAAAAGTGACATAAATTATGGATAATTGCACAAATACTATCAAATATGTATGTTGCACAGAAGGTAACTACTACGTATTTTTTCTCAAACCAGTGAGTCCAGAGTGAACCTAATACACACTCAAATTCACAAATATAAGTTTGGTAAAGATTAGAAAATGTTTGTCAAAGATACTACCATGCATGTCCAGAGGGTGTCGCTGTTGCAAAGAATAGAAATGAGAATATGGATGTATTGGGAGGTGGACCCTGATTATGTTTGTAAAATCTGAAGCAGATTGGAACTCGCCTGAAGGGGGATTTCCTGGTTCATGGCGAGACATCAGAGTTTGATGTGGCGCCAAAGACACACCCTCTAACTCTGGCCCTAAAGACATTACATTAAAAACAGCATTTTAAAAAAGAAGAGAGTTTTTAATGACAAAGTAAAACAGACTTCCTGTTGACAGAAGAGGGTGCTGTTTTTTAAGGTGCTTTGGTCCAGATCCAAGTTTTCACATGAGAGTTATTAAGGCTTTGAAGAAATTGTAATCTTTAATGCAGCAGAAACACAGAATAACAATCTTCAGAGTTTTTAGAGTGTCTTTGCAGCTCCTGCGGTTGGCAAGCTTGGGCCCTAGCAAACAAGCTAACTGCATGACACTTAATGATATCTGCAGAAGTAGACTGTGAATCCAGCGAGTGTAGATGGTTTTAAATTCTCACTCCACCCCCTTCCCACCTGCTCCTTACCGTATGTTTCTTGCCACTGAGAACAAAAAAACACCAAGGCTCTAAAAGTGAGCATTAGCTTCACACTTCTGCGCAGAGACGACGGAAGCTAACGCCTGTGCTCACAACAGCAGCAGGAAATGACGCCTCAGATCATTCCTGGTGCTTTCTGACCGCCGGCGTTTTCTGAGGACGCCCTGTGACAACGCAGCCGTTTGTCACAACAGATTTCACAAAGTGAATTAATTCACAGCTCGTCTGTCTTTCCAATTAGTTCCTACATAAATGAAGTCAGATGTAATAATGCTTCCTGTGTAGTTAGACTTAATCATGACTCTTTTTATGATGGTTTTGTTCCCCACACTTTAACTGACAGGCTTCTACACTCATATGACTAATATCAGTATGTATCCTTCCTCATCCTGGCAGACTGATTGGTTGGCCTGACACAGCAGGGCCTGTTTGACCCCAGTATCGCAGAGCATAAGCACAATCTCTTTGGCTCATTTGAATAAAAGCCTGTTGGCTGAAACCTCCCTTTCCTGCCTCTGAACATCCCTCCATCAAAGGCTCCCTTGGGGTCCTCTTGGTTTTTAGCCACTGCTCCATATTTGTGAGGTGTCACAGGTAATAAGCAGCTTCCAGGTTATCTCTACCTGTGTGTGTCAGGCACAATATTGGATCCACAGCTCCTGCAAGGCCCCACTGGGAATGTCTACCTGCCAGCACCGTCAATTAGCTTTTAGTGCACACAGAGTCACACGCAATGGGGGGAGTGGAGCTGCTGGGTGGGGGCTCAGAGGCAAATAACTAGATCAAGGATCTGCAGCCTGCAGCCTTTCATTCCTTGTAGATTTAGAAAAATGGTATGATAAAGTATAATACTGAGTTTTTGTTTTTCTATTTTTCTCACAGAGGGTATTGATGATTAAAAACACTGACACTGACACTAAATAAAATCCTGTGTTAACATTTAGTTAAACTAAATCTTCATCCCATCTGTCAATAAAGCCTGCCACCGCTCTACTTCACCTCCTACAACATCAACAGCCCACCAACTTTCCATGCACCTGTGGCTAACCTCAAGTTTTACAGCCCTGAGTAGATAACAAGATAACAGGTTAAGCCATTTATCCATATATGTGGTTAAATTTTAGTATTCTTAATATATTTATTTTTTAAATTCTGCATATTTTTGAAATATTATCATTTTTGTAATATTTGCATTACTTTAGATTTCATATTTGAACAAAATTTTTGCTTTTTTATTTCAGGCTTTTTCTTCATTTTTTAAAAAAATTTTGCAAATGTATTAATTTTTGTGATTTATTGATTTCATTTTATTTCCGCAAATGTTTTAAATTTTGGATTTTTTTTGTGTGCAAATTTTTGTAATTTTAAAAGTTTCAAAACTGACAAATTTGTGAAAAATTTTTAAATTCTTATTTTTTTGAATTTCTTTTTTTAAAATATATTTTTAATTCTAAAAACTTTTTGGAATTAATACAAATTTCTTGAAATTTCTTAAATTTTTTTTAGATTCCTACTTTTGTTGAATTTTCAATTCAAAACAATATTTTTGATTTTAAAATCTTTTTGGAATCAATGCAAATTCCTTAAAAAGTTGAAATCCTTCTTTTTTTAATTTTCTTTTTTTTTATATATATATATATTTTTGATTTCAAAATCTTTTTAGAATTAATGCAATTTTTTAAAATTTCCTTAAAAAAATGAAATTCGTAGTTTTCTTTTTTTTGATCAAGAAAAAAAAACCTTTTTAAATTTTAAATCTTTTTGGAATTAGTGCAATTATTTTTTGAAATTTTACTTTTTTTTGACAGTCCTGAAAATTTGATTAATAAATTGAATACAAAAAACTAAGACATCAGATGTAAAATTTCAGAACAACCTTATAGTTAAGATAATTATTTCCAAGATGTCTAAATGTTGTATGCTCTAGAGTCTTTATTGTGAAGATAAAGTAGATTTTGTGGCTCTGGATCAACTTTAATCCAGGTGAGCTGAGAAAAAATGGCTCCTATTAAAGTAAAGGCTGCAAACTTCTGAACTAGATTATTTTATTTATGCCTGTGCTTTACGTTCATCACTGAAGGGAAGAGGATGTATGAAATAAAATATGCACAAAAAGGCTTATGGATATATTACCTGCAGTCTGTAGGTAAACAATGAGAAATGTATAAATTGTGTTTGGCACTATTTATGTTTGAGCTTATACTTGTATTTTTAATCCAGATTAAACAGTCTCATCCATGGAAACATTAGTGTAAAGCTCACACTGCTACCTGAACCAAAAACACGTTTTAAAGCCCCCACCGTCACTCCCCTCTGGCTCGTCCAGTTAGTCGAGTTTAACTCAGCCCAACTTTCTCCCGTTTGCCAAATTTCTGACATCTCTCTCCTGAAATGGCTCTGCTCTCCTGTGTCACTTTCCTTGTCAGGGAGCTCATTGGAAATGAATGACTACTGCACACTTTGTCTCCACGTGTCACTGCTGGTGCCAGTGTTCGGTTATAGGAGGTGTCAGAGCTGCTGCCAGAAGCTGGACCCACAGAGAACTTTCTCCGTTCTGGTTTAATGTGGATGTCAGAGCCAGGCTGACTCAGTCTCTGCTGAGCGGCTGTTCAAGTGGGATGTTCATTGACTGGGTCAGGGCGGCTGGCTCTTTCTGCTCCTAACGCTGAATGGACTGGAGTTGAACGAGCTCCATGCAGCAGAGGCTCTCACAGAGAAACATGCTGCGAGTTCTGCAGACGGAGACTGAAGAACAGTTTTGATCTTTCGTATAAACGGTGGTTTGTGACTTTTTATTGGATCTGTAATATTTAAAAGAGCAAAACGGCCTTTTCAGGTGAGTGCACGGTCTCTAGACGGCTGATGCTGTACCTGTGTTGGGTGAGATGTTGTGTCCGCCTCGGCTCCTCTGGTTTAGTCTCTCCGACATTCATCAGATTGATAAGGACCGCAAAAGTACACAACACGCATTTTGAAAACTTGCCTCACTTTAATGGTAGTGTTTTTTTTTCTAAAAGACCTAGAAATAGACACAAACCATCAGTATTACCTAAAGAGGAGGGTTCATTGCCTGGTGTTTTTTTTTTTTTCTTTTTCTTTAATTCGGTTCAATATTGCCTATCTTTGCCTAAAAATAATGAAAATGTCTACCTACACAAATTTGAAATTTATAAGAATTGCAAAAAATAATTTAAACTATAAAATGTATAATTATTTTTTTAATTGAACAAAAAATTACTTAAAAAAAAACAAAAAAATTCAAAGAATGTTTTAATTTGATAACATATATTAATTTATGGATTTCAGGGGCAGAAATACTTTTTCTATGCCTATCTTTGCCTCAAATTGATAATATTGCCTACCTCTACAAATTTGAAATTTATAAAAAATGCAAATAATTAGTTAAACTACAAAACGTTTTTATTTTTTTTTATATTACAAAAAAATGGTATTTTTTATAAAAAATTGCATTTTTTTTATTCAAAGAATGTTTAAATTTGATAAAATATATTGATTTAGGCAGAAAAAGTTTTTCTATTCCTATATTTGCCTCAACATGATTATAATGTCTACCTCCACAAATTTGAAATTTGTAAAAATTGCAAAAAAAATGTTTTACTATTAAATGTTTTTTTTTATTTAACAAAAAACTGTTTTTCTTTTAAAAAAAAGTTTTTTTTTCTTTTAATTCAAAGAGTATTATCATTTGATAACATATATTGATTAATGCATTAAGGAGGCAGAAAAAAGTTTTTCAATGCATATCTTTGCCTAAGAATGATAAAAACGTCTACCATCACAAATTTGGAATACATAAAAAATTGCAAAAAACAATTAAAACCATGAAATGTTTTTTTTTTATACTAAAAAAAATTCTATTTTAATTTTTTTTCAAATTTTGATAAAAATTCAAAGAATATTTAAATTTCATTACATATATTGATTTATGGATTTAAGAGGCAGAAATAGTTTTTCTATGCCAATCTTTGCCTTTAAATAATAATAATATCTACCTCCACAAATTTGGATTCTATAAAAAATTGCAAAAAACAAGTTAAACCATGAAATGTTTTTTATACTAAAAAAATGGTATTTAAAAAAATTGCATTTTTTTGGAAAATTTTAAAGAATATTATATTTTGAGTACATACATTGATTTATGGATTTAAAAGGCAAAAATAGTTTTTCTATGCCCATCTTTGCCAAATAATAATTATCAAAATTGCAAAAAATAAATTTATGTATGAAATGTATTTTTTGATATGACAAAAAAAAAGATATTTCAAACATAAAAAAAATAAATAAAAAATGTTTAAATTTGATTACATGTATTGATTTATGGATTTCAAAGATAGAAATCGTTTTATTTACTTATTTATTTATTCCCATTAAGTTGTGAACCATGTGAAGCCACTACATGGGTACCAGAGAGACTGTATAAAGTCTAAAAAACAAACAAAAAAAATCCCGATACCCCCTCTTTAATTTTTGACATCTACAAACATCCACCAAACACAGAGTTTTCTACAATAGCAGACGTGCTGTGTTGGTGTACAAAAAAGAAAGACAAAAAGATCAGCATGCCTCCTTTAAGGGTCTTGAAATATTGCTAACGCAGCGTTTAAGTGATCATTACTCTTAGTGCTGGAAACAGAGTTACTGATAGCACACAGAGGAAAAACTGAGCAGGCAAAATGATCCCTTGAATCAGTGTTAAAAACAAATTGATGCCGTCATAATTGCGCCGTACTGGGTGAAAAATAACGGAGCATTATTCCAGCAGTGACTCTAAAACGGTCCATCAGCATATTTCAGAAACTCAGAGTAATTATTCTTTTGACAGGAAGTGACCGTGCTGTCAGAAATCTGCACAGAACTGCTGCTGCTCAGTGTGTGGACAATCACACACTCATTCACTTCAGAGCTTTTCCACAGAAACACCAGTGTGTTCATGTTTGAGCCGCTCTCCTTTGGTCTTCTGGATTTTTCTAGTTTCAAACAAATTTTTCTTATTCCATTGGCAGATTTTTGTTAAACTTCTTACAGCAATTCAGACCTCATTTTTGTTTTTTAATAACTTGAAACAACATTTTTCTGGACTGATCAATTAAATGTGGCTCATATCAAGATTAACAGCTTTAAGGAGTAGATAAGATTTCAGTTTTCTGCAGTGCAAAAGGTTAGGTCCAATTCTGACATTTTGTGACATGCTGCCATCAGGGTCTTTGTTGACGTAGCTTCACAAACTTCTTTGGATTGAATTAAAAAAAAAGACAAGAGAGACGTGAGCTGACAGTTGGAAAAATCTGATACGGATGGATGGAGAGGAAGATTATCATGAGTGAATCATGAGTGTGACAAAAATCTGGCGGACACATCAGATGTGTGTCTGCTCTGACTCCACTCGGTCGTGTGTTGACTGCGTGGTCTCATGTGTCAGCTCACACCGGCTGAGCGTTCAGTCTGGCACATAGCAGGGCGGCCGTACAGCTGGAGCCAGAGACCGAGGAGTTCCCACGCTTTCCACGCCGATGATGAGTCGCTCTGCGTCCATGTTAGGCTGTAAAACATTCGTTTGATGTTACAGTCGAGCTGAATCAAATCTGGTTTAGATGCGGTTTGTTTTATTCCGAAAGTTGACCAGGTTTTTCTTTAGGTGGTCCAGATCTGCTTTTTGCAAAAACAGTGTCACTGATCTGGACCAGAGCTGGACCTGGGAAGCATCTGGTGTATTTTGGATTTTTTAAGGGTGACCACATGACTTAGTTTGATAGAAGGAATCAAAAATTTGACTTCAACAACACATTTCAACAAAACTCTTAGCTAGCAGGACACTTTGTTAGCGCCGGGCTAATGGTAGTCTACTCCCTGCGTTTCATGCTAGCCGTGTCTATAAAACCAGTCAACTGTTTTTCTTTTTCTTTCTTTCTTGTATGATAAAACCATTCTCTGCAGCAAAATTTAACATAGTCTGATTCAAAAAGACATTTGGCTTTTAGGCCTTAAAGCTTCTATAAGGAGGATCTGTTTAAATGTGACTGCAGCGCCACCTTCTGGCCTGGAGTCTCACGCAAACTGTCGTGAAGATGTGACTTGTAACCAGGGGTGTGTTTGTTTTGGAACCAATTTTCTTTGTTCAAGTCAACTTTTTACCAGACACAATACCACGATATTTATCAGCAGAGTTAGGTAGCGCTGTTGTTTGGAATGTGGCAACAAGCTAACGCTATAGTAGCTGGCTTTATGTAGTGCTATTGGCAGCCCGGTGCTACAGCGTATCTGTAGGCTAACATGACAACAAGCTAACTGTCAGTTCGTGCAGTAGTTTAGTAGCCGTCCACATGTAGTGCTATCGGCAGCCCTGTGCTGTGAGACGTGTCTGTAATGTGTAACGTTAGTGAATCCTGGTTATGTCCTGCCAGTCATCTACCAATCACAGCTAACGTAACCTCACTCTTAATAATAATAATACATTTTATTTATAGAGCGCTTTTCAAAAACTCAAAGACGCTTTATAAGGTAAAAGAAGTTTAAAGAGCAAGTTTAAAAACAGATCCAAACAATTAAATAACAGTAAAATACATGTATAGAAAAAGAAGACGAGACAAAAACAGTTAAAAGGTGCAAAGAAAAAGCAAGGTCAGGACCAGGGTTTGTTAGTTTAAGGTAAAAGCTTTGTGGAATAGGTGAGTTCTGAGTTTTGTTTTGAAGGCGGTGGAGTCAGCAGTGTCACGGAGGTGTTGTGGGAGTGAGCCCCTAAAGGGAGGGGGCCAATTGATCCAATTCTTTTAAATGGACCAATGAAAAGAATGTCAGAGTTTGAGGAAATGACTTTGTAACCAGGAGGTGATTTCAGTGAGGCAGTTTGAAAGGGGGGGACTGGGTCAGAGAGGCTATGGATTTGTTGGATATGTAGAGTTGAAGGTCGTCAGCGTAACAATGAAAGCGGAGACCATGATGTTGGATAATCTGACCTAGAAGTAGGAGGTAAAGGATGAAGAGGAGGGGACCAAGCACCGAACCCTGAGGGACGCCTTGAGACAGGGGGGTAGCAGAGGAGGAGCAGTTGTTGATGAAAATGAATCATTTCCGGTCATTTTATTGATCGACTCTCAAGTTTGAATCAACATTAGCACAAACAGTTTAGCCCTTTTAGCCTTTAGCTCATGCTCTATCTCTCTCCTGTTTCTCTTTCTTCTGCTCTTCTGTCCTTTTTCTGTCTTGCAGTTAGGCTCCAGTGTCGACCATCACTACAAAATTAATCACAGAAATCATTTTCAGCAGAGAAAAACACAGATCCTTCTTCTCATGTGACTTCCTGGTTTTGGTATGTTGATAGCGACAGAAGGAAACACAGAACAACATGCGTTGAGTTCAGCAGCACGATGGCAGAAACACCCCAAACCGTCTGCAGCAACACATGCTAACACATTACCATATGACATTCATGTTCCTGCAGTAAGCTGCCCCCTGCTTTCCCAGCATGCTGCATATAAAACCAGAATGTAATGCAAATCCCCCCATGGGTGCTAACAGAGCCCAGGCAGGGGCATCAACAGCGCGGTGTTATCAGTGTCAGAGCCACTGGATCGAGCGTATCAGATACACGTTTGGGGTAAAGCTTTACCTCGCAGCAGAATGAGCTCACAGCTCCTGATACGACAACAATCAGAGTACAGCAAGAAGCCGAACAGACTGCTTTCTTCACAGACATGCAGGGACGGGTGTCTGTCCTGATTAGCAGATAGATTAGCAAAGCATGACATCTGTGCTCTGCCTGAGCTAATACAACGCTCCCTTTCAGTCAGGTGTTCATGTGTTCGGTTGGCTTTCATGGCTCTGCAGTAATCTGTATGCTCGCCCTGCTGGCACGCTGAAAAGAGATGCAGGGGTGGAATGCTAATAACCCCAAACACAGGGCTAAGAGGCAAAGCAGGAGCAGATATCCCTGCAGCAGGCTTCATATCTACCAACAGAAGAAACGCTCTGTGTAGATCTTAACCTGCAGTTTGTTTCTAACCGTTTCTTCAGCTCTCTTTCTCTCAGTGCTGCAGCCTGTATTGATTCAGACCACAGAAAGCATCGACGCTGCCACCATGTCACACTCTGCTGCAGTGTTGTTTCATTCATGTGGGAAAGCTCGACCCTTCCTGTGGTGTGCAGTTTGACAAAGCCTCCTGTTTTGCAAATTGAATGCACAATTATTTGAGGTGTTGACATTTAGAGACATATTCATGCTGTCTGCTAAGATTTAAAGACCATAACTCTGTCTTCTGTGTTGAGCTGGAGCAGGAGGTTGATTATGGGGACGGGTAGAGTAACAATGTTCAATTTTATGATGCACCATTCAGCTTTCTCGAGCTTTTCCTCTGGTTTTGTTTTGATTTGATTTTAAGACACTCGATCAGGGGTCTGCAACCTTTACTTTCATAGGAGCCACTTTGCCCCAGCTCACCTGATCCATAGCCACTAAATCTACTTTATCTTCACAATGAAGACTAAAGAGCGTATAAAATTCTATATATAGATAAAAACTACTGATTCCTTATCTAAAATAAAAGGATGCTGGATTTATGAAATTTCACATCTGATTTCCTATTTTTTTTATTGAAATGTAAAAAATTGCAAAGATTTCAAAAGAGATTTTGAAATAAAAAAATATGAAAATAAATGTTAAAATTAAAAAAAAAAAAATTAGGATTTCAAAAAACAAGAATTTTAACTATTTTTGAAATTGCAAAAATAAGCATAAAAAATATTAAGCAAAAAAAAAAAATCAAAAATCTGTGATTACAAAATGCATATAATATAAAAAAAATACATTTAAAAAATGTATAAAAAAAGAGGAAAAAAAATAAATCAAAACATTTCCTTAGATTTCAAAAGTCCTGAAAATTTTCTGTAAATCTGAGGAAATGTTTTTGTTTAATTTTTTTCCTCTTTTTTATTTTTTACAATTTTTAAATGTATTTTTCTATATTATATGCATTTTTAATCACAGATTTTTTATTTATTTATTTATTTTTTGCCTAATGTTTTTTTTTTTGCTAATTTTTGCAATTTCAAAAATAGTTAAAATTCTTGGTTTTTAGAAATCCTATTTTTTTCAAAATTTAACATTAATTTTCATATTTTTTAATTTCAAAATCTCTTTTGAAATCTTTGCAATTTTTTACATTTCAATAAAAAAAAAATCAAAACATTTCCTTAGATTTCAAAAGTCCTGAATTTTTCTGTAAATCTAAGGGAATGTTTTTGAAATAAAAAAAAAAAAAAAAAACTCTAAATAGATTACAAAAATTAAAATAAATTAATTAATTAACAAATAAAATGAATTAAAAATGTCAGAACTTTTTAAAGAATTTAAAAACCTTAAAAAATTGAAATTACAAAAATGTCAAAAAATAATGTGGCTTCATTTTTTTTTTTTTTTTTTTTTACAAAATTAAAGAAGTTGTTTCATAGAATTTATTTATTCAAAATAATAAATTTAATAAATTTGCAAAAAATGAAATGGTTGAAATTTAAATAAATAATACAATTAAGAAAGAGTAATAAACTAATCAAGTTCACAAGAATTAAGCAAATGTTTTAAAATAAAAAAAAATGCAAATTTAAAAAAAATTTCTGGGCAAAAGTTGAATCAATTTAATGTCACTAACAAACCTGTAAAGCATGTTTTTAGACTGTAGGAACAAACTCTACGCAAAAATCAAATTGAACCAGGAACCATTTTTACAGTGAGACCAAAGTACCAACCACTGCACCAAGCTGCAGCTCATGTTTCAGGAAACTTCTTCTGAATTCTTGTTCTGTGAAAACAAAGGAAGAGAATACTGCGTAGAATCCACTCCCCCTAATCCAAAACACCAATTACAGGATCCCTCAGATGGTCAGGTTCTGGTCACACCAGCGTCATTTGGAGGATCTGCTGCTGCTGTCCTCTCAGAGCTGTTTCACGGGGAGAGGAACATTTTCTCTCCTCACACGTTGAGTGACATCCTGGAATCTTCTTGTCACCCTGTTAGGCTATTACTTTTGGGCATATAGTGAAAAATATAGGCTCAGTAACCCAGGGAAACTGATTCCGCTGAGGGACTGAGAGTTTGACAGAACACAGCGGTTATATCCAGGTAGAGGCAGTCAGAGGAGGAGATTAAATGTGTTTATTGGAAAGAAAGCAGCAGTTGCCTCCAGGAGGAAATTATTGAATAATACTGGGTAATAAATTGCACAAGATATCGCGCTCATCTTCCCCCTGATGGTCTCACTCTACGAGCAGTTGGAAAGACTTTTCAGACAGACATGGCTCCACAAAAAGGCAAACATCGTGTCTGCTGCCAGGTTGTCGATTTCAGGGGGTGAGAGGACGGCACAGCCAGGGCGCACATTAAACGTGTCAGACCCAGACTCCAATACGGCGTGCGTCTGCCGGCTGTGCAGTGATAAGAACTCAGGGTCTGGGATCATTCAGCGTCTCTGAGCCACGACGCGCAGAGCCGGATCACACAGCTGGCATCCTTTCCCTGTGTGCTGCTCCTTCAGCTCGCTCCCTTCTTATCATGACTCACACTACTTCAAGGCAATTAGCGGATGCAGAATATTAGCCTGGCTTTTGGCCGCCGTGCTGAGACGTTAAATTAAATCAGTGACAGGTTGCATCGCAGCGCAGGATATAAAAAACACGGCGAGATCTGAAGGAAGATGCCATATGTACGAGTTTGTGCCGGCGCCTTCTTTTCTGCACCTTGTGATCTTTCATAGTCTTTCTCATAAGGTAAACATCAACACATCCGTCAGACAGACACACACATTTTATGTGAAACAAGATAGAAGTGATAATCCTTTCAACTGGCAGGAGTAATGTTTGAAAAGAGCAGACGAAAGGACACATCGTCTACAGTAAGTACACAGCTGAAACATAAAAAGTAATAGAAATAGTAAACAGAAAGCAACGAGGCCGTAAAGGCATTCAAGCAAGACGGGAAGGCCAAATAGCTGCAGAATTATAGTATTTCACACAAACCATTACTGAGCGCGCTCTCTCTGCTCTCCATATGGAGAAGGAACGATACGTAGTCAAATTTTACAGCACAAACATCAGGAGTAAGTATCAGACTGTGGTTACGTCTGAGCTGTTAAAGGTTATAGATTTATCCAGAAGATTTCCTCAGAATCTTTACTCTCATTACAGTCATCTTACATTTTCATCATGATACTGACTCCACTGATACTCACCAGACATAGCTGCAGAGGGAGACTGCATTTTACAAAAGGGACAATACGGTGGCCTGGAGGAGTCAGCAGATATAAAAAACACAAATGCAAAAGCCAGGACAAAATCAAAAGGCCACAACACCAATGAAGTATGGCCACGACACCAATGCAAAAGCCACAACACAAAATTCAAAAGCTACAACAAAAAATGAAGGTACAGCCATAACAAGAATGGAAAATCCACTACCCTGATGCAAAAGCCATGACACAAAAATGCAAAATCCATAACACAAAAATTCAAAAGCCAAAACACATAAACGCAAAAGCTACAACAAAAAGAGGTAAAGCCACAATACAAAAATTCAAAAGCAGCAAGAAAAATGCAAAAGTCACAACAAAATGAGGGTAGAGCAAAACGGAAATGCAAAAGCCACCACACACAAATGCAAAACCTACAACAAAATGAAGGTACAGCCACAACATGAATGCAAAAACCCCAACACTGATGCAAAAGCCACAACAAAAAAGAAATGCAAAAGCTACAAGAAAGTAAGGGTAAAGCAACAGCACAAATGCAACAGCCAAAAAACTGATGCAGAAAGCATGACACAAAAATGCAAAAGCTACAACACAAAAATTCAAAAGCCAAAACACATAAACGCAAAAGCTACAACAAAAAGAGGTAAAGCCACAATACAAAAATTCAAAAGCAGCAAGAAAAATGCAAAAGCCACAACAAAGTGAGGGTAGAGCAACACAAAAATGCAAAAGCCACCACACACAAATGCAAAACCTACAACAAAATGAAGGTACAGCCACAACATGAATGCAAAAACCCCACGATAATGCAAAAGCCACAACAAAAAAATGCAAAAGCTACAAGAAAATAAGGGTAAAGTAACAGCATAAATGCAACAGCCAAAAAACTGATGCAGAAGGCATAACACAAAAATGCAAAAGCTACAACACAAAAATTCAAAAGCCAAAACACATAAACGCAAAAGCTACAACAAAAAGAGGTAAAGCCACAATACAAAAATTCAAAAGCAGCAAGAAAAATGCAAAAGTCACAACAAAATGAGGGTAGGGCAACACAAAAATGCAAAAGCCACAACAAAGTGAGGGTAGAGCAACACAAAAATGCAAAAGCTACAACACAAAAATGCAAAAGCCACAACAAAGTGAGGGTAGAGCAACACAAAAATGCAAAAGCTACAACACAAAAATGTAAAAGCCACAACAAAATGAGGGAACAGCCACCACTCAAATGCAAAAGTCACAACACAAAAATGGAAATAGCAAGAGAGCTGCAAAAGTTACAATAAATGAGGGTACAGCAACACAAAAATGCAAAAGCCACCACACACAAATGCAAAACCTACAACAAAATGAAGGTACAGCCACAACATGAATGCAAAAAACCCCACGATGATGCAAAAGCCACAACAAAAAAGAAATGCAAAAGCTACAAGAAAGTAAGGGTAAAGCAACAGCACAAATGCAACAGCCAAAAAACTGATGCAGAAGGCATGACACAAAAATGCAAAAGCTACAACACAAAAATTCAAAAGCCAAAACACATAAACGCAAAAGCTACAACACAAAAATGTAAAAGCCACAACAAAATGAGGGAACAGCCACCACACAAATGCAAAAGTCACAACACAAAAATGGAAATAGCAAGAGAGATGCAAAAGTTACAATAAATGAGGGTACAGCAACACAAAAATGCAAAAGCCACTACATACAAATGCAAAAGCTACAACAAATTGAGGGTGCAGCCACAGTACAAGTGCAAAAGCCACAACAAAATGAAGGTTCACACAACACAAATGCAAAGGCCAAGACACAAAAATCCAAAAGCCACAAAATGGAAACATAAAAGCCACAACAAAACAAAAGTACAGCAACAACTGTAATGCAAAAGTCACAACTGTGATGCAATGCCAAAGACAACACAAAAATGCAAAAGCAGCAAGAGAAATGCAAAAGACACAACAAAATGAGGGTGCAGCCACAGCACAAATGCAAAAGTCACAACACAATGGAAGTACAGCCACAACAGAGGTTACGAGGATAGTTTTCCTTACAGACAGAGAAAAGTTGTGAAGTAAGTTAATTATTGTTTTGGGTTTTTTTTTGCCTTCAGCTATGATAAATGTAACACCAATATTAATGTTATTGATTCATAAAGCACAATATAAGACGATGATTTTAATGATGATAATATGTTTTCCAGTAAATAGAGACCCCCTACGAAGCTCTAGTTACCATAGCTGAAGTTAAAAAAAAAAAAAAAAAATTTCTTACTTTCGCAACTTTTCTGTTTCTGTTTGGATAACCAACCTCTTTTTTATCTTCCACTGTGGCTGTACTTCATGTTGTGCTTTTTGCAAACCATCTGACTCTGACCGGCCACCGTAGACCAATCACACATCCATATAATAATGTATCATCACTTAAAAGCTGAGAGTGAGGAACCTTCTGTTTGTGCCGAAAACTCCAGATGAAAAGGTCGTCCAGCTTCCAGAAAACTTTTGACAGGTAAGAGGCTTTTAATTTAACACTTCCTGTTTCAAAGAAACTGAAAACTAGAAAAGGAAGGAGGGAAAAAGAAAGCCTACACACTTGAAGGAGTTCCCCATTTATAAAATGTGAATGTTTATTAAACGTTGACAAGAACATTAAAACACAGTATCAAGATTCAGCGAAACAATCTATTGTACTTCACCAAAATGAAAAGAAAAAGAAAACAGAGTTAGTTTATGCGCCGGGGCTGGAGAGAACGGGAGGACTGAGGGAGGAGGAGGAGGAGGAGGAGGAGGAGGAGGAGGAGGAGGAGGAGGAGGAGGAGGAGGAGGAGGAGAGGGGAGTCAGGCCCAAAAAAAAAAAAAAGCAGAGCAATAAAGAGACAGGGAGTCTGGGGCTGGAAAGAGAAGAGAGGGGATGTTTTAGGAGCTGTGGAGTGAGAAGGAGTTGGCAGCAGAGGCTAAGGCAATTAAGGAGGTACACAGTAAGAAAGATAGAAGGTTTGGGGACCTGGGGGGTCGATGAGGAGTGTGCTGATGCACTGTAATGAGCGGGATAACTGGGAATGATTAGAGCCTTTTATTTCACCCTTTCATCATCTCTTCTGTCGGAGACACGGGCAGCTGCAGCAGAGAGTGACTGTAAAGGCATTCGATCAACAAAAACACACACAGGTGCATGGCAAAGAATACTTTACACTTAAATAACAAAGAGGGCAACATAGCATTATCAAATATAGTGAGCACAATGTGTCGAGGTGATCTTTAGGAGTGGCTTCACTGGGTTTTTTTAGGGTACGAGCGCAGTTCAACACAGTACCAAAAGCTGGCGTCCACTCTTATGGGGTTCACAATCACAATAAGTAATAGTTCTTTATAGTTATGTAAATCTCTCTGTTATCAACACAAACATCAGGGGGAGGCAAGTTGTACATAAGCATCACATGACTTCAAAAACTCCACAGAGAGACACACTCCTGCTCTGCTGTCTGACCTCATGCACACGGGCATGTGCAAACCCACACATGTGCATAAATACTGTATGTGTACACGCCAGAGACTGGAGAACACATGGATGGAGTCTCCATGATGTCATCCATTTGATTCTGGAGCAGAGTTTTGAAGCGTATCGTCGTGGGACGCCTAACTTGGGTTGAGCTGATGTGAGGTAAAAGAGGCGGAGCTGAGGCGGGCGTCGAGCATCCTGCTGTCGTTTAGGTCTGCTGTACCTCTGATTACGCTAGTTATCAGAAAACTCACGCCGTACAGTGTGTGCTGTTAGAGAAATTAGCTTTTAGGACCATTTTTGTGCTGGAAATATTTCTAAATGTGCCGTTGTTTGAATCGGTGTACTTCTGGGCACTTCCACATCAGCTCCGTTCCTTGTGCCTGCAGGACGCCTCTTGGTACACACACACAGACATCGTAGACGCACACACACTCACAAATTTGCATCCACTCAGACGAAATCCAAACCCTTCCACTTAAGCCTCCTTTTCATCCAACTTGTTTGTCCGATGCTGTCATACTTTATTTTTTGTGCCGTACTAACATCAGAGAGTACACACGTCTGTGCTTTGATGTCGGAAAAAAGAGGTGGCATCAGTTTGAGTTCCAGCAGCTCCGTGCTAAACGTGACACGACGGGGGCGAGTACTTTCAGTAACACATTCACAAACGCCGCCCAGCCGCTGCGGGGTCATCCAAAGCCACGGTGTCGACTGTAAGTCCACCAGAGGTTTGCAGTGCCTCCTCTAAGAGTTATTTTTGTGCTGTGGGGTTGAAGGGAGAGTCACATTCCTCCTCTTTGCTCCATTCCCGGTAGAGAAAGGGGGAAAAAAAGTCCCATAAATACATTTGATTCTTCTTTTCTTTGAACAGGTGGACAAGTCCGTGTGCTTAAGTACTCTTTGTGTTTTAGCATAGTAAGAAAACAGGTTCACATGCTCTAAAAGTCATACACACTGTACAATAAAATCTACTCATATTTTTAAAGCTTTTAGTACATCCAAAGAAACTCAATGAAACTCTCAGAAAAGTTGATTCACCGGCTCGAAACAAACATTAAAAGACGGAAAAATAAGTATTTCAGCCAACAGTTTTTTTCTTCGTGACTCTTTTTTTTTTTGTTGTTTGCTTGCGGCGATCCTGCCTCTGCCATAACACAATATAGAACTCCAACTCTGAAGAAAAAGACTGATTTTTTTTTTTTTTTTTTAAGAGCATCAAATCTTATTTTACAACTTCCTCTCTCCATTTGCAAGACAAGAAAGTGTGTCGCACAAACATGTCCTGAAATAATCACTCGGAAAAGAACAAAATGACAAAGAAACCGAGAGAGGAAATGGGTCTGAGGAATCCAGATCAGTGTGGGAAGTTATGACAGTCTTTGATTGTTTTCTCATTCAGGATCTCTTGCATCTCCCCCTTTCTGTTACACGTACATTCATCCAAGATTTTTTTTTTTAACCACGTAAACGGACAGTGAACGTATGCTAACCATGCGTCATGTTTAGTCTTTAGCTGAGATGCTCTGCTGAACCCGTGACAGGAAATAGATACTGTTAGAGATCTCCGTCTGCCTCCTCTTCCCGTCGTAGACACACATACATGCGAACGCACACAAACGCATGTACACAAAGTGCTGGGTTACCATCTGTGAGTGCTGCATCAGTTGGCCAGTACTCAGCTGGCAGGCAGATCAGACAAAGTGCCCAATATGCTCCCTAATGGCCCAAGTCAGATGAATGGGATCCTCCCGTTGTCTCTTTTTCTCATTCTCATCCTTTTTGCGCCTCCTCTTCCTCCACTCGGACTAATTTGCCTCTTGTCAAATTGTTTCCTCATTCTCTCTTTCGCTGTCTCCCCCTCTCATTGTCCTGGGCTTCGCTGCCAATGTACCCTGGTGGATCTCATTTACAAAGATCGAGCACGGAAATGTGATGCTGTGAAATTCCTGAACAAAAAGGAGAAAATAAAGGAACTGGATTGTTTTGTTTTTTCTCTGCTGAGTATATTTTTCAAGCAGCCCTCTTCATTCACAGATCGTACAGCAGTGGGTAGTGAGATGGAACCACAATCTGACGGCCATGTTGGCACAGACCAGAGGTATTAATCAGTCAGTGAATTAGTTTCATTTAGTTTCTGCCAAATCAAAAACACTTTGTGGAAAGGGCAAGTCTTCAGGGCTTTTTTGGTGGAGGTAAGAGTGACTCGACACATCTTTGACAAGCAAGCCCTTGGGAACACTGGCAAAAAGAAAATCCCATTAAACAGACAGAAATCTTGATTGGTGGACCGCCATCTGCCACGATAGTCTGATTAAAAATGACCTTCTAGTCAGGAAGAAATTTTACACAAGACTGGATTGAGTGGTGGAGAGATATCTGCTGCACAGTACAAAACCCAGTGGTGGACTGCCATCAGCCTTATTGGCTACACTAGAAGGAAAATGAATCAAGGTGGGGAGAAACCTTGAACAGGACCAGATTCATTGGCCAGGAGATTCCTGCAGCCCTGGTCAAATTGAAAGAAGAAAAAAAAAGACCAAAAACAAAATTTAAGTCAAAAGGTAAAAACTTAAAACAAGACAAGATTCACTGGGGGACAGCCATCTTCCATATTTGATGCATCAGACAAAAGCTAAAGGCAGAAACCTTGAACAGGACCGGATTTACTGATAAGGAGAACTCTGCAGCCTTGTTTAAATTGAAAGAAAAAAAAATGAAAAAAAATTTACAGGTTGAAACCTTGAACAAGACAAGAATCACTGGGGGACAGCCATTTCCTGCATTTGCCAAACAAGACAAAAAGTTAAGTTAAAGGCAGAAATCTTGAACAATATGAGACGCAATTTTGGACTGCCATCTGCCTCACCAGCTAAACTGGAAAAAAAAATATCCACAGGTGGAAACAATGAAGAGGCCCAGACGTGTTGGCAGACCATCATATTCTGCAGTGGCTGAGTTTGAAAACACTTTCATTCAGCCACCGGAAACCTCAAACAGCACCAGACTCAAAGGTGGACCACCATCTGCCACATTCGGTAAATCAGAAAAAAAAAAAAAGTCCGTGTCATAGGTAAAAATCTTGAACAGCACCAGACTCTGTGGTAGTCCGACACCTTGGTACAATTCGGGAAAAACATTGACCAGGCAGAAACTTTGAACAAGACCAGACTCAGGAATTATTTTCCACCTGCCACATTGGGTAAATTATAAGAAACTTTCCAAACAGGTTTAAACTTTGCACAGGACAAGACTCATTGTTGGAAAGCCATTAGCTGCATTGGCTTTCATGGAAAACTTGTATCTAACAGGTAGAAACCTCGAACAGGACCAGACTCAGGGATGGACAGCCATCTGCTGCATTGGCCTAATCAGAGAAACAAGGACAATGGTTGATGTAATCGTAGTCCAGACCAGGAGCGGGGGTGTTTAAAGCTAGCATGAAGCCAGCAGCCAAATGATTGAGGAGGAGCGATAAAGGGGAGGAGACATAAGGAGGCAAACAGCAGTCAACTCAAAGAGGTACTGTACGTTTTAGTGAATGAACAATATCAAGACAAGTAACTCCGCCAAGCTTCCAGAAATAGTGGTTTGTAATGTTCCAGAGGATTTCCCTCATCCTTTTGCTCATTTATTCTCTCCATCACGCGTGGGTCGTATCTTCATCTCAGAGAACTTGAGCGAGTATTGCCAGCCGGTCCAGGAGGACCACTCGATGCCATCGGCGTACGAGGTGTGCTGACCGCGCAGGTACTGGCCGTTCAGGTTGGACGTGTGGCAGTTGCGGTACCACCAAGCACCGTGGTAGAAGGAGGCGCAGTTGTTCTCTGAATGGTCGTTGTCCCGGTCTTTGGTGGTGAACTTCATCCCGTTGTGCTTCTGCAGGGAGTCGCCTAGGAGTAGAAAAAGACAAGGTTTTAATGTGCTGTTGTTACACAAAGAGGGTATTTAAAATCAAGTCACTTTAACGTCTGGTTTCTTCAGAAAAAAAAAAAAAACAGTTCTCATAATCAAGAGCAGTTGGGCAGCTGAGGAGAGACAGACTTTCTGAGTAACAGACATTGCTCCCCCTCTGTGTCTTTCAGCAAAATATTCTTGGATATGATACCAGCAACAAGTAATTAGACACACATCATCCAAATGGTGGAGGACTTTCCAATGAACCAAATTTTTAAACAGAGAAGAAAAAACAGAGAAAGCTCAACTGTCATCTGGAGTGTTACTCTTCAGGGGGTCAGACAGCTTCTCTGCTGACCCTCTAGCTCTTTTTTTAATAAATCCCAGGATGATTTAATTACAGTGGCTGTCTAGATAAATTTCCAAAATATGAAATCAAATTAATTCCATCTTTTCTTGTAGTATCAATACAGAATATGTGGATTTGGAGTGTGTGAAGAGCTTGCACCATTTTAATTAACCCCCACCATACCAAAATGTGCTCTCTAGCGCCACCTAGGCACATTAAAATGGCAGTAAGAATGACATAGAGAGATCAAACCAACCCCAAAATATTTGTCTCATCGAGATGCACAAATTATAGACAGACACCTCTGACTTGTCTCAAACAAGAAGCTTGTAATTTGCCTTTTAAAACAAAACAGGGTCACATTTTTGGTCCTTCTACAAAAATGATCTACTCCTAGGCCATAAATGGTATCGGATTGAAACTCGCTGGGATGACAGAGGTGGCCCTGTTTTACAAAAGTGTAGATGGATTTTGTTGTTTCTCAAACGGTTTTTGAATGGCAACCCCTCAAAGTTGGTGAACCCGAAAGAAGACGTTTCAGCTCCCCCTATGGCAGTAAGAATGACATAGAGAGATCAAACCAACCCCAAAATATTTGTCTCATCGAGATGCACAAATCATATACAGACACCTCTGACCTGTCCCAAACAGGAAGCTTGTAATTTGCCTTTTAAAACAAAACGGGGTCACATTTTTGACCCTTCTACAAAAATGATCTACTCCTAGGCCATAAATGGTATCGGATTGAAACTCGCTGGGATGACAGAGGTGGCCCTGTTTTACAAAAGTGTAGAAGGATTTTGTTGTTTCTCAAACGGTTTTTGAATGGCAACCCCTCAAAGTTGGTGAACCCGAAAGAAGTGGTTTCAGCTCCCCCTATTAGACTGAATGGGCGGCCTTTTACCTCGAATGCTCAAGGAAGTTTGTTGAATGTAAACTTTGAGATTTATGACACACAAGACTTGGATTGATTGATTGATTGCAAATTAGTAATAGGATATACAGTACATATACAATTTAGGTCAAAATGTTTCATCAGTTAAAGTGTGACCTGATTCATACTTCTTCACGTCACCTAGCTTAAATGCTACATTAAACAATGCACTTGATGACAGCTTTTACAGATGGCTTCATAAGGGCACCCATGGTATCATATTTTAACTTGCCTGGCCGCTGACCAACCCACATAATTAACGCTGTGGAGAAAGGCAAAGCAATAAAGAGCTGGGAGATGCATTGTCTCTGTGCCTATATTTATGATCACAATAGTAGGTCTGCACCCCTGGAATCAAATTGCAGAGCTGAAAAAGTTTTCCCGCTATATTTCTCACCAGTAAATTCGCTACATAGATGACTTCTTCGCAGCCCTGCTGCTTTTAGAGGCTTACAAGAAAAACTGAAAGCAATGTTCTCTCAGTTACAGTGCCAGACCTTAAAGTCTTCAGCAAATGGATGTTCAAAGAGGTAATAATGTTCAATAAACTCCCCATACTTCCCTTTCGCTCCGTCCTTCCTTTTCTCTAAAGCAGACTACACACCGTGAACACAGGTGGATACAAGAAGGATGAAACTGTGAGCAGAATGAAAGAGTGCTCACAAGCCATCAGGTAATGGCTAACAACTCGTCAGGGCATAAAAAAAGACCTCAATTGCCCAGGATGTGGCCACCCAGCTCTTTACCCACGCTTACTGTCCTGTGCCGCTTCCAAATTGGCATTACCATGGTAACCAGTCAGCGTTGGACAAGGTTACATGACAGGCGTGTCAGATATTCCCGTCATGTGTTGCTCAACATTGGGAGGGGAGAAATAGTAGGGGCTCAAAAGAAGAAAAGGAAGAGTCTATAGTGGCAACAACGGGATAATGTGGAGAGAAGAAGCAGAACAAAACAGAGCCACTTAAAGGCTCATTTGCAAGGCGCTGGGTGTCACCTTGGTGGCTGGGGGCTGGCAGCCTCCTCCTGATGCCCATTAAGATCCAGCTGCTTCTGGCTGCAAATTACCACCTGTCAGCTGATCAGAGAGCAACCACAACAGAGCAAACACCAACACTGAAAACAACAAAAGCCTACCACTGCTGGAGAGCAAAGCAAAGGTGGGACTATGGCCGTAACAACAGACTTACAAAACACTAAAGCCTGCAAATATTTGTTATATCAAAGTATCATCTGCAAAACGACGAGTGGAAAAAAACACAGCTTAAATATCCTTTAGAAAAGAAACTTATTTTGCTGTTAGGAACACCCTTGTGTATCATGTTTGGTCAATTGCATTTTTGACAGTTCATGCAGTGCTGTAAAAAGAATACACGGTGCATCGCAGTTGGTTGCGCATGAGATTGAGTAGCAGCAGACTGCTGTAGGTGTGCATGCAGACACCTATCCCCTACAGGGCCCTCTACAATGGGCAAGTGACTATCAGACCAATCTAAGAAGGTGGCCTGAATGTCTGTGAGGGTTCTCAGACATCCAGTTCTTGGTAATTTCAAATTTGATCCAATAAGGCAGCTCTTCTAGATCAAGGGTCTGCAACCTGCAGCTCTGGAGCCTCATGCAGGTCATTTAGCTGAACTAAATCTTCATCCCATCTGTCAATAAAGCCTGCCACCGCTCTACTTCACCTCCTACAACATCAACAGCCCACCAACTTTCCATGCACCTGTGGCTAACCTCAAGTTTTACAGCCCTGGGAAGCAAACAAGATAGTAAGTTTGGTGATTTATCCATGTAATGTAATCAAATTCAAGTATTCTTCGACTTTGGAATTTTTGAAAAAGTTTTTTTTTTTTATATTTTCATTGTTTTTTAAATATCGTATTTTGACTTAATTTTTGAAATTTTAAAATTTCAAACTTTTTCTAAATTTTTTAATACCTATTTTAGTCTCAGAAATTTCAAATTTTGACTAAATTTTTTTTAAAATTTCAAACTTCAACATTTTTCTAAAATATTAACCTTTTTTATTTTCAAAAATTTTGAACTTTGACTTAATTTTTTTTTTGTTTAAAAAATTTGCAACCTATCCAGATTTTTATTCTTTTTTAATTTCAGAAATGTCAAACTTTGACTTAGTTTTTTTCTTACATTTTTAAAATTTCAAACTTTTTCTATTTTTATTTTTTTAATTTTAGAAATTTTAGAAATTCTAAACTTTGACTTCATTTTTTAAATTTTTTAAAATCCAAAAAATTTTGCTGAATTTTTACTTTTTTAATTTCAAATATTTACAATTTTTGCAAATGTATTAATTTCAACTTAAAACAAAAAATTATATTAACATTTTTTGAAACTTTGCAAATTTTGCAAATTCACATTTATTTTAAATAAATTCTTGAATTTTTTTTCCCCCCCTTTTTCTTTGAATTTTAAATTCTTTGACATTTTTCTCTTAACTCCAGGTGCTCAAAACTGGTGCTTAGCAGGAACCAACTCTTTGCTGAGCCAGAGCTAAACACCAGCCAGGTGGGGGCCGAGGGCGGAGCTACAGTGACCAACAATCAGTGCTGAAAAAGGTCATTCAGACAGCCAAAGATGCTGGGTGAGTCATCCATTATTATGGAGGAATTTACTCTTCCATTATTTAAAGCTCTGATGCTTTTCTATTTCATTAAAGACTAAATTGACACAAACACATGCGGGCACACACACAGAAAGAGGAAGAGAGGGACACGCACACTCCGTGTCGTGGAAGGTCGAAACAAGTAATGTCAAACAAATCTCTTCTTATTTTTTATTATTAGGCAGTGGAGTGGCCCTGACTTGGCTCTTTGCTGATGGAAAACCAAACTGGTTCATAGAAAGAAAATGATCAGAACCAACTAGGCACCAGCACCAAATGAGCACTGGTGGAACTGGGGTATTAATGATCTTGGCTAAGACTTGGTGCCCGATCCAAAACCCCATCTACAGGAGTCTTCAGGACTTCACGCCTCTTTACATCGGGGTGGTTGAGACAGGAAGGCCTATTCAGCACCAGGCAGGTGGTCCTAATTTCACGGCTGATCATTATCGCTTTCTAAATTAATCCCAAAGTCAGAAGGACATTGTTGATTTTAGGTCTTCGCCTCACTTCCTCTTTTGCACCTGCCTCCTTCTCTCCTCCATCCTACCTCCTCCCCTCCTTCCTCTCCTCTGTGCTCCATCTCTCATATCTGTCCCCATTCTCTCCGTGGTTTCACAGCAGCACTTCCCCAAAGGTTTCTGTAAATTGCTTCTTCATTTCAACGGCAGGTTTTTGTTTACGCTGCAGGTCAAGCAGTGCAATTAATCGGCGGTAATTTAATCAGGGTGACAGGGAGCTGGCTGGATCTGATGGTTCGGGGAGCGCAGACACAGACACCAGCAGTCCCCCTCTCTGGACAAACTACTGTGCACTACAGAAATGACGTACTATAATTTTAATAGAAGCTGCTGGAAGTTGGCTGGAACTTTTACCCACTGCTGTGATTTGTTGTGTACAAAATGAGGTTAAATAAAGAGAAATTTGTCCACTCTGCAAAAGCAAAGTCTAACTAGATCAGTGAGGATACAAACCTGCGTTGCCGGAGTAGTCTCCCACAGTCAAAGGGTATCCGTCATCATCGGGGTCCACGGAAAAAAGGCCCACTCCAAAGGTGCCGTACTGTGCGTACGCCGTGCTGTTCTCGAAGTCCTCCAGGTCGATACGCAGCTCGTAGTTGGCCTGGATGGACAGGGCATGGATCTGCTTCAGCCCTGTGAGACAGACAGGAAACAATCCATTACAAAGTGCTCCCAGCTATTTCAGACGCCGCTTGGAGCCATACGTTCTCAGGAAACAAGATGTAATGTGGTTTTTCACTCATTTAGAATCTGACCCCTCTGCATGGACAAGTTTCTTCTTCAAAACAGCAACAAAACTGAGCACCGCAAGAGCAAAACAGGCCAAGTCCTCTTTGTCAAAACAACAATTTCCACTTTCACACATTTTCATTTGCAATAGTAGATCAAGCAACAATAACTACAGTTACATGCAGTCATTAACCCTGTCCCATTATAAGCAATATCTTGCGTTGCTATGTAAACACTAATAACCCTTTTTAGAAAACAGAATATGCTCATATAACAGTTTTTAAAAACCCAACAATCACAACTGATAAATGGATGGACATAATGTATGAAATCTACCAAATGGAAAAATTGTCAATTTCTCTCAGAATCCCAATATATATATATATATATATATATATATATATATATATATATATATATATATATATATATATTTATATAATTTGTAAATATATATATATATATATATATATATATATATATATATATATATATATATATATATATATTTACAAATTTGAATCAAATGGACCGAGTACATTAAACAGACAAGATAAGGTTTTAGATGAATATATATATATATATATATATATATATATATATATATATATATATATATATATATATATATATATATATGAAAATATATATATATATAAATATTAAAACAAAAAAAAAAGAAAATTGAAAATACAAAATCTATTTCAATTTATCCAATTAAATGTTAATTATTTTATTTATTTATGTATTTATTTTATTTCTTAATTTATTTTTTTATATTTATTTATTTTTTTAATTCTTTATTTTGTTTGTGTATGTGTGTATCACTGCTTTGACCATGTAAGACAACTAAATGGAACACCCCCCTTGTTCAAATAACCAAAATTAGTGTTCCAATACAAAATATTTTTTGAATCATTATTTATATATATATATATATATATATATATATATATATATATATATATATATATATATATATATATATACATATATATATATATATATATATATATATATATATATATATATATATATATATATATATATATATATATATATATATATTGCAACATGTATGCTTTGCTGTTCTGCCCCCTAATGGTCATAAAAAGGACCACGAGTTGAGGCATTTCTGTTTTGGCCTGCTCAAATCATACTTTGTCGTTGAATTGTCAGTTGCATACAGCTGTCTTTCATTCAGCCCTGTAACATCTGAATGAGTAAATAACAAATACTGTTGTATTTCTCTCATTTCCCTCTCAGGTTCGGAAAGTTGTATAAGTATAAATTTCTGTTTAGCTTAATCCCTGAGTGATTCCCTCTCCCTCTCACCCACATACGCTTCAGTTATTGACCCAGAATCCTCCTGGCTTTCAGCTCCCCGTTGCTCTACCCTGACTGTTAAAGATTGTGAATTTGTCTGTAATTGCTTTGAACTCTGCAAGGCAAGGTGGAGCGTCCCGGATAAAGGAGCCGCTGTAAAATTGAATCTGACCATGTAGGAACACGAGGGGTGGGAGTGGAAATATACTGAGAGCATATTCAGAAGCTAACTTTTCTATTAAAACGACGAGGAAATAATGGAGATAATGAAAATTTAGGGGGTTATTTTTGGACTTGGGGACACCTGGGGAGTTTAATTCTCATTTTCCCAAATAGGAAAGTGCTTCCTGTCCTGCCTCACATGCTAAATCGATTAAAGGTTTCATCTGAGAACATCAAAGTAGGATCCTTTTCGTGATTCTGGTTAAATCATTTTAATATCCACGGTAGATATCCAAAAAATTTAACAGCAAGGTCAGCTTTATCTGAGCAGCGTAGAAGTCAAACGTAGCTTTTACATAACTGAATAAAGGAATTCAGCTTCATTCAAACACACCTCAGCCCCAACAAGCTTTCACATTTTACCCAGAATGCCTCACTGTGAATTGTAGCCTGGCAGTGAGCCTGCTGTATTGTAACACACCTGCATCTGCTTACAGCATAACAATGGTGTCTAAGTTCCAGTATTTTATTGCAACTTGTGAAAGCACATGAGAAATGGTTTTGAAAAATGTAAAAAAAAAAATAAAATAAAAAAAATAATAATAATAATAAAAGAATTCTAAAAAATACATACTTGCATAAAGTGATATATTGGCAAAAAAGTAACAATCTATACAGAAATAAAAATAATAATAATAAACTATTAAATACATTTGAAGCAATGTGGTACCAGTTTTAAGTTGATACTTAACTTATTTTATTATTATTTTAATTCAAATAAATCTAATATTTAGCAAGATAGCCTCAATTTCACCCATAAATTAAGCAAATATAAATCCATACCATCAATATATTTTATAAAGAGAAATCAATTTTAGCTGGATCGTAAATATAAGTTAATTAAATCTAAAAAAAGAAAACATCTTAATCAATTTACTTCATTAAATAAAATGTTTTTAATAAAAATGAAAGTAATTTAAATCTATTCAATTATTTTGAGAGCCACTTTGTTCCCTTATTTTTTAATGGCTCAGAGTCTCACGCACACTGTTGTGCAGATATGACTTTTAACCAGCCGTGTGTTTGTTTTGGTACAAATTTTCTTTGTTAAAGTCACATTTTTACCAGATACAACGCCACAAAGCAAGGTATTTATCAGTACAGTTAGGTAGCGCTGTTGTTTGAAAAGTGACAACAAGCTAACGTTGTACGTCAGTAGCCGGCTATACGTAGTGCTATCGGCAGCCTGGTGCTACAATGTATCGGTAGGCTAATCACAAGAAGAAAACGGGCCAACTCATCTTTCCCAAAGCAACGGTTTACACCTTTACACATGTTTTCATTTGCAAGGGGAGATCAAGAAACAATAACTACATTAAAGTCAGTGTTGGGAATACCAGCATTGCTAATACGGTTACTTTTTCTAGTAACGGGTAATCTAGTTTATGACTACTCAAACATTGTAACCCCGTTTCCGACAGTGAAATGTGGCGTGTTACCCTGTTTCTGACCTGGCTCGCTCAGCCAGGCACAGAGAGGAGCTGCAGATAAAATGTGAGGAAAAGTGTCAGACACACAAGTAATGATGAGAACAATCATGTTGACACGTCTTTAACAAAGAGCTGATGTTAAAGTCAACTTTACAGCAACAAGTATCACACAGCTACCTGTGTGTGTCTGTGTAACCTCAGTCAGAGAGGATCTCATGCAGCGTCTTTGGATCAAACCAACTCCAGGGAGAAGGGGGATGCTTTTCCAGTAGGGCTGATTTTGTAATATAATCTAATTGCGATTTTTTTTGACCAATATTGTGATTGCGATTTAGCATGCAATTTAATTAATACATTTTATTTTATTTTATTTTATTTTATTTATTTATTTATTTATTTATTTTTATTTATTTATTTATTTATTTATTTTGGGGGGGGGGTATATTTTGCATTTTTTATTTATTATTTATTGATCATTTTATTAATTACCAAAACAATTAATAAAATCATTCTATAGTATGAAGGTTAGGCCTACATGTTGTGATGAAATGAAATAGACTGAAGGTTTGTCTACATGAAACTTTTTTAAAATTTTATTTTAATAAATTGCAGCCTGCGATTTGAAAATTTCTCTCTGTTACATTGCGGTGTCGGTTTGAATTCAATTAATTGTACAGCTCTTTTTTCCAGGTTTGAATTTAAGGTACGAGTAGACTGTGACTTGTTCTGACTTGATAAAATATCAGAGATATTTAACAAGATAGTCCCAATTTCACCCATAAAACAAGTAAATATAAATCCATATCATCAATATATTTAATAAATAGAAATCAGTTTTAGCTAGTTAGTAAATGTAAGTTAATTAAATCTAAATAATTAGAATACATTAATTAATTTACTTCATTAGATAAAGATTTTTCAATCAAAATTGATGTAACAACAAGCTAAGCTAACCTCCAGTTGGTACAGTAGTTTAGTAGCCGTCCATATGTAGTGCTATCGGCAGCCTGAACAGCCTTGAACAGACCACTGCAGAATAACTGCTGACTGTGGGTTGGAATCAACATTAGCACAAACAGTTTAGCCCTTTTAGCCTTTAGCTCGTGCTCTATCTTTCTCCTGTTTATCTTTTTTCTGCTCTTCTGTCCTTTTTCTGTCTGACAGTTAGGCTCCAGTGTCCACCAGATGCATTTTGTACAGCACACTCTCATTCAGACCTTGGTTTGTGTCTCAGTAGTGAAGACATAACTCCTGTAAAATTCCTCCTGAAGACGTTTCCACAAACTGAAGTAAAGTGGAGTTCACATCCCTCCGTCTGCTGTTTCAGAGCCAACCCTGCCACATTTCATCGAATGCCCTGAACCGATCTTTTAATTGTTGCTCGATCCTTCTACAACTCCGTGTCAGACAGAAAGCGCCAAGAGGGGAGAGGTTTTCCCATCCCTTCTTCCTTGCCCCCTCCTGCGTTAGGAGCCACGGCGTCCCTGGGCAACTTTCCATCTCCTGGGCTGATCAAAGGTACAGAAGAAGGAGAGTGTGTCAGGCTGAGATGAGCAGGAGGAGGAAAGCACTCCACCCGGTACCTCGGATGCTAAATTCTTGGCAGGAAGACTAACAATAGTAAAGTCAGCCTGGAGACTCTGTTTGCAGCCTTCCTGTGCGCTAACACATGCACTGCGTACAGTGGGAGTCGTATTTGGAGACAGAAAATAAACGGGTTTGGGAGCGTGCACTGATTGAGGGGCTTCAAAGGCTTCACGGTGAAGAATGGAGGTTGGATTCAGAGCGTGTGGAGGAAGCAGCAGAGGAAAACTGCTGCAGGTTTGAGGCTTCTTTCCCTCCTTATGTTTCTGCAGAACAAGTTCAGACTTTAACTGTAGTCAAACAGCTGAGTTTACCTCAATTGTGATACTTAAAAACTGATAAAAGTAGACTGTGATATCCCCAAATTAGCTCAGAAGCTAAAACTAACTGAGTGTTACGCTTTATGTGCAAAACACGGGGCTAAGTCAGACGAAAGACGTTTCTTTGAAGGATTAAACACTGAAACATTAACATTTGACTTCATAAAGTGAACAAGAGGAGGCAAACCAAGTCTACTCCAGGAGACTTTTTTTTAAAGGGTACCCCAATTCATCCATATAAGGATATCTGTTTGGTGCATCAGGAGTAAGCACCAACGACCTCAACATCTGCGTCGCCAGCGTCAGTCACAGCCCACTCCCCCATCCCCTCACCAGGAGTCTCGAAGAGGGGGTCAATGATCAGCTGGCTCTCCTGGGTGTTGTGAGGGCACGGGTACCCAAAACATAAACTACATATTTAAACAGCTGCTGGATATTTATAAGAAGAAATAAATTACCCCTAAGTCACCCATAAAGTATGAACCCCCGGCAACTATGCCATACTTAGAAACCACCTTAGCCACGATCAGCAACGGCTGTGTGTGGTTGTTAGGCTAGGAGTCTGTTTTTTCCAGAGTGCACTGCAGAAATGCATCAATCTCTGCAGAGAGTGATGCAAGGAGAAAATCTTTTTTTTTTTTTTTTTTTTTGGAACATTTACAATTTTTTTTTTTTTTTTTTAATTTCAGACTTTTTATGTATTTATTTATTTATTTATTTATTTATTTATTTATTTATTTATTTATTTATTTATTTATTTATAAGACAATAAATAAATAAATAAATAAAAATACTTTTTCTTTATCAAAAAAAATCAAAGATGGCAACATTTTAGAAAATGTTTAAAATCACAAAATTTTGGTAATTAAAAAAAAATTAAATGCTTTTTTGAATTACGTCTTTTTAAATTAAATTTCAAAATCTTTTGGGAATTTTTGCAATTTTTTGGTAATTTAAAAAACTTTGGACATATATACAAATTTTTGAAATTTCAATTTCTTTGGGACATTTTTGCAAATAAATTGAATTCTAACAGCAAACACATCAAATGTACAATTTAAAAAAAAATCAACAACCTCATAGTTTAAGATCAAGTTTTCACCAGATTTAAAGTATGTTTTGAATTTTAAAACACTCTACAGAATTTATTGAGATGATAGAGTCGATGTTGTGGCTCCTGATTAACTTTTATTAAAGTGAACTGAAGAAAAATGGCTCCTATAAAAGTAAAGATTTCAGACTACTGGGTTAGTCTGAGTTTAACATTGAAGCTGTGTGTGCATCATTTGCTCAGCAAATACGTAGAGTCATAAGGAGAAGCTGTTATTTCATGTCTTCACTCAGTTTGCATTCAGAAAGCCTGTTTTATACACTGACAAATCATATCATATCAAGTGTTTTTGTCTCATTTAGAGTGAAAATTGTCTTATGATACTTGATATGAGCCACATTCAGCTGACTAGTCCAGAAAAACGTCGCATTACAAGTTATTCAAAGACAAAAATGAGGTCTCTTGTAACAAGCAAAAAAACAAAAACAAAACAAAAAACCCATCAACATCCAGGCAGAGGAGAGGGTTCCAGGCTGACACTGACACTGACACACATGTATCGAGGCCCAGAAGAGAAGAAAACCACCGTCATATTTTTCATTTCAAACTGTTAAACTGAAATCAAACTCATTAAAGTCTTTCAACATATTTAGACCCAACATAAAAACAGGAGCGCCGTGTTTTAATGCATCTGAACACCTCACATGGTCATAATCATCATCTCAAATTACGCTCAGCATCTTTTTAAGAGCTGGAATCGACTGAGTCTAATCTGAATTCTGCCGCCGTGGAGAGTTGCACTCTGAGAACGCCTTTTCTGGAGTAGAGGGCTAATTTGATGACAAACACAGCTGAAAGAATCCATTATTATTCAGACACACAAGCTCACAGTCTGGGTACAGACACTCCGATTTAATCTGGCTCCACGGGAGGTTGATCCGTCTTATTTGTTTCATCAGAGGGAGGAATCATTATGAAACCAAGGCAAGGTAACTTATTAAGGCATGTCTGTTTATTATTATCATCAGTTTTAAGGAGGAATGTGAATGTTTGGGTACGAATGCAGGAAACACAACACAAACGGCCTGTTTGCAGCGCTGCGTTTCGTGTCGCAGCCTCCTTTGAGAAAAAGTATCAATCCACAAAAACACAGGAGGGAAAAGTACCCCGGAGTGACTTGACAAACTTCAAAAGAGAGACTTAGACTATTTTCTCTTTCAGGAAAAAAATAAAAAATAAAAACACCAGATGCAACACAACTCTATTTAAAGACTCTGCGGCATCCGACTGTATTTACATAACTTTAATTCAGTCCCTAATTAAAGCCCCAGCGAATCTCAGCGAGACTTTAATTCAGAATAATTAAGGAGGAAGACAAGAGGAGGAACAAGAGAGATTTCTTTTGCTTGGGATCTAAACGCTCAGGTGTAACTCTGTGTTAATTAAATGCTATTGTTTGAGCTTATTTAAAATGGGTTCAGATGCAGGGGAGGGTTTTGAGGTGTTTTGCTTCCGTATTAACATGCTGATTGCTCCATGGGGGAAGAGGCATCACTCTCTCCTCGCTGATTTGCCATTTAAGGGAAGCTTAGATAATAATAATACAAAAAAAAATTGTTCCTCCTACGCGCTTCAGATCTGCAATTAGGGCTTGATTTCTTTTACTCCCCCTCTTCTGACTGGTTTTCATCCTGAGCAGCAAAAAGCATAAAATTTCTCATTAAGGTTTGTTTTCTGTACTGTCAACTTTTTTTAAACTCCACTCCCATAATGATAATAATACTGATAAAAGTAATGGAGACAATACTTATTCTAATTATTATCATGTACTACAGAGATAAAAACAAGGTCTTTTATAACCCAAGCTGTTTACTAAGATGCCAGGGGTTTGCAGTTTTTACTTTCATAGGAGCCGTTTAGCCTCAGCTCACCTGGACTTAAGTTGATCCAGAGCCACAAAATCTACTTTATCTTCACCATAAAGACTATAAAGTAAATCAAATCATAAACATAGTTACAATCATATCTATTCGGTTTACTATTAGTTTGTTGAATTCTTAAAATTGAACATCTGATGTCTAAGTTTTTTCTGTCTAATTTATATGAATTTGCTGAAATTTCAAAAAAAAAAAAAAAAGATTTTTTTTTAAAAGATTGCATTAATCTAAAAATATAAAATTAAATTAAATATATAAAATATGTGCATATATCTCAAATAAGATTTTGAGGGAAAAAATGAAATTCAAAAAGGTAAGCATTTAAAAAAAATCAAGAAATAAAAAAAAATTATTAAATTTAAAAAAAATTCAAAAATGTAAAATTAAAATTAAAATATGTGCATATATCTCAAAAAAGTTTTTGAGGGAAAAAATGAAATTCAAAAGAGTAAGCATTTAAAAAAAAAAAAAAAAGAAAAAAAAAGAAATCTCATCCATTAGGTTAACTACTTGTTTATTGAAATTTTGAAAGTGTACAACTAATGTTTTATTTTTTAATTAATCTAATTTATATGAATTTGCATAAATTAAAAAAAGAAAGAAATGTAAAAAAAAATGCATTAATCTAAAAAACAACCAAACAAAAAACAAAATATGCGCAAAAATCTTAAAAAAGGTTCTAAGGGGGAAAAATGAGATTCAAAAAGGTAAGCATTTTTAAAAAAATCAAGAAATTTTAAAAAATGAAATTACAAAAATTTACAAAAATGTAAAAACAAAAAATTAGAATATATGCATGAATCTCAAAAAAGTTTTAAGGGAAAAAATACAATTTAGAAGAGTAAGCATTTAAAAAAATCATGAAATAAAAAAAAAATAATGACAAAAATGTAAAAAAAAAAAAGGGATTTAAAAAAGCAAAAATAAAAGAAATTTGCAAAAAAATAAACAAAAAAAAGTTTAAAAAAAATTGACATTAAAAAAGGCAAAAAATTAAGTCAAGTTTGATTTTTTTGAGAAACATATATTAAAAAAAGGAATCTTTCAAAAATCATTGTAAAAATATCAAAATTGGTCAAAGAATTTAGATTTGATTACATATGTAGATTTATTGCTCAACTTATTTCAAAGGGTTAACACAACATTTTAGATGTTCTCTTTGTCTTTAATCATCAACAACCTCTAAGAAAAATAAGAAATCCTTTATTTCAATAATATTTTTTATAGCTATGGGAGTCAAAGGGCCACATGAGGCTCCAGAGCCACAGGTTGAAGACCCTTGGTCTATGCTCACAATTCAAGCTGTTTTGTCTGTTTGAGAAACAGTAGATTACAGCAACATAAGAGTAAAATCTGAGTTCCATTTGTGTGATACCAGGTTTGCAATCTTTCACATGAGACTTTGGAAACTTACATTATAAACCACACTGATCTTTTTTTTAAAACAGCACAAGCCAAGTGTAATATCCCTATTAAGAAATTCCAAATCTTAATATCAACCAAGATTATCATGATTCAGATTTCTGCCAGATCTGGCAGCTTGAGGCCAAATGGTTCCTGATTAATTGGCCTTGAAACTTCTGTGTTAATAGTTCTCCTCCTCTCTGAATGTTGGTTTATTTCCTTCATGGTGAAGGGGGCCAACTGCTAATTGTTGCCCTTGGGCCTCAAATTGAGTAAATCCAGCCCTGCTGCTTCAAAACTTATTAAAAACACAAAACTTGGAGATTAAATTCACTTTAATATCACACATGGCTGCCGTAGCGCTGTCAAACACTATCAAACGTTTAAATGCTAAACTTTTCTCCACCGATAAATCTTCATTTAACACGAGTGGCTCTGACACGAGGCACAGTTACTCAATGTCATCCAACGAGAGGATAAATAATACCCCTAAAATCTGCATCTCATTTCCAACAATCAATGTGTTTTCTGGTTGGGAATCTCATATGGAGCCTGATTAACAAACACATCGATGGGGCGAAAATCTTTAAGCTTTCTTTGGCTTTAAATCATCCAGGTCATTACAGCGTCCTTTACGGCGTCTCCTACAGTTACAGCAGAGGAAACACCTTCAAATTAAATATACATTTACTTTAGCTTTATTAAAAATTATTACATGGAAAAAGGAAACTTACATTCACTGGTCTTACATTTGGAGCCATGTGGGAGATAACTATTGGTCCTCTTTGAATAAATCAATAAAAACTGATGATGGAAATTAAATATTTCTGCTATTACCTCATTAAACCGGCTCATGGTGATCCATAACTCATTTTAACAGCTCTGAGGTTCACAATGAAGAGGATAAACCCACTTTGTCAGACTGTAAGAGGACCGCAGTTTGTCATTTTTATCTTTTTATTCATTTTAAGACAGCACGTTGTGTTTGAGGAAACAAAAGGAAACAAAGCTCAAACCTTCCTGATGCTCATTCCCAATCCTGTGCTTTAAGTGTGATCTCACAGCTAATGAGACAGACGACAAAGATTGGATTAAAAATGTATACAAGCGAAGTGTGACGTGTCCGTGATGAGGTTAAAAGGCGCGTGTATTAATGATTTATTTGCTTTTATTAGAAAAGTATGTAGGCGGGGAACGTATCGGATGCTTTTAGGAGACGAGTTGCATCGTAGTGCAGCACCACAGGGCATAAAGGCAACGAATAAAAAACAGATCTCCAAACCCAACAGAGAAATGATTACACTTCTCTCTTGCCGCTTGTGACATTTCTCTGAGTTAATTATTCATCATGCTTTTTCTCCCTCTGTTGCTGGGGGGCAGCTCCTGAGACTGTTTCAGCTGAGAAGGAGAAAAGGAGCAGCACTCTTCCGTCTCCACCCGCCATAACTCAACCCCTCCCTCAGTTCTCCTCCTCTTTTCTTCCTCCTCTCTTTTTCCGTCAGGCAGCTTTACTCCACAGGGATGGCGGACTGGGAGGGGTTAGAGAGGTATTTCCGAGGACAGACTCTGCGCCCTTTTGTCGTTTTGGGAGTGAGGCTGGTTGAGGAGGTCCGCGAACATGCGACGTGCTGTCGTGAGCGCTCGGGGAATAGAAATAGACTTGCTACAGTCAGTTGTACCCTTGTCATGAAAAGATAGGAGCGCAGGGAGAAAAACAGAGACAGGTATGCTGAACTCTCTGGCTTCCCACTCCCCCCTGAGCTAACGCTGACATTTGGCGGGACAAAGGAGCTGAAAGAATCTTAAGATTAGCTGTCACACCTCTGACATGTCTATAATGTTTGCAGGTCTACTGCAAATTCTGAATCAGGTCGGAGGGTTTGATCTGGTAGTCTCTTTACTTTCCAAACTTTGTGAATTATTCTTCACGTCAGCCATGATAAGAGCTGTGCAAATTCTCTCAACGCTATGGAAAGGAGCTCCGTGCTACCTTCCTAATCTCCTTTGGCATACGGGGAAAAAAGTACAAAAGCCTTGAAAAAGAAAAGAAGATAACCTTCTGCAAATCTCTGAAGCAGTAAAAACCAAAGTAATTAAATGTAAGACGTTAATTTCACAGTCAAACTGATTCAGATTCACCTGGATTAATACGAGGGGAAAGAGAAAGAGCTTAGCAACTGTTTGTAATATTTTTCACCTCCGGCAAAAATTATCTTCGTAATTATCCCAATAAGTCAACCAATCTTTGTTCATCTCACCTGATTTATCTGATAACTAACTATCCAGCCAGATAATAGCCGTCATTAGCATCAAACAATGTCCTTGCTTTAATAAAGTGTGATAGTGTTAGCTTATTCAAGTATTTAGCTAATGTTTAATTGTTTACGCTAAAACCTCTCCCTGCAGTTGTTCCGCATTGTTTGTATTAATGTGACAATTCTTAGCTAAAAGTAAAGTTAGCTTACTTAGGGTAAGGCTAATGTGAGAAGGTTTCAGCCAGTATTGGAGAATGTTTTCGCTAACATCACAATTTTATAGCGTTGTACAGCATATATTTTGCTAATGGTTATGTTAGCCTATTTACATTGAGGCCGAATAAGGAAGTTTTAGCCAGTGATGAAGCATTTTCTTGCTAACATTACACTTCAATATCATTAAACAGCAAATATTTAGATAATAGTTGGGCGAGCTTACTGAAACTATGGCTCATAGGGGAGGATTTCAGTTAGAAATGAAGAATTTTCTAGCTAACATGACACTTCAGAAGCATTGAAACTCAAATTCTTTGCTAAAAGATATGTTAGCCTACTTTCCATAAGGCTAATGTGAGAAGGTTTCAGTTTGAAATGAAGCATTTTCGTTCTAACATTACAGTTGAATACCAATAAACCTTAAAGTTATTTGCTAACAGTTATGTTAGCCTATTTACATTAAGACCAAACTGACAAAGTTTTAGCTAGTAGTTAAGCATTTTCTTGCTAACATTTTTTAAAATAGCAAACATTAGATAATGGTTGGGCTAGCTTAGTTACAGTATGGCTCATGAGGTAGAATTTCAGCTAGAAATGAAGCATTTTCTTGCTAACATTACAGTGTGATAGCATGAAATCAAAAATTTCTTTGCTAATGATTACGTTAGCTTACTAACAGTAAGACCATATTGACAAAGTTTTAGCTAGTAACGAAGCCTTTTTTGCTCACATTACAATTTGTTTGCATTAAAACACATTTTCTTTTGCTAATGGTTATGTTAGCCTATTCACATTAAAGCCAAATTGGGAAAGTGTCAGCAAGTAATAAAGCAGTTTCCTGTTAACATTACAGTTCAATATCATTTAACAGCTAATATTGAGATAATGGTTGGGCTAGCTTAGTTACAGTATGGCTCATGGGAGGATTTTAGCTAGGAGTAAAGTATCCTCTTGCTAACTTTACAGTACGATAGCATTAAATTTAAAATGTCTTTGCTAATGGTTGTGTTAGCTTACTAGCAGTTTCACTAAATTAAGAAGGTTTTGGCTAGTATTGGAGCATTTTATTGCAAACATTAAACCGCAAATTCTTTGCTAACAGTTATGTTAGCTTACTTACTTTAAAACCAAATTGAGAACGTTTTAGCTAGTAATGAAGCATTGTCTTGCTAACATTACAGTACAATAGCATTAAATTGAAAACCTCCTTGCTAATGGTTATGTTAGCTTACTAACAGTTAGCCTGTATTATGAAAGTTTCAGGTAGTATTGAAGCATTTTATTGCCAACATTACAGTTCAATAACAGTAAATAGCTAATACTGAAATAATGGTTGGGCTAGCTTACTTACAGCATGGCTTATGTGGGAGGATTTCAGCTAGAAATGAAGCATTTTCTTGCTAACACTACAGTACAATAGCATAAAACCACTAATTCTTTGCTAAAAAATGTGTTAGCTTACTTACATTATGACCAAATTCAAAAGGTTTCAGGCGTTAATGAAGCATTTTCTTGCTAAAATTACAATTCAATGACATTAGACGGCAAATATAAAAATAATGGTTGGGCTAGCTCACTAACAGTGTGGCTTATGTAGGAGGATTTTAGCTAGAAATGAAGCATCTTATTGCTAACATTACAGTGTAATAGCATTAAATTGAAAATATTTTTGCTAATAGTTATGTTAGCTAACAGTAAGGCTGTTAGTAATGAAGCAAATTATTTGCTTATTGATATGTTAATCTACTTACCATAAGGCTAATGTGAGAAGGTTTCGGCTAACAATGAAGCATTTTCTTGCTAACATTACAGTTAAATAGCATTAAACTGTGAAATTTTAGCTAAAACGTTTGTTAGCCTACTCACAGTAAGACTAAAGTGAAACAGTTTTAGCAAGAAATGAAGCATCTTCTTGCTTACATTAAAGTTTAATAGCATTAAACTGCAATTTCTTTGCTAGTGGTTATGTTAGCTAACTTACAGTTGGGCTAATGTGGGAAGGTTTTGGCTAGCCATGAAGCTTTTTCCTGCTAACATAACAGTTTGGTACCATTTGACTGATTCTTTTTGTTCATGTTTTTGTTAGCTAAGAGTTAGGGAAAATAAGAAGGTTTCAGCTAGTAATGAAGCATCTTCTTGCTAACGTTACTTTTTGATAGCATTGAAGAGCAAATTCTTTGCTAATGGTTATGCTAGCTTATTTTCGTAAGGGTAAAGTGAGAAGCATCTACTTGCTACTGTTACAGCTCAATAGCATTACAGTTTGATAGCATCAAACTGCAAACTCTCAGCTACCAGTTAGCTAGCTTTTTAGCATTAAGGCTTCTGTGAGGAGGTTTAAAGTAGCTGTGTAAGCTAAAAAGTGATGTCAGCTCTGATTTGACTGAGTGTTAAGGCTGCTGTGAGATGCTTTTAGTACGTTCTTCCTCTCCCTTCCTTCTGAACTGTTCGACTTCCTTTCGTGACTCTTCTAAGTATTCTTTCTCTCATGAGAAGACGGCACAATATGTTACATAATTTAATTCTGGCTGAGGGACTCTCTGATGTTGTCTATAGGATGAGATACATCATACACGTACATGTCCTTCGGCTGTAGCTAGAAGCTTCCGTTCTTTCTCCTTCAGAAATAAAGAACATGGACAGAGTGAATCCTTTAAAACCCTACCCACTCACATTCTCCGCTGAACTCCACTGAATGTTCAGCCAAGCTGTAGATTAAATGGGAAATGGCGATCTGGATTGCCCCATTTTTGAGCAGGAGTTTGGAGGATGCACCCTGGTATAGGAGGCTGGTATATTCAAAAGCATCTCCAGGCTGAGTGCAGGGTATGCACATTTCAGCGGTGTTATTTGTTCAGCAGAAATCGTTCCCTGCCGTTCCCCGGGCTGAGTCTAACTTGGGAATAATGATCTTGGGAATGTTTGCTCTCTTTGCCCACAGCATCCTCATTACGGCTCTCAGGAGTCACTTGCTTCATCTCAGGAAAAAAAAAAAAAGAGGGATACATTTTGCAGTATACATTATTGAAACACATTGTTTCCTTTGAATCCTTGTGGGCTTGTGTGGAGACAATGGCTCGTTGAGGCGCATAATGTGGACCTGCAGCATTAAAGAGAATTAAATTCAAGCCTTTAACTGGGAGTGGTGTGACAGTGGGATGAATGGAGGGGTTGGTGCAGCTCGATGATGCTGGATAACAGTCTGATGTGACTGTTTCGCAGAGTTATTCATAATGCACTGCATCTCAAGTCGAGCTTTACAAGGTTCGTTTAAAAGTGGACACTTAAGCCAGCTATCATATCACAAAGACATGCAGTAACTGAAAGCAAAGCCACTTTTGCAGCAGTTCAACGTCCTCTGAAACGAGACTCAGTCAAAGAGAGAAATTATGATGGCGCTACACAAATGTAAGGTATGATTAAATGTTAATCCACCACGAAACACGTGTACTCTGAGCTTTAAAATTCCCGTTTCCCATCAGGGGCAGCTCTGGCTATAATGAAATTATTATTTTAAGTGGCAGGGAGTGTTTTGGTGATACAAAATATATATTGAAGCTGCCCTCTTTGCCTTCAGTGAGCGTAATAGAAATCAGCAGGGCGACCTATTAACGCAGTGGTTTTTTAAAGGTTTAAGTCTTTGTGAGTATGGTAAATTGTGGTATAAATGTTTTCATAATAAGAAACCATCAACCAGGCTAAATGTAGTTTGAAAAACCTGGAGTTTCATCAATGAGAACAAAACTGTGAACATCATTTTATCCATTTAAACAGAAGAAAAACAACTTGTTGGTGTGTGTATCCTGTAGTGTGGCTTATTTTGCTTGAGAGGATGGGAAAGGGTGGTAGCAGCTGGTAAAAAGTGCACCAATGAGGAAATTAACAACACCAGTTACAGGAGTGTACTGCTCCACTTAAAGCCCCAGTGATAACCCACCATTTAAAAAAACACTTTACCTGGTAGTAAACGCTGAAATGACCCAGTTAGAAGAGACTTATAAATGTTTTTTTTCCCGCTGGTGTCTCTAATATGTAGTTCAGGTTTTTCAGTCAATAGCACATTACATAAGCAGGAGCTGCCAGAAGAGGTAGGGGTAAGGATCAGGTTAAGCAGCGTTCACTTTGGCAGATATTTGGATTCAGTCTTCTTTGGAACTTAATCATTTTAGTTTAGTTTTCAACAACAAAAACTCAGAGCATTTTTGTCCAGTTGTTTTCGTTTTGTCACGTTTTATCTTCATTTTTAGTCAAAAACTTTTCTTTTTAAATTCATTCACTCAGTAGATCAGAGATTGGTGTCAAAGCTGTGCTCAGTGTCAGAATCTGCAACATTTAATTGTCTGTACACTTGTGTCCTGTCTTGGCCATGGAGAAGAGTTTTTAAATAACATGTTTTTGTAGTATTTACATTTTTTTTTTATTTCAAACTATTACTCAATTTTTACATTTTTTAATTTAAAACTTTTTCTTAATTTTGAAACCATTTTCAATTTTATTTATCTATTTAAAAAAAAAAATTAACACTTTTTTGGGCAAATTTTGTAATGTCATCTTTCTATATATATATTTTTTGATTCAAACTCTGACTTAATTTTTGGATTTTTTTTATTTCAAACTTTTTCTTATTTTTTAAATTATTTTCATGTTTATTTTTTATTTTTTGCAATTTTTTAAAACACATTTTTTTGCATTTTTCGACATTGTCTTTTTTTTATTTAAGCATTTTTTTAATTTCAAAATCTTTTTGGAATTTTTGCAAATTTTTTTAAAGTTGAAATTTTTTTAAAAATTTTAATTTCTGAATTTTCAAATATTCAGGACATTTTTTCATATTCTGATAAAGTATAACAAACTAAGATATCAGATGTAAAATTTCATAAACTCAGCAACATTATAATTAAGAAAAGTATTCACCAGATTCAGGCTAAAATTTAAGATAAAACAACGCATTTTCATAACCTTTAGCTAACGTTAAACAACTGCTAATGTTAGCATCCACCAACTTATTAGCTATCACTGTTAGCATCACTTTGTGCATCAACTTTCAATGACTAACCTCAATAAGTTGTAAGTAATAATAGGTTGAGAAATGCATCTATATATGAAATTAAACTCGAGTATTCTTTTAAAAAAATGATTTTTTTTTTTAAGTATCAAAATTTGTGTAATATTTTCATTTTTTTTTATTTCAAACTTTTACTTATTTTTCTATTTTTTTTTGTAATTTTTGAACATTTTTATCGAAACTTTTTTTGAAACTCTTGAAAGAAAAATAATAATTTCTTACAATTTTTGTGGTTTTGAATTTTTTGGAATGTCTTATAGTTTAATTATTTTTTTTTTGCCATTTCTAAAAAAAAATGTCAATGTACGATGTACAATTTTTATAAATTCAACAATCCTGGCAAAGGTTGCGTTCCTACAACAGTGGGTGATGGTGCTCATGGGAAACAGAGTCTTAATCGCTGACAGTTTTGGCCAAATGTGTCACTGCAGTTATCATTAAATGAATAGTCCTCATGTACTCCACCTTTAACTAATTTCCTTACAGCAGCTTTCTATTCCAGTCTTGATACATGAGTATTACAGCTACTCAAAAACCTCTCCATCTAACTGAATGGCTGCAGAATTAGGCTACTCCTCTGATACAAAGAAAGGATTTGCATCAGTCTAATACAGATCTTAAACCAGACTAAATCTGTTATCATCAGTCTGAAATGACCAGTTATATAACATTCAGAAAACTTAAAACGCTCAACAGTTTTAACCTCATTTCTGTGAGTTTCACGGTGCTGTGGGCTGTGGCTAACCACGCACTTGATCCATCACTGACTTTGTAGGCGTTAATCGCCCAAAGCTGCTTCATCACTGGTCATCGGTGTCCATACTGTGGGATACTTGAAGAAAACACACAAATAATAGTCTGTTAGAGTTCCCATCCAGCGTTTGGATACAGCTAATGTTAACTTCTCTGATTTTAATAAACGATAAATAAATGATGAGGCAAATCCGAAACAACACCACCACCTCCCCGCTCATTTAAAGTTGAACTCTCCTCGACTTCCTCCCGTCCCCGTAACGCTGAAATCTCTCCACCAGCTGTCACTCCCTTCTCCAGCGCACCTCGTCTCCCAGTGCTCATCTGAAATGAATGAGAGCCGCTTGCTTTGTTTTCTCGCTGCTGCCAGCATGAGCTCACAGCGAGAGACGCGGGAGGCGACATGTTTGCACATGTTGCTTATTGAACAATCCAGTGTCATGTTTGTTTGCTTCAGCAAATACTGCGTGTGAGATGGAGATGGAGCGTATACCTTTGAAAACATCTCCATCCACTCGGTAGATTTCTATTATGACTAATAAATAAGTGGGTGTGCTGTTTTAATAAACCGGGAAAGGTGGAGGAAGGTGAGTTGCTTTGCTAATTTGCACGATACTATGATGTATAGCAGCAATATGGTTTGATTAAACCAAACATTACAACAACAGTTCTGCATTAGTTTCACCAGGAAGCCATTCAGCTAAACTGAACACCAGCTGTTTGTTCTGTGACCTTGCACAGAAGGTAAAGCAAGGTTAGCATCTAAACATAGCAGCTACTGTAAGCTAACATTAGCAAATAAACAACTTATAGCTAACCTAGCTAACATTAGCCAAGAATTTCATCCCTCAATTTTTTTAAATTTAATAAAAGTGTAATGTTAGCTTTAAGCTTCTTGTGTTAGTGTTAGCATTTAGATTTGAAGATGCTAATAATAGTGTTTTTGAATATAGCTAAAGGTTTTTCACACACAGGTGGAGTTTAGCGTGTATGTCATAAAATAGATGGGCTTCGATAATTTTCTGCCACTCTTGCACTTCTGCAACTTTAGACAACAGCTAACATTAGCATTTATGAAGTCCATGGCTAACCTAGCAAAAACTTTGCTCATTTCCTAACATAACTTTGTCAAAAAGTCACATTAACTTCCAGCTACTTCTTAGTCCAGGGGTCTGCAACCTTTTCTTTCATAGGAGACATTTTGGCATAGCTCACCTGAATTAAAGTTAATCCAAAAGCCACAAATTCGACTTTACCTTCACAATAAAGACTATAGAGTGTAGAAAATTCTATACACAGTTAAAATCTGGTGGATACTTGTCTTCATATAAGGTTGTTGAATTTATGAAATTGGACATCTGATGTCTCAGTATTTTGACATTAAAAATTTTAATTAAATTTGTAGAAATGCTAAAAAATTTGCACGATTTGTTTTTTTTTTTTTAAAAGCATACATTTCATTTTTTTAAACTGAAAATAAATCCATAAATTAATTAATTAATTAAAAAATAAGTAAAAAATAAATAAAAAATGTGAGCATTTACCAACATTTTTTTTTAATTAAAAAAAAATTTTATTACAGAAATTTGCAAAAAATATTTTTTAAATCAAAATTTGCAAAATGTATATGAAATTAAATTCACCAAATTTGCAAAAAATGGGAATATTTTAAAATTAAAAAAATTGTTAAAACTTTAGAAAGGTGTTTAGATTTAATTAATTAGCAAAAATTAAGTCAAAGTTTGAAATTTAAAAAAAAATTGCAAACATTTAAACAAATTTCATATTTTAAAAAATTCTGCAAAATTTCAACTTTTTTAAAGGAATACTTAAATTTGATTACATATATGGACGAATCGCTCAACTAATTATCTGGTTATTTTACTAGATAACTTGAGATTGGCCTTGGAAAGCTGATGCTAACAGTGGTTGTTTATAAGTTGGTGGATGCTAACATTAGCAGTTGTTTAACCTTAGCTAAAGGTTATCAAATATGTCATTTTTGCTTAATTTATAGCCTGATTTCCCTTTGGATTTGAATTTCTCATGGTCTTTTTTTTGTCGTACCAGTATTGACTTTTCTGTACATCCAGAATCACAGCTACACGACTCTCTGTTAACCCTGTTGAGTTATGCTTCAAGAGGTAAGAGGTAGCAGTGAGCAATAAAAAGAAGGAAAACAAGAATTTACACAGAGAGAAACTTCCACAGCAGACATGCTATAAGTATTTAAAATCCTCCTGCCTCTCTATGTTTATTTCCCTCTTATCATCTTAGCTCATAACCATTGTGCTCCACGTGGAATTTGCTCGTGTATTCAGGTCCCGTTGTAATATATTATGCATAAAACATTGCCTTTGCTCTAAGATTAATTCATGCAGACATAATTGAGCACAGAGGAGGCAGCCAAAATGTCTGCTCCGACTCTGTGCTTGACAGTGATTACTGACAGTAATGATAGAGAACATGGAGTTTGCCCTTACATGTTGACAAATGTTTAGGTAAGAAAGATTGATGTCCTCTGAAAGCCTGGTAATAATTTTGCAAAGAGCATTGTTGGGAAGTGCTCTTCTTTGCAGTTGTCATCTCTCATATCTTGCGCGGGCTTTGATTCCTCAGTGGTGCACCTCATTATTAGTTTCCTTTCTGAGAGGAGCTCAATGACAGTGTGGGTGGTTAAGACGCGAGCTCTTTGGTTCACTCTAGTTCTTCAAAAGCAGCAATGTGCCAAGTCATAAATCCTTAAAATTGCTGCTCAAGTCCCAGCCAGCTAACTTTGTTTATCCTATTTCTACCAGCTTCCTTTTGTGGGATCTGAGAAAGGCGGCTAAGACGCGGGTGACACAGCCGGTCTCTGAAGTCAAGTTGATTTCCGGTTTGGCAAACGTTCTGGGGGGATGAATTCATCTGATACTACGCCGCGCAGAATGATGTCTGTATTAGATTTCAGGTTTGCTTTCATCCTCATGCCTTTGTGAAACTAAACGCTTCCAAAAGCCATCCAGCGGGCAAACTAAAGGAGGGGATTTTGCTCAAGTGGCAGGATTAGGGTCGTAAAAATCATGAGAGAGACGGATGAGAGCCAACAAGCCATCACATCTGATATCATCAGAAATTAACCTTCGGGGTGGAAAGAGTGAGCCAAGAGCAGTGGAGGGAGCTACAGAGGAGAGCAGGAGAGGCAGGTAGACAAATGCAGCCAGAGCTGGCAGGCCTGTAAGGCTGTAATTCAGGGAAGGGAGCACATTAATATTTAGAGGTGCTCTCAGGTAAAACAAAATGAGCAGAGCAGTCCCAGCTTGACGGGAAGGACTGGCAATAGACAGGGCAGAGATGTCCGCTGGGTATGCAGTATTCACACTCACACTGAGCTTCAGGGCCCAGCAGAAGAAGACAGGCAAAGGGAAGTGTGTTTGTGTTCAAATATCTCTACTTCAAAGTAACAGGGAGGGGAAATACACCGAGTCTGAGCTGGGTACAAAAAGCATGCATAGGAAGTGAACTAGATAGATAGATAGATAGATAGATAGATAGATAGATAGATAGATAGATAGATAGATAGATAGATAGATAGATAGATACCCAATCTGCCATCTAGCTCTACATCGGTGGCTTCAGACAGCTCTATCTCCAACAGTATAAAGGCACAGCTTAGATATTTACACATATAAACCAGCCAAACATTTTGATATAATTATGTCTGTGTAGTATTCAATAACTAGCAATGGTTCATAATTGGGTACAAAATGAGAAATCAGCAGCATGAGCTCAGGCACACACTGACTTCTTATACCCCACCATTACAGGCGCTAACGGCAGGATAACAGCGCCTGTTTGGCTGTTTAAAGGCAGACATCACGCAATGCGTTACCGTTTGAGACGAAACATGCAAAGACAGCGGACAATCCTTTGGAAAGGTGGTGATGTGTAGCCATCCAGCAACTTTAGATTTAGGGGACACATTCTTTCAGTGAACAGATGAGATAAGGGAGACAAACCAACGAGGCTCGCTGCCGTAAGTTTTATAAGTTTGATTTGCTTTTTGATTTTATGCATCTGGGTCCTTCAAGATGTGTGGTGAAATGTTGGAGTTCATAAACTGTTTTAAAAGTTTGTCATCAAGGTACTGGGGAATTCCTGAGACGCTTGTTCCTCAAAGCAGCTTTTATATCACTGATTTTATTATTGAGGTTTTCTACTTTGAGCAACACCACACACATTTACTCTGTTCAAGATCACCAAACTTTCTCTTTCTCTTTGTTCACCTGATTGGCTCACTGATAACAGCTGTTTGTGTATTCTTGTTATAAAATCTCCATTTCTCCAGCTGAAAAAAGTTTTTCTTGATCTCTTCTCAGTCACAGCGTTACCGCTCGCCAGGTTTATCACTGTTAATGAGTGGTAGACATACACAGTTCAAGTTTGTTTGATCGGGTTTTCCAGGAGGTTCCCTTGAACTGTAGCTGCATTGGTTTCGTGGTGTCTTTAGTTAACTGGACGATTATTTGCAGTTGTGTATGCAGCAAATGCTGCACCTAAACAGGCTGTTCCATAACAGAACGTATGGACTAATGGTCTGGTCTGTTTGATGACTGAACGTGCACACAGGCCTTGGTCAACACCGATCATGACATCATCATGCCAAAGCTGCAACTGTTACATGAGGTGTGGTTAGGTACGATTAGAAACTTGAGAAACCAAAAATTATGGCACTTTACATGTCGCACGTTGAGGACAAATTTTTATCTAGTTTCAGTTTTATCCCTTCCCTCAAATTGTCTGGGACCCCGGCGTCTCCTTGCGGCCCCCCAGGGGGCCTCGGACCCCAATTTGAAAACCACTGGTCTAATTAATACTCCTCAATTAAACTATGATGTCGTTTTTGAGGAGCTGCGCCGCTCCGTGTCACTTCTGATTTTCTTCGACAGATTTTAGACAATAATACGTCTTTACAGGAGCGCCACCCAGTGGATATAACTGTTATAAACACTTTTGAATGAGCTGAATCCAGATATACTATACGCTAGGCGCTACCCGAGTAGCTGCCTGTTGCAGCAGCTCTCTCGTCTATGTCCGTTTCTTGTAATTTTTTCGTCATCTTTGTATTTGGAGTGGATCATCACTTTGTATGGTTCATTGTCGGTCACGGACACCAAACTTTTTGTGGCTTCGGCGATATTTTTTACTACTTTTCTCCTGTGTTTGTCTGGAGATCCTACATGTAACCATGGCTGCATTGTTTACATGCAAAATTAGCTGTTAGCAGCCTGTAGCATGTCAATGCTAACTAGTGTAGGGCTTGATGATTTCCCTCGAGCTGAGGAGGAGGAGGTGAGGACGACGTGCTGGTTCTCGGATGTGAGCTGGGAGGTGACGACGTGGACCTGTCCTTCCATCCATCGTTGTTGGGAACGTGGGAGCTCGCTCCGGGGGATGGACGAGCTAGCTGTGCTAACCCAGCGGTATCATGCTGTTCACGGACGTGGCTGACGGAGCTGACATCGGACGCTGCGAAACATCGGAGGAGCTTCGCCTGCTGTGAGCAGACAGGATCCAGGAGACAGAGACTGAACAGACTGCTGGGGAGGCTCAGTCCTGGACCCTGTGGAGGTGGAGACTGGCTGGGCTGGAGAGTGGTGGACGAGTGGTGGACGGGCTGTCGTCATCTAATTTCTTATGGACCTTTTTGCACTTTCTATACTCTTTCTTACTTTTGTTTTCTTAAATGCTGCGGTGACTCCTGAATTTCCCCTCGGGGATAAATAAAGTATTTTCTATTCTATTCTATTCTATTCTATACAGACAGAAAAAGGTTTTCAGAGTTTTAATACAGCAAAATGGCAGCCAAAAACAAGTCAATCCAGCGGTTAAAATACCAGAGGGCACAGTGCTATGCTAACACGTTTCAGTCTTTGGGCTCATATCTAGACTGGAAAAGGGGCTTGGCCTTGGCAGGGATCTACAGAAATCTACAGAAATCACAAAGATGTCTACATTTCTTCATGTGCCCTGATGGGATAAGGCTTCAGGAGTTAAATATGCAGCCGTTAAAGGGTTGTCGGGTATAAAACACGGTGCAGAAAGAGGGAAAAACAGGAGTATTGGATGAAAAGGAAAGAGTAAAAAAAACACAGAGGGCAGGACAGGATGTGCAGCAATCCATGCTGAGCCTGGAGACGAACACTGAAACGCCATGACGGCTTTGATCACGAGCACATGACGGCGTAAAAGCTGAGCAAGGTCAGTGTGATGGTCCGGGTAAGCTCCTCCCTTTATCCAAGGGTAATGAGGTGCTTCAGAGAGCGAGTCCAGAGAGGAAAGTCATTTCCACACCCTGCAGCAATGTTTGAGCTCAGTGCTAATGAAGCTCAGGCTCCATTAGAGTTTTTTTTTTAAAGTTGGGACTCTCTTCTTAAAATATTAAAGCAGGCAACAGAAAAGCACTGATTGTCCTCTGAAAACAGCCCCTGACTGATGGGATGACGGGATAAATGAAGTCAGATCGCAGTCTTTAAGGAGACGACGGCGCACAAACGTTTCCGTGACTGAGCTGAAGAGTTGAACAACACGGAGAGATCTCCCAAAAGAAGCCAGTCAGCCTTACGAACAGCGCCAAGCTGTGAGACGCATGTTTAATTCAGCGAGAGATACATGCTTTTCACAGCTACCGCCACCTCCGTCTTTATTTAGAGTCGCACTCGCTCAGGACGTGGCGGCACGCAGCCGTCACACCGTCCTGCGAGCGAAGACGAGGCCGCGCTGGAGGCGATGAATTGTTAATCTCTGTGTTGTTCTGTTTTCTGACCAAGCATGTACGACGCGGCGAGGAAGTCGTGTATTTTCTAATTGAAATCCCTTCAGAAAGCGCGGTGTGGGAGTGACTTCAACATGAAGCTAAACGGCAGTGGGACTTTGTGGCGAAACGTGAGAATTAAGCCTTTCTGTGTCATTAGGAAATCTGCTCAATTATTCCTCAATCAAATTTTCAATCACCCCATCTGTGCTCGTAGAAAAACCCTCCACCAGAAGACTCTGCTCATGAATTTTTACGTTTACTCCTTTTTTTTTTTAAAGAGCTCTTTCTGTAGCTGGAGCCAGACTTCTCCGTTGGTGTTACCACACGAGCAGAGAGGCAGAGGAACACACCTGTGGGCTGGCGATGAGAGGCATCGAGTAAAGTACCTGGGCTCTTTCGGAGAGGGCTATGAATTGCTCTGGTCCTCATACATATCGAAATTACTGGCAGAATTGTTGCAAATTGCAGCTATCTCCACTCCAGCGGGGCAATCTCGTGCAGATGGAGTGTCTGCCGGGGTACAGCCACACCAATCAGGCGTGGGCTCCTGAAGGCGGCGGAGGCAGCGCCGCAGGCCGAGGCAGAGGCAGCGCCGCTGATTGGCAGGGCCTCAGCTGGCGCGTTGACTGACTGGATCCCCGGACGGCAGGCATCGGTGTGTCGGACCGACTGAAGAGGAATCACGCTCGTGAATAATTGATCGGATATGAAAGCAGTATTGGAGGAGCTTTAACTGCAAACACTTACACACGCTCTAAATAATTGATCGCTGAGGGTTGGAGCCCTGGGAGACGTTGTAGTTTAGATTTCCCTTTGTCATGTAAGATCTGGTATCATATCGAATAATCCTGTATTTCCTGACAGCTGGGCTCCACGCTAATCTTAATCAGTTCCTCTGATGTCTTTTCATTTGCACTTTGAGGGTTTTAATGCCACTTGAATCAGCATGTTAAGCATATTTAATCCACACGCTCACATGTAGTGACACTTGAACTGCTGAATGCTCCAGCCTTGTAAGGGTTTCCCTGTTGAACTACTGACTATTCCTGAAGCTTTTCAACACGTTCTCGCTCTCAACCCGTGAAACACTGCTCTTAAAATGTGCCGTTAGCTTCAAAGTATTATGACAATCCTCCATGCCTGCTCTTAATGAGCTTATATTAATATGCAGTGTCCAGCAGGCAGCCAGCTGCTGTGTAATAAGAAGTGACCAGATGAGTGTCGGATGAATGGAAGCAGCAGGAAATAAAATTTTAAACTGCAAAAAATGAAATACAAGCTACTTTATTCCTTGTTTTTTTCTACACTAAGAAAAAATCCAAATCCAAAATCATTCTCGAGTGCTACTGGTATGGGCTGAATAAGTTATGACTTTTTGACCAAAGGGCTCAAAGACTGGCTCTTTTACAAGGCTCATTTTATAAAGACAGGGCATCTAACAATAACAAAAATGGTGTAACGTGACCAAATTTTATAATATCCCTCTTTAAAACGCATTTAAAAAAAAAAAGGAAACAAAAGGGAACTGACCATTGCAGAATAAAAAACACTTTGGCCCTTTTTAGCCTTTAGCTTGTGCCAGGAGCGGCATCACCCAAAGTTGAGAGTCCATCATTAAAATGAAGAGTGAGTCTTACGTTAGCTCTGATTGGTTGATGACTGGAAAGATATAACCAGGATTCACTAGCGTTACACATTACAGACACGTCTCAGAGCACCTAGTGACCGATAGCGCTACATATGGACGGCTACTAAACTACTGTACAAACTGACAGTTAGCTTGTTGTCATGCTAGCCTACAAATACAACAAAGCACCGGGCTGCCGATAGCACTACATATGAATGGCTACTAAACTACTGTACAAACTGTCAGTTAGCTATTATCATGTTAGCCTATGGATACATAAAAGCACTGGGCTGCCGATAGCACTACATATAGACATTTTCTGAACTACTGTACAAACTGACAGTTCGCTTGTTGTCATGTTAGCTTACAGACACGTCATAGCACTGGGCTGCCGATAGCACTACACATAGACAGTTACTAAACTACTGTATGAACTGACACTTAGCTTGTTGTCATGCTAGCCTACAAATACAACAAAGCACCGTGCTGCCGATATTACTACATATGAATGGCTACTAAACAACTGTACAAACTCACAGTTAGCTTGTTGTCACGTTAGCCTAGGGATACGTCAGAGCACTGGGCTGCCGATAGCACTACATATAGATGGTTGCTAAACAACTGTACAAACTGACAGTAAGCTTGTTGCAGGTTAGCCTACAGATACTTCAAAGCACTGGGCTGCCGATAGCGCTACACATGGATGGCTACTAAACTACTGTACAAACTGACAGTTAGCTATTATCATGTTAGCCTATGGATACTTCAAAGCACTGGGCTGCCGATATCACTACATATGGACGTTTACTAAACTACTGTACAAACTGACAGTTAGCTTGTTGTCATGTTAGCCTAAATATATGTCAAAGCACTAGGCTGCCGATAGCGCTACATATAGCCAGCTACTAGAGGTGTGACAAATATTCATATGGCAATATATCGTGATACTTTGACCAATGCTGAATCCCTGATTAGGCTGCTGCCCCTGCAACCCGACCACGGATAAACGGAAGAAGATTGATGGACGGACTTTGACCAATAATACAAGATATAATATAACATTTCAACCCTTGATTATGATATTTTTGTAAAAGAATAAAAATAAAAGTCATATTTTAGCCGAGTTGGAAGTAAATTAAGACTTCCACACTTTTACTGCTGTAGATGGCGCCAGAGAGCTACTACCCTGTATGTTGCCAACAGATTGTACAAACTGGATTATGTAGGTTTTTGTTGCACTGAGCAAGTCAGTCTGCCATAGACAGCAATGTTTTTCTTGGTCCCTATAATTTTGAGCGACATTGATTAACATAAACATCATCTTTATTTTTTTCTAAGTTAAATGTGTAGAATATTGCATTATATCACAATATCGCTACCTAACTTTACTGATAAATCCCTCACCTTGTGGCGTTGCATCTGGTAAAAAGTGACTAGAACAAAGAAAATTTGTTTCAAAACAAACACACCTGGTCACATCTTTACGACAGTGTGCGTGAGACTCCAGGCCAGAAGGTGGCGCTGCAGTCACATTAAAACAGATCCTCCTCACAGCATCTTTTTTTGTTTTTGTTTCGTTTTGCAGTTATATGGAAAAGGTTATATTTACAATAACTTTTTCAGCTTAGTTTCCCCAAAGTATGTCATCTCTTCAACAAACCTGCACCGTGCGTGACTCCAAACACACACCAACTTCACATACTGTATTAAGCTCTTTTATAAACAGATTCTCAGCAGCGCATACGACCCTGACTGTGGTCATCGAGAGACGACCCTTTCATCTGGGAAACAATCGTTTCTTCCTGCTTTGTGCACCTCTGTACACTCGTTGTCTGCCCACACAGCGCACCCACTGAACAGGCGACACCCACGGCCTGTTTGCTTTTTACCCTGCAGATTTCCTCCCGCCAGCCGGCCCCCACTGATAATTATAATCCACAATACCATTTCATGGGGCAGAGCCGCCGCAGCAGTTTGCAAACGCTGTGTTTAATTCCTCGCCGTGACACAGTCTACAACGTTAAGGGTGTTTCAGCAAAGCGTTTCACAAAACTGCGCTGCCACAATAATTGGCTCCACATAAAAAGGGGCTTTGGGAAGCTTATGTATCACAGTGGCCCCTCGCTATTCACTCAGTGCTTGGAAAGACAAGGAGAATTCTTGGAAAGGAACAATGCTACGCAGGAAAATGCACATACCAGATGAACCGTGTTACAGCAAGGCCACAGACAAGTGTCTCTCGCCGTGGGTGTGTGGGCGCGAAGCACAGCCTTATGTTCTCATTCAGCTGGTGAACATTAATGTCTGTGCTGCACGGCTTTGTGTTTCTCTTTCTCCCTCACCTGTTCCTGCTGAATAAGGTCAACCTGAGCATTTTCTGACTGTACTGTGTGCTCACAGTGACCACAGCAAACATGCTGAGACTGTTTCTGTCAAAGGCCTGTTTTCAAACTAGTAATCAGATTAAAGTTACTTATCCAAGTCACTCTGCGCTACAATATTTTCACTTTTCTTAGTTTTTTCTTACTCTTGACAGGTAAAGCATGTTCAACAAGTCACGTTTTCAGCATGAGGACAAGCTAGCAGCTAGCTACACTAATGTAAACAACAATGAAAGACAAGAGTGAGAAGCAGGGGCGTGCCTAGACTTTTTAGACTTGGGGGGCCCCAAGCAGGGTACAGGGGAATTTTTAAGCCCACACCCCAGCAACATTTATTTTTGCTTATTTTTAATTAAAAAAACATGATCATTAAGCTACAGCTTTAACAAGAAATAAAACTGATAAAAAAATCAAAGTAGACTAAAATAAAATAAAATAAAAAAAAAACAATCTAAAATTTAACTGAGCAGTGCTGAAGTGCACCAAAATAAATAAATAAATAAATAAATAAATAAATATATAAATAAAATTTAACTGAGCAGTGCTTAAGTGCACCAAAATAAATACATGAATAAATAAATAAATAAACAAAATTTAACTGAACAGTGCTCTAGTGCACCAAAAAAAAGAAAAAAAAATTAAATAAATAGAAATTAACTAAATAGTGCTCTGGTGCACCAAAATAAATAAAATTAAATGAAATAAATAAAATAATATAAGATAAAATAAAATAAAACAAATACTGGAAAAGCTTTTTGTAGTTTTTTTTTTTTTTTTTCAATTCAAAATGTTAAAAAAAAAAATATTATGCATATTTAGTTTGTTTTATTTGTGAAGTACACATTACACAACTTCCAGTAATCTGCATATCTCTTCAAAACAAAACATGTAGACTCATATTATTAATCATTTTATCATAATTTTACCAAATAATGCTGCTGTTTAATGTAACTAATAAATTAACTTGTAATCTAATTTAGCTTCTTTTAAAACTGAGTAATCAGTGAAATAACTAAATTACTTTCTAAAAGAGTAATCCGTAATTGAAATTATTTTTCAAGGTAACTGTGGCAACACTCCTCCAGGTCATTAATCAGTGATGATTCAGGTATCCTATGAAAATAAATTCAGTCTTTACAATGGATGATTCACTTGTGTTATATTTTTTAATTCTTGTTTGATGAGAATTACTGCGAATTCACCCGAACATTAAAGGCACATATCTGAAAGGAAGACTCTCTCAGGATCACTCAGAAACTGCTCAGAGCCTCTTTAAGTATCAGTCTCTGTCTGACTCTTTCACCATCTTTTGTTCATCTAATTTTGTTAACTCCAGCTTAAAGCCTTTTTTAATCAGGCACTTTAGAAAACAGTATAGTTTTATTCAGCGTGCAGTGATGGACATTGAGTTTTATTCTCCCTCTAAGTGTTGACACATCGCCCAGTTTTCTGTTGCTGTTGTGTTTACTCATGTCACAAACACAGCGACTCAGAGGACTAACCTATAATCTCGAGGAGTGAAATTACACCCCGGCAAAATGTCCAAAACACCCAAGAAAAATAAGTCTTCTGCTTTGTTTTTAAAGAATGAAAACCTCTCAGTGATGAAGAATAATGACTGTGAAATGGTGTGAGGTGTTAGGGATAATGAACAGTGAGTGGGTTGTTGGAGTGGACTGAAACCCTGTCAGGGGTACGGGTCTATCATGACCGCCTGCTTCCTGTACATTATCCCTGAGTTACATGGCTTCTTCAAATATTTTAAATGAGATTGTGAGAATAAATCAGAGCTGTATTAATGACTTTAAACTCAACATTTCCTCCTAATGGTGAAGTAAACTATAGAGGACATGTTGGTGTGAGCTCCAGCTTTTTAGCATTGGTGCTATCAGTGTGGGACACTTTCTTTTCCATTTGCTTGTCTTTATAGAGCATGTTGCAGGTATTTTTTTTGTAAATTAACACTTAACATCGTCTGAAAATGGCTGTAGAATTAGTCAGTCCTTGATTTTATATGTTATTCTCCGAGAGATCTTCATGAGATCTGCTCAAAAAGATGAGGTCATCACATTTGATGACATCACATTTCTTCCAAATGATTCATGAAGAGGCAGGACTCAACAAACAAAGGTCAGCCCTTAGTCCTTTGGCCCCTTAGCTTTGCACCGGATAGGCCTCCACAGGGCTGGCCAATCAGAAGGAAGGGGGTTCAGGGAGCATTAAAGAGACAGCAGCTAAAACAAAATGTTTCAAACAAAACACATTCTATTAATAACTATAAATGATGCAAAGCTACAATGAGGGGATCAATGAGACAGACTAAACCCTAGAAAAAAAAATAGATTAAATATTAAAAAAAAAAATCCCACAATACCCCTCTTTAAACACTAACGCTCCTTCTGATTCATGACATCAATATGAGGTGGGACTCAAACACCAAGGTTGGCCCTTAGCTCCTTAGCTTTGCACCGGATTGGCCTCCACAGGGCTGGCCAATCAGAGGGAAGGGGGTCCAGGGAGCATTAATGACACAGCCCCTAAAACAAAATGTTTCAAACAACAAAACACTTAAAAAAAAAAAAAAAAAAAAAAAAAAAATGTAAATCATGCAAAGCTACTGTGAGGGGATCAATGAGACAGAATAAACCCTAAAAAAAATTTAAAAGAAAACTTACAATACCCCTCTTTAAACATTAACACTCTAACTCATTCATGACATCATGGCCCTTAGCTCCTTAGCCTAGCCCAAGAAAGACCTCCACAGGGCTGACAAATTAAAGCGAAGGAGGTTCAGGGAGCATTAAAGAGACAGCAACTTAAAAAAAAATGTTTCAAACAAAACGCATCTTTAAAAAATAATAAATAAATAAATAAAAATAATAAAACAACGTAAATCATGCAAAGCTGCTATGAGAGGATCAATAAGACAGAATAAACCATAAATAAAAAAAAAGAAAAAAAAAAAAAAATCCCCTCTTTAAACAGTAACGCTCCAACTGATTCATTACATCATTACGAGGTGGGACTCAAACACAAAAGTCAGCCCTTAGTCCTTTGGCTCTGTAGCTTTGCACCGGATAGGCCTCCACAGGGCTGGCCAATCAGAACAAAGGGGGTTCAGGAACATTAAAGAGACAGCAGCTACAAAAAATGTTTCAAACAAAACACATTTTTTTGATAACTGTAAATCATGCAAAGTTGCTAGGAGAGGATCAGTGATGCAAAATAAACCCTAAAAAAAAAAAAAATTCCCATAATACCCCTCTTTAAACACTCAGTATCTTATTGCATGTTCCACTAAGTTTTTACTTGATGCCCTGTCTTCAAATCCTTCAAACCAACCTGATCAGTAAAATAGCAGCGAGTCTACCAGAGCCCAACACAGAGAGCGGTATGTTGCAGAGTCTACAAACTCATGACATGTTCCTCGGTCTTCACAGTAAACAGCTCGAGGCTTTTTTTCCAAATTGAATGTCTGCTTCTTCAGACAGAACAAATCAGGAGCTTTCTGCAGGTAAACAGTAAATTGTACAGCGAGGATCGTTTCAATAACCCTCGTACCGTAAAGCTATGAAGAGGAATGTGGAATTTTGACGACTTGGTGATCAGATTTTTTTCTCTTTGAGAAGACGAGGAGACACGTAGGGATGAATTGCGAGCACATTGTGGGATAATAAGGCCATTTATTTCCTCTAACGGGAACAGATAGAGTTCAGAGGGAGACTGTGAGGAGCCGTGTGGAGACTCTGTCTAAGCTGTGACCTTCCTGCAAGGTAGCAGCCTTTATTGACTCCACAGCGGGCTGGAATGAGCCTCTTATGCACATCCAGGCTGTGAAAGCGAGCTTTTGCATACATAAGCTTGATGTTTTTTTTTGCATTTATGCATGTGCATCTTACACAATACCCCTGGTTGGATTATGCATTCAGAGCCTCATTTATACCATTATTACGGAGCTGAAAAGAGTCGTCTACATCTGTGAGTTCATTTCTAGTTCCGTAATGAATAAAAACACCCAGTAGAGCTTCCATTCATGCACCACTTCCTCCCTAACTACCTGAGTGATTTTTCCCCCACCTTAACCACTGCTTCTGTCATCCCCTCACTCAATGTGTGCTGGCTTAATTGCTAACAAATCCTTGCCAAAGTCACTCAACTGTCTCTCCTTCCAGAAAACTCCCCAGACATTTCTGCACTCATCATCTCTCCTGTTTCTTTCACCTGTCCACTCTGTCAAACTCTGTCAACGTCTTCAAATGTGGGATATTTTCCCAAGCTGTGAGAGCATGCAAAGTGGTGAGCAGTGCAAGCTGAGAGCCTGTAAATGAGGCAGGAGAAGCAGCACCGTCAATCTCAGGGGTCTGCAACCTGAGGCTCTTTGACTCCTCTGCAGTGGCTCCTTTTAGCTTCACAAAAATATGATTGAAATAAAGATTTTTTTATTTTCTTACAGAGGGTATTGATGATTAAAGACGATGACACTAAATAAAATCATGCGTTAACATTTAGTTGAAATAAATCTTCATCCCATCTGTCACTTTCCATGCACCTGTGGCTAACCTCAAGTTTTACAGCCCTGGGAAGATAACTACATCTACAAAAAGACTCATCTGGAAGAAAATACAGATTTTAATTCTGTGTGGATGGATTCATTTAACTGACAACGTGCTGGATAAATATACATGCTTTATATGTGGACAGACATTAATAAACAACAAAAAAACAGATTAGCTGAGGATTATTACCAATACATGTTTTGTAATTCAAGTATTGGAGTAAAATTGTAATTTTTGCAAACTAATAAAATTTTGATTTCTGGATTTATTTTTTTAAATTCACAGTTGTTTGAAGGTTTTGTAATTTTTAAGACTTCAGACAGTCCTACATTTTTGCAGATTTTTTTCAACTTCAAACTTTTTCTAAAGTTTTGCAAATTTTTGAAATTTCAGAAAGTTTAGTAATTTTTTAAAAATTAAATATTTTTTAAATTTTGTTTTTGATTTTTATAAACAACGAATTTTCTGACATTTTTAAATATATTTTTACAATTTAATTTTTTTTAAAAAATTTTGGCATTTTTTTAATTTTAACTTTTTTTTTTAATTGTTGAAAGTTTATTTAATTTTAAATTTTTGCAATTTTGACAAATTTTTGAAAATGTCCATAGGTTTTTACTTTGTTTTCAAATTTTGTTATCTCTTACAATTTTTCAAAATTTTTGCAAATTTTTGAAGTTTCAAAATGTTCTGACATTTCTTGCAAATTTATTAAGAATAAGACTCTGAGACATCACATGTGCATTTTTAAAAATTCTAAAACCTTACATTTTCTCTGAATTATCAAATTGTATCACTTTTTTTAATTTATTTTTTTTGCAATTTTTTTTTCAATTAAAAAAAAAATTGACAGTTAAAATTTGTGCATTTTTTTTGACATTTCAAAATCTTTATTTTTTGCAAATTTAATAAATTTCATAAATAAATTTCATAAATAAATTGAAAATAAAAAATGAAGCCATTAGATGTATAGTTTCATAATTTCATCATCCTTTTTTGTTTAGATAAGTTTTCACCAGATTTTAACTATGTACAGAGTTTATTCACTCTGTAGTCTTTACTGTGAAGATCAAGTAGATGTGAGCTGAGGCAATAAGGCTCCCATGTAAAAGTAAAGCCTGCAGACCCCTGCTGTATTAATGAGCGGGGTGGTAAATCTCCCATTGAGTAATCGATCAGCTCCACACCACACCTCTTCTCTTCTCTCACCTGTTAGTGGTGAAGAGTGCGACCCTTGACCCTTAACTGTCAGCAGTGCTGCTGCCAAGCTGGGCGGGGAGGCAGTAACGAGCGGTTGTTTGGTTTTTGCAGACTCTCACAGATGAGCCATTGACAGGGTCAAGGCACGTCTGCAGCAGCTGTTTTCTGATGTTTTATTTCATCCCTATCTCTAGAAAACCGATCGGCTTTCAGAGTTGGCAGAGAGATTTCGGCAGGTTTATGACGCAACCTAATCTTACACTGCAGGGCTGTGCAGACAAAGGTTGGGGACAGAGAGGGGGGATTGTGAATAGCCCTCATGAGGATAATCAAATGTTTATCCAAACCCTTTGCCCTTCTTTTTCCAGGCAACGCTGACCTTCTCTGCTGAATTTCAATTGTGCAAAACTGTCCACAGACAAAGTAATTGGAAAAAAAATACACAAAGAGAGGCAAAATGTGCCATCATCCTCTCAGGGATTGTGATGTTCTTTGATTTGCGCTCTCTTTTGTAGATACAGTCCTCTTTGGATTCTCGGCTGCGTGACAAGAATATAAATAAGAGCCTGGGGATACTGCATTGTGGTTCAGGCAAGCTGTGGAGGATAAATGTGTGTAAGGATGTGTTTATGCATGGCTCCGTGGGACAGGGGAAGATTAAGAGGAATGAAATGATAAAAAACACACACACAGGGAAAATAGTTGCATAAGGTGAACGTGTAGAGTGTCTTTGTGTTGCTGTTTTGCAACATGCTAAAGCCGTACGGATCAGACAAAGGTGTTGACGCTCTGAGATGCTGCTGAGCAGCACGGCTCGAAACGCCTCATTCTGTTTCGCTGTTTTCGCCCTCGGGGGCCCTTCATAAGAGGGGAAATAGCCGCGCACCATGCCGGGCGCTGGGAGTCAAACTGGGATCAAGCACCTTGAAAGTACTGGTTGAAAGAGGCTTTAACAATAACAGCTGTATCACTGCATCTTAACGACGTTTTTTTTTTTTTTTTTTTTTTTTCCCACAGAAGAAGCAGGACAACAGGCTGGGAACACGATGATACGTCCGTCTCTGAAAGATGTGTCAGAGTCAGACATGATTTACAGAACAAGAAGATCTTATCTCAGGTGTGTGAGGACACAGCATTCTTGAAGCCTCCTCTGCTGTTGCAAAGTCATGAAAATTTACATTAAGAGGTAATACAAGGCAAGATGGACTGTGTTTAACAGATATTGCACTTAGTGAACAGTATAAAACAGAATTTCTGATCTGTATCAATCAGAGTATTCAGTTTGGTATCTTGAGGTTGAACAGATGTTGCATAGTAGGAACAGAAATGAAACAAAATCAAACAGATATCGCATTTGTTAAAACACTTTAGATAAATGTGTAAATAAACTGTATTAAACAGGTAATATTGCACATTAAAGGTCCCATATTCTGCTCTTTTTCTGCAGTGTAATCTGGATCATTGATGTCTTCATGAAATGTTAGTAACATGTTTTGGTCCAAAAAGCCAATAAATCAAGCACAGCAGCATTGTTTCCAGGCTCTCATAGCCCCTCTGTTCAGAACGCTCTGATTTAGTGGGCGTGGCCTTCATATGTAAATGAGCCACCGCTGATACCGCCCCGCTCTTCCACGTCACTGAGAGCGGCGCCACGAGCTCCGAGTGCACAATGTTTAGAAAACAGAGAAGCTCATTTACCGTAACATTACAGGCTAAAACAACAGGCTAACTGCAGCTAAAGTTAGCATCCTGAAGCTAACACAGAGACAGGGGGGACACTGAGGAAAAGCTCTTCCATCTGCTCCACAGCACACAGCATTTAAAATACTCACATTTCCAGGGTCCCAGGTTTGTTGGAGGATGGTTGGTAATGCGCCTGGATTCAGGACCAGTCTATTGGCTAGCCCTCTGTTGGACTGTCCAAAGTTGGAAAAGCAGTCGGCCGTGAAGTGACTAGCACACACATGCTCAGTTTTACTGAGTGTAGCTGGAACATTTCCTGATAAATGAACTCTAGACACTTAGTCTGTCTTCTTCTGAGATGGGAAGCTTGAGCATGGAACTATGTGGCTGTTTACAGCCAAAAACAGAGCAGTGATGGCTCTTCAACTTTGGCATTCTCCTCCCCGCTGCTGGAGTGGGGGAGTGGGATTTTTATGTGTGCGAATTCATACTGGAGCGCCGTGCAGCACAGCAGAGGGCAGCACCTAGGGATGGGTACCTTTCACATTTGAAACGATACGGTACCGATTCCCGGTACCTGGCAATTAATATTGGTACTGAACGGTACCAGTTTTCGTTACTTTTGTATGCATATGTGGAAAAAAAAAGTTTAGTAATAAAATGTAAAATCTTTTTAATTTAACATACTTATTCTTCAATATATATAACCCTCTAATGCTGTGTTCATGTCCAACATGGCAAATTACCTACTCTCCCACTTCCTCACAGTCACAAGGATGCATTCAAGTACCTTTTGATTTTACCTGAATCGGTACCTGGTACTTTTGACAGAATTTGGTCGGTACCTATAAAAGTACCTAAATTGGTACCCATCCCTAGCAGCACCCATAGCAGCTGGATACCTGAGATCACAAGACCAAAAGAGGAATCCCAGCCATGACAACGTACCTTCATGGTGATTAATTAGCATGCTAAGCTCATCTTGCCCTCCCCAAACTTCAGCTCGTTCTCCTTCTCCTTTCTGTTGGTGTTCTTATAGAAAGAAAGTGTTGTCACATTTCCTCTGGATCTGATCTACTTACTATGTTTACATTTTAAGCTTGTGTAGTCGTAGTAAATGATTGGAAAAGTGGTTTCAATACTGTGTGTGCAATAAAAATGCTGTTATTCAGAAGCAACAACCACTAATAAGAAGTTGTTAGTTTGTTCCTTCATATCGTCATAAATACCGTTATCGCAAATTTCCTTAAAATATGGTGATATAATTTTGAGGCTATATCGCCCACCCTCAATCCACATAAACCCAATGGTACCATGTTTCGGTACCTAAACGCATCCTTGTGACTGTGAGAAAGTGGAAGAGTAGGCGATTTTCCATGAGGGACATGAACACAACATTTCAGGGTTAGATATTGAGAAATAAATATAATAAATTTAAAAAAACGTTGAGATTTCAAAAGTACTAAAATTGGAACTGTTGGGTACCGGTACCAATTGCCAGGTACTGAGCATTAGTACTGCATTATTTCAAATGTGAAAGGTACCCATCCCTAGTTTTATCAATAATGTCACAGCAGACGATTACAAAGTTATTTGTTTTTATAATCATGGATGATGCAGCTGCTTCCCAAAGAGTGAAGCCAAAATATTTAAAGCTTGGTATTTAATCATCTGTAATATTTTAGTAAATCTATTAGAAATCAAAATAAGTTAACTTCATGCAGACATTGAGGCAGTTTAAAGTCTTTCGGATGCACTTGGTCATTCAGTAGACCAGGATGCACGACAGTACGCAGATGATGTGCTTGTTTTGCTGTATTTGGTAAAAGAAATGAAAAAGTGAGAACGAAACAATAGAGATTTGTTATGTGTATAAGAGAAACCAGAATTCTTTTCATACGAATAAGAATAAAGACATTTGCTTCATTCATTTCATTGTATTCAAGCACGATACACTGAGATGTGCAGCAATATAAAGCCACGCTAAGCTAATATGCATTTCTGTGTTTCCAGGTGTCCCAACAAAATAGTCCAAACCATTTTTCTAAAAAGTGCAGTTTTGATGAATAATTTGATGCTATAAAGGGGTTTGAATGATTGCCCTGTTGACAGAAGTGGCCCCCGTGGTGCTGTGTGCACCAGAATAATAGAAACTGGAGCAAACGACAGTTATCAGTCATTGAACTTCCAATAATTGTGTCTGTCTGCTTTAAACTGACACATGAATCCATGAAAACTGTGTCAACCTGAAATATCTTACTGCTGGTCTCTAAGCTGATCTCCAGGTCTGTAGTGCAAGAAGCTCTGGCTACGATGTGCAGGTGAAAACTCTCTTTCATGGTTTTGTTTGCTTCGCAGGTCATCAAAAGGCCTCACTGTTAATTTCTGTCACGCTCTGTTTCATCGCCACGCTGAAACTCCTCAAAGCAGAAGAATCCTGCTCTGTTTGAACATTTATTGGCCCTTCCTCACTCCATCCCTCTCCGTCTCGTTGTGTTCTTTGTGATGAACGTGAACAGTGTGTTCTTTCCAGACTTGGAGATGAATGAGGCCCCCCGCCATGTTCGGCTCCTCTGCCTCTCTGAGCGCTGAGTGGTATCACAGGCTGGGAGTTAATCGCCAAAAGGTCTGAGTGGTTTCACATTGATCTGGGAAACACTGTTACATCTCCTGCTACAAATTTAACCAGGAGATGAAGGGAAACAGAGGAGAAGAAAGACGTGTTTGGCAATAACACAGAATACCTTCTGGTGGACTGTGTTTCTTCCTTCGTTAAGGAAGTTGCTCGGCCTCTTGGTTTGAACGTGTTACAAATGTGAAGAAATGGAGACTTTAGTGATTTTAAAGTTAAATCATATGAAAAAGAGCCAAGCCTAGTTGATTTATCACTCTCGTTAAAGTTGTACTAATGAGTTTCTGGACTTTTTTTGAGAACAGTTTTCAGATCGTTTTATTGAATCACAGTCCCACTCAGCGACAACTCTCTCCAAAGCAGCCAAGGCCGAATCCACAGAAACCTCCCCAGGAAAGAGACATGGGATGTTTTCAACAAAGCAGCAACCTTCCCTGTCGAAAACAAAGCCTCAGTGGAAAGGCTAAAACCTGCTGCTGGTGCTTCTGTGTCTCCTTCCAAGTATCGACTCAAAAGCTGTGTCCCAATTCAGGGTCTGCAGCCCACGAACTGCAGCCTTCAGAGGGCCTGGCCTTCATTGCCTGACAAAACCACAAAGGCTGAACTAAACAGAGCATTTCCTGTTTGTCACCTTTGACGTCAAGCAGTGCCACCCTCACCTGTCAGCCTGAAGGCCCAATTCTCCTCCCTCGTGTCTCACTAAAGCTACATATCAGGTAGTAACAGCGACACTGCCCCTACAGTTTCTGGTGGTACTGCTCCGTTTGGCCCGTACCCGTAAGGTCTATGGGAACTTTCTGAAATATGGACAAAATGAACACATGAAGGCAAGACTTCATCCGTATTTGGATCCACTTTCCACTTTTTAAACTATTTTACTTCATAATTAGGGTCCTGTGCAGCAGGCCGAGGACACTACTGTTTTTTGTCTGTGTCTTTCTTATTATTATTCCATGCTCCACTAAATCGCTTATTAGAGACCCTAAAAATACTCAAAAACTTACCAAAATTTGCACATGCATCATGGCCACCCAAAATTTACATATGAAACCAAAATGAATCCTCAACATCCAATAATATGCTATCTAGGCACATTAAAATGGCCCTAGTGGCCACTAAGAATGTCGTAAAGAGATGGAACCAACGTCAAAATGTTCATCTCATTGAGACGCAAAAATTAAAAAAAAACTGACACCCTGACCTATCCCAGACAGGAAGTCAGCTATTTACCTTTAAAAATAACATTTTGACACATTTTTACCCTTTCTACACTCTTTGATCGCTTATTACACCCCCTAAGCATGCACCGAAATTGGCACACACATTACAATCGCCACAAATTTCCATATGATACCAAACATAATCCCCAACATCCCATAATATGCTCTCTAGTGCCACCTAGGCACACTAAAACGGCCAGAAGGAATGTCCTAAAGATGAAACCACCGCAAAATGTTCAGCGTTGTATTCGAACGACGACAGTAAGTTAAGTAAGTTAGCCGCTGCACACGGCTCTTTAATATTCACGTAAGTACTCGTCTATGATTGGCTGAGCAGGAAGGCGTTTTAATATTCATGAGGGAAGTGGTCTGTGATTGGTGCTTTGCGATCATGTGCGTATCATGTGGACGTGACGTCTCACGGTGAGCCAATCAGAAGATGAATATCAAAGAGCTTCGTAGCCACAGGAGCTTGTGTCTGAATTGTGCATCATGGCTGCTGCCAACGACCAACCGGAGCTTGAAGAGCCTCCCCCCTCGCTGTATCATGGCAAGTTTTTGGTTCAATAAACATGCTAAACAAGCAAATGGTTTTGCGTCGATATAAATCACGTTTTTTATGAATATTTTGGCTAATAACATTTATTAAGAATTGTCTCTCCTCTGTAAATAACTTTTAGTGGAGCAGATAACTGTAAAATTTCAAGAGAATCGTTGTAATGGTGATGCAAGCATGAAATTTGGTACAGAAAGGGACACATTACAACATGTCCTAAGGGACACTCTTTTGGAAAATTGATTTAGACACCCCAAAATACAAATTGGTGACCATTTTTCATGATGAGGGCAATTTTTCACGAGTGTTAGAGAGTGTATGTGCAAAAATTCATGCTCGCATCATCAATAGAAATAAATTAAAATAACAGGTGTTTAACAAAATGGCGTGCATTTAAAAAATGGCCGCCATCTTGAATTTTGGCATGTCTAACGTTTGTTTCAAAAGAGTCTCCCTTTGATAGCATTTGTACCAAATTTCATGCTTGCATCACCATTAGAACTTTTGAATTAAGAATCGTCTGATAGAAATGGCGTCCATCTTTAAAAATGGCCGCCATCTTGAATTTGACATGTCTTACGTTTTATTTCAAAAGCATCTCCCTTAGAGAGTATTTGTGCCAAATTTCATGCTTGCATCATCATGTGAACGATTTTTTAACTTATCTACTCCACTTTTTAAAGAAACTCAAGCATCACATTTTTCTGTAGTAAAATAAAATCTTAATCAGTGTTTTCCAAAATAAAACACAGTGGTTGATAGAAATCCTACACGGCTGGATGAAACAGGACTCAACCGTGTCCATTATCTTCAGCATTTTTGGACTATGACTTCTGGGATACGTGAGGCTAAGACGGATTCACTGAATCCATCCTTTGCAGCACCAGGTTCGTTAAAATAACGCAGTCTTAAATATTTTAGGTTAATGAAAGCTGTTCATCGATCTATCCCTGAACAGTTTAATTAAACTTGTGTCGTCATGCTTTTTGGCTGACTGTGGTCATGATTCAAAGGACGCCAATGATGCGTGATGTTCAATGTTGAGTTGTGCCTTGATTGTGTGGTATTGGCCATTTAAAGAAGTCCACATCATTTTTTTATTTGAAAACATTGCTCCTGTACATTAAGCTAGCACCTTTAGCTTCTATCTCTGCACATTTTTTGGTGAGCAGACGTTTGTTTTTATCAACTCTTAGTCAATCAACCTCAGAGTCGCTGAGAGAAACGCGCTGTGGGATCATTTTGTTATTAAATGTTCTGGTTCTGTCTCTACAGCTCTCTGCTCAGTCTTTGCAGACTGCCCCTCTGATTTAAAGTGCTCCTTTGTTTGTCAGCCCTCACCGCTGAGACCTGACAAAGAAAGCCAAGCCCATCAAACGCCCATCTTCAGATTACAGTCATTCCCCGGCCCGGCTCCCATCTGCACCCTCACTTTCTCATAAACACCCAGCACTCAAACGCCTCACTCTGTGGCGCTCACCTCCCTGTAATTACACCAGCTTACAATAGGCTGAGCGGGCGACGGCAGTACTTCATATGCCCTCTTATTACAGGTGAGCAGTATGTAAAGTGGTTAACGCTGCAGTGTTCTTCTGATTTTGAGCGGTTTATTGACAAAAAAAGGTGATAAAAGGATGAGGGAGAAGTCTTTGTGGCAGCTGTAAGTTTCTCTTTAATGAGGCAGTCAGCCGAGGAACGTTAGATCACAACCAGGCAGGCGTCAGATCCAGGATGACTTCCAGGCAGAGCAGCTGAGACACATGGGTCTTATTACGCCGTTTCCCCCTCGCACTGCTGGGGACCATCACACAAATAGGATGATGTGATAAGCTCTGGGAGTCTTCAGTGAAAAGAGAATCTCTAAATACTTGATCACGGCAAAGCGGCTCGGTGAAATTTCTTCACGCTTAAATATAATAACGGTGAATTATTGTTTTTTTCCCAATGGGTAACCATTTAAGAAATGATAAAGACAAAAAGACACGTAAAAGTGAAGATGGTGAGCAGAGTGAGGCCACCTTCACATCAAGCACACCCAGAGTCCTGATTGCTCAAAGTACTCTCCTTGTGACCATAACGGACCAATAGAAATAGAGTATGAAATGAAACCAGCGAGATGCGTATTCAAAGGGTGACCATTGTTCAGTGATGTCAATCTAGAGTGATCAGTTATCCCTTCACCTGAATCAAAAAAAGAGAAATAATTCCAAAAAGCGAACTGCGATACAACAGCAAACATCAGAATAAAGCTCTTTCTTACATTAAGGTGTTTAGTCGTTTGGTTGGACTAGCTTGAGACCAGCTTGTCAAACTGTTGGTGAGAAAATCCAATAACTGCATGAACTTTCGGCTACTTTGATTACACAAAATAGACTGCAGTGGGATTCAGTTATTGATAGTGTTGAGTTTCTGCAGCTTTTGAATCCTTAATGCTGCATTACAACAAATGCCAATGAAATCATTTTGACCATATTGTTGCTTTTCGCCATTAAAGACATTCAGGTTACAACTTCAGCAAGAAACTACATATTTTCGGACAGACTCCCATAAAATTCCACATCTTTATTACTTGAAACCATGACTGTCTAAAAGTTGGGATTGTTTTCTTACATAGGGTTAAGATGAGACAAAACTCAAAGTCCGATATTGATATCGGATATCGGTCCGATATCAGCAAAAAAACAAGTATCGGTATCGTATCGGATTGCATCTAAAATCTCCGATATAAGCAGTTTCTGTTACCCATTGGTTAATAACAAATGGGTCAGTTTTCCCTCATACCTACTGTTGCTGACTACTGTTCTTTGTTTGAATAATATCACTTAACCAAGCCTTTTCTAACATGACAGACATCCTACAAAATAAGTAATAAAAGTATGCATGTTTAATGCTGATATCGTATCGGATTAATATCGGTATCGGCCAATACTCAATGCTGCAGTATCAGTATCGTATCGGAAGTGAAAATGTAATATCAGGACAATCCCTACTGAGGGTTCCCTCCTTACTAATGAAGAGATGAAGGAGAGGGCCCCCTAAGGGATGGGTAACTTTCTTATTTCTCATTTGAAACGATTAATTACCGATACCCGGTACCTGGCCAACGACACGTCGTACCCAAAATCCAGCGTAAGTTGGATTTTTACCCTAAATCTCAAAATAATTTTCCAAACACACGTTTTATACTTCATATTCATGGGAAAACAGAACAGACAACTAATGAAGACTTTTCAATTCAAATTAACAATCTACATGAGGCAAAGTGGACGATGCTAATGACTGTGTAGCTGTGTATTCACATGCACTCTGCGACAAAAACTAGTACAGGTCGGAGCACAACAGAACAGAGGGGCACAACTTCGAAACCTTCTCTATTTTCTTATGTACATATGTTTATTGGCATCATAAAGTTGCTGTATATATATATATATATATATATATATAGGTTTATAACACTGCTGTGATGCTAAATGTGTTTACTTTGAACACCTTAAGCCTCCTCGTCCACTGACTTGTTTTCAAAGACAATAACCTGGAAAAAATTCAAATATTTGAAAAAAATTACTTAAAAATACAGAAAGTTGCCTAATCAACCAAAAAAATGCCATGGACCTCCTGCAGTACTTCCACAGACCACCCAGGGGCCGCCGACCATCTGTTGAAGACCTCTGGTCTAGATCTTTCCATTATGTTGGAAACATAGACTTAAAAAAAAAAAAAAAAGGACTTCATTTTGCTCGGCTTGAAGTGAGGTGGCCACAAAAACTGCTCCCCCTGGTGGCTGGCTGCAGTACAGGTCAAAAATCCATCTCCCCAGTCATTCCAGATGGGCTGTGGTCAAACTTTAAAAAAATTAATACACCTGGTAGAAATGTTGCTACGTCTGATTGTTGTGGTGATTTGAAGATATCATTTGTCTGTCTTGTATCCAAGTCCTCTTTTTTCTGAAAAGTTTTGTTTTCCATAGTTATACGAGGTTAAAAACGAGGTTTCACGTCACGTTTAATGATGATTGACAGCTGACGTTCTTGTGTATTTTTTTATTATTTTTGTCACCCAGCTCCACTCAGATTCTCCCAGAATTCCTCACAGTCTCTACTCTACTGTTTTACCAATGGCTGCACCTGTGATGGTGGAATTTTGGCTTCAAAACCGTAAAAGGCGGAGCTACTCTCTTCACTCTATGTACAGTCTATGGTTGAAAAGTGTCCACGTTACAGAGGAACTGGTCAATATTTCAGACAAACATGTTTCAACTGAATGGGTATTTAACCTTGGCGGTTTTTCTCTCTCATCATGAACAGAACACAAGGCAAAACAGAACAACAGACAGATCGCTGATATCTGTAAACGGGTCAAGTAGGCTGAAAATACAGGGTTTCAGTCCTGTTGGGTAACTGTATATCCAGGAAGCATGACAGCATAGGGTCTGAATAAATAATGTCTGATCAATATGTTTCCAGTTCGGTGTATTGCTTTCAGCTGAGGGTGAATAACAGCTTCAGAGCAAACCACGGCTCTGTGTTCCTTAAGTTAAAGACGAGAACCGTGTTATTGTGCTTTCCTGTATTTGGCAAACAATGATCCTAATTAAAAGACTCTATTAGCAGTAAAAGCAGAACATTTTGCTCAGTGAATGTACTTCAAAATGAAAGCAGTACGACATTTCACCAGTGGGGATACAACAGGCTTCAAATATGGCACACAATCAAAGTCAGATTTCCGTTCGGTTCCTTTACTGCGTCCTCATCTGCTCCATTTCTCTTTGTACCACTGGCTCAGCTGAATGGATAACATTCTCTTTAAACATCCTGCAGCCAAATCTGATCTGAAATAATAACACAACCGCTGCTGCCCTGAAGTCTGACTCAACAGCATCTGGTCTGTATCTCTTGCTATGGGAAATGACATAGACTGTCAGAGAAACAAGGACACCATCCGTAACATTTTCATCCACTTTGAGTCCTCGCTGCCTCGGGGTGAAGCTGCTGTTTGAGAGGAATCTAATAAGGCTTATTTTCAGTTCATGTCTTCTGCAGCTGGCTTATTAAACAGTTGAGTAACCGTATTAGCATTTTTTGTTTTAGATTAAAACGATTCATAAGGGCTACATGTGTCTAATTCGCCCCGTAGGACGGCACAGGTTTTCCGTGGCGTTGGTGTTTTTGGTGACAGTAATCTGTATCTTCATAAGGAGCGGGGCAGAAGTGGGGTGCTGCATTCCAAGGGTGGGCGTTAAGGGTGGCGAGGGAACATAAAATCTTTCCCTTGCTGTCCATTCATCCAAAGCAGCTGCCAGTGTATAAATCTGACATCAGGGAATACAGGGTATTTCTGCTGACTCCAGGAGTTCACCTGAGTTTTGGTGTGGAGGATATTTTCATCAGTTTGGACTGTTTTCCTTGACTGATTAGTTCTTCTTTGATGGTCAGACCAAAGCTGACACTCAAGTGTACACGGGACAATCCCTGATCACATCCCATAAGTATTGAACGCGTCAACTTTTTTCTCATCACATTTATTCCCAAAGCTGCAATTCAAACCAAATTTCTCCCAGACATTGGTATTAACTCAAATAATCCACACATGAAAAGAAATCACAACGTTCAGGTCCATAAATAATGATTATGGTGAATTAAGTACGATAACACAGGAAAAAAGTATTGAAGACGCTAACTGAGACTCATCTAATACTTAGTGGAGAAGCCTTTGTTTGCAGTGACAGCTTCCAGAAGCTTCTTGTATGTTTGAACTAATGGCCCACACTGCTCAGGTGTGATTTTGGCCCATTCCTCTGCACAGATTGTCTTTAAATCTGGAATATTCTTTGGTGCCCTCTGGTGAACCCTTTTCTTTACTTCTTTCCACAAATGTTCAGTTGGATTGAAGTCAGGTGATTGACTAGGCCGTTCTAACAGATTGATTTTCTTTTTCTGAAACCATTTGAGAGTCAACTTTGCCGTGTGCTTTGGATGGTTGTCCTGCTGGAAGGTCCAGCCACGTCTCATCTTCATCATCCTGGTGGATGGCGGCAGATTCAGATCAAGAATTTCCCCATACATGGCTCCACACATTGCTCCGTCAGTTAGATGAAGTTTGCCAACACCATGAGATGAGAAACAACCCCATGCCATGATGCTTCACCTCCAAACTTCACTGTTGGTGTAGTGTTTTTTGGCTGATGTGCAGAGCCATTTCTCCTCCAAACATGGTCTGTAGTATGACAGCCCAAAAGTTCAGTTTTGGTCTCATCTGACCAGACAACATTCTCCCAGTATTCTACAGGCTTGTCAAGATGCTGTTAGCAAACTTTAAACCAGCTTCAACATGCCTTTTCTTGAGGAGTGGAGTCTTGCGGGCTGAGCGTCCATAGAGGCCATGGTGGTGGAGTGCATTGCCTATTGTTTTCTCTGTAACAATTGTACCTGCTGCCTCCAAGTCTTTCTGGAGCACTTTCAGGGTGGTCCTTGGCTCGTTGAGTACTCTTCTGACTATCTTTCTGACTCCCTGGTCAGAAATCTTGCACGAAGCTCTTGTGCATACGGACCATTTACCAAGCCACCATATATTAAATCCACTTTAACTAATGTGTTAAAAAAATATAGTAAAAGTTTAGTCTGAAAAATAAAGTATTTGTATTTCTGTGTATACATAATATAAGATGCAGCTATATCCACAACCCCCTTCTTCAGGCACAAGCAACAGGAAAAGGGTTACATAAAAATTCATGGAGATTCTGAGTTTGTTATCGAAAAAACAATTACAGCTTATAATTCTGGGTGCAGCAGAGTGGCTAATCAGGTTTCATGTGGGGAAGATGCCAACCCTACCAAATATGCAACAGGAAGTGGTGTGGAAGCTAACTTTTAGCTAAAACTGGTTTCCAAAGAAGTGCACTCAGTTCGTTTGAGGGAAAAGAGCAGTGTGGAGAACACCCATCCCTGGGGAACGCCAGTTTACCAAACCTCTTCCCTTTACTGCTTTCCTCCCAAACAGTTACAACCACCAGGCAAATTACTCCATGTGAGTCAAGTGAGGACAAGAAGAAGCTATTCTTGCTCAGTAATTCACTGTTAAAGACGTTGTAGGGAAGAGTGCGGTGCCATAATGACTGCTTCATTAACCAAAGTGCTTGCCTGGTAGGCAAACTGCAGGGGAACCACCAGGGGGGCTGTGATGTGTTTTACGTGGGCCAACAATTGTTTTTCAGAGCTATTTGAAGCCACAGATTAGAGGAAAACATGCATGTAGTTTTTGTTCCTGCCATGCAAGTGTTACGGGGAACAGCAGTAGGAACTCCCACACATGGAGTGGTCTGATTAAGATCTGTTTGAAGACCAGAGCCAGTTGGTCACCGAACGCACTCTGACAAAAGTGTCAGACGCCATCTGAGTCTGGGGCTACCCACATCTCTGGTACCAGAAAGAGTTAGAAGACGACCTCAGTATACTGAGGCTGGATGACAGGAGCGGTGGGAATGGGATTACTGGGAAGTGAGGGGCAAGTTGGTCAAGGATTGCTCTTTTTTTAATTTTTTGTTTCTTTTATCTATTTATTTATTATCTTTTTTTTTTATTTTCAGAGTGTTGCAAGTTTTTACATACAATTAGTTATTAATAATAGTAAATATGTTAGCATATCACCATAAAACAAGCTGTTGCTTTAAACAAAACATCACTTTCTTTCTTTCTTTCTTTCTTTCTTTCTTTCTTTCTTTCTTTCTTTCTTTCTTTCTTTCTTTCTTTTCTTTCTTTCCCTTACCTGCCCTTGTCATTTTTTGGGTAAATTATAGAGCATCAGTTGACCATTGAATATTGTTTATTATCATCAAAAATAAATTATTATTATTACTATATTTATTATTATTATTATTATTATTATTATTATTATTATTATTATTATTATTATTATTATTATATCTACATATTTATACATACCTACTCACATATATTTACATATACACACATAAACACATATGTTTTCACCTACACTTACTTAGACACACACACCCACATTTGCATATATATATATATATATATATATATATATATATATATATATATATATATATATATATATATATATATATATATATATATATATATATATATATATATATATTTATGTTAATACATACATGTTATGTGTAGATACAAAAACTCATATTTATGTTTCAAAGTAGAAAAAAAGTTGAAAGAATTATATCATTGTATATAAACATACAAATATACCCCCACATGTATAATTCTTACCTGCAAAAATACACCCCTACAACTCTAAGGAAAAAAAATAAAATAATGGAAAATATAATAAAATAAATAAGTGAATACATTATATGTATATATATATATATATGAATGGATAGCTTACTGTATGTTTTGCTTCTTTTATTAAATTCCTGCCACTTGAGTTCCCACCCTGGGCCGGCAGCTCCTTGAAGTTGGCCATGAAACACTCTTATTGCTACATTTCGAACAAGTCTTTTTTAGAGAACAAATGTTCTCCATCTGCACAGTTGGAGCACAGTGTCTCAGAATAAGTACGCTCTCGTACATCATGGCCCCATCTCCCCACAACGTTTACCACAGGCTTTCATCACAAGCTTGGATTTCAGCTGTAGGAGAAGATGAGTGATCAGAGGGTGCAAAAAGCGGGGTATACAGAACAGTCTGAATCCTTTAATACTCAGTGACAGTGTTCCTGTCCCTGGTGGGATACTTAATGTACTGTCTCTGTTTGTGCAGCTCATGGCTGCGGCTCGCTCTGCTAAAATCCCCTCAGAATAATGAGAAGACAGTCTGGGTGTTCTTTGCTCCATACTGGTTATCTGGTTAGCCAAGCGGCGCGGCGTCTCGCTCACACAGGCTTGATGCGGGATGTAAACAGTCGCCAGAATAAAGAGGGGAACACTCCTGCGGTGCACAAAACAGCTTATGGTAAATGAAAGAGCTTGAAGGTGAGGGCAACACCGTGACATCAATACAGCAACCTTCGCTGATATAAAAGCCGGTTCTGTCTCCCTTAATTTCCCTGATACAGCAGCTCAGATACATGGTCCACTTTTTAGATTAGAAGAGCAGGCGGGTGTAATGCAATGTCCTGGGTGGATTCACCTCGCCAGCTTTATGTGATTCAAGGGGCAACAGAGTAAGGACTTGTCGGTTCTTTAAAAAGTTGCTCCATTCCACTGCTCAGAGTGCAGCAATTCATTGGGTGTGTACTTTGACTGCTACACAAAGGGAACTTTAGGATTTAAGCATCTAAAAGGTCAAACTAAAACATACAACTGTCTGACTTTGATCATATGTATAGACTTATGTCTAAACTAGCTAAATAAATAAATACGAGTGGTGGACGGGATGTCGTCATCTAATTTCTTATGGACTTTTTTGCACTTTCTATACTCTTTCTTACTTTTGTTTTCTTAAATGCTGCGGTGACTCCTGAATTTCCCCTCGGGGATAAATAAAGTATTTTCTATTCTATTCTATTCAATTCTATTCTATTCTATTCTATTCTATTCTAAATAACTGGTTAGTGCAATAAACCATAAAAAATGAATATTTCACACATATTTTTCTTAAAACAGGAATGTCATGGCTGTGTCCCTGAAAAAATGTTAATGACAATTTATTTATTTATTTTTTTATTATTTTTTAAATATTTATTTATTTATTTATGTATTTATTATTATTATTATTATTATTATTATTATTATTATTATTATTTATTTCTATTTTTATTTTTTATTTATGATTTATTTATATTTTATAGATCTATCTTTATTTTTCTTTTGGTTTTAAATCTACCAACGTTAAAAAATGAGTGTGCAAATTGTAGCGCCTTCGCTACACCGGTCTCCTTAGGGTTAAAGCTCCTCTGAGGAATCTTAGCTTATTGTAATTTTGGCGCCCCCTGTTTATAAAGTAATCCATTTGCTGGTCTCTTCCTTCAAATATGCAGAAACATAATAACTTGTGTGCATATTTGTAGTACCTAACATAAATAAAAACAGGAAACTGTCAGTCATGTGGTCTGACGCCTACCCCCTCGCAGTGTAAGCAGAAATTTGATAATACGGTCCAGTTACTGTCCTCACTGGTGTGATTAAACTTTTTTTTTTTTTTTTTTTTTTCTTTCGTAGGTTGTTTAAAAGGCATCGCTTTCAGTTTGTTTTGAGACCAAGAAAAAAAAAAACCTCACAGGAGCTTTAAAAGTGGGGTGTAAAACATTTTGCAGCATTTAGCAGAACAAGCTATTATATCTAGGAATTATACTGATAAATTTTCACAGTTAAACATAAAGACATGACATAAAGATATCTCTAAATATCTCCAAACATGTCAGCACACTGAGCCTTTCAGGTTGCTCCTGTCATGAAATCGCTTCACAATAATATTGACACATAAATGAAAGAGGAAAATGGAAACTTGACGGGGAATGACAGCGATCCAGTCCAGCAGTTGTTTTGACAACAAATGAATATTAATTCCCATTACTGAGAGCAGCTTGAATCCCATTAGAGTTATCGATTAAGCTCTTAATGCTTCGCTGATTAATAAAATGAGGCACTGCTGGAGAATTTTAAGTGCTTTTTCTTCCATTTATCAAAAGATAAACCAGAACAAAACATGGGATCAGCATAAAAATAAGAAATCGACAAAATCAAGGTTTTTTTTTTCAGATTATTTAAATGAGCTTAACTAGCATTGAGCTGGAATAAAATCAGAATGTAATTACAAACTAGCTTTTTCTTTAGTCTGAAACAGTCTTTAAACACTTTTCTTATAAATTCTGATCATTTAATGTTAAATTTTACAGTAAATAAGGAAAAACAAATTTAAAAAATGGTTTTGATTGATATATGAGCTTTTTTACTTGAAAGGACAGCAAATGCAACAAAACACACTGGGAATGGGAATCAGTCCTATCACTGTCGCCTCTGTACATGGGGCACCTGCTCCACATCCTGGACTTACTGCTGCCCTCTGTGATTGATGATGAGTTGTTGTTGAAACTGACTAAACTTAAAACCTTTGTTTGACTTATAAATGCTAGTAGCAGTTTTTTATCCGAGTAATTTCTTCCTTACATTTTTTCACATCTTAAGCTGCCACTAGGGGGAGCTTGTCACATTCTCTGAAAGTGATACATTTAATAATGTAATAAAAAAAATATCATAAAACTTGACTGCCATGAAAGGATAGACATGCACAGAAAATTTGGCAACAAGAAATTTTTGGCCGAGGTGCAATTTTGGAATCGTAAAGCCATGACATTTTTTTGACCATCCACTTTATCAGGCAGACCTTGCTGGTACCGGGTTGGACCCCCTTTTTCCTCCAGACCAGCCTTAATCCTTGGTGTCATAGATTCAACAAGGTCCTGGAAACCTTCCTCAGAGAGTTTGCTCCATATTGACATGATAGCATCACACAGTTGCTGCAGATTTGTGGTCTGAACATCCATGATGAGAATCTCCCGTTCCACCACATCCCAAAGGTGCTCTATTGGATTGAGATCTGGGGACTGTGGAGGACATTAGAGTACAGGGAACTCATTGTCATGTTGAAGAAAGCAGTCTGAGATGATTCCAGCTTTATGACATGGAGCGTTATCCTGCTGGAAGTAGCCATCAGAAGATGGGTACACTGTGCTCATAAAGGGATGGACATGGTCAGCAACAATACTCCGGAAGGCTGTGGATTTTTTTTTTTTCTTTTTCTTTTCTTTTTTTCCCTTTTCTTTCTTTTTTTCTCTATTTTTTTCTTTTTTCTTTTTTCTTCTTTTTTTTCCCTTTTTTTCTTTTTTCTTTTTTCTCATTTTTTTCTTTTTTCCTTTTTTTTCTTTTTTCCTTTTTTCTCTTCATTTTTCTTTTTCTCTTTAATTTCTTTTTTCTTTTTTTCTTTTTCTATTTTTTTCTTTTTTCCCTTTTTTCTTTTTTCTCCCTTTTTTCTCTTTTTTCTTTTTTTTCTTTTTTTGCTTTTTCCTTTTTCTCCCTCCCTTTTCCCCCTTTTTTTCTTTTTTTTTCTTTTTTCTTCATGTTTTCCCTTATTTTTTCTTTGTTGTCTTTCTATTTTTATTTTGTCCCCCCCCTGTTTTTCTTTTTTTTTCTTTTTTTCTCTTTTTTTTGCTTTTTGTTTTTCTTTTTTTTTCTGTGGACTTTAAACCATGCTCAGTTGGTACTAAGGGGCCCAAAGTGAGCCAAGAAAATCTCCCCCACACCATTACACCAGCAGCAGCAGCCTGAACCGTTGATACAAGGCAGGATGGATCCATGCTTTCATGTTGTTGAGGCCAAATTCTGACCCTACCATCTGAATGTGGAGCAGAAATCCAGACTCATCAGACCAGGCAACGTTTCTCCAATCTTCTATTGTCCAGTTTTGGTGTTGCTGTGTGAATTGTAGCCTCAGTTTCCTGTTCTTAGCTGACAGGAGGGTCACCCGGTGTGGTCTTCTGCTGCTGTAGTCCCTCTGCCTCAAGGTTGGACGTGTTGTGTGTTCAGAGATGCTCTTCTGCAGACCTCGGTATGTACATGTACCATTACGCTGCTGGCATAATGGACAAATCGTCTGTTCTTTCCTTTGAGTTTTTGTTTGAACAGTTTTATTTTTGGTCCCTAAATTACAGCTCAAATGAGGGCGGATGTGAAAGTGACAAAAGACAGTTTTCCATCTTTTTTCACCGCTACACTGAAGCGCGTCTTTCACCCTCACCGACAAAGGTATGTTTTTGTAATGGGCCATCTGGAAAACTGGGTTACTCTCTTTGGGAGAGCATTAAACAGTTCCAGGACCTACATTACAGGAAGACAAGTCATCAGCCTCGAGACCAGGTGTGTAATGGATTTGATAGCAACAATGGAATTGCCTTGACCCACTTTTATTCTCTTTATACATGCACTTCAGGGAGCGATACGTTGGTTTAAACAGTTAAAACCTCAGACTGATGAAATACTTCTTTCTCTGGGACGTGATGGTCAATTTAAAGAGGAAAGGAAATAAAATAGGTTGCAAATCAAAGACTCGTGCTTTAAAAACGTCAAATCATCAACTCGCGCCTATAAACAGAAACGGGGGTTGCAGACCTAATCATTGAGTGAGACTCACAATCAAACTACACCTTCATCATTAAACAGCAGCTTCAGACTTCCTGTCAGGGAAATCAAAGCAACACAGCGCTGCAGCAGTTAGACTATACATAAAAGTAAAGTGGAAAGATTCATCTAATTACCTTTATTGGAATTGACAATCCAATTAAAATCTATAGGCTCTTCAACTAATAAACACCCAAACTGCCAAACTGTGAAAGGACGATTCTGGAAACAACTTCTTGTTGTGCACGTGGCGCTAAATGTGCGATTCTAATGGAAACTGTAAAGAGCCGACGAGGTGGCCACTTTCAGAAAAAAAGGCTGTTATGTTTCACTCTCACATCACGGCTCCTCTTGTGTTCTGATCTCATCACAAAGTCTTGAAAGAAACCTGAATTTGGCCGCGCGTTAAGATAATGAGAAAGGTACGGATCTTTAAAGGTGCAGCCGCCTTCGGTGAGCAGCGTCAGCCTTAAAGAAGGCAGCTGCTGAATTTCTTTCTGGGCTGCAGGCGAGCCTGGATCCATTTTTCATTTTTGCCCTAAGGGTAATCGATGATGGGGGTGACGAGACAACAGCACACCCTGAATGAGCAAGGGTACTCTGAGAGGTTCAAAGTGGCCTGCCTGCTCATTCGAATTCAGTCGGCTAAACCCTGAGCTTTCCATATTCCCACTCTGTCCCTGCAGCGTACCACAGGGAGATCTACCCGGCACTCCAGCCCCTTTTTTTTTTCATTACAGGCTGCACTCTGTAATGGCCTCAGGTCAGCAAAGAGGGCTGGATCTCCATTAATTCACATAAAGTCTGCGAGCACTACACGGTACATACACGCATTTCTGTGTCTGGCAAGGACAGAGCAGGAAAGAGGCGCATAATCCGGCACTGGTCAGGACAGTGTGGTTTACACAGAGGCAGACATGCTGCTGTTTCTGATACAACAACTACGCAAACACACAGAGCCACTAAGATGGTATCTGTTTTAAAGGTAGAGTCTGCAGGATTTTCTTAAAAAGCAGAAAGTTATCAGTGTTAAGGCACAGTGTACAAAATATAAAACATAGTTTCCTCTCCTTGTGATGATTATTAGACCTGCACCGATCGATCGGTGCTGATTTCCTTAATTTTGAGGGATCAGCGATCATCCCATCCTTACATATGAATCTGATCTTATAAACCTCCAGGAAGGTCTGACAGCCATTGTTGCTTTTTACTCTGAGACCTAAAACTCAGGACACTGATTTGGTTGTTTAAGTTAAAACATAAAGATTTTATTGTTTCACAGCTGTTGTTCAGTGATTTTCAATAAAATAAGATTGGAACATTGAAGGTATATGCTGTCAGTTATAAAAGATAAAAAAAATAAAATTCGGTATCGGCAGGTCAGGCTTTTTATGGTACGGCCACACCAAACGCGAATTTGCAAATAAATTTGCTAGTTTGTGTTTGGTGTGGCCACGGCATTAGAGATTGGGGATAGGCAGGAAATTGTGATCGGTGCACCTCTAATTATTATGTTATTGATGTGTTCCTAATGCTTTGACTGCTTTATTTGATGTTTTGCCCCCTGCACGTCGTCTTTCCTCATATAAGAAAGACCTGGTAGCGTTATACCAAAGTAGCTAACCCCCGCCAGGATTCCTACCCCCGCCAAGGGAGCACGCCTACACTGGATGACGACTGCGGCGGATATGACAATAAATTGGAACGCGTCTATGCTCAAAAACTACGGCTACAGACTTATGGATTTAATGATTTATCACGTGAATATGATTCATACCCCCCTCATATTTAGCCCAGTCTGTGTCCTACACCCAAGTGTTTTATTCCTCAGAGAGCCAGGTGTGCCTCCGTGGAGGGGGTAGGAATCCTGGCGGGGGTAGCCACCTTGGTACAACACCTGTTGACCTGCCAGGAGACTGATTCTGCTGAGATGGAAATCCTCAGCCCCACCCACAGCAACAAGCTGGATCAAGGAGGTGCTTCATTTTCTCAAAGTGGAAAAAATTAGTCTTATTTAGTCTAAATTAGTCTGAAAAAATCCCCAAACTCTCATTATTATTTGTTATTATTGGCAACTCTGTTTTCTTTACTTTTGTAAAGGGATATGAGCCAGGGGTTTGTATACATGTACAGGAGGTCCTCGACTTGCGTCATTTCAACTTTTTCCCGACACATATAATCAATAATCATATGTGCGTAAGAAAATACTAAAGGTTTCAAAGTTACGCCACTCTGTTTGTAGGCTCCTACATGAATACACAGCTACGCAAAGTCATCAGCATTGTCCACTTTGTCTAAAGTCCCATCAAAGTGTAGATTGTTTGTGTTTGTGCTCTGTAATTTTCTTGGCATCCTCACCTTTTTTGCAACATAGCCACAAAAGGGAAAGCAGGATCTGTTTACCCATGAATATGAAGCATCATACATGTATTTGGACAGTTATTGAGAGATTTAGGAGGCATTTAGGGTAAAAATATGAATTATACTTATGCTGAATTTTCGGGTTACGACGTGTCGTAAGAACAGAACTCGTTCGTAACTCGAGGACCGCCCGTATGTTTTTTTTGTTTTAGCTATTTCTGTTGATCAAAAAGTAATAACGCAGCTTTTAAGGATGTTTCTGATTGGAACTGTTATTAATGTGTAAAATTAATAAAGAAAGTGTTAAAAAACCTACATGTGTGTCAGTGTCTGTATCTGCCTTTAACCCTCTCCTCTGCCTGGATGTTGATGTTTTGGTTGTTTGGGACGTTTCTTGGCGGAGAGTAAGTGTGGTTACAGTGGTTACAGAGCATCCGGTGTGCAAGTGACTTAGCGTGTTGACTAGCAAGTGGAAGATGCTAATCAGAGCGATAGCTACAATAGCAGACGTAGCACGAGTCTCTTCACATAAAAACATGATGCTACAGGTGGTTGCTGGGCTAGAGAGTGTGTTCACTTTCTTTCTTTCTTTCTTTCTTTCTTTCTTTCTTTCTTTCTTTCTTAATGTAATGGAAGTAAAATATCAATCTCCAATAAATATTCTGTAACACAAACCATGCTGTATCAAACCAAATGAGACCATAGTTCTCGAAGTGTCATGGCCACAAAGCCCCGCACAAACAGAAAACAACCTGCCTTTAGTAATGGTGGAAAAAAAAACATGTCTTGGATCAAGTTACAAACAATAACGATTTGTTTTCTACCAAGCTGCTTATTAAAAACAAGCAGAGAAAAAGCTCCTTTCAGACTGTTTCTGTTGTAGTATCTGCTGTCATGTTTACGGTGCAACATAATTTATATGCAGACCGTTGGTAACCGTGCTGACAGGATAAACTGAATGTTAAACAAAAACAACAAGGCGAGGCATCATGGAGCCACATCACCGGGGATGTTTGGGTATACAGGAATAATAGCTGAGATTACAAGGCAAATAGAGACTGAAATGTTGTTTGTGCCTGTGAATACACTGATTAAGTTGTTGCACAGTCACAGTCATTGCAGAGTTGTTTAGATACTTGTCCTGAATTCACCTTCTCAGAGGCTTTGTGTCTGTTAAGTCTGTATGTGATTCATAATCAGAAGCACCTTATAGGAGACGCTTTTCCTCAGCTCAGCTGGATTAAAGTTGATCTAGAGTCACAAAAGCAACTTTATCTTCACAATAATTCATATAGACTATTGAGTGTATAAAATTCAATACAAACTTAAAATCTGGTGAATACTTATCCTAACTAAAAGGTTGTTAAATTTCAGAAACTGCACAACTGATATCTTAGTTTTTTTGTAGTTGTTATTTGGATTTGCAGAAATGCAATAAATAAATAAATAATTGAAAAAAAAATGAAAAAATTGCATGAGTTTAAAAAATTTGAAATCACAAAGTTTTTTCAAGAGTTTAAAGTTTTGCAAATAAAAAAAACAAATGTTTTGAAATAAAAAAAATCATAAAATTAAAAAATTGTTTAAAAAAAGTCAAGAATTGGAAGAATGTAAAATAACACAAAATTGCAATATCTAAAACATTTTTTGATTTTACATTTTGCTTTTTTTATACAAAAATCCCATTTAATAAATGAGCAGTTTTTTAAAACCATTTTAAATTCAAACATTTTTTTTAAATGTCAAGAGTTATAAAAAAATGTATAAAAACCCAAATTTTGCAAATATCTAAAACATGTTTTTATTTTAATTTTTTTAATTATTATTTTATATTTATTTATCTATTTATTTTTTTGCAAAAATCCAGTTTAATAAATGTGCAAAATTTTTTTTAACATTTTAAATTTAAAAAAGTGTAAAAAATCAGAAAGGAGTTACAATTTAAAAATGTGTACCAAAAAATGTACAAAAAATTATGTTTATTAAAATAAAAAATCCAATTTAGTGAACTTGTTAAAATTTTGAAAGTAAAAAAAAGATTTAAAGAAAGTTAAAAAAAATTTTGCAAAAAGAAATAAAAAAGCATTTTTTTTCAATTTATATATATTTTTAAATTCTATTTGTCACAATTTTTTTTCAAAGAATACTTTAATTTGATTACATATACTGATAACTGGCCCATCGTATTGTCTTGTTAGTTCAACAAAATGTTAATGCATGATTTTATCTTGTGTCAGCATCTTTAATCATCAATACCCTCTGTAAGAAAAATAAAAATTCTATATTTAAATATCATATTTTTTAAAGCTACAAGGAGCCACTACAAAGGAGTCAAGGAGCTGCATGAGGCTCCAGAGCCACAGGTTGAAGACCCTTGATCTGGACCATTAATCCTGTTCACCCAAACACTCCCAGTGAGGTGTCTCTGTGATAATTTCTGTGTAACTAATTACCCGACATGAGTGACGTGCTCCTTTGCTACCTTAACAAATGTCAAACCAATTAAAAACGATGTTGAAAGGCCAATCAGTGATTGTAGAAATCATTTCTGGTAAGCAGTTAAAAATAAATACTTTTGTTGTATCAAGGCTTGAAAGCTCTGAAAGCTGTTATTACTGCCACTTTACTAAAGCAGCAGCTGACTTTGATCTGCGAGAATGACCACGGCGAAGCTGAAAAGTCTCCTCCCAAGACAGAATATTTTGGTGCGTCTAATGAGAAGCGGTGAGGAGACGAGGGATTTGGCTTTGATAAAGTTGATAATTTCACAGCTGAATTGCTTCTTTTGTTGGCTCTCCTTTTTTTCTTTCAATGTGAGGGGAGCCATGTGTCATGCTGCCAAAGAGAAATACAAGGATTTTTGACAAGCAGGCTTTGGAAAAAAAGCACAATTCAAGTAGCAGAAGGTAGCTGTGAAAAAGCTGTAAGGGTGAAAAAAAAAAGAAACGTGCTGTTGTTGTGTTTGTCAAGTGATAAATGAAAATATTGTAATTGAACGGCTGCTCTCTTGGCTCGCCTCGTGGATTTGTGGAGCTGATCGGACAGCTCCGGGAGAGTACGTTTAACTCACACCTTTTTTAATTCGCTGCGATACTCCTCCTCGCTGTCACAGAATTTCATTGTCGTTACTGACTTCTCGATGATATGAAGGTACGAAGCTGTCTGATCCCTCAGTCCGCCCCTCTCTGGCTGTCTTTTTATCCTGCTCCATCAATTTGCCGTGACCAGCTCTTTCCCTCCCTGTGAAACTCTTTCTTCCTTCTTTCTGCTCTGACTTTAAGTGCTGTACTAACGACCGTATAGCTGCTGTCATTATGCTGATGGAATAATGACAAGGTTGGGCTTTTAAAAAGTTTCATACCCAGGATGTAAGTACAGCAACGTGACAAAAGATGGAGGAGTCGTTAAAGGATTTCATGGCTCCTTAATCTATGCAAATGCACAGAAAGAGCCTAATTTAAAGGCACACACAGGAAGTTAAATGCAGCGTAAACTGCTGCAGAGCAAGACAGCGTCTCTTTGATTCACTGCTATTTGTTCATATTTAAATGAACCATTTCATGTGCATTTGTTCCAAAGAGTTATTCAAATCTGCAGGAAGTTGTTGGTAAGTGAAAAGCAATAAATCAGAGCTGGGTCACGAGGCCCCTGGCGGCTAATGCAGCATTTTTAAAATCAATTTTTTGATAACAATAATAAAGACTCTGATGTTTTTAATGCAAATATTCATTTCTATGCAGATGACATCCTACTGTATTCTCCGCAGGTTTTGATGGTTACAAACTGCTTTTAATTCAGTTCAACACAATTTTATGGCTTAAAACTCAAAGGCTCCAAACCTTCCATCAGTCTGCACGCTCAATGGGATGAAGATTGAACGTGTATCCCAGATACCTTGGTTTTTTAATCAATGATGCTGTTATGCCACGGCCACACCGGACACAAATTTTGCAAAGACACATGTCGAGGTTACAAACAAAGTCAAAGCAAAGACGGGTTTGGACGCAGATTCTCCCGGTGCGTTGACGCATTTGGTGCGGCACGTATGGAGCGTCAAATGCCTCTACGCTCAAATTGAAAATATTGGACTTTCGACGCAAATTTGTGTGACGCTGTGCTGCGGCAGCCAATCACTGATGACATTCACCCCTGATGTCAAAGGTCGTATCTTAGAGATATCTGTATCAATGGATTTTCTTCAGCATGTCGCCCCTCAGTTTGTCAAAACAGCCTAGCGTCCAGCCTTGGGCGTGACGTGCATTTAAACTCGCCAATTCGCATCCGGTGTGGCTGCGGCATTAGAATACATAGCTTATGCACATGTGCTAATACACACATAAGCAATATTATACAAATGTGCTAATTCTGGTAATAGACATTGTGGGGCATTTGGAAGAAGGTTAGAAGCTCCTGGAAGGTTAAGACGAGAGAGAATCTTCTGAGCTTTGATTTTTTTTTTTAACTGGGACTTTGTGTTTTCGCCGGCTGTGCTGGTCTTCGCCCGGGCACAGCACCGACCAGCTGCTTCATCTGCAAAACAGAGCATTTAAGCTTGACCAAATGGTTATTTGATTTATATTGTGATAAAAATTGATATCGACTGATGAGAAAAAGTCATAATGATAGGATTTTTTCTCTCATCCCCCAGTCGTAGCGTCTGGTCGACTTATATAGACCTAACAACCACTGATTGCTCAGCTTTCATCCTCCTCTGGTTGTTTTTTTTTTACAAAGCGGTCAAACTGACCAGCAACTTTTGTGATTCAAACAACCCCAACATCAAAAGCTGAACCATCCCTTAAGTGGACGCGTTTGTGCTGGAATCAAAACACACTCGTTGCTGCAGAGGCGGCAGATGGTGGCAGCAAGTGATGTGCAATTCAACAATTGGCAATCCACGATTCATTCTCCAACCATTCACTCCAGAGTGAGTAAAATCCTACTTCCCAGCCTGATTTTGTGTTTCAGGCCCAGTACACGCGTATGACTCATACACTTCCAAACACACACAGACACAGCTGCACACCTGAGGCACTTACCGAGCCAGTGTTCGCCGGTGATCTTTCCGAATCCCTCGCGGTACGACTCCCATCCTCTGAAGAAGTTGACCGAGCCGTCCTCCCTGCGCTGGATCACCTACACAGCCAAGACAGCAAGGCAGGAGATCAGGGGTCAGCTGGGATTCATCTCACACAGTGTGTTTCATCCTCCTCTGCGGTGACTCATTCTCCAGTCCCACTGCTCTGTCGGTCGCTGAGCTCATCCAGAACTCCTCTAAATGAACTCATAAATGCTTGCGCTTTCGCAAATGAATAATGCAAACACTCTTTCCACTAAAAAGCAATTTGTCGGAACCTAATAAAAGGAATCCATTAAATCTTGACTGACTTTGAATCAAATCATCATGGAATATGCATCCTTAATTGAAAACTCAGGAAAGAGATGAATTTAATAAAACAATAATCCTAAACACACAAAGACAGACAGGACGTCTCTTCTTCTGTACAGTTACCTAGAAATGAAGAAACCCTTTTAAGATAAAGGCCAGTTGTGCTCAAGGTTTAAAGAGGGGGTATGGTGACATTTTTAATCCTTTATATTGTCCCCCTGGTGCTCCCAAGGGACATTTCTCAAACTGTTGTTTCAGAAAACCCCTTTTTCAGCCTCTGCCTGAGACTTTGTGTTTGAGCCGCTGTCTCTTTAAGGCTCCCTGCTCCACACACCCCCTTACCTCTGATTGGCCAGTCCTCTGCAGAGCTATGGACTGGCCAATCAGAGGCCCAGGCCGATTCATACACTTGTAGTGGTTTTAAAATGTTAAAACACCAGCTGAAAAAAAATGGTTACATGTGAGAACCAAATGTTTACTAGGCCACAAGCTAAGATAAAATGAACAATATTTGATAAACTGTTAGCTAATGATGGCTATCACTGCATGCTAACATTCAATAGACTACCTTAGCTAGCTAAAATGGCCAATAGCAAGCTTTAGCTACCTTTGGCTAGCAAACACTGTACAAAGCAAGTCAAACCACCCCAAGCTAGCAAACACTAACCCTTTGCTACCATTGCTAATTCTTGATGCTACTCATACTGCTTCTTACCAACTTTATTGCAAGTTTTGTGCACAAGTCTCAACTTCTGAATCCACCTCTGTTTTTTTTTTTTCAGTTTTTTTTTTTTCAGTTTTTTTTTTTTAAACTTTTTTTAAAAAAATTTAATTTAATTTTTTACTTTTTTCCCCTTAACTTTATTGTCCAATCCAATCCAACTTTATTTGTTGAGCAAAGTGCTGTATGGATAAATAAATAAATAAATAAATAATTAGATAAATATATAAATAATTAGATAAATAAATACACAGAAGCTAATGTGAGATATAAAAATATGTTAAATTAAAAAAAAAACAGTTTAAAACATAAGAAATAATTAAGACATAATTTAAAGGCATGGAAAATTACAAAAAAAAGAAAGAAAAAAAAATGAAATGAATAAATAAATAAAATCAACAGTTACTGTGTGTTAAAGGCCAGAGGTTGTTTTTATTTATTTATTTATTGATCTCATTAACTTAAAATTGAATTGAACTGATTGATTGTAAGTAATGTGCTAGCCAGAACCACATGTAAAAGAATAACGCTATCTTTAGCTAGCTGATTACACCCTTTGCTAATGAAATATAAAAAAAGCTAGCCAACATCACTCATAGCTAGCCAACCCTACTTGTAGATTGCTAAAATTAGCTTTAACCTAAGGCTTTTAGTGTAATAATAACACTATAAAACAATACCAAGCTATGTTATGTTAGCATGTATGTGTCAGAATGCTGTTGTAGCTGTTTCAGATGGTAGTTAATGAAAATTACACATCAAATGTATCTGGATGTTTTGTTATCTTTGGATGCTAACCAATTTCAGAGAGGTTCAACTAAAATAACGAGTCAGATTGATGTTTTTTATGCTTTAAATCTTGTAAAAACAGTATTTTATTGCAGTTCTTACACGGGTTAGTCTCCTCTGTGTGAGCATTTCCAAAGTTTTAGTATCACTTTCAAGAGAAACTCTACCCCAACTATTTATTAAAAGTGCTGATGTTGAAAATGTCACGCTGAGAATGAAAGAAAATTGGGCACCCAGGAGGAAATGTATGCAGATGGAAAAACAGAACAGGACCCGCTGTTCAAATGGCTGTGCTAATGTTGAAATGACAACGGAAATACCATGAGACACTTTATGTTTTGCATGACTAATCTGCTAACATACCATAAGGCTCCAGATGGCATCAACAGCCATATTTGCTTTTAACATCCTCTCCGACAAAGACCCAAATCCTGCACAGCAATAACAGAGCTCCATGCTAATCATTTTTATCCACGTTATTGTCGTTGTTGTAATTGTTTTAATCTTCATTAGAGAGTCATCATCGGTTATCAACACCATCTACAGACTGGAGAGGTTGTCGTTCAGATTCCTCATTTAATCCTTCAGAGGCCTCCACGTAGTTTTTTCATGTCTCAAAGACTGATTTACTCCTCGTTATTACTCACATGAGCTCATTCATCTTCTTCAGGCTCTGCTTTTTGCTTCTTGGAGTTTCCACAAACAAAGTTATGACAGATTCCTGGTTATATAAATATATATTTATATATGTATACAAACAAAAACCTTCAATAGTTTTAGGGCCTGTTTACACTAAATGCATTTTTCTTTCTTTCCTTCACCTTTTTAATGAAACTGTTGTCATTCATCATTGCTGACCATTCTTTTTGCAAAAAACTATTTATGTCAGCAATTTTTCTACAGAGGTTCAACTTTTAAAACTGTAGTCTTCTTCAGTGTCGCTCCTCCCTTACTACCCAATCAACATTAAGAAGGGGCGGGGCTTCTCATATCACTTTTTTTTTTTTTAAATATAGTAAAAGGGACACAAATCCCCCAAATCACAATAATGCTGGGACATGATTCTTTTGTTTACATCAATATCTGTGAATATAAGCAAATACAAAGCACACGAATCGGTTTTAAACCTCCTTATGTCGAGGGAAGTAGAAGTGACGTAAAAAAAACTTTTGCAACCAAGTAACAGGACGCGCTGGTGAGACTTGCTCTGGAGTGAAAAAATGCCATGAGTGGACACAAACTGAGGATTATCATGAAACTAATTATTCCAACACACACAATCTCTCTGCAGAGTGCCAAAATAACTTGAATCTCCAAGAAAAACATCCCCTAAAGGATGAAGTCTCTGCTATCTCTGCCGCACTCACCGCATTCTGCAAGAAAAACTACAATCCAGCCGCTACCCTTGAGCCTGTTCACCTCACAGTTTTTCCTTCACCGCACCACGAAGTTGACATCCATTTCTACTGCTTTTAAATCTCTCGCACACATCCAGCAACCCTGTGACATTTCCTTTCTTCCAGGCTTGTACAGCGTTCATAGTTTGCAGAGAGCTGCGAGCGAGGTGTCAAGTCAGCATAAACAAAGAAAACGATGTTGCGTAAAAGACTCGGAGGATTTGCCCTGGTTGCTGGTGTCACAGTCGTCAGTAGTTTTACCTGTTGGGTAACATGGACAACAGTTTTCCTGAGTTTTACCTCAGTCTTACCTCTTTAAAAACTCGAAACAATGCGTGGTTTGAGATTCTGCACTGCTGCATGAACATGCTGTTTCTGTATCTCTGTATATTTAGCGTGTGGGCATCCTCATGCAGCAGGTTTCAATATTAATGTGCTGTATACAGTGAATATAAATAATACTATCAATCTTTAATACACAAGGCTGGGAGTTGCTCTCTTTTATGTGCCAAGTGTAACTACTGAACAGCTTAATGCACAGATGTTCACGCTAACACAGTTAATAAAATCACCGTCTCTGTGCTGGAGCGTCAGAGACGAGCTGCTCCGGGTGGTAAGCAGTTCTTTCTGTAGAGTCCTGCATCATTTTCTGTTTCTACTCTATTAAAAATGCATGAATGGTTTGATATCGTCATCCCACAATTTACGTATGGCTAAGTCCCGCCCACAAATGTGATAAGCCAATCACAGTGAGTATAGCCTTCCAATACAGTTGGATATTTTCTGCCTGTTTTGTTCTAGTTTTTTGTTCTTTGGTGATTGTACATCATTGTTGGCTGTTTCCAAAGGGCTCTAGTTAAGCTAACGTTAGCTTCTGGAGCTTAGCTCCATTAGATTATCTGTAATAGCCAAGGTAACAAAGGTTGGCTACGTTGTGCTGAATGATTCAGTGTAAATCCAGAGACACACTCTTGGTAAAGATGGTAAAAGGAGGTTAGATTTTTGTCCTGACCAATGCTGATCCTCTATCTTCTTGTCCGAGATGCTAATGCTAACCAGATGCTGTTTATCAGGTTTGCTCTGGGAGCTGAACATTTAGTCTGTAAATTCAGGAGGAGTCACAGCAGCAATCAAAAAAACAAAAGTAAGAAAGTGTATAGAAGGTGCAGAAAGGTCCATAAGAAAATAGATGCTGACAGCTTGTCCATCATTGTCCAGTCAGCCAGCCTTCTCCTCACCTTGTGGGGAAACATCCGGCCTAGCACCACTTAGCATTGACACGCTACAGGCTGCTAACAGCTGGTTTCACATGTAAACAATGCAGCCATGGTTACATGTAGGATCTCCAGACAAACACAGAAGAAAAAATAGTAAAAATATCACTGAAGACACAAAAAGTTTGGTGTCCACGACCAACAAATGAGCCATACAAAGTAATAATCCAATCAATTGTGGGAATAAATTTTTTTTTTTTTTTTACTGCATCACAGTAGATTTTTCTTCACAGCAGTTAAAAAATACAACAATAATTTCTTCAAGTAACGACCTTCCAGCTTCCTAATCTTCCTCCTTTTTCCTCTGTCCTGTTTTTCTCCTCCATTCACGCTGAAATAGCGCAGAGTGGAGAATGATAACATGAGGTTTTTTCCTTCTGATTCATTCTTAATTGTTTTTCCTCCCTCCCCTGGCACTCGCTGTATTACTGTGCAGTTTAAGAGGCGAGGAAACTGCATAAAAGTGCCCCCTCAGGCCAATAAATCACAACAAACTTCAAGAAAAAACTCCTCTTCAGAAAAATTTACACCAAAGAAAAGAAAATCTGACATATTTTCTTTGTTGTGTTGATACAAGAAGACGCTTTCCGCTCTTCACAGGCTGCACAGTTGGATGGAAATATCATTAAGGCACTTTTTCTTCCATTAGCTGAGGTGTGAAAGCACGTTAAAGGGATGAGTCTCGACCTGAATGTTTGAAATAATAAGCGCCTCTCTCTGGCCCTGCCCTGACAGAAAACTTGAGACAGCAGCAGGACCTGCTCTTCTGAATCACTGCGACACTCAGAGGGTGGCAGGCGCTCTCGTGGAGAAGTGCTCTAATGCGACAGGTTAACCAGAAAGCAGCTCGGTTCAGATTAGGGTTAACACTCGGGTCCCGCTGACTCCCTGCCTCCCTGCGTGTACAGCAGCTCGTACGGCTGGAGAGCTCCTCGGAGGTTTAATTGCATGTTGACCCTGAAGGTCCCTCTCTGTGTAAGTGTGTGAGTGTTTGTGTGTGTTCCTTTGAGACTTGGAGCTCGCAGAGACACCAATCATTCTGCTCTCATTTCGAGAGGGGCTGCTAGTGCTGAAAAGAGGGAAGTGGAGAGACTTAGTAGATTTAGTGAGATGGGGACAATGCTGGAGGAGTGTCTATTTACAGCACGGCAGGTGTGCATCAAAGGAGGCCTTCGTGTGTTGAAGCTTCATGTTGGTATTTTTGAACAGAAGGCAAAAACAGTCATATCACCCACTCAAGAAAACCACTCAAAACGCCAACAATGAGAAGTAGTTCTATATTATATGGAAGGCCAAAAGGGTCATAATTCTATCTTGTATGCTGTCCAACAGATTTTTAACAACACATCAAAAAAATAGCAAAGATTTACAGAAAAAGCCACAAAATCTAATAAGCTTCACTACTGAGACTAAAGAGTGTTTAAAATTCTATACATAGTTAAAATCTGGTTAATACTTTTTCAGACACGCTGAATGTTTTATTCAGTATTTATAAGCAACTGTGGTATGATGTACCCCTAAATTTACTGTTTTTATTTTCAACTTTTTTCTTTGTCTTAAATGAACTGAAACTGAAACTTATCTCAACTAAAGTTTGTTAATTGTATGAAATTGTACATAAAATGTCTAAAATTTTATATTGTCATGTTTTAAATTTGCAGAATGTAAAAAAAATAGTTTTTAAAATGTGCAAAAAATTTCAATAGTTTTTTTTAATCTCAAAACTCAAAAACGTGTGCAAAATTTTCAAGAAGATTTTGAAATTATTATTTTTTTTATTTGAACATTTGAAAAAAATTTAAGATTTTTCAAAAATATTTCAAGAATTTGAAGAAAAAGAAATTTCACAAATTTGTAAAATTTCCTAAATTGTGTGACTTCAAAAAAATTAGCAAAACAGTAAAAAATGAAATTTATTAAACAAAAAAAGACATTTTTTTTAATAAAATAAATATACATATTTAAATAAAAAAAATAAAAAGTTAAAATTAGATAAAAATAAGTAAAAGTTTGGAAATTAAAAAATGCTAATATTACACAAAATGTTAATATATAAAAAAATTGCAAAAACCTATTTTTTTTAAACGATCGTTCAATTTCATAAATGGATAAATTGTTTAACCAAGCTCATTCAAGACCCTTATTTCACAAATGTGAGTAGGACTCCAAGTTATACTACTTAATAGAGAGACGTTCACTTTTTAAAAAAATAAATAAATAACTACATAAAAAAACAGCAAAGAGCCACAGAGACCAAAACAGGGTTTTTTTAACCTAGGTTGTAAACTGAATTTATATTACAGCCAGTCTCAAGTGGACACTTGAGGAATTGCAGATTTTGACAATCATGCATCAGCTTCATTTTTAATGATCAGGAGTTGCTGCTCGATGAAATCGAGGACTGATATCCATGAGGCAAAAAAACAAACAAACAAACAAACAAACAAAGATATGGAATAATAACGGTCCAAGAATAGAGCCCTGAGGAACACCATGGGGAAGATAAACTTCTAATAGGAAAATAATTCAAACTGTTGTGTTATATCCATCTACATTCAATGATGTTTTAGTGATACTTTCAAACTAAAAAATAACAAATAAGAAAACACATACTTTAAATTTATGTCTATGTCTGTCATTCTTCCTGTTCTGTCTCTTCTGAATTATATAAGCGTGTGGGTGGAAAAGTCCGTGATGAAGTTTGTGGGTACCATGAACAACTTCTGTTGCTTCCAGCCTGTCTTAACATTGAAAACACGCAAGTGAGCAACACGCAGAAATATGCAGCCAAGAGGCAGATAAACAGACATTACTAACCGCTCTGACTCTTACACTGTGGTTACTCATAAAGGACCTGCTCCAAGGACTGGTCAGCACAGAGGCAGAAAAGAAAGGACAAGAAAAACTGTTCCTGCCAAAAAAACAACAACAGCTTTTCCATTTCAGTCATTAGGCAAGAAATTTCAGCCCATTTCTCAGTCCTTTTTTTGTTTTTTTGTTTTTGTTAAAGCACATGTTTATACTGTGGCTTAAACGCTTATGTTTCCCAAAGCTAGGCTACCGTATCACCTGACAAAACTGCTCCAAACACAAAGTGACGCAAACACAGTTTCCACTGGGAAGCAGCTTAACATCCACACTGACAAATCCTCACACAGAGTCTGGCTGGAGGGCAGCGGCTGACATCAAAGTTGTTCCCGTCAAGGTCAGGAGCACTCAGACTTGTCCTGTTCGGGTGTGTGTGTGTGTGTGTGTGTGTGTGGGGCAGGTGACATTATAGCCTGACACACACAACACTAAAAACAGCAGATGAGACACAGCACTCGTTTTATTTTAAGGGTTTTACAAGGTCTCAATTTTTCCCAAAGTGAAGAACAAAACCTTTAAAAAGCTGACCTACAGACGTATCATCAGGCATTGGCTGCTCGTATTCTACTTAAAAAATAGACACACACACACAAACACACACAAACACACAGACCAGTGTCTATCATTCCATAATGTGTCTTGTGTTGTCATCTATATTTTTCAGAGTTTTTATAATGGGGATTTATTTTAAGGGTGACCTGCAGTGAGGCTATGGCTCAGGAGTTTCTTAGTTTGTTTGTTTTGCTAATAATTAATTCACTATTTACATTTTCAGAAGTAATAATATGTAAAAATTACATACATTTTAAAAGTATTTGAAATCTCAAAAAGTTTTTGAACCCCCAAATTTTTTATCCAAGACTTCCAAAAAGGTTTTGAAATAAAAAAATTATAACAAAAAATTTGAAAATAATAAAATAAAAAAATTACACTTTTTTAAGAATTAAAAAAAAAAAAATCAGTTACAAATATTTGCAAAAGTTTCAAAAATTTGTGATTCCAAAAATTTGCCATTTAAAAAAAAAAAATGTAATAAAATATTTGCAAATTAAAGAAAAAAAGTGTAAGAAATTTGGTAAAATTTTAAAATCTGAAAAAATGACAAAAATGAAGTCAAAGTTTGAAAAAAAAAAAAAAAGAAAAAAAAAATCAAATTAACAGCGATGAGCCACAAAGACCAAAACAATGTTTTCAAACCAGGTTGTAAACAGATTTTGTCCTGCTGTTAATAAGGATTTGCAGATTTTACACTTATGCATCATTTTTTTTAATGATCAGGGGTTGCTGCTTGGTAATGCAAAAATAAGTGTTGTAATATTAATGGTCCTAGAATAGAACCTTGGGGAGCCGCGGCGTCTCTGATCTCTAGGTGCAATTAGTTAACTGGCTGATTATTTGCAGTCGTGCATGTTGCTAACGCTGCAGCCAAACGAGCTGTTCCACAACAGAACGTTAGGAGTAATAGTCCTGTTTGTTTAACAACTGAACATGCATTAAGGTCTGTGGGTCGTCTCTAGGTGTTGCAAAAAAAAAAAAAAAAAAAAATCAGGTGGCTTTATATGCAGAGGGAAATAAAACAAATAGATAAGGAATAACAGTGGTCTAAGAAAAGAGCCCTGGGGAACACCATGGGGAAGATATCTATATGTGGCTCCAAATCTCTAGCCAGACTCTTCTCCTCTGTTGTTCCCAAATGGTGAATGAATTACCTAACTCTATACGATCCACAGAGTCCCTTTCTACTTTAAGAGATGTCTGAAGACTCATCTGTTCAGGGAACATTTAGACCCTTAATCTGAGCCTTCTCCTCTTTGTCCTCAGGGGGAGAATGAGTCAGACGGTCTAAGACCCAGCTCTTAGGGAATTTCAGCACTAATTACTGAATTTTGTTGATGGTTAGAGTATACTGTTGCAGCAATTAATCGTGGTTTGTTGGCAAGATTATTCTACATTATTTAAAAACGAATAAATAAACAATAGAGGGTGGATGTGGATATGGAAAGATTAAATAGCAGACAACAGAATCTGCTGGAAACTTCACATTAAACACATCAAATCCAAATTGTCTCGTAGCATTTCAGTGCTAACTAAAGCAAAGCATGTTCTAGACCAGATATCCCTCCAAAGTCTGTTCAATTCACTAATTCACCAACTTTTCATTCTGCAAATAAAGAGCAATCAGATTTATTCCTGGTGCCAATTTTCAGGCACACACTGATGACTTCTTTTTTAAATCCAAAGCTCTAAAAGTTTGTGACTTGGTGGAGCACAAAACAGCTCAACGACTCAACAAGTGAGGAAGAATTTGCCGCCAAAAATATTCAGAAAAGGGAAAATGCAAACTCACTGTTAAAGTTGTCGACTACTTTTTTGACTGGTGTGATTTTGTGAGTTTTCCAGGTCTGAGAGTGAGGACTCTGGTTGTTGGTGTATGCTGTGTGCTGTTTTGGTCGTATCATTGCCCTCGACACACCCTGCGCAGCTCTTGTCATTATTTGTCATCATGTGTTGGGTCAACATCAGCGTCCTGGAGTCATCCTGTCATCACAGTCAGAGCTGAGCACGCTCCTATCACTCCTTTCTACAGTAACCATGTTTTATCTTTTGGAAACCTTGTTGACACTGGGTCCCAGGGATCGAGACGTGGAAACAGAAGATAAAAAGAAAAACAAAGCATTGTTCTGTTTTCCTGCTTTTCCTCTCATTCACAAACTCTGCTCCGAGGTGAACCAACGTGGCCCGACAGCGTTAACGAGACGATCTCCAATCCTCACCGACCATCACATCCGACACTTGCTGAAACGCTCTCGCACTGGCACGATCGCAGTAAGCTCCCTGTAATCTCGGCAGTAGATGAAGGCTACTTAACAAGCCGCCTTAAGCTCTTCAGCAGGATTTCTGTCAACGACCGCGAGAGCGCACAGCGTGCACAGACGGACACCCTGACTGACAGACCAGAACACAGGGAAGAATCCACTCAGGCCCTCTGAAGCTGGTTGGGGGAGATTTACAATCTGGCATGTGAGTGGGTGGAAAACAGGAATGGCGCCAATAGCTTGTTAGCTCCTGGCATTTACACACTGTTAGCACACTATGTTTATGTGCTCGGTGCTTTGGCAGCAGATGTCACTTGCGAGTGCAGACTAACTGAAAATAATTGGTAACAACCTCAGAGAGTGATTAAAACATCAGCCATAAGGAATTTATTTAGATATACACGTACGAGGTGCTCTTAACACAATGAGAACGCACATATTTACAGGGAAGAGACAGGAAAATGTTAGACGAGAGGCTGAACAAATCACTTCTTTCCTTTCATTTGCTAACAATGTGATTACGTCGTTAGGAATATTGATGATATGCTGATAGAGTCAGCTCGGCCTGGTAAATCCACGGCAGTCTGCAGAGCTGCTATCTTCAAAGAGGGCTGAAAACATCTGTTGGTGAATGTTTTATAATCCTATCAGAAAGACAGATGTGTTCCAAACACAGCAGCAGCAGCAGCAGCGAACGCCAACAGAAGAGGAAACACAATCATCCACAAATACCCCCTCCCCCCTCTCCATCACACACACACTCACACACACACTCACACACAAGTACAGTTTCTGTAAGTGCTGAAGTAAAAAGAGGTTATTCCTGCCTTTCAGCGGTAGCCTGCTTTTTCTTTTTTTTTTCTCAGGCACATGAACGACAAAAAACAACCTGGTTTCATTGTTGGTTTAAAGGCTGAAAGAGCACGTGGATTTCAGGTGCTGCTTTAAGATTTCTGCTATTTAAACATTCATAATCTACTGAGGCCCATAAGAAGAAAAGTTAGTCAGTAAAAGTCATTTTTGAAGGAGGAACCAGGAGTTTTTTATTGATTATTACTAAACATAAATCATTTCCTATCTTAAAGTTAGCTTGTAACAGTTGTGGATTGTTTGCCCTCTCTTTCCATGTGTATAAATGTCCTCAAATCTGGAAAAATCAGTTAAGACTTTAAACTAAAATTGGATTTAGCTATGTATATATGTATGTACCCATGTGCATGTGTATTGATGGGGTCTTGAAGGTCAATTTGTCAGTATATCAATCCTCTGTCACCTGAAGTTTCACATGAAAATATAGATCTAACAAGTCCCCAGGTCCGTCGTGGAGGACACTGGGAAAATTGTTGGTTTAAGTGAGTAAAAAATACAAAACGAACATCAAAAATTCTAAAAAAAATATTGATCTGGATCCAAAAATCTACTTTACCTTAAAAAAAAAAAAAAAAAAAAAAGACTATAGTGCATAAAACTATACTAAACTATAAACTATAACTATACATAGTGAAAATCTGGTGAATAATTATCTTATCTATACGTTTGTTTAACTTATAAAATCGTTTATCTAATGTCTTAGTTTTTTATATTTAATTTATTATTTAAATTTGTAGAAATGTACAAAAAAAAAAAAAAATTAAGATAAAAAGTGGAAGTTTGAAAAAATTCCAAACGTGCCAAAAAGATTTTAATTTTTTAAAAAAAAGAGAAATTGAGGTAGTAAGAATTAATTTAAAAATATATATATATATATAAGAATTAAAAAAAATAGTTAAAATTTTACGATTCAAAAAATTTGCAGATTGAAAAAAGTAAATAAAAACATGCAAATATTTTTGAAGTTTAAAAAAAAAAGTGTAAAATTGAAAATACTTTGAAATGATTATTATTATTTTTTTTGCAAAAATAAGGTAAAGGTTTTGAATTTATAAAAATTGAAAATATTACCACATTTTTAATTTTTCAAAAAATTATTTTGGAATATAAATATTTTAAAAAAATCCCATAAATTCATTTTTTTTAATAATTATTGAATTTGATTACACATATGTATGTGTAGGGATTATTTAATTATTATAAGTGTCTTAAATCACCAATACCCTTTGTACAAAAAATACAAATTCTTTATTTATTACTTTTTTTTAAAGCTACAAGGAGCCTGCAAAGGAGTCAAAGAGCCACATGAGGCTCCAGAGCCACAGGTTGAACACCCTTGGGATTAATTTTATCACATCAAATGTCACTGGAAAGCTTAGGATGTCCTCTACTGAGCACAGCAGGTTTTATGCTAGCAGATTATTTTGTTTTTTAAATAAAGGTCTGAAAGTGATGTCCTCTAAACACTTTTTTACATGTTAAAAAGTGAGTATCCCACTGAGGTTCGCCAAAAGAAACCACACTTTGAAATTTTAATGTGCGACTTTGAGTCTTTTTGAGAGATTAGTTTACTTATCTGTGTGAGACTGAAAAATCTTGTAGCTCTTTGGTCACATTTTGAGCCACAGGAATATTCAAGAGATCAGTTCATGGTTGTGCACAGGCCATGAATATTTGGACCAAATGCTATGCTAATCCAGATGAGAAAGGCAGGGATTACCACCGCCAGTTTCTGGGAATGATGTGTGGGAGAAACTTGGAGAAAATTCTGCCACAACATTCGAAAAGTTTGCTGAAAATCAGGAAACGTTAGAGACTTCACAGTTGGGCCCTGAGTTGGTAAAGGTTGGGAACCACTGCTTCAGATTATAACTTTTCAGTTTCTTTGCTTTGCATGACATCCACAGATCCAACTGGAAAACCGTCCTGGGTTTCCTGTTTTTATTTTCAAACCAATAAACCAACAGAAATAAAATATTGAACGGCCCGTGAGCTGCACAGAGGCACTAAAAAGCCCGTATCCAGCGCTGAGAGAGGCTGAGGAGGCTGAGGAGGCACTCCCAGTCTCTAAAAGAGGGAACAAGCACACAGTCGTACATTCAGTCTGAAACTTTTACATTTCACTTCTTAGCTGGATTGAATATTTGAGTGTGATTGCAGTACTTCTGATAAAAGCTCCGTTTGATAACACAGCCACACACTGCACTCTGATATATTCACTCTCATTCATTATTTATACGGCGGTCATTTTTAGTCCTTCCCTTTTAACAAATAAAATAGTAAAATAAAAGACATTACCAGAAGCTGCAGGGTTTTATTTAAATGGCATTTGAAAACAGGTAGAAGGACGGCTCTATTCCTGTCAGAGTGTGTGTGTGTGTGTGTGTGGGTGGGTGTGTGTACTTTGATATGCATCAGTGACAAGCCGGGCTGCAACACGTGAACACACACTTCCTGTATGGGAACATATGTGTGTTTGTGTTTCTGTTTTATTGGTTTAATCCAATCTGCTCTTTCTGTGCAGGTAGGCAGAATGTGTGTGTGTGTGTGTGTGAGCGTGTGTGTGTGTTTTGAAGGAGCTCAGGGCCGAATAATGACAGCTCCTTTGTTTTATGTCCTATCTGCCCTCATTCCTCCTCCATCCGTGGTCAGACCGTCTCCAGGGCGTGAGTTACGGCGCTGGAGATATACCGACCAATTTCCCCTGACAGGAATCCACATCACCCGGTGCTAATGTCTCTTCTTTTCTTCTCCCTTCGCCCCTCTCGACACTCTCTGTTGGCTTTACAAACGTAAACCAAAGGACGGTGACGAGACAGAATATTCAGAAGAAAGACGAACTCCTCGTGTATCTTTCATTTCACAGAAAACTTTGGGCCGGAGAAAAAGAGGTTGTGTTAGACTGACCCAGAGGAAAAACATCAAGCAGACGATCTTTGACTGGATGAAGAAAGGACTGCTTCACTTAATTTCATCTATTCAGAGCGAAAACACTGCCTCTCCACAGTGGGAGAAAAACATTATGTAGCAACAGCAACTTAATATGTATTCTACAACAGAACAGATTTACTACATGTTGCTTATACAAAAACTAAGCTTTGAAATAAAGTAAAATAAAACACTTTGATATTAGTCACCAGGATAAGAACTATGGATCACGGACGCAGCCATGTTGGATACGATGCCAGCTGTGAGTTTCCTTCCTAACAGCTACAGGGCACCAATCTGTCACATGAGCTGAGCTCTGTCTCTGATTGGACAATCAAACGATCCTAGGTGGGTGGTTTCTGGGCTTTCTGGAGTCAACCTCAAGTGGATTCTTGATTAACAGCATCTTGTAGCACTTTTGCATAGGCTTCATTTTTTGAGCCAGATGTTGCTTCTTGATGAGAACTAACAACTGTTGGCAAATCTATCTTTTTAAATGTTTATTTTAAATTCATAAGTTGACCAATGTTCCCTCTTGAATGATGGCGTAGGGTAGGGTTATGATTTTTGCTGGAACCCCCCCCCCCCCCCCCCCCCCCCAGAGAAACAAACAAAAAAAATTGGGCTTGCCCAAAGAAAAAAGAAAAGAAAAGAAAAAGAGTAGGCTTGCTCAACTAAAAAGAAACTGAAAATACATAAAAAAATGAAAAATAAAAAATACAGAATTGGCTTGCTGAACTTGACTTAACTTTAGAAAAAGAGAACAAGAAAAAAGGAATTGGCTTGCTCAAAAAAAAATAAATAAATAAAATAAAATAAAATAAAATCGGCTTGCCTAAAAAAAGGAGTTGGTTTGCTCAACAAAAAAACGAAATTAAAAAAAAAATGAATAAGAAAATTACAGCATTACCTTGCTTAACTCTACCTAAAAAAAAAGAAAAAAAAAACAAAAAAAACAATTGGCTTTCTCCAAAAACCCCTAAAACAAACAAACAAACAAAAAAAAAACAAAAAAAACCCAAAAAAAAAACAAAAACAAACAAAAAAACAACAAAAAAAACAAACAAAGAAGAAAATAAATAAATCAAATAAAAATAAATAAAATCGGCTTGCCTAAGAAAAGGATTTGGTTTGCTCAACAAAAAACTAAATAAAAAGAATAAAAAATGAATAAGAAAATTACAGCATTACCTTGCTTAACTCTACCTAAAAAAAAGAAACAAAAAGAAAAAAAAAACAATTGGCTTGCTCCAAAAAAAAAAAAAAAACCCAAAACAAAACAAAAAACAAAAAAACAACAAAAAACAAAAAACACAAAACAAAAAACAACAAAAAGAGTTGGCTTTCTCCACTACTTACTAAATTAATTAACTAACTGGCCTTAAAAAAATAAATAAATAAAAATGAATAAAAAATAAAAACCTTGATAACTAATACCAAGGCAACAAAAACAAAAAAGCAAAAGAAAAAAACAAAACAAAACAAAAACAAATAAACAACAACAAAAAAATGATACGTTGGAAATTTTCCATTTCTTCTGTCGAGGGAAGCAGGAATACGCTGCAGCAGCTTATCTATGGTGTACCAAAAGGGACAAAATAGCATTCAATGAGGAAATTCTACCGTTATCAGTTTGTGACGCTAATGCGCACAGGCTTGGCAAAAACACAAGGGAGCAGTGAAAAACTTAATACTGATTGAAAGAAGGACGTCTTTTGAAAATGTGTTGTACTGCTTATATACTGCAGCCAGTCAGCAGGTGGGGCTGTAACTACCTTGGCTTCACACTGACCAACATTGACAACATTTGTTGTAATATAAAGTCTCTTCTGAAGATTTTAGAAAACATTTGATAGCTCCCAAAATAGACTGTAACTTAAGAATCACAGCAACTTTTACTCCAAGTTTACAATAAATGAATCTTATTAGTTGATGTGATAATGTGTTAGCGAGGGGGAAAAATCTTATGTTGTAAACTATGTCAGTAGCGTTCATCAGTTCAAAGTACTGAGGCTGCTCTGTCATCCTGTGGTACCCTGACTGCACTGTAGGATCTGAACTGTTTTCATTCATTCAACTCTGCTAAAAAAGGAAAACATGATTTTTTTCTGCTTCTAGCAAAAACTTACGCTGTTGCTCTTCAAGGAAAGGTTCGTTCCAGGTCACGTCTGCCTGATTGACAGCCGGTTGTCCTAACCTGTTACTCCTATCTGTTGTGATTACTGCTTACACCACCCACTCCAGCTCCACTCACGACTCACAGCATATGTCCCAGATTGGTTTCCCTGACTCCAACAGATGTCAGGACGAGTGTACGCTTCAAAACAAACTCTATACTTTACTACACCGTTTTATTTCTGTAGACTGAACACTTTAGTGCTGATCCGTCACAGTTCTTGGATCTATGATGAACACCTGGTTCTGGGTTCTCAGTAGCTGTAAGTGGAAGATGATACACCTGGAGTTACTTCGAAACTTCTATCACTTTGTCTCTTTTATTTCACTTTCCTACTTTTCTCTCTTTGAAAGAAGGAGAATCAGACATCAAGTATCAGTGATCTATGAGTCATTATAACCTAAGGGATGTTTTGTCCTTATGTTGAGGATCTTCAGCTTTGTTTGTAACTCTGAGGCAGAATATCAAGTACGACTGTATCAGGGAAACCCCCTCTGCACAGCAGCTATAGCCATCTATCTATCTATCTATCTATCTATCTATCTATCTATCTATCTATCTATCTATCTATCTATCTATCTATCTATCTATCTATCTATCTAAAGACAGAAAGATATGCGCACATGAGCAGTAGAGAGGAGCTTGTGTAGAGAAGAGAAATCGAAACTTAAGTATCAATCTTATCACCCAAGTATTGATCAATACTGACCCAAACGTTGCCATTAAAAAAAAATCAATTATTTAGACTGATCGGCACACCATTAACTAATAACTATATATAACTTTAAATATTTATATATATGTATATAGGCCACTCCTGAGCTCTGCATCTATCCATCTAAATGCATCTTAACTATCTTAATGAAGAGTCAAATGAAATAATTCTTAGGAAGAAACCGTAGATTGTATAAAACATGGACGTAGTCTCGCTGATGTCACCCGTCTGTTTCTGAAACATATAACTATGGTGTGAGGAGAACCAGAGGAGAACGGCGCAGGTGTCCCGGTGAGTGAGCGCTGTTAGCTAGTGATAAGTAGCCCAATGCTGTGTTCACATCAACGTATTTGTGACAAAGTTTCAATCGTTTTATTCCACTTGCATGATACAGGATTTATTCTATTTCTGCATTTAGTTCAATGGCGCCTCTCACAGTCAAAGTACATATACTCCACGGGCAAGGGTAATGTTTAACCAGTCTGTGAGAGGATATGCCGTGGTGAGTTGTTGTACGCAGCACTGCAGACAATATTGGTGTATTGATGTTGACATTTATTACATGTTATGGTTTCAAGACTACGCTGTGATTTGTGTGTAAATCCTTATGACATTACAGAGTGTCATTCATATGAATTTACACGGCAATACAGCAGAATATTGTAAACGAACAAGGTAGCTAATTAGCTTATCCCATCTGTAGTGTTGTGTCTGGATGCTTTCGAGACAAGCTAACTGTGACTGAGCAGAACTTATTCCGTTCCTGTCCAGACAATAAACGCCGGCACATAAATACAGGCAGAAAAGTCGTCGACTTTTTGGGAAACAACGCAGAGTTGAAGGGGTTTTTGAACCAAAGACAGAGAGGTCTATCCACTGATCTAGAGTCTTAAAACCAAGACTTAGCTATGCTGCTCAGCTCACATTTCCATCAGGTTGAATCTTGGGCTGAATCTCTGACGGTCCTTGTTTACGTCTGGGGGCATCCAAAGTATTCAACCAACGTGATGGTGATTCTGTCATTTCAGGACATCAAGTTTTCCCAACAAACAACAAGGATATAGATCACATTTCTGTGAGCACCAGTCTGCTCAGAGTGGCAGTAACCCACACTGGGAAGCTACCAAGGACAATTTCAGCCATGTTCTCAAGTTATGAAGTCGCAGAGGTGTAGACTCAAATCATGTGACTTAGACTCAAGTCACAATTTTGAGACTTTGGATTTGACAATATCAATGACTGGAGACTTATTTGAGACTTGTAAAGCAATGACTAGCTCCCACCTCTCCACCTTTGTTCAGAATGAGTTTGTTTTTATCCTCTCTCGTCCTTCTGTCTCCCAGCATTACTCCGTCATCATTTATCATTCCTGCACGGCACCTTTGGGGAAAAGAAGTGAAATAAAAACTGTGGCGTCTGTGGGTGGCTTGGAAGAATTTGGTTGTTTTTTACACTTTGAGTGTGAATAACAGTCAGAATTATGGGAAAATTGATGAATTTTCCACACATTTTTTTTTTATGATTGCAGAAAAAAAAAACCTGCAAGTGCACCCACACTCTAAGATTTCTGCACCACAAAGCCTTATCAGTGCCGGTGAGTTTTAAAGTTGTATACATTAGCACTGATGCTAAAGCTTTGCTGATTGAAAGTGAAATCTGGAGTCTTCAGCTGCATTATCCCAGATTCCCCCTGAGGGCCACCATTTAACGGCAAATACAATCCAAGAGAAATGTTTAATCGTTGGCCACATCTGGATTTATGAGCTCCAGACAACAGGAAAAGCATGAGCTGAAACTGCAGCTCCCTAAAGTGTGTGTTTATCTGTGTCTCAGCTCTCCCTCTGCACACATCAGATTTTAATGTTTTCATCAGGGCCCTCTTCTTCCTTTGTCTCCCTCCGCCTCCTCAGAGTAACCCACTCATCTCTCAGTCTGCAGCAGCCTCTGCAACACTGCTAGGCTACATCAAAGCGCGCTAATAAGGCAGCAGCTAATGCTTCATTCCTTATTTAAGCCGAGCCGTCACACAGACAGACAGCCAGCGTCTCCTTCTCCTACCTGCCTCCTCTGGATCACAGCGAGCTGATCTCTTAATGAGGCACGAGTGTTTATCACAATCAGCTCAACACACCAGGAAGGATCAGTCACCGCTCGCTGTATCGCTTCAATCTGCGACGAGGCGCCAAATCCTTTCACAGGCCAATATGCAAACACTTGTACACTGCATTAAAAAGGGAGGGGGACACGGGGATTAAAGCTGCTCACGTTTACAAGCTGTGTCAGCGCAGGTGCAACATGCAAACACACAAACACACAAACACACACACACACACACACAGGAGCGTTTACCCGCCGACAGGCTGGGGTGTAGCTCAGCTCCATCATGCTGTGCTAAGCACTCTGTCACTTTGACAGTCCTCTTTTTATGTGATGATGGCAGGGTGCGACCTTGCCTATCTCACACGGTTAGTCAACGATTTACAAGTGCACACACACACACTCACACACACACACGATTCATTGTCATACCAGTGCGTTGAAGCTTTGACGGATGTTTGACGGATGCTCTGTGTTTTTACGTTTTATCTTTTCTTCCTGCTCAATCATCACTTTTGAGGCTCTGTACATGTGTGTCAGTGTCTGTGTCTGCCTCGACACCCCCTCCTCAGCCTGGATGTTGATGTTTTGGTTGTTTCAGGATGTTTCTGGGCAGAGAGTAAACGTGGTTACCTCAGCTAATCACAGAGCACCCAGTGCGCAAGTGACTTTGCATGTTGATTAGCGAGTGGGAGAAGCTAATCAAAGCAGCTACGATAGCAGACGTAGCATGAAGGAACAAAAACAAAACTTTTTCCTAAATGAGGGTGAAGTTGGCTCAACTTTTACTCACTTCAAGAAAGACACAAGTTAGCTTCCTGCTAACCAGATATGTGTCAAATACCTGTGATTAGCTTATGCTAACATGCCAAGTCAGGTGCACAGGTATTGGCCGGGCTAGCGAGTGTGTTAAGGTCATCACAGTCCCCATTTTTCCTTCAAATATCTTGAAATCAGACATTTTTCTGGACTGTTCAGTTGAATGTGGCTCAGATTAAGACTAAAAAGATATTTCTACCTAAAATAAGACAAAAACACTTGATAAGATTTCTGTTTTTTGCAGTCAAAACAATACGCTTTTACAGAAGCGTATTGCAATCACTTAAAGAAAAAATAAAACAACTCAGGTTTTTCAGAGTAATTTATTCTTTGGTTTGTTTTTGTGGTAATTAATTTTGTTTTTCTGATTAATATTTTTATCTTGGTTTGGTTTTGTTATATTTATTTCTGTTTTTATGATTAATTTTTTTGTGGTAATTAGTTTTGTTTTTCTGATATCTTTTTTTATTGGTTTGTTTTTTTGTTATAATTATTTCTGTTTTTATGAGTAGTTTTTTTTTCTGTTTTCAGATTAGAGGTTTCAGGTTGGAGGTTCTTGCAGGATTTCGAATGGCTCAATACTTCAGGAAAAAATTGCTCTTAAAAACAGGAGGAAAAAATTACCGCGAAAAACAGCAGGTTGAGGTTCTCGCGGGATTTCTAAGTATCTCAATACTTCAGGAAAAAATTACCCCGAAAAACAGGAAAAAAGTAATTTGAAAACAGAAAAAATACTCATAAAAACATAAATAATTATAACAAAAAACAAACCAATAAAAAAAATATTAATCAGAAAAACAAAATTAATTACTACAAAAAACAAACAAACCAAAGAATAAATTACTCTTAAAAACCTGAGGGTTTTTTTTCTTCAAGTGAGTGCAATACGCTTCCGTACACCTGAACTTATTTTTATTTACGTCCAGCGATATCCAGATCCAATTTCATATTTTTTCACTTATAAACTTTATTCAATGTTGTTGACAAAGAAAACCTTTTAAGTTTCTTTCTGTACAGAGAAAATTAAGATCACAAAATCCCCCAAATCTTATTTTCTCTGACTATATAAACACCAAAACTACCTCAGAAGAAGTCTCTTCCTGTTTTCGATCCAAAAAACAGACAAAATGTACTTTTTTTGATTGCGTTCATCTCGGGCGCTATATCCTTTGACCCTCTCCATGATCTCCGAGCGACGCTCTTTCTTTCTGAACTACGGCAACACATCCTCAGTTGGAGCGTGAGCTGCCTGAACTTTTCTGACTTGCAGCGTCTCTCTATGCCTCTGTCATCTCACATCTTCTCCTCATATCCATGCTGAGCTCTCGTCCAAAGAGAGCACAGCTCTCACCCACAGTAGTTAACGAGCAGGATTTTGATTGACGAGCGCCACAGACTTGATTAGTCATATACTACAATTTGTAATGTCCTAGAGCAGATATGAGATTAAAATGTGATTAATTAATTACAAATCCTGTAATTAATCAGATTAATTTTTTTAATCGCCTAACAGCACTAATCAACACCCATCCTTAGTTTAAACCCTTCATTTGTTCATGCCGTGTCTTTCACTCCCCGACAAGTTTACTATTTTTATTTCTAAGAAGCAGCATCCATCATCCCCTCAGTTTAACATAAGCGAGACAAAATGTTAAGTGTTTTAAAAAAAGCTTGTCTGTTGTGGTGTAAACTAAGCTGTCACCGTGCGTCAAACTCAAAGACAAACGCTGCAGAAACCTGATTACAGATGGTGAACGTCTGACTTGTTTATGTTCTGGTTTTGTAAAGCTTTAAGTGTTTGATTTGAATGATTATATTTTGAGAGGGTTTTTAAATTCTCAGAAGGTAACGGAGAAGAAAAGAGACACTTTGAGTTTCTCAGAGTGTACGTATCCTTCCTTGATCAAACATCTGTCAGTCGCCTGGCCCTGCTTAGGCAAACAGTTGTTTAAGCCAGACTATACGGGAAGCAGCGTGTCTTTTGGGAATGAGAGACAGCGAGGTGAACAAATATTGACTCTGGGCTGTTTGAAGTTATATTTGGAAGTGTGCTTTAGACGTTTTTCCACACTCACACATTCACACACACGCAGCGTCTTGCTGGTTAGAGCCATTTGTTTCCCTTTGTTCTGAAGTGTACTGTAGCAGTCCTCAGGGAACGCAGAGCGGTTCTTGATAGAGAACTGAGGCCTCGTAACACAAAGAGTCTGAAATCCCTGCTACACGAATCCATCACGGCTCACTTTTTTACAGGTTGTGACACATTTTAGTGAAACATCTAGGGGCTGATTTAGGAGCCCATCCAAAACCATTCAGAGAATTAATTTTATCTTTTTTCACTGCTGTTTCACATGCTTCGAGGGAATTCATTAATCTGCTGCAGCTTCTTCTAAAACCAAATGTGCTGACAGCTTTAAGCTAGTGGGTGTGGTGATGTCTGGTCGACAGCCTCGTGAAAGATATTTAAACTTCCTGAGAGGGACGCGCTTCCTCTCCTGAACCTGTGATCATGTCACAAAGTGTAAAAATGGCTTCCCATAAAAATACTTTTTCATGCATGTTCACAGGTTTGCTCAGCGTCTTAGGCTGAAAATACCAAAATGGACTTAACTAGGGTGTTATGCTTTCCCATAATACTTCCCATAATACCTCTTGGATGGCATGACTCTAACTTGTGCTGTTTCAGACTGCCGCTGACTATTTGTGCACGCCCGTCTTTGGCCATATTCAGATCAGCAAAACATACACCCACCGGCCACTTTATCAGGTAGACCTTGCTAGTCCCGGGTTGGACCCCCTTTCTCCTTCAAAACTGCCTTAATCCTTGGTGGCATAGATTCAACAAGGTCCTGGAAACATTTCTCAGAGAGTTTGGTCCATATTGACATGATAGCATCACACAGTTCCTGCAGATTTGTCGGCTGAACATCCATGATGAGAATCTCCCGTTCCACCACATCCCAAAGGTGCTCTATTGGATTGAGATCTGGGGACTGTGGAGGACATTTGAGTACAGGGAACTCATTGTCATGTTGAAGAAAGCAGTCTGAGATGATTCCAGCTTTATGACATGGAGCGTTATCCTGCTGGAAGTAGCCATCAGAAGATGGGTACACTGTGCTCATAAAGGGATGGACATGGTCAGCAACAATACTCAGGTAGGCTGTGGACTTTTTCTTTTTTCTTTTTTTTCTCTTTTTCCTTTTATCTCCTTTTTCTCTTTTTTTCTTTTTTCCTTTTTCTTTTTTTTCCCTTTTTTTTTCTTTTTTCTCTTCTTTCTTTTTTTTTTCTTTTTTCTATTTTTTTCTTTTTTTTCTTTTTTTCCCTCTTGTTTTCCTTTTCCCTTTTTTTCTTTTTTTCTTTTCTTTTTTTCTTTTCTTGTTTTCTGTGGACTTTAAACCATGCTCAGTTGGTACTAAGGGGCCCAAAGTGAGCCAAGAAAATCTCCCCCACACCATCACACCAGCAGCAGCAGCCTGAACCGTCGAAACAAGGCAGGATGGATCCATGCTTTCATGTTGTTGAGGCCAAATTCTGAGCCTACCATCTGAATGTGGAGCAGAAATCCAGACTCATCAGACCAGGCAACGTTTCTCCAATCTTCTATTGTCCAGTTTTGGTGTTGCTGTGTGAGTTGTAGCCTCAGTTTCCTGTTCTTAGCTGACAGGAGGGTCACCCGGTGTGGTCTTCTGCTGCTGTAGCCCATCTGCCTCAAGGTTGGACGTGTTGTGTGTTCAGAGATGCTCTTCTGCAGACCTCGGTTGTAACCAGTGGTTATTTGAGTTACTGTTGCCTTTCTATCAGCTCCAACCAGTCTGTCCATTCTCCTCTGACCTCTGGCATCAACAAGGCATTTTGTCCCACAGAACTGCTGCTCACTGGATATTTTCTCTTTTTGGGACCATTCTCTGTAAACCCTAGAGATGGTTGTGGGTTGAAATCCCAGTAGATCAGCAGTTTCTGAAATACTCAGACCAACAACCATGCCACGTTCAAAGTCCCTTAAATCACCTTTATTCCCCATCCTGATGCTCGCTTTGAACTGCAGCAGATCGTCTCGACCATTTTCTTTCTTCTGCTAACTGACTAATTCTCACAGCGTTACTCCAAACGCCTCCTAAAAATGAAAACGCAGCACTCAGAAACCAGCTTCTTCAGCGTGAGCGTCCTGAACACGATCAAAACCAGAATACAGCTCATAACCAGGACACTCCAGTCCACACAAACAGGCTCATTGACATTTCTGTCCTCGTTCAGCTTTCCGTCCTCTCAGTTTGGAGTTGACACACCAAATGTCAAAACTCCTGACTCTGTTTTCTCTCCTGAAATCGTAGCACCTGAGCAAAAAATGTCACAGTGATTCAGCCGAGGTATTTCACTTTTGTTCTCCTGCTGTGTTTTGTGTAATTGTCTGTCGCCTCTTTGTTCCTCTCCCTGTCACCGCTACACCTGTTGGCGTTCTGGCACAGATATGACTAATTAATATTCTAAATGAAAAACAAAGCAGGATAAAAAAAAAATGGGCTGTCTTCAAAGAGGTCCACATGAAACTCGCCAGCTTAAGATCTCCCCACTCGGCTTCTCCGTGATGAAACTTTGATGAGACCTGTTTGGACTGATACATGAGAATCCTGAGGCAGTACAACTGTCATCGCAGTGGGAGGCCAGAAAAGCAGGGACGGATCTCATGTGTGGAGGACTTGGATGTGGATGGAGGGGGTGGTGCAGGTGGGTTATTTACTAAACATAAACACATTTGTTAAAGCGCGCAGCGAGGTGACATCCGTTTGTTTTCCTCCTGGTTCTGACCCTGGACTGCCGCTGTGTGAATGCGTCTGTTTCTGCCAAATGTACCTACACTTGTTTTCTCTTTGTTTATTGTGAAGCTATTTTTTTGGAGCATCTTCAAATGCTTTACAACCCTGGACTCAAGACAACATAAATTCAAAAGCTTTTTATATTGAGCAACAATATATCTGATGAAATAATGAAAAAGTGTAAGAAATAAAAATAAAAAAGAAAAAATCTTTTCTGACAAAAACAGTCTGAATGTCGACAGGATACTGATTAAAGTGAACATTCTGTTTCTGCATTTTAAACGGATACTTTTACTTTAAAGAGGGGGTAGTGTGTTTTTTGTTTGTTTTTGTCCCCCTTGAACTCCCATAGTAGCTTTATTAGGATTTTACAGGGTGCAGCTGCTGTCTCTTTAAGGCTGCCACTCTACAAACCCCCTTCCCTCTGATTGGCCAGCTCTCAGAAGACCCTTTTCAGACACAGAGCTACAGATTTCAAAAAGTTGTTTTAGAAATAACCCAGTTTGGGTTGTTTTAGACCCAACCACCAGCCCAGCCCACAGTTAATTTGACCCAACCCGCGTTTCCACCAAGCAGACCGGTTCAGTGCGTCTCGGTACGGCGTGCATTTTACAGCGTTTCCACTGACTTATTCCGAGACAGATCCCTAAAAACCGAGACGAGCCGTCCCACTTTTTGGGACCCTTTTGTATGGGTGCCAGACTGAACCGACCCGCCCTCTGAAGGTGGAGCTACAACACTGCAGACTGTTGATTGGTCAAAAGAATCGTCACTTCCTGTGCGACAGTGGCTGCATTTCTCCTGGTGGCTCACAGACTTCTCTGAAACAAAGTTTACTGTGTTGCATTTTTCTTCTTCGTTGGATTTAATAGCGGGGTAAGCTGCTATGGCGTCACGTTATTGTTTAACAGCTGCGGCTTTCAGCATCCGGCTAACACGCCGCCTACCACGAGAGGACACAGTTTGCTGTGGAAACGCAGACGAGATCAGGCTTAACTTTACCAAACTGTACTGAACCGAACTGAACCGACCCGGACTGTTTGGTGGAAACGCAGCTTTATTACAATTCTGGGTTGTTTCAACCACATATAATTGAACTGATTCAAACATAAAAAGGGCGGTTTGATTCAGCTTTACTTCAGACAGATTTCATTAAGCTATGGAGCACTGACAGCCTGTCCATGCTGTGGAACATGGACAACAGGTCTGTACTGTAAAGCGCAGACAGCCAGTTGTTCAGATGGTAAAAAGCTGATCTGTAACAAGGTGTTCAGACTTTTGTGGACTGCGTGGCTCAGCCTTTCACCACCTTCTACCCCTAGTAGAGACTAAAAAAGAATCTTATTTTTTCTTTAAAGGGGTTTGATCTCTTCTTGGCTCTCCATCCTGACATATTCCGCAATCCCTGAAAAATTTCACAAGAACAGCAGCTGTCACTTATCGTTAAACGTGATGTCACATATGTTTTTAACCTCTGATACCTCTATCGATAGCAAACTTTTTCAGAAAAAATAGGACCTAAATACAAGGCAGCCAAATAATATCTTTAAATCACCACAACAATCAGACGTGAGAAACATTTCTACCAGGTGCATTAGTTATATAAGTTTGACCTATACTGCAGCCAGCCACCAGGGGGAGCAGTTTTTGTGGTGACCCTCACAGTCCTAGGGCTTAGACAGGTTATCCATACCATTAATGGTGAATACAGCAAAGTCTGTTACAAAACACTGTCAAAATAAAAATAATTGGCTAAAAGCCGATGTCTTAAAGCATAAAGAAGCAGTTATTTAAAGTTATTATGTAATATTTAATTGAAAAGGTGCTGATATATGTGAGTGGTCGGTGCATGGAGCCTGATGCTGTGTCTGATTGGTGCGTGAGTTGCACAAAAACAACCCAAATCTGATATAAATAAAGCACTATGGGTTAAACATTTCACAACCCAGCTGTTTTTAGAGTGTATGGGATGACCTTAGTGTTTGAGGCCCGCTCCTTCAATGTGTCATGAACCAGTTGGGAGAATTTTGACGACATGGTGATTGTAGTGGTTTGAAAATTTGCTCACATTTAGCACGGACAACCAGGATTCTTCTTCTCCCATATTTTAAAGCATGTTTAAAATATGGGACCACACATTACCCCTCTTTAAGGTCTCAATTATAGAATAGCCTTGGTCAAACAGCTGTTAAGCATCCACATGAGCACTGTTATGTCCTTCACTAACGTAACGCAAAGACGTCAACACGATGATGTCGATGCTGGAGAGTCTGGGCTTTCAGCTGCAAAAATCGAAGTCTCTGGTTGTTTGAGGTTTATTTTAGAACGCTGTTAGAAAAAAAAAAAAGACCCCCGCAGGCTGTCGTGAGGTGAGCAGCTTTGTTTGTGTGTGTGTTTCCACTACAGTATGTCTGTACGTTTCCCTCTGACTCACCGTCCAGCCCCCTCCGTCCGTCGTCATGTCGCAGTAAACCTGGAAGCCCGCGGGGTGGTGGACGGGGAACACGGAGTAGATGCCGTCCTCTCTCTGACCGCTGGCGTACAGATCGCCACAGTCACGGGGACGGGAGCCTGAGGGAGAGCAGAAACATGAAATAAATTAGGTCCAATATGGCTTGGGAGCAGAGTAAGGGTAAACATGGGACACTCAGGGCGCATAAGTAATGTAAAAACCAGGCAGCAGCTCTGCTTTTATGCTCTGTGCCAAAATAAAAGCATCAGCTCTCTCAGAGTTGTTGAATATTAAACGAAGACAGCCCTAAAAGGATGAGGAACAATGTTAAGGTAGGAAATGGCTCTGTTAAGAGGACAGACACAGGAAAGATTGATTATGACGGAGATGGGCCGGTGATAGATGACACAGCGGGACCAGAGAGTCTAAGTGCGGCGAAGATAAGAGGGAGAAAAAGCACAGCTCACGAGCAGGTCGCGATGAAGACGGAAAGGCTCAAAGGTGGAGCGCCGACGTGATGTCACAGAAGACGGAGCAGGTGCACGGTGCGGCAGGACAGATGTGAGATAGCAAAAGTTGTGGGGAGAAGGAGAAAACAAAAGACTTGTAGAAGTCAGACAGGAAGGGAGGACTCAGGGATGAGACGAGGGCCGGTCCCAAACTCCACGGGAAAACCTCAGGACTGAACTTTCACAGAGTTCAGTGACCCTGGGGGTCTTTTCAAGTTTGTGAGTCTACAAGGTGTTAATTTTACTGGCATCTTTTAGGATGAAAGTAAACTAACATAGGCTTTGTAGGGGGACCTAAGTGATACAAACTTGTATTTACCATGCTTTTATTTTATCTCTTTACAACAAGGCTGCTTTGTTTATTCTTCCGAAGTTTTGTTGACAAAGGTGTCTTTATTTAGAAAGGACACAAAAATTATTTCAGTCAGACCTTGAAGATAATGAATTGTTATTTTTATTATTATTATGATTATTACTATTATATTATTATTAATTGGCTAGGCAACTGTTGCCCTGTTGGTTGTGTCATTTTCGAGTGGGTTATTACTTTGTAGGGCTGATTTGTTGGTCATGGACACCAAACTGGTTTTGTCTTCAATTATATTTTTACTACTTTTGCTCCTGTGTTTGTCTGGAGATACTGCATGTAGCCATGGCGGCTTTGTTTACATGTGAAATCAGCTGTTAGCAGCCTGTAGCATGTCAATGCTAACTGGTGCTAGGCCGGATGTTTCCCCACAAGGTGAGGAGAAGGAGGTGAGGATGACTACTGGCTCTCAGGTGTGACCTGTCCTTCCATCCATCGTTATTGGGACCCTAAGATCTATCTCCAATAAGATGGACGAGCTAGCTGTGCTAACTCAGAGACAGAGGGAATACCAGAGGCAGAGTAGCATCATGCTATTCACAAACATGGCTAATGGAGCCAACACGAGACACCAATGCTACATTGGATGAACTTTTATTATTATTATTATTATTATTATTATTATTATTATTATTATTATTATTATCATTTTCAAAGAAAAACATGTTCAGTGCGTTAATGATGCTTTTATTTTGAAAGGTAATTTCAATAGATTAAGTTACTGAAGTACCGTAATTTCTGGACTAATGGGGGCATCTAAATATAAGCTGCACGAACTAAATTTATAAATGAAAAAAACAAAAAACTGTACGTACATAAGCTGCATATTGTAATATGAGATATTTACACGGAAAGAAGTCAGCCTGATGTTTGTGCAGCTGCATTTTGTCCCCCAAAATATCAAAATAATAGACCTGGGCAAATATCTGGCTCCTTTATTTCTGTCAATTAAACAAAATTAATGTCACCTTTTCCGACGCCAGATGAAACTCCGGGAGAATTGTGTCAGAAAGCTGCGCCGTTAGTGGTCACAGTGCGGTCTGATCCTGGATCAGCATCCATTACAGAAATAATTAAAAGGATCTTTTTCAGTTTTTGTTTTTATCTTCCCTATTTTTCCTTTATGCTACCTCATTATCCTTGTATTTGTTAATGATAAGTAGGGGACTGGATTCCACACGTTGGAAAGAAACCCTCAGTTCGTCTGCAGAAACGTGTGTTTAGTGTTAAAGTTTGGATCAGAGCCATCACAGCAGAGCAGACCTGAGCACTCTGAATATTCACTGAAAAGCTGGAGTCCATAGAGACTGAACTTGGATCATACAGCTTGAGTGGGACTGGAAAAGTGGTGATCAAATGGAAATATAATATGATTCAGGTAAGAGCAGAAAAGAAGAAACGGAGTTCATCATCTGCAGCCAAGCAGACGGCAGAACCCTCGTCTGTGCCTGTTTTTCACTCAGGGGGATGCTAAATCTATTCCCCAGGAAGCAGGAGAGGAGCTCTTTGATTAGGAATATGTCATATATTATGCATGCCAGCCTTCACTGGGTCAAACCACCAAATTTAAAAAGGCCAGGCGAGTTCTTGAAAAGGCCATTCAAGAGCGTTCCCAGTGACTACATGATAAGACGTGTTTGATCCCCCCAAAGCTTTGCCTTTCTCTCCGTGTAAGCCCCGACTGCTAAGCTCCAGCTTTCATCATCATCACACATAAATGGCTGCATTTCTCACTTTTTCTTTTTATTACAGCAAACCAAAGACGGCTGGCTTCTGAGGGACATTAAATAAGGAGACGAGCATTATTATCCAGGAATATGAAACTCTATAACAAGAGCTTTCAAAGTTTTTCAGTTTAATGATCCCTCACAGCAGAGAAAACTTTCACCTGCCTCTCTGAGTTAACAGACTATTACCAGTGATCACCACCATGAGAATAGCTCAGATTCAGCAATCATTACCAATATATCCTCAGTTATATCCACTCTGATAGCTAGCCACCATGGTAACAAAAATGAAGACATGACTTCTACAGTGTTTGGTTAAATTTGCATACAAAGATTTGGTTTTTGGTCCAGCAAAAGTATTTTTTTTCCTCATTGCAGAGCTTACAAAGTCTGTTCCTTATTAAAAAATTTGCTTTACAGCGAAAGCTAGCCTGTTGTTTTTAAAAAGTATCTTTAATGTCTCATTAGCAAAGCTTAAGCTAGCTTCAAGTGTCTTTCAAGGTTCACAGTTACTGATTTGTAACTGATTTATTTATCTTTTCACTTTTAATTTTCAATATCACAAGCATCCTTCCTTTTATTTCATGTTCAAGCAGCATTCATTAGCATTAGCCCATCCCAGTAACATTAATTAGTGAGAGGATGGATGCTAACATGAGCTTAAAAAAATCCCAGTAGCCTCTAATAAATTTTAAAATGAAAAAAATCACGAGCTTTAATTATTACATGCTACTTTAGTGCCAATAAACTTTGTTATGTTAGCCTCCGCTACTTTCCACAAGCTAGCAACATTTACATTAGTATTCAGTAGATTGGTGGACGCTTATTTAAGCTAGTATGAACTAACGGTAGAGTATATTAAACAATGTAAGATAAATTAAGCTAACTGTAGCTATAAACTACTTGCTACTGCTGTGTCTATGAGATGGCTAATTTTGCCAAGTGAGATTTTTATTTTGCTAGGCTAGCTTATTTTACTAAGCTTTGTTTGTAAGCAAACAGTCACAACTATTATTTAGTAATTGGTTGGATGGATGCTAAAATGAGCTAACACAAACCAACAGTAGCCTCTAATAAATTATGTAACGATAAATTACTAGCTCTAGCTATTACATGCTATTGCTGTGAAAATAAACTAGCTTGTTTTCTAAAACTTGCATCATTAAGTAACTTTTTTTGTTTGTTTTTTGTAAATCAAGCCTCCTTTTTATGGTAAGTTCAAGAAAAATAAAGGAGCTTTTAGCTATTTTACTCAAGCTAGCAACATTTACATTAGTATTCAGTAAGAGGATACATGCTAATATGTGCTAGCATGAACTAACATTACTATATATTGAACGAAATATAAAAAAGATAAATTTAACTAACTGTAGCTATCAACTTGCTACTGTTGCATTTATAAACTAGCTGATTTTGCCAAGTTAGCTTTTTATTTTGCTAATCTAGCTTCTTTTACCAAGCTTTGTCTGCAAGCAAATGGTTGCATATATCATTTAGTGAGTTGATGGATGCTAACATGAGCCAACACAAAGTAATGGTAGCCTCTAATAAATAATGTCAATAAACAATTACTAGCTTAAGCTATTATATTCTTCTGCTTAACTAGCTTGTTTTCCAAAATTTGCATCGTTAACTAACCTTATTTTGTAAATCTAGCCTTGTTTTTATGATGAGTTCAAGTAGAATAAATTATCACTTAGCTATTTTTCACAAGCTAGCAACATTCACATTAGTATTCAGTAATGCTCAAATAAGCTAGCATGAACTAAAATAGAAAATTTTAAACAATATATGATAAATTAAGCTAACTGTAGCTATTAACTTGCTAGTGTTGTGCCTTTTTATCTGTGGCCAAACTTAGCTTTTTAATTTGCTAAGCTAGCTTATTTTACTAAGCTTTGTTTGTAAGCAAACAGTCACAGACACTATTTATTGAATAGATGAATGTTAATATGAGTTTACATGAGCTTAAAGTAGGAAATATTTAACAATATAAGGCCAATTTAGCTAGCTTAGTTGTTAACTTATAATGTCATGTGACATCACACCCTTAGCATAAACTTAACTTTTTAAAAAGTCACGAAAAGTTTCCCTCTATGTCTGAACTGGGTCTTATTTACTTTATTTACTGAGTGTCTAATTCTTCCTGTAATTAAAGCCTCCTCTTCCCGTCCTGGGTATTACTCCTCCAGGTCATCAGTGTTTCCGTCCTTCTGTGATCCAAGCCTGATTCCCACGCTCGTCTGTGACTACCTTTTCCCAATCCCCTAATCAGCTCACCAGCATATACATCAGACACTTCAGCCTGATTCCCTGCCAGATTGTCACTTGTCTGTTTGCCAGATTGTCGTGTAAGCTGCCTCTGCATGGCCATTACCTGTTTCTGCCTGCTGAGCGTCGCAGGCTGTTTGGCCTCATTTATGTCTGATATACAGATCTGATCTGTACTGGGTTACATCAGCATGCCTCTAAATAAAAACCTGAACCTGAAAACCTAAATCCTGCATGTATAGATCTCAGTGTTGATATAAAATCACATTTTTGTGGGGGAATGTTTCTCGCTACAGGATTTCTTGTGCCTTCAGAGGTTCATCATGGCTCTGAAAAAAAAAGAATTACATCTATGGAACCTTTTGTAAAAAGCTCAAAATGGTGTTAAAAAGAGAAGGGATTAAGTTGGTAAACTATTTATGTAGACTTTTTCCTTGCCACAAAAGGGATCGAAGAAATAACTACAGAGAACTTGTGACTTATTTTATTTTATTTTATTTTATTTTTTTCTTATTTTGTATTTTCTATTGTTTTTATAAATTTTTTAAATTGTTTTTTTTGCATTTATGTTATTGTTTTTATTTTTTTATTTCATTTTCAATTTTTTTTTAAATTTATTTATTTTATTGTTACCGTTTCATTGTTTTATTTATTTTTGTGAAGCACTTTGAGGTGCAGTTTAATATGTTTGAAAAGTGCTATTTAAATAAATTTGATTTGATTTAAAATGAGATAATCAGCACCAATATTACAGGTTATTTCAAAAGACTAATTCTTACCTTCCTGATCGATAGCACTTCATAAAGCTGGCTACTACAACATTCACTTGTCGTCTTGAACTCAGGCAGTCCAAATAAACCAGATCCTCTTCACAGCTTCTTTTAAGTTGAACCAGAACTTCTGGTGGATCTGTACAGTTTGGATATATGTGCACAAAGCGACATGTGATGAGACCTTTTGGGGAAAGCTTCTATTCTGAATCTCGTTTCTGATTGGAGGAAAAAAATCCTCTGTCAGATAAAGCCATCAGAGTGAGTCACTGTGACATGACGTGCACAGCACAGCAGGATGTGGACTCGATGAATGAACCCTTTTCTGTTTCCACAGGACATGAAATTTAACAATGCACACGTCATACACAAAAGTGTAGTTTTTATTCTTCGCTCTTATTTTAAAATGAAACACACAAAACTGACTTGACAGCAAACAAAACAAAATGCTAAAGAAATCCAGGAAATGTCGTGGCAATAATTGCTCCGAGCACACATCCAGCCGCTCTGAGGAGCATAAAGTAGGACTTCTCCTGCAGCGGTTTCATTAAACCCAGATACCCTGCTACTCACAGCGCAAAGAAGGGCTTCAATGCTGTCAGGTTCCTCTTCACTATAACTTTGAAAATCTAATACTTTCTTATGGGAATCCAATGCAAACAGAACAGAGATGAGCACTTCAAATATTCACAGGCACAGCGGGACAGACAGGCAGTCAAAGATATTCATGATTCTGCCCCATACCTAAACACATATACCAGAGAAATACAGACACAGTCATAAAATATTAAAAATGTGCTGCAAATACTTATTTATTCATCTCCCTGGCTATAGATTGTGGCTAGTTATTTTAGTACCCAGGCGGCACGGTTCAGATTTATTTTTTAAAAAAGCTCCTTAACGTGAAAATGCAAACAGAAAGAGCAGGAAGTGAATTAACCCACAAAAAGTCAGGTTTGGTTGTTTTCTCAGCAGTTTGTGGAGCGTACTGTAGACGTCTTTGATAAAATGTCAAAGCTGAGCTCCACCAAACACTGAGCTGCCGCCGGCTGCTTTGTTGTACTGTAGTTTGTCCTGACTGTAGTTCAGAGGAGAAGAAGGAGGAAAAACTGCGTTTATATGAAATGTGTATCTTCCTGTGAAGGTAGCATTCGGCTACACCTGAACATACGTCCTTCAAAGTGTATTTTCAAGTCTTCATATATCTGCTCTTTAGGTATCCAAGCAGTGAAAATGTCCTTAAGGGCTTTAAAGGCTCCTGCTTATCAAAATCTGGGGCAGGGAACACGTGAAGCGCTGTCCGTGGTGCTGAAACACGCTGCTCCACGGTGGAAACGTTGCTCTGCTTTACCTGTGACATTTGTGTAGCTTTGGGATAAATACGCCGTAAATAGGTCAGTGTGGAGCACTCGGTGAATACACACATGAAAAACAACCAAATTCAAGCAGTGTTGACTCTGAATCCATACAGTGAGGGAAGTCTCTGGAATCTAAGCGCCATCGGGATGCCAAATGCATCTACATCCTGATATAGAGTCTATGTTTTCAGGACTAATTTTGAGCTTGAAAAAAAAAAACTGCACTTATAAAAGGAAAAAGCTAAAAAGATTTTTTTTTGCAATCAGGAAGAACAGCTATTTCTTAAAAAAAAAAAAAAAAACAGGTCTGTGGAGTATTTTAGCTGACTGGAGGTGCCCGACATCCAAAACTAAAAAGTCAACAACAAGATTAGAGTTTGGTTTGGATGTTGTTGAAAAACCTCTAGGGTAATCTACTAAATTTTCAAGTTATAAAACTAAATGTTGATTTTTTAACAATCAAATTAGTATTTTTTTTTCCCAACAGATTTAGGAAAACAGGGGTCTGCAACTACAAACTTTCATATGATCCATTTTTCCTCAACTCGTCTTGATTAAAGTCATTCCAGAGCCACAAAATCTACTTTATCTTCACAATAATGTGACAAAGTCAATACAATTCTATCCCTTTTTTTTTTTTTTTTAACTTTTGAAACTTAAAAATTTTGCACAAATTTAACTTTTTTTTCTTCATTCCAAAATCTTGCTAAAAATTTGCAAAAAAATTCCTAAAACCGAATTATTTTGCAAAATTGTTGTTTTTTTTCCTTTTTTTAAAAAAATTAACAGAATAATTACTCTTATGAAGGCATAAGTCTGTTGCTGTTTTTGGGGGGAGGTAACAAGTAATTTTTTTAAGTAGTTTTCCCAACTGCTGATTGCAGGTTGTGGGCATGTGCCCATAAGTTCAGAATGATTCTGATTCACTGATTCACCATATCTTGGTTGGCGCGCACGTGTCATAAATACAACAGGGATTTTGTGTAAACACTGAACTTGTGCACATAGTAAGAGCATTTCTATTCATTTATAATTGAATGAGGCCCAGTGACACTACAGCATGACCTCAACCTCTAGATTGAGAGACGACTGACTCCACACTGAGCCACAGCTGTTGTTATAATGTTTACCTTCGTCGTGACCTTTTTTAAAGACGTCAACACTGGGACAATCTGAAAACTAAAGAATATCAACAGTTTCATTTAGCAGATGCTTTTGTCCAACGTGACGTACAACACAAGCAAGAATTTAGACAGAAGGAAAACCTAGTTAGTGTGACAACATTGATACATTTTTCTTTTTTAATCTTAATTATGTAGAATAATTTATTCAACCTTCAACAACATTCAGTAATTAATGCGCAATATTCACTAAGAGCTGGGTCTGAGACCTTCTGACTTCATCTTCAGAGAGTAGAAAGGGACTCTGTGGATTGCACAGAGTTAGGTAATTCATTCACCATTAGGAACAACAGAGGAGAAGAGTCTGGCTAGAGATTTGGAGCTGGACTGGGAGCACCAGGCGTCTTTCACAAGCAGAGTGAGCAACTTAAGTCCCGTTTCCACCAAGCAGTCTGGTTTGGATCATTACGGTTTGGTACAGATTGGATCGGCACAACAGCAGTACTGTTGTATGTGAGAAGCTTAGCATGATGTCAGCGTTTCCACTGAAAATGCCAACTCTGGAGGTTGGTTGCCATGCATGTTTGGGGCCAAACTGGACAAAAAATAACTTGAAGACATCTGGGAACCTGGACTTGGGCCTAAACTGTTTCTTCTTCTTCTTCTTCTTCTTCTTCTTCTTCTTCTTCAACCCCCCCCCCCCCCCCCCCCCACTGTTTGAGCTCTAATTTGACCACCTAAATCTGCTCAAAAACTCACCAATATTGGCTATGATACCAAACTTGACCCCCAACACCCCATCTTTTTCTGTCTAGCGCCACCTAGGATCACTAAAACAAACCAAGCTGCCAGTAGGAATGTCATAGAGACATCAAACCAACGTCAAAACGTTTGTCTCACTGAGACGCAAAAATCATGCAGTGATCCTTGTGACCTATTTTCAACAGGAAGCCGGCTATTTGCCTTTCAAAATAAAGGTTCACCACATTTTTACCCTTTTTTCAAAAATCATCTCCTCCGAAACCATAAGTGGTATCAACTTGAAAATCATTGAGATGACAGACTAGACCCTGCTTTACAAAATCTCTGCAGGGTTTTGATATTTTGGACCTGGTTGTTGAATGGCGAGCCGTCAAAGTTGGTGAACTCATAAGAAGCCCTCTCAGCTCCTACATTAAGAATGAATGGGAGTGGAAGATCAAGCTGCGGCATTTTGCCTTCTACACATAAAAGTAAAAGTCGCACAATTTTAAAAATGACACGGATGGATTCCTGACAAATTTTCCTACAAAAATACATTATTTTTACAGTGATTAGGTCAACATCCTGGCCTCTATGAGGAGTTGTTTCTAAACTTTAGTGAATTTGACTCCTCTCTCTGCTGCAGCTGGTGATGATGTCACACACTCGTTAGGAGCTTAGTGCAGCTGGTCATGTGACTCACTGAAGGAGGGAAAATTTGGCTGATTGGACTCTGCAAAAAAAACTTATAACACCTCCCTTTTCTGTACACAACATAAATAAATATATTATTAAAGAAATATAGAAAAGAAGCTCAGTCATATTCTCCACTTATTCTCAAACTAATGTCACACAAAGTTGTGAACTCCAGATATGAGTCTGCAGCCATCTCCACAGTCTAGCCCGCCATCGCTAATGAAAAGGTCTGCATATTTCTGTAACCCCACATTTCCCGTAAATATATATATATGTTTTACAAGCATTTGTGAACATATATTTCACTTTAAACTTTAAGAAGGAAGTTTCCTGGGAGAAAAAAAAAAAAAAAGGTTTTCACATTTATTAGTTCAAGTAAACACAGGGTAAACTTCTCTGCTCTCTAAAGTTGCAGCAAACGGGGAAAGTAATGAGCCGTAATCCCAGACAGACAGCCGGCTGAACCGGACACCTGTTTTCAGGAATGAAATAATGAGACCAGGAGTCGCCTTTCTGAGCCGCGCTACGTTTGCAGCAGCAGCAGGAGTGATGTAACTCACCATTAAACCTGGTTGAGGATGCTGGGTTCATGCTGTACAGTGTCTAATTACACATATCACGGGCGCTGTCCTGATCCTTTTTCTAATAAACACAATAATCCCAGCAAACGTGATATAATCCTGTGAAAAACAACCGCTTTGTAATCTGATATCCACACTCTGTCTGCTTTTTCTTTTTCTGTTTTACATATGATTGCATCACATTGCGAGCTGTTTTTGTAATTGTGTTTTACCCATGCAATGTGCATATGTGGAGGGGGGGTGGGGGGCATCGCAATTTCCTAAGCAGTGGGAAACAATATTGCTTCTGTCTCTGTCACTATGCCATTAATAAACAGCCAGGAGGAAACAAATTAAAATCAAGCCTGAAGAAATGATGCCACACACGGAGAGCCGAGGAGAGAAACTGTGGGATAACAATTCAGCAAGGATCTAAAGACACATTTTCTTTCTATTGATTTATAATTTATTGGCACTCAGGATCCTGGTGTGTTTCAACTAAGTGTTGACTGATTGCTTCAGATAGTTTAGTTAAAGGATAACAAGTCTGGAAAGTGGCTTCAGGCAGAGACTGACTGTGAGGCTGACATAGGCACCGTTTAACAGTTTCAGCACCATGGACAGAGATTCAGCAAGAAAGCTGCTGTGAGGAGGATCTGCCTCATGTGGCTCAGAGGGTATTGATGATTAAAGACACTGACACTAAATAAAATCCTGTGTTAACATTTAGTTGAACTAAATCTTCATCCCATCTGTCAATAAAGCCTGCCACCGCTCTACTTCACCTCCTACAACATCAACAGCCCACCAACTTTCCATGCACCTGTGGCTAACCTCAAGTTTTACAGCCCTGGGAAGATAACTACATCTACAAAAAGACTAATCTGGAAGAAAATATTGATCGTAATTCTGTGTGGATGGATTCATTTAACTGACAACGCGCTGGATAAGCATGCTTGATATCTAAAAAACATAAGCAAAGAACATAAAATGATAAGTTGAGCAATATTATCAGTAGATGTTTACCAAAATCAAGTATTTTTTGAACAATTTTGTAAATGTTTGAAATTTCAATATTTTTTAACACTTTTGCAATTTTTTTTAAATTCCATTTTTTCTTAATTTTTGCAAATTTTAAAAATTCCAAAAAGTTGAAGAAGATTTTAGATTTTTCCGGGGAATTTGTTTTATTTATGAAATTTAAACTTTTTTTTTTTTTATTTTAATTTTTGCACATTTTTGGAATTCAATTTTTTATCTTTTTGCAAATTTCGTAGTTTTAAGTCCTTCATTGTTTTTTTATTGAGATTTCTATATTTTTTTGAAGTTGTGATATTTTTACAGTTTTCCTTTCCTTTTAAGTTGAAATAATTATTATTATTTATTATTATTTTGAGCTTAAGAATTGCAAAATTTTAAATCCAAGAAGGTTTTTGACATTTTTAAAATATTATTTTTTATTTTTTTTTATTCTAAAATGTATTTATTTATTTACCTTTTTTTATTTTTGCAAATTTTTGTAGTTTTAATATTTTTTAAGTTGAGAATTTTTTTTTTTGCAGTTTTCCTTTTAGGTTCAAATTATATTTATTATCAATTATTGTTTTAAGTTGAAGAAATTGCACTTTTTTAAATACAAAAAAGTTTTTGAAATTTGTCAAATTTTTGTTTCAATTTTGTATATGAAATTTATCTTTTTTTTTTTTGAAAACCATTGTAGTTTCAATTTATTTTTTGTCAAATGTCAATGTATTTTTTTATTAACTTCAAGTTCAAATTATTCTGAAACTGAAAAAATAATAAAACTACGACATCACATGTACAATTGCAAAAAAAAAAAAAAAATCAAAAAACCTTTTTGTTAAAGTAATTATACACCAGATTTTAACTATGTATACACTTTTATACACTTTTTTATCCTTATTGTGTAGATTTTACAGCTCTGGATCAACTTGAATCCAGTTGAGCTGAGGCTCCTATGAAAGTAAAGGTTGCAGACTCCTGGTCTAGAAGGATTGAAAGTGAGGTGGAGTCAATGTTTTGATGTGTGAATTACCATCTTTGGGCGTCAAAGCTCTTCAGAAACCAATGAATGATATCACTAAAACTACATCTGCCGTGTGTTTTTAGAGTATGCTAATAATTCATTTACACTCATCTTTATGTTGAGGTAAGAAGCCTCTGGAGTTACATTTTTTTAAACTTTTGTAGAGATAAATAAAACACCTGATTCATCATTTTAAGTTTCTGTGAGGCAGAAGTTAAACTAAGAAGTGGATAATATTATATCTCCACTGCTGCTCCTCTGCTCGGCCCTCATGTTTGCAGATTTATAAACCATCTTAAGTCCTGTAGCTCCAACAGAACCGTGAACCTCCTCTAACTTCCTAATGATATGCTCTGTGTTATACACCGCCGGCCTTCGCTCCGTGCTCCTTGGCTCCGAGCTGCATGGCATAATCCAACTGGGACCTGCCACTGGGTGAACTGGGCCCAGTTTAAAGCCTTCCAATGGGACGCTGCCTCAGGCTGTTCTCTGCCTCACAGCCACGAGTGGTTTCTCTGAAAAAACTCCACGTCCACCAAGGCCAGTGGACGGTGTGGATCTGAGACGCAGCCCAGGGAAACACACTGAGATCAGCTGGAGAGGCCGTGCTGAATGGATATGAGGAGCAGAGGATGACAGGCGGACCACACCAGAGGATCATTTTACACCCTAATGGATCTGGGCTGGCACTGAGAGGGATCACGAGACGACACGCTGAAGGTCGAACATAGGCAGCCACTGATGTGTGAAGTATCCAAACAGAGACGGAGACACCAGACGCTCCAAGGTGCAAATGAAGGATCTGATCTCATCAGACCGGATGCACCGGAGCCTCTTTCTCTTACCGTTGGAGCAGCCTTTGAGACGAGCCCCTCTGACCGGCGCCCTCTGCAGGTCGGCCTTGACCCGCGCTTTCAAACCGACGTTCTCCTTCTGCATGGCGTTGAGGGCGTCGCTCACCGAGTTCACCACCTTCACCATGTTGAGCTGGCTGTCTGACAGCAGCTGAAACACACAGAGGAAGGAAGAGAAGGTGAGGAATCACAGGGTACACTTCTTCACAACTTTCACAGGAGGAAAAAGAACATTTCTTTCAGGCACGGTAAGTTTTCACAGCCTCTCAGGTCGGCGCCTTTTGTGACACTTCATTTTTAGCGTCTTCACATGATGGTTTGTTTCACAGCTTCATGAACTGCCATGAATAATTCACACTAAGGAACTTTCTTTGTCCTTTTCTTTCAAACCTTGTTCCCCTGATTTGTGAGATTTAATTTGTTGTGATGATTTTTGTAGCGCCTGTTTCAGATGCCTCTAAAAACTTCAAACCATTTACAATCACACATTTCATAAATTATTATAAAAATAAAACAAAAATAGGAGTAAAACTTTATACAACAGCATGCAATCAGTCTTTTGGGATCAATCTTTTATTTTGGGATCAGAACGTTGGTCCGTTCCCGGAGCTCTCTCGTCTCTGGCATCGCCATGTTGCGAGATCAGGGGCTGAAAAGTTTGGGAACACCTGCTCTTTTTGATTCTCTAAAACTTTTAGTTTGATCTAGGACAAAACAAAAAGGTGGTCACGCTTTACTGAACAAAAAATCCCAAGTGTGCCAGTTTCTGTTTCACAGATTGTTATAGGCTGGTCTTTGTCAATCATGAATTGTAATCTAGATAGAATCAACTTTATCTTCACAATAGACTATAGAGTGTATAGAATTCTAAGCTTAGGTAAAATCTGGTAAATACCTATCTTAGCTATAAGACTGTTGAATTTATTAGTTTGTCAGCTGATGTCTTAATTTTTTAAATTACATTAATTATTTTAACTTGCAGAAATGTCATAAAATTATGAAATCTCAAAAATTGTGCGAATTTCAAGTTTTTGAAATAAAAAAATAATACAAAATTCCCCCAAAAATGTATGAATTGTTGTTTTAAATAAAATGTAAAAAAAATAAAATGTAAAAAAATAAAAATAACTGTAATTTGAAAAAAATTAAAAATAAAGAAAACTAAAATGTAATAAATGGGGAAAAAAATTGAAATTTATTAAACTTAAGAGAAGGGCAAAATAATATTATGTTTTAAATAAACAAAATGTAAAAATTAAGTAAAATCTTAAATTTTGAAAAAAACTGCAAATGTTACAAAAAAATATAACAAAAATTTGAAACATTCAATACTTTAATACTTAAATTGATAACAAATATTAAAATAATTGCTTAACTTATTATAATTATATTTTATTTATTTATTTTTTTACAGGGGGTGTAAAACTTTAGGTTAACAGCGCTTTTAGAACACTATTTAGAACATAAAACTGGAAATTTTTTTCAAAAAGTAAAAAATTCTAAAATTTCAGAATTAAAAAGAATTGAAACAAAAAAAAATTGCAAAAAATAATTAACTTAGTTTCAAGACTTGCCCAACTTTCAAAAAATATTGAAATTTCAAAAATAAAAAAGTGACACTACAAAAATCCAAAATCTTCTTAAACTTTTTGGAATTTCAAAAATTTGCAAAAAAAAAAACAAAAAAAAAAGAAAAGAAAAAAAACAAAAAATTAAATTAAAAATAAAATTGCAAAAGTTTTTTTGTTTTTTTTTGAAATTCCAAACAATTTTTTCAAAGAATACTTGAATTGGATAACATCTAATGATAATATTGCTCAATTTTCTGCATTTTGCTGATGTCTTGCCACACATGAATCATGTTTATTAATCCAGCACGTTATCAGCTAAATGAATCCATCCACACAGAATTAAAACCTGTATTTTCTTCCAGATTAGTCTTTTTGTAGATGTAGTTATCTTCCAGGGCTGTAAAAGTTTAGGTTAGCCACAGGTGCATGGAAAGTTGGTGAGCTGTTGATCTTGAAACAAAAATTCTTTATTTCAATAATATTTTTTTTGAGAGCCGCAGGTTGAAGACCCTTGCTGTAGAGTAACATCCGCCTAAAACAGAGCTCACAGGTCTCTTTAACGTTGGATAAAAGAGGGAAGCGGAGTAAAGAGAAGCTGACGGCCATGTTGGCCAGAGCAGGGCATAGTGATGAGACAGGTACGTCCTCCAAATTCAATGAACCCGTTTCACAATGTCTGTTCCTGCAGGATGAATATCTGCAGCTTCCCAAGGTAACGGCTTGTGGTTGCTGAGCTCTTGAGCTGGGCTCAGACGTCAGAGCATCCTTGAACACACCACAAAGGATGATTTCACAGCAGTCTCAGCTGCGCCAACACGTGAGAGCAATTTGGCTTTGAAAAACAGTGAAATCAGACAAAAAGGATCAAAGTAGGAAAATCTAAAACCAGCGCTGTCTGAACGTTTGATTGGTCCTGGGTAAACGTGCTCGTTTGAATCTGAATCAGAGGAAAGAAGGGGGTTAATGGGCTGCTGCATACAGTAAATACGCTCTGCTGCAGCACAGTCCTTCAGGGACGTTTGGAAGCACACGGGGGCAAAGACCGCCCCGCGGAGCAGAAATGCCACATGGTACCCTATCCCATAACGCACCCTGGCCAGAGCCCTGAAACACAAGCAGCCCTGTGGGAAGGCTGGTGATGAATGTGTGCGATTGGACTGGAAGAGAGCAGGGTAACCTTCCTGATTCGCTGTGGTCACTTCTATACCCTCAGCCATGTTCGCTGCAGAGGTTATTTTCCCATAATGCCCTATGGATGGCCTAGACCTCTGTGCAGCCAGGTGCTGGGTCACAGCGTATGTTTACGCACACACAGCACGTTTGCAGGGATGACGGATATTCCTGCTCCTGCAACCTCCATCATTCTGGTTATTTCATCATTCTTCACACACACACACACACTCACACACACAGGCAGGGACCCCTGGTGCTCAAAGTCATACACACCAGGTCCAGAATCCTCTATCAAAGCGGGCTGTGCAGCCATATTCAGGTGGTCAAACTGCATTAGACAGAAGCCCTGGTGGCCACATCCCGGCCTCAATAAGTATGCACCACACCTCAGGGCGCAGCGAGCTGCACTGCAATCATATCACAGCAGCACAGGGGGTTTGACCCACACACACTCAGAAACAACACATTTAAGCACAGGTCCACCTGCAACAACAACGTAAACTGAGCAGCATATGTGAAGCAAAGTGTAGCTTCAAATATTAAAGGCAAAGATTTGGAGTTTTCTCAGAATTAATGAGAGTCATTTCTGACTTTTTGTGCAGATTTGACGCGACTTTCAGTGTGTAATGTCACTGCGGGGTGGATGGCAGGATGTTTGTGTGTGTGCTCAAAGGCAGAGACAAAAGCAGAGGAGTGTCTGCAGTCTTAATTTCCAGCCTTGACTGACACACTAATTAGGATCATGATGTAATTAGCTCTCATTAGACAGCCTCTCCACTGGCTCACCGAATCAGTCACACCACAGCACTTAACACGAGGAGACGTGTTTGTGTGAGCTGAGCCGTAACCACAAGCAAGGCTCAGTGTTTTAAAAAGAGGCTCTGGATGAGAGCTGGAGTTAGATCTGAAAAAAAGGCCCACTGGATTCAACCTTTTTTTTTTTATTGTGTTAAATTAATGAAATAGGTGTGTCAAATACTTGATTTTGATTGGTCGTACTTTAGTTTAGCTTAGACAACTTTATTTATCCCAATGGGCAATTGTGATTTAACTGGTGTGTTATTTCTGAACAGTGAAGAGTTGTTAGTGTTGCAACCTGATCCTAAACATCAGATCAAATCAATCCACGAAAAAGAGTCTGGCTCAAACTACATCTTCCTGTTGACACTGTGGCTAAATAAATAAATAAAAATAAATAAAGTAGTTCATCATCATGAAGTCACCTGGTTTGGTTCAATACAGTTTGGTATAGTTTAGTATGTATAGCCAACTTATGACACATCTCTAAAAAATACAGCATCAGTGCTCTGGAATGATAGGTAAATAACTAACTAACTAAATAAATAAATAAATAAATAAATAAATAAATAAATAACTAAATAAATAACTAAATAAATAAATAAATAAATAAGAAAAAATAAAAACATGAATAAATAAAATAAGAAAAATAAATTATAAAATTATAAAATTATAAAAAATAAATACATGAAAAAATAAAACAAGAAAAATGAATGAATAAATAAATAAATAAATAAAATCATAAAAAATAAATACATGAATGAATAAAATAAGAAAAATAAATAAATAAATAAATAAATAAATAAATAAATAAATAAACACTGCATTAATCCCTAGGATGGAAACTTGGTAAATTGCAGCATCACAGACATACAGTCAGAAAACACAATAGAAAGAAATGTAAAACATATGAGTGTAAAATAAAACAAAATTGAATTAAATTAAATCAAACAAATAAAACTGAATAAATGCAAAACTAAGAAAATAAATCAGAACAATGGAAAGTTTAATAAAATGAAATGAAATAACTAAGTTTAACAAGATTTTTTTTTCTTTTAAAAGAATTTTTTAAAATAAATTACATTAAAAAATAGATTTAATAAATAAAGAGATATTTAAAAAGCTATAATCTACTAATTAGGGATTGGTACCTTTCACATTTGCAATGATCTGGTACCAATGCCCAGTACCTTGGTATCAGTACTCAACAGTACCAATTTTTGGTACTTTTGTGTCTCTATATGGTAATTAATATTAATTTGTTTAATGGGAGAATCTCAAAGGTTTTTAGTTTATCATATTTATTTTTTTCCTATGTAACCCTGAAATGCTGTGTTCATGTCCAGTATGGAAAATCTCCTACTCTTCTACTCCCTCACAGTCACAAGGATGCGTTTAGGTACCCAAACATGGTACCCTTTGTTTGAGCCAGCAGTAAATCTAGAGGAAGCTGAGTAAAAGATGAGTTAGAAAAGGCTTCAGCCCACAGTTTTCTGGCTCTGTTGTGTTTTTGTTTTGTTGATTTCTTTTCGTTGTTGTTGTTGTTGTTGACTGTTTGGTGTCAATGCAGAAATAGCGTTAACTGAGCATTTGTTCATTTTCACAACATTTTGTATCAGAGTTTTCATGTTAAAATGACTGAAATAAACTAAAAAATAAACTTCTGTTGGGAATAAAAAGTTATGTTAATTATAGAATGACGTTAATATCAGAAAACACATTGTCTTGTGCAATCTCCTTCTATCTTTTGCATCCATCTTTGAGCCTTTCTTACCAAAGAGCAAGGACGCATTTCAGTCAAAAATCTAACCGCCAAGTATTCACATCTCTTCACACAAATACTGATGCCCCTTTAAAGAGAAAGATGGGAGAAAGGACTTTTATGTTGAGATTTTTTATGCCAGGAACCAGCATGAACTGGAGAATGCCAGCTAAGCAGATGAAGAAAAAGCTTTTTGGGTTATTTGGTATTATACATTCTCCACGTCAGATATTCCCTGTTAATGATTCACTGTCAGAAACTACATTTAAACATCTGTTGAGATTTCAAAGATCCTTTTGTCATGAAGAACACTTTGACATTGAACATTAATTTCCTTCATTGTCCTTCATCAGATGCTCCATAAAGACGAGTCGTGTTCCTCATCACTGAGAGTCACAGAGCACAGAGAAGTTACTAGACTGGAACAAAAAGTGAAAAAAAACAGTCATCCAGTCACCATCTGTTTAATATGACATCTTCACCTCGCAGACAGCAGCTGTCCGGCCGACTGCAGCCCCGAGGAGCAAATTGGAGAAAAGAGAGGAGCCACCAAGAAGCCGGCCCTTCTCGTTCCTCTTGACCGCTGCAGCCTTTACAAGTGGAAAATAATTTAAACCCTCAAGCACATTTGAACTTTTCCATAACTTCACTTAAAAAGTCAAAGTGACCGATTGGTTTGAAATGTAATGAGAAAAACTTCAAACTACTTTTCCTGACTGTGCTGGAACCAGCCAATCAGCAGAGAGCTCGGGTAAACATGCTGAGTGGAGAGGTTCCTACCAGGGGGTGGCGTGGGGTGGCGTGGGGCGCCGTCCCTGGAAAGTCGGGCTGGACAAGTTATCAGATTTAAACCAAGTTCAATGCAGTAAGCGCCTGATGGGCCATAACCCTTCATCACTTTATTCTGTTTGGTTTGTTTCTCTGACTAAAAACTGGAGGTCGGTAAAATTTCACCGCCTTCCTTTTTCTTTTTCAGGTAAAAAGTTAAATCCACACGTTTACATGTTTCACAGGTTGAGCTAAACTTTTTTTCACTCTTTAGTTTGTGTGAGATTCATAGAAGAGAAGATCCAGATTTATTTTAAATAATTATTTTTCATACCAGGTTTGTTGTTCTGCAGTGTTAGATCATGTTCCAAAATGAAAAGTCTTTCATCAACCCAGCAGCCAGAATTTTCATGAGCAAAACTCTTATTTACGAGTGTAAGTGAACGCATCGCCAAAGTTTTTTGACAATATTATTATTGTCATCATTATTTTCTTGTTCAAAAACAGCAGCAAGCCATGGATCAGAGGTCTGATGCTTAAGTATGCTAGCCAAACTCATAATCACATAGACCAGTGTTTCTCAAACTTTTTTTGTGATGTAGCCCTGCAATTTATTTATTTTTCTGCCAAGTCCCCCCAACGAGCCCAAAGCAGTTTAGAGTGGAAAAAAAGACGTAATCTAGTGGTGATTGCTCTAAGACTGCAAGGGACTGGCTCCACCTCCTTCTCATTCATCCCCACAGCGTCTCAGCGCTTTAACACAGTCGGACGCTGAGCGTCTTCTGACTTCAGCGGGGAAGCGTAGAGTGGGTTGTTCCACTGTGGAAACTGGACGGTCATTGGATAAACGCTGGGCTTTGTCCCGCCCATCGGACGCTCAGCGTCTCTGGGGGTCTATGAGGCAGTGGGCTGGCCTGGACGCTGGGCTTCTGCATGTAAGAAGATAGCTAAAAAAATAACTACTACCCAAAGTTTCTACTTAAGTAAGGTAATGAAGTATTTTTACTTTGCTTGACACCTCTGCTGAGAACAACACATCATCTGCGTAGAGCAGATTGAACAGAAGCGACAGAGCTCAGATAAATACAGCACACGCTGTAAACTGAGGACAGAGCTGGAAAAAGGGAAATCTATAATCTCCTGCTCTGTGTGTCTCTCTAACTGTGGCATTGCCGCTACATTGTGAAAATAACCAGGAACATTTTCAGTAATGACAGTAATTGCACTTGCATGAAATATTAAAGTACAGATAGATGTAGCGTTAGACGCTGAAATCACGCTGTTAATTCCAACATAATGGGTCCACGGGGTACGATGACCCACTGGTAACCTAAGCTTTTGTCTCTGTGTTGTGCTTTGCCAGCTGTGCAGCTTCCAGACACTTTCTGACTCTGTGTTCCCTCATCCTGGGTTTAGAAAACTCCCCGTCTCTTTTTTTTTCTCTCTTCATGTTTTGACAGCTGTGATGCAGACGCACGCCTGCCTCCGACTCCACCACCTCTCTGCCTCTCCTCCCCCTTTAGGAGCATCTCGGGGGCTAATTGTTTTCTCTGTGTTTTGTTTTCTGATGTCAATAAGCTGAGGAAGAGTGACGCTGTTTTATCATTTTTCAGCTAAAAAAAAAAAGGCACATTTTGAATCCAGAGAGTCGAGCAGTTTGGATTGACAGTTCAAAGACTGCAGGTTCTCCATTCATAAACCAAACCTTCATACAGCTAAAAGACAGAGATACAGCGCTCCACACTGACTTTACCACTGGCAGCACTGGTGCTACCAACCTTCACACCAGCAGATGATTTGGTCACACCCTTTAGTTCACCATGAGAACACACTCTGAGAAATAGCTGTCTTAATTGTGATAATTTAGTTTTCTGTGAAGTTAAGATTGATAGGAACTTGAGTTAGGATTTTTGCTAAGTATTTTATTTTATCTTTTTATTTATTTAACAATTTCATTTCAAGTTAAAAAAAACTTTCAAAAATTTCGTTAAAGTTAAAAAAAGCAAGAATTTCATTTTTTTTTCCAGCATAAAAAAAGTGAAAAATTACAAAAATTTGCAAAACAAAAAAAACAAAACAAAAAATAATACCTTTGCAGATTATATACATTTGCAGATTTATATATATATATATTTCAAATTTACAAAGTTTTACCAAACTAAGTAAAAGTTTAAAATTTCTTTAAATTGCAAATATTACAAAAAAAAATGTTTGCAAAAAATTCAATTTATTTCAAAGAATACTTGAATTTGATTACATGGATAAATCACTCAGCTTATTATTTTGTTATCCTACTAGGGGCATAATCTTGCATGGAAAGTTAGTGGGCCAAAATTAAGAAAATTCCCCCCAAATTTAAGAGTTTTAAATCTTTCAAGACCTTAAAAAATGAAATTACACATTTGCAAAAGTTTTTAAAATTTTGTGATTTGAAAAAATAAAAAAATAAAAATAAAAAATGTAATAAATTTTCTATATTTTTTAAAATCAAGAAGTTTAAATAAAAAAAGTAAAAGTTTTAAAATAAAAAAAAATGCAAATATTACAAAAATATATGTATTTCAAATGTTGGCAAAAATTTCATTTTTTTTTTAAATGAATACTTGAATTTGATAACATAAATGGATAAATCACTTAGCTTATTATCTGGTTATCTTACCAGGGGTATACAACTTGCATGTAAAGTTTGTGGACCAATTTAGAAAATTCCAAACAAATGTTAGAATTTAACATTTTTTTAAAAACTTGACAAAAAAATTGAAATTACAAATTTGAAAAAGTTTCAAAAATTTTGTGATTTCAAAAATTTTCCAAAATTAATGAAATTTAATAAATGTCCCATAAGTTTTAGATTTATGAAGTTTACTTAAAAAAAGAAAGAAAAAAGTTTGAAATTAAAAAAATATATATTATTAAAAAAAAAATTGAGGTGAAGTAGAGCAGTTTAGTTCAGCAAAATGTTAACACATGACTTAATTTAGAGTCAGTGTCTCTGAAATAAAAATTCTTTATTTCAAAATGAATATTTTTTCAAAGCTACAGGAGCCACTGCAGAGGAGTCGAAGAGCTGCATGAGGCCCCAGAGCCACAGGTTGAAGACCCTCGTCTCATACAGTGCCTGTGGTAGATGAAGCATTAAAACATATGCACTCACACAAACGAGACTGGATGAAATTCTTACTTGCACACTCTGGAAAAAGTTGCATATTCAGCCTTTTTGGTCGCAGTCTCGATCCCTGAGACTGCTTCAGCTGTTACTCCATAAACACTCAGCCTAACCTTCTCTGTGTTCCTGCAGCCTGCTGTATCAGTCTGATTAACTAGCTGGATATTCCAGCCCTACCAGAGGCCTCTGAAGCAGAGAAACAATGAATAAAAGATTACCCCGCTGATAGACAGAATGTTTCCAAGCAAACCGACTCGTATCATAAAGAGACTCTGTGATCTTCGTTACTGCTTTTCAGTTTGGCCATGTGTGGTTTCCTGCAGTCGGGGGTTGCAGCTGTGCAATTAAACCATAATTAATAAAATAAAGCAGCAAGACGCCCCCTGGTTGGACCTGAGCACAGATCATGCTGATATCTTCATTGAAGACACAACAGCTCCCCATAAGTGAAGCCAAAGATAGAAAGGTTGACTGACTCTGCTCTAAATGAAGCCGACCCTCTCTTTTCAAACGCACGCTGCTTTCTGTTTTCTGCGCCGTGCTGCATGCTGTGTCGCTTCGATTGGTTGTAGGTCCGTCCAATCACTACCACATGCACCTCTGCATCTAGCTGTTGCTAATGCTCTCTGGAAAAAAGAAACAAACTGACTCAGACCTTTACACCAACAGGAAGTGACAATGGCTTGATGTGACTGAAAGGATCTTCAGCTGAAGATGAAAAGAGTGTGGTGGCGCAAGTCTCAGCAGTGAAGGAAGGTTGCATTGATCCACTGCACTCAACAACAGCTGTGCAGGCGGCTGACGAAATGATGACGATACACAACACTGGAAAGAGCTACACATCTGCATACACAGCTGCACATTGCTGAAAGCAGAGAACGTCTCACAGTAAAAGCTTTATGAGATAATCCACTGGTGTCTGACTAAAAATCATAGAAGGTAGAAAAATAATTCAGCCCTCAAATAGTGTTTTGGCATGAATACATAAGCTACTACTAGGATATCTGTACTTTCTGAGCCAGCCTCCAGTGGTCACCTAAGGAACTGCATTTTTTTTTTTTTTTTTAGTTCTACTGTTGTTTTTCACTTCTCAATGTAGGAGCTTCCTGATTGGTTTCTAGTGAGTTACAGGAAGTCTTTAAATGTCTGTAAATTACTGTGATGTAGCTCTCAAAGCAGTGGCTACATTTACGATACTTAGTCAATATTGGGGTTAAGGTCAATATTTCAGTTTCTAAAACATTTGGAATAACCCATTTACGTTAGATTTGATTTGATTTGATAAATAAATAAATAAATAAACAAATGAATGAATAAACATGTAATACAATGAAGTAAATAAGAAATTCTACATATGAATGAAAAGGGGACAGAGAGAAGAAAGGTTCTTGTTATGCCCGCCCCTTCCTTTAGAAAATATTATTTATAATCATTATTAAACTAAAAATAGCCGTAGGCTTATATGCTTTTTTAAAAAAAACGTACTAGTTTTGATGATATTTTTAAAGATATACTTTGATTTTGCTTCTTTATTCCACTTTCTACTGTGGCATACCTTTCCTTTAAATTGGCTGTGAATCTTTTTTTTCAACATTTCAAATCCTTTAACTTATAACAGCTTTCTCTTTTTCATCAAACAATTCTGGATGTCGATTGGTAACGGTTCCTTATGAGCTTTTTACATGATTTGTAATATACTGAAATCAGTGGTGATTGCTCTAAGACTGCAAGGGACGCTCAGCTTCTCCTAAAATGTCCCTAAAAAGTGTTGATCTGTTCTGCTGTGTGAACATTTCATTGATAAAATCTGAGCTAGAATTCCTTCATCTTTAGTTCAGAATCAGCTCCTATCACAGGTAACTGGCTCCACCTCCTTCTCATTCTTCCCCGCAGCGTCTCAGCGCTTTAACACAGTCGGACGCTGAGCGTCTTCTGACTTCAGAGGGGAAGAGTAGAGTGGGTTGTTCCACTGTGGAAACTGGGCGGTCATTGGATAAACGCTGGGCTTTGTCCCGCCCATCGGACGCTCAGCGTGTAAGGCCCAGGTCAAAATTACAGTCAGTGGAGGCCTCACCGGAGCAGGAGATATTGTTGTTTTTATTTGCTGTTCTGTTTTGAGATGGGGTAGCTCTTGACTCCTTCATGTATCCAGGCACACGGGGTTGTTTATGTTTGTTGTTGTTTTTTTTTGTTTATGGAGTCGGTAATGTTGGGGCTGGGTTATTCTGGATGTGTTTTGCTGTATGTTTTTTTATTCTTATTTTCAAGTCTACTTCCGTTGAGAAGTGTGAAAATGTGAAAAGGGGTGGGGAAAGAAACCTGAGGGAAGGGTAAGGTGTGCACCGGTGAGGAGCGTGGTGAAGCTACCCCGACAGCAAGGAGTTTTTTCGGATTATTCCTCTTTTTTCTTCTATTATCACCCCGCTGCTCTGGGTGATCGTCAGCTTTGGAGGAAGCTGTGAGGAGACAAATATCCTGAGAGGCTGGTCGGTGGACACCGCAGGTTTTTTCCTTTGTTCCCGTTTGGATTACTTTGGTTTATAGGGTTGGAACTGAGAGAGGACTCAATTAACTCGGGGAGGGACGCAAGGGACTAGGGACTGTTTCTTTTCTTTATTGGACTGAGTACTTTTTATTTTATTTGTGAGTTGTGTGCTACAGGTTTGTCCGTCCAGGTTGGGCGTGTTTTCAGTTAAAGTTTTGGGCAAATATAAGTTTCGAATCAAGCACTGATCTGAGTTTTTGTTCTTGGATATTTTTGCCTTCCTTTTTCATTTTTTTCAGTGGGCTGGCCTGGACGCTGGGCTTCTGCATGATGATTGGATGATCTGTCTGAGGCTGAATCCCTTTTTGATTGACAGTGAAATGAGCCAGTCAGAGATCTTGAAGTTTAACCCTCCACTGGAGCATCTTCTCAGTTGTTCTGGACTGATTTGGAGGTTTTATCGATCCCCAGCGAGTTTACCTTTCTTAAAAACGACGATATCTATAGCAACAGCAGCAGCAACAGCAGACTTCCTGTACTCCAAAGACCGAGATTCCTTGCAAACACAGTTAATGTTCCTTTGGATGGGGATATCCTGACTGGGGTATAAGTGACATAATATTCAGGTTAGAGGAAGAACCCAGGGGGATTAATGGGTTTATAAAAAGGGTTATTGGTGTTAACATGGCCGTGCTAATATTCCAAACGTGAAATGGTCAATGACTTGTGCCACTCTCTTCACTGATACTTCATCCATAATGACGTCACAATTACAAGAAATCAGCATGTGTCCATATTTTGGCTTCACTTTTGTACAGTGGGATGAGTAGGACACATGTTAAAACCAACTTTAAAGTTTTGAAACGATGGATTTTGACACATTTGTTTCCTCTCTGCTCTGCACCAACACAAGCCACTTCCTGCAGGATTATGCTAATGTCCCCAGCTAACGACTTATTGTTATTGTGTTTCCTGTAATTAGAAGATAACATGTTCAGGCTATTTTAAGTACCTTTGTGTCCTCAAAACATGGAGCATTGACTGTTCTTCTATTAGCATTGTTCTTCAGTGGATGAATAGCTTCCATCAGTCGTTTGAAACCTCCCAACACTGATATTCCTCATCCCTTTGATTTGCTATACCTTTGAAGATACACGCATTTCCCTAATTGAATTAGTTTTCCATAGTTAATGCGACTTTTATCATAATTCTTTCTCTCTGAGGTTTTGAAGTTATTTGTATCTCACCCCAGGCTGAATTGCTGCAACAAGCACTCTGTAAATTCTTCTTTTTCAAGTCCTCAAAGGACTCTGTGTCGGCCAGAGCGAACATCTCGAGGCAGTGCTGTTTCCAGCTCGACGGCGGCAGCAGCAGAGGATCCTGTAGATCCTAGACGGAGGCTGTGGGTGTCACTTTCCCAGTTCATTAATATTCCTCGAACACAGAGAGTGGTTTAAACTCTGACCTGCAGTTCAGGAGGAGCAGGAAGTCGTGCCCCTTTCTGGCGTGAAGCCTCGTGTTCCTCCTTGCTCTCTTTCTGCATTCAGACGTCGTGTAAATGTCGAGTCAGTGAAATATGTGGAATACATTTATCTCAGCTATGGAAATCTAATCTTTCAGCAGAGAACAGGTACACAGCCATGCTGGCCCCAGCCGCTGAGCATTTTGCACGGTGTCCCACATTGTCCGTGCACAATGCTGCTGCTGCCGGTCGGCCAGAAAAAGCTCCAACGCCCAGAGTGATTCATGCCGCTGACAGCAGTTTGCACTTAATACTTTGGAGGAGATTAGTGGAAAGAGCAAACCTGAAAACCACAGAGGAGACCGTCATAAAAGCTCTTTGAAGAATCTGAAAGTAAAAATCAGAGCGGAGTGGAAATGTCTTGGATAATGTGATGAGGGTTTTTGACAACAATGAAAACAGAAAACTAACAGTCAGATGCTCTCAGTTTGAATCAACCAATCCTGAAGCTCCTCTGCTCAATCTTCATGATTCACTTTCTCAGCAAAATGATAAAAACCCTGACTCCTGAAGTTTGCTTCTCTAAAAGGTTGATAATTGTGTTTGCTTGATTTAGACCTGAATGGAAACTGACTTAAAAAAAAAAAATGAATTGGTGGAAAAAAATCTAGGCTTTTGCATCTTTATGATATTTTACCAAGTAGCTCTTAACAGCAAACATAAAAACATTACATCAAAGGCACCTTTAAGTCTAAAATCAGGGCCAGATGTGCGTCCAGTCATTAGCAACAAAAACAGACCATTTGTACCAATGGTTAATGAAAAAAATCTGCACCTGTCAGGCTGCTTAAAGATGTTTAAAGACATGTTGCTCATGAAAATATGCGAGGAGAATCAATAATCAGAGATTAAATAGATCTGAAAGTTTAATGGTGTGAAGATATCGAGCAAATTATGATTTCAGAGACATGACTGCTGGTACTGGTCTATAGCAGCTGTCAGCAACCCGATATATTTTTCACAATTAAAACTAAAAAATGTATAAAATTCAACACAAAGGTTAAAATGTAGTGAATGATTAACCAAACAATATTTTTTTGAATTTATAAAATTGTATATTTGATGTCTTGGATTTTTATATTTGATAATTGTGCAAAAAAAGAAAAAAAAAGAAAGAACTAAATTTAAAAAAAAAATAGCAAAAATTAAAAAAAAAATTAAGCCTTCAACATGTTATATTTGACTACATTAAAAAATATTAGAAACTTAAGAAAATTGAAATAAAAAAAAATAAATAAAAAAATGCATTTTTTAAAAAAATTTTTTAGAGAATTTTCCTAAATTTACAAAAATTTGCAAAAAAAAATTAAGCCTTCCACGTTATATTTGAATACATTAAAAATAATAGAAACTTAAAAAAATTCAAATTAAATAAAGAAAATGCAATTTTTCAAAAAAAAATAATATAAGAATTTTCCTAAATTTACAAAAATGTGAGAATTTGAAAGAACACTTGAAGTTAATAACAAATATTGATATTATTGCTTAACTTATCTTTTTTATTGTTTGCTATGTCCTGACACATTTACATTCACTTCATCTTTTTTTTTATCCCATTTATATTTTTTGTATATTCTAATCTTTGCTGGGCTACATGTTTCATGTTACATGGACCCAATGTGGATAATTTATTAGATGTTTCATATGTCTGGTCTATGCGTTTGTCTGTCTCCAGCTGCAAACAAATTTCTCTGTAGGGATATTAAAGATACTTTTGACCTTTGATGACATCTTTCTTTTTTTATCCCTGTTCATACAGAGTTTGCATTTGCAATTTAAATTTGTTTTAAAGGGTTTTCCAGGAAGTTCCCCTGGCACATGACGCTCTGCACCTTCCTTACATTCATGGTGTGACGATGTCCATTTGCTTTACAGTCAATGGTTTCATTGGATAGTTCTGACGTTACACCTTGTCCGTCACTCAGAGGCCAAACCATCACTGTAATTCTTTGTAACATCCCTTTATTTCACCCTCCTGTTTCAAAAATGTGATTTATTTGAATGCAAATGCGCCCAATTTGGTGTACTTTTCTATTTTAGGCCCCGAGCAGAAACTGTGAGAAATGAAAATGCCACTTTGTGAAATATCAAACCCCATTGGTCCTAAATCCACTGCAATCAGATTCCCCTGCTTATCTCCTCAGCAGCATTGGGAGGGGTTTCTCTGTTCTTCAGAGGGGGCTGCGGCGTGCACACAGAGCCATCACTAACACCGGCACAGTCCGCTCTGTGTCGTGGAATAAATCAGAAGCACTGGCCACAGGTGGCCCATAGATCACACAGTCACACCACGGTGTCAGGCAGAAACAGCGGATGTCCACACCACATGCCTCGTCTCTAAAGAGGAAATCAATCACCCGGAGTGTCTGGACTGCCCGTACCCACTTCACTTAGCCTCAGTGCCCACTGCACCGTGCCACCTATACACCACATTAACAACGGCAAAGGAAGCGGCCCCCTTCCTGCCTCCAACGTGGCACCAATCAGCACCCACTGTTCCTTCGCCTGCACAGGCAGAGACCAATCCAGTGAGTGATTTCTAAACAATGTTGAACCCTGAGCTAAAGAGGCCTGGCTTGGAGAAAGGACTGGCAGAAGCAGAAAGGATTCAGTTGTTGGAGCTTTGTGGCTGGCAGCTATGAAATCTATTTACTACGGCAGAGAACAGAACAGAGAGGCTGAGCCTGATGGGCTTAAATTAAAAAGAGCATGTGGTGTGAAGAATTTCCACGCACATTTAAGACGCATTGTCAATAAATCAGTGTGGACAGTGCATATCAAAGCGCCTCTAATTATGTTTGCATTTGATGTCGAGTCCGTCTTACAAGTCGACGGATACATTATGGTGTTGAATTAATGTGCAAGTTTCCAAAATCGTGATCGGCATTTCCTCCTCTGTGACCTCATCTTCAAACGATAGAGACTCTGAGAAATATGAGCTGTGCTGCACTTTCATTTAACCAGGCTTGTAAAGTGTAACGAGAAATTAACACGGCGGCGTTGGATTAGTGAGTGATGGCGTTTTCAAGGAGGGAATAAACAGAAGAAGTGACAGAAAACCCTCTGCTACAATGAGCTGCTGCACGTCTTAAGGTGGTGCTGCAGTCAATATATATTGACGGGTGCTTCACAATCCAGTCCTAAACGCTGTACAGAACTTTAAGTCATGAATACAGGACTGAGGCTTGTTTGCTGTTTCACTTAATCTGGTTTGACTGCTCTGGCCTTGTGCTGACTGTCACAACATAAACAAGAAGGTTGTTGGGAACTGTGAGACAAATGAGCAAAAGATGCTCACATTTACAGATTATCAAACTGTACACAGATTATAAATCACATTAAGCTTGAAGGAATTTACTGAAATCAAGACAGTCCTAGCCTCTGCAACATCCTGTTTTTTTTCTTTTGACAGAATTACGGAGCTGCAAACTATTTAAGATCTTACAATTGATACTTTTTTGGCTAGCTTTCTTTGTTGCCGATATAACTTTGCATTTCGAGCTAGCTCCCTTCATTTCTCAAATTAAATACCTTTGTTTCTCAAGCTTGCTTAATTGGTTCTCGAGCTAGCTACCTTTGTTTTACAGCTAACTACCTTTGCATTTTCAGCTAGCTGTTTTTACAGCTAAGTACCTTTGTTTCTCAAGCTAACTACCTTTGTTTTTGTGGAGATAGCTCCAATTGTAAAGCTAGCTAGCTTTTAATTATTAGCTAGCTACCTTTGTCTTCGAAGCTACCCATCTTTTGTTGGCAATAACTACCTTTGTTTTTACAGCTAACTACCTTTGTTTCTCAAGCTAGCTACCTTTTTTTTTTTTCTTTTGCAAATATAAGCTACCTTTGCATTTTAAGCTAGCTACCTTTGTTTTTAAAGCTAACTATCTTTTTCTTCTGGAGCTGGCAACTTTTGTTGTCAGAATAAGCTAGCTACTGTTGCATTCCAAGCTAGCTACCTTTGTTTTTACAGCTGGCTACCTTTGTCTCTAACTAGCTAACTTTGTTGCTAATATAACTTTGCATTTCAAGCTAGCTCCCTTCATTTCTCAAATTAAATACCTCTGTTTCTCAAGCTTGCTTATATGGTTCTCAAGCTAGCTACCTTTGTTTTACAGCTAGTTACCTTTGCATTTTCAGCTAGCCGTTTTTACAGCTAAGTACCTTTGTTTCTCAAGCTAACTTCCTTTGTTTTTGTGGAGATAGCTCCAATTGTAAAGCTAGCTAGCTTTTAATTACTGGCTAGCTACCATTTTTTCTGAAGCAAGCTACTTTTGTTTTGCAAATATAAGCTACCTTTGCATTTTAAGCTAGCTACTTTTGTTTTCACAGCTGACTACTTTTGTTTCCTTAATAAATTACCTTTGCATTCCAAGCTAGCTACCTTTGTTTTTACAGCTAGCTACCTTTGAGTTTTAAGCTAGCTACCTTTATCTTTGGTGCTACCAACCTTTGCTGCCAATATTGGCTACCTTTGAATTTTTAGCTAGCTCTCTCTGTTTCACATCTAAAAACCTTTGTTTTTCAGGCTAGCTACCTATGTTTCTAGAGTTATCTACATTTGTTGTCAACATAAGCTTTACATTTCCAGCTGTCCCTTTTTTTCTCAAGCTTGCCCACTTTGTTTCTGGAGTTAGCTCCCCTGTTTACAAAGCTATCTACCTTTGAGTTACAAGCTAGCTACCTTTGTCTTTTGTGCTACTGACCTTTGTTGCCAATATTAGCTACTTTTGAATTTTTAGCTTAGTTCCCTCTGTTTTACATCTGATAACCTTTGTTACTTAAGCTAGCTACGATGTTTTAGAGGTAGCTACCTCTGTTGCCAATATAAGCTACCTTTGCATTTCAAGCTAGCTCCCTTTGTTTTAACTGCTAAATACCTGTCTTTTTAGAGCTTGCTCACAATGTTTCTGGGTCTAGCTACCTTTGTTTCGAAGCTAGCTACTGTTATTGTTAGAATAAGCAACCTTTGTATTTGACGCTCAACAACTTTTGCTTCTTAAGTTAACTTTCTTGTATCCAAAGCTAATGAAGCCCGTTATCTTTCTTTCTGGCATGAGAAACATTTGTATCCAGAGCTTCCTTCCTTTACTTTTGTAAGACTTTTTACCTTTGTGTATAGAGCTAGCTTACTATTTTTTAACTATTCCTGTTCCTGGAACCAGCCACCTTTGATTTTTTTAGCTATTTGCTAACTTAAATTTTGAATTAGCTTCCTCATTGGCAGATGGCTACTAGCTTACTAGCTCTTCACCATAGTAATAGCATGCAATTGTGAAACGTTGTTTTCAGGAGATTAGCACACAGCTATGATGAACTACTGATGTTATCCTTCATGCATCTATCTCCAGTGTATGTAGTAGTGTGTGTATATGTAGCGCAGGCTAACAAGCTCTGCAAAGAGACATTTTCTGATTTTTTGCTCCTTATCTGAACTTTCTGAATCAACCATCCCGTTTCCACGTCTTTGTGAGACAAAAAGAAATAGATACAGAGAATCTGAATCATGTTGCTCTGCGCTGCTTTCCAATTAGGACTCTGACTTTTTCCTCCTTAAGTGAGGAGACGGTGTTACACTGTGTCCTGTTTGAGTGATGTAACAGCGATGCCTCATGTCTCACCTGTATGAGCCGTCTCTGCTCCGTCTGCAGCGTGTTCAGGTCTTGCCCCAGGCTGCCCTGCCCCCTCCGTAGGGACTCATAGTCCATTTTCAGCTGCCCGGCGTGGGCTGACAGCTTGGCCACCTCCTCGGCCAGACTGACGAGAAGAGCCCGGTCCTGACCTTTCACCGACTTCAGGTCAGAGTCATGGTCGGTTAGCGAGTGCAGCAGCGACGTCTGCACCCCCTCCAGGCGCAAAAAGTTACTGTTGTAGTCGGGGCAGTTGGGGTCTATGAAGATGTTGATGCGGGAGCCGTCGCCTCTCTCCACGGTGACCAGGGCATTTGCTTCATCCTGATTGGTGGAGATGTGCGGCAGGCCGTCGGACATGGGCGGGGCCTGGTAGTGGTTCATGAAAAGGATGGTGCCTGTCACGGTGACGGCGAGTAGTACAGCCACGAAAAGCAGGATGGTGCAGAGGAGGTAGCTGCAGCTCATCCTCTGTGGAAGGAAAAAAAAAAACAGATCAGTATCACAGCAGAGAAAAACCAAAAACCTTCAGCTCTGTTTTCATCCATCACTCTGATATTTTCTGAATGCCAAATTCTCTGCAGTCAGAGATGTAACTAAATTCCCATCTGTCCAAATGTAGCTGTGAATGATTTATACTCCAACATAATTCACTTCAACTGCCACTCTTCAATATTTTTTCTTTACTTTATTTTTTTAGTATGCAGTAAGTATCCAACACCAATATGTGACAAACAATCAGGCAGCCCAGTTTATTGATGGAGACGGAAAAGAACAAGTAAAAATAAATAATGCCAAACAAACAAACAGAAGAAGTAAAATCACACAGTGAACAAACAAAACAGAGAGTATATTGATCAAATAATTACTGTACACAAAAACAACTTGCTTTTTCAAATCCTCCCCACTTCACTCAGAATATTAATAGATTTTATGAGTCAACTGTTTCCATTACTCTCAATGTTTTGATGAAGTTCCTCAGCTTGTCTACGCTCGGGCTTAGTTTCTGGGCCCAATTTTTAGTTATGACCATTTTTCCTCAGTTGACCTGGATTAAAGTTGATCCTGAGCCACAAAATCTACTTCATCTTCACAATAAAAACAATGGTGTATAACATTTTGTACATAGTTAACATCTGGTGAACAATTTTCTTAAATATAAGGTTATTGAATAATAGAATTGTACATCTGATGCCTTAGTTTTTTTTAAAATATATTAAATTTAATTAAATTTAATTAAATTTAATTAAATTTAATCAAAATGAATTGAATTAAATTATTTTATTTTACAGATTTTTTTAAAGACAAAAATTGTATAAATTTCAAGTTCTTTAAATCTCAAAGGTTTTTGAAAATAAGAAATTGCTAAGATTCCAAAAGATTTTAAAATAAAAAATATATATATCAAAGAAAGTAAGAATTTCCAAATCTTTTCAATAATTTAAAAAAAAATCACCAAAAATTTAAAAAAATATGAAAAAAAAGAAATTTAATAAATTTGTAAGAATTTGTAAATAAAAAAAACTTTTTAAAATTGAGAAAAAGTTTGTGTAATTAAAAAAAAATACATTTTTGATTAAATGAAATTTAATTAATTTGCAAATATTTTGAAATTTATTAATCTATAAAATTAATAAAGAAAAAATAAAGAAAGAGCTTGACATATAAAATTTTGCAAAAAACTAAGTCAAAGTTTAAAATAAAAAAAATGCAGATATTAACACATGATTTTATGTAGTATCAGTATTGTGATTAACTTTGGTATTGTTTTGCCACTCTTCTAGCAGTGCAGAATCCTCCAAAATCTGAAAAAGTGTCTCTGTCCAAACACAGTGAGCTGTGGTAGAGACAAAGGAGAACGGCGGCTTGTGAATGCTCCTTAACGACACAGTCCAAGCATTGATTTTTATGTTTTTCCCCATTATCACATAAAATCTTGAAGCAACTGCCGCCAGGAATAGAAAGCGCAGCGTAAATGGCACATACAGCAAATAAATCGAATACGACTGAAGAGAGGATAGAATCCTCTTACAGGAAAAGGTATTCCTCTATCAGTAGAAAAGTCTCCATTAACAGGATTATAAAAGGTCTCAATGATGGAGGATCAGACTCCACTTTTCCACTCAGGTCAAGAAACTGGGCACGGAGAGAAGAGAGCACTTTGCTCCACCCATGAATGATTAACAACACCGGGCTCCTCCTCTCGCTGATATTTGTCTACGTGCATGATCTGTCAGTGAGAATATGTGGGCAGGTGTGTGTGTTTCTATGTAGAAATGTGTGTAAGTGAGCCTCATTAATATGCAAATTGGCTGTGCAAGGACAGTAAGGCTCACTAATAGACAGCTAATGGTCTGCTTTACGAGATAGCTTTACTGTTTCTTTAATGTGAAGGAAATCAATTGTGTTGTCCAGGAAATAGCCTCATCCGCTGTGTTTACCCACTGCCTTCGGGTAGGGGAGATAAAATAGAGTCGTATCTTCTTGACAACTTCTCCTTAAAGGGAGTAAAACGGGCAGCCGGTGATAGACTGCACAGAGACCATAGGCTGGACCGCTTTTATCCCACACAGCGTCTGCTCCTTCATAAACACAACCTCTTTCCAGTCTGATCACGAGATGAAGGAAATGCACAGAAGAAGAGTTCATGTAGAGCCTGAGGATGCTTTCTTCACTCGAGTCCCATTTGTACCCCCCCCTCGGCTTCATTCACAATCCACATGGGCGCACACATATGGGGCCTGCAGACAGGGAGCCAAATGTTTCTGGGCCTAGCTGGATGTCTGCACTGCTTCGCTTTCCAAAAAGAAAAACCATGATATGAATGAGCAGAGCGCCCTTCAAGAGCCAGGCGTGGTTTTAGCCTTTCTACTGAAACACACCATGTTTGAGCCGGTGTATATGAGTTCCTCCACTGTGCCCCAAAAAATATAACAAAACACAGATGGTTGATAGAAAAAGTCATGAATGAATTCATCTCATTTAATCATCTATTCTTCTTTAATTTGGTACTTTTCTGAAAATGCTTATGCTTGTTCTGAAAATATCCTTAAACTTATTATTATTATTATTTTTTTTTTTTTGCTAATTTCTCGCCACATATACACATATTTTAATTGACAAATTATCTTTAAAAAAATACAAATATAAATGAAAATTGAATGACAAAAAGGTGTCACTTTGAACTTCAAGATGAAAGTGCAAAAAAACAAAAGATAAATAAATAAATAGAATAAAAAAAAAATAAATAAATAAAAAAGCCCATCTGGAATGACTGGGGAGATGGATTTTTTGACCTATACTGCAGCCAGCCTCCAGGGGAAGCCGAGCAAGATGACATTCATTTTTTTTTTTAACATTCAATGTTTTTGACAATATATGGATTGATTTTGCACTCAATTAAAAAAAATGAAGCTTTATAGCAAGAATTATCAGGGTCTAACAAATCAACATGTACGACCACGAACCACAGCAGCACTTCTTCATTATTTTAAACTCAGGACACTCTGGTTATATTCACACTGCAGTTCAAAGTGACCTGAAACTGATTTTATTTTCATTCCAATGTGACCCATGAGTTGCCCACATCTCCAATTTTGAATTGGACCATAGTCTCAACAGCCAGGTCCCATTTCCTGCAGCTTTGGTGTCATTCTGGAGCAGAAGTCACACTCAGTGAATATGAACCATAGACTGTAAAAAAAAGAAAAGAAAAAAGGAAGTCATCTTGTTCAGCTCCAAGTGAGGTCTCCACAAAAACTGCTCCCCCTGGCGACTGGCTGCAGTATAGGTCAAAAAATCCATCTCCCCAGTCATTCCAGATGGGCTGTGGTCAAACTTTAAAAAATTAATACACCTGGTAGAAATGTTTCTCACGTCTGATTGTTGTGGTGATTTGAGGACATCATTTAGCTGCCTTGTATCCAAGTCCTTTTTTTTCTGAAAAGTTTTGTTTTCATTAGTTATTAGAGGTTAAAAGTTAGGTTTTATGTCACGTTTAACAATGATTGGCAGCTGGCTCGTGTGTATTTTTTTCGGGGATTGTAAAATACATCAGGAGGTAGAGTCAGGAAGTGATTAGACTCTCAAAAGAAAAAAAATAATTTTTATTTTTTGTCACCCAGCTCCACTCAGATTCTCCCAGAATCCCTCCCAGTCTCTACTGCACAGACTCTGGCTCCAATGGACAATATGAACATGGAAGAAAGCGTGGAGAAAAACGAAAGTGAAACTTAAGTGAGTGTTTATGGTTCTTGTTATGGAGAACTGTGGGGAAAAACAGGCGGGGTTAAATGTGTGAAAAATAATATTGATACGGCAACTCTTGATACTGATATTTTTGTAAAAATAGGAATTCATATTTTAGCAAAGTTGGAAGCAAAACACGACTTCCGCTCCTCCACTGCTGTAGATGGCGCTGAAGAGTTCCTGCCCTGTATGTTGCCCATAGATTGTATAATAAACATCAGTCCAAAGTCTTTTAAGAATGTTTCATTTCTAAACTGACATTGACATCAATGTTTTCCTTGGTCCTTTTAATTTTGAGAAATATTTTGATTTACATTGACATCAACTCTATTTTTTCTTGGTTAACTCTTTAGGATATCACAATATATCACAGTATTATGTTGAGATATATCCTGATACTATCATATCGTGACCTAAGTATCGTATTGTATCGTATCGTATCGTATCCAGAGGTTTTTGCCAATACACACTTCTAGCGCAGATCATACAGGCAGAAAAACAAGCCCAAAAAAGCAGCTACACATCAGAAAACAAGCTCCAACTGAACAGGTGGGTCACTTCAAGATCATGCGGATGCGGTGCCAACGTAGCCTCTCAGTACGTTGACACGCACCTTCAGAAACCAGACTATGAGCTTCAGCACGAGACTGGGCTATTTGATGAATGTAAACAGATTAGCCTGACTTAAATCGGACTAAGTATATCTCGATTGACACACCAAGATAACTACTGTCTGTGAGCAGAGCCTCAGTTCAGGGTGTGTGAAAATGAAATGAAAGAAATTAACCTCAGTGGTTCTTAAATTGTGGAGAAAACTGCTTTAAATAATGATTTTAGGATCTTAGGAGGAAAAAACTGAGCGGACAATCTGTTCTTCTGTCTGTGGAACAAAATAAAACATTTTTTAATAAAAGTGTAGTTGATTGTCTTTATTTTTCATCTTGAAAAGGAGAAGTATTGTTTTAATAAGTTGCGTTGATGACGTTGATTAAATTAGTGCGTCTGTATCCTCCTGCCTGAGCCAGCTTCCCTGTGGTCCCTGTTTTTCTGAGCTCTGCTGGCATGTTCAGAGGAAAACTGCCCCCGGGCTCCATTTGTCCCAATGAGTTGGAAACTACACTCACTCCAACCAACAGCACACACACACACACACACACACACACACTCACACTCTTACATGAATGCAATATTCACTCAGCTCTTCCTGCCAAGTATGTGCAAATGACAGACAAGCACATGCACATATTGCACATAATGCTCATGAAAAAAGTGTTGGAGGCTTCACACTTCCTCGTTTCTCTCGCCAAAACACATCATCAAAAAAAAAAGCTTCAGGGGTGTGTCGCCGCACCCCGCTCTGCACGAAGACGTCTCTCTTTGCATGTCAAACAGTTTGGGTGCAGGTGCAGCTGAGTGATTGTTACTGTGTGACTGGGCTTCGCTGTGTGTGTGTGTGTGTGCTGCACATTATCTGTATAATGTCCACACACAGCGGAATGGCTGCGATGTAACATTAGAACAGTTTCACTGCGCACCGTCGCCGGCGGCCCCGACATCACAGGAGGCAATCATGGCCCAGCACTAAATATTCATTGCTAGCATACTGATTGTTAACTTAACGTGCAGGAGACACACGACGGCCCAGGTTATGCTGACAGTGTGACAGGAGAAGAGCTGACAGGTGTAGGCGCTCTGAAAATGTCTCGTCCTGGAGCAGCGAAGGTTTGTAATGAACCATTCTGCAGATACTGTTACAGGAACGTAATAATGGCCCAAGACGTTGACCTTTAAATCCTCAAGGTGTGGGGTTTCTTCTGATTAATGACAGCCTCTCAGCACATGACATTTCTCTGTCGCAGACGACTTCAGCGTGGTGTTTTGCTGCCTTTATTAAACTTTTTTAATCCTCTGTCGTCTGAATAAAATCTTTCTATGTTTTAAGGTAGAGTCTGCTGGATACAGGAATAATCCTGCTCGTTCATCTCCTACGTGCATCCATACATATGTGTCAGTGTCTGCCTTGAACTCCCTCTTCAGCCTGTCTGTTGATGTTTTGGTTGTATCAGGACAAGTAAGTGTAGTTGCATTAGCCAATTACAGCGCGCCAAGTTACTCTGAGTGTTGATTAGCAAGTGGAAGAAGCCAATCAGAGCAGCTACGACAGCATAGAGGGAGTAAAACTCAACCAAAGTGAAACTAAATGCCAAACAGATAAATCTTTTTAAATTCATCTACCGAGTAATGCTAGCTCAGCCAACGCTACACACTGCAGTCAGTGCTAACTTGCACATTCAAGAGAAGCTGCAGCCTAATGCTTCCTCTTTCTGTTCAAGTGTTCATTAATACATCCATCAGAATTGGGCTGAGAAATATGTCAACAGGAATATTATTAATATAGGGTTAAATAAAGACAATAGAGCGTATAAAATCCTATGCATAGTTAAAATCTGGAGAATACTTATCTCAACTTTAAAGTTGTATTGTTTAAATAAATGATGCATAGGATGTCTTAGTTTTTTTTTATATATTTGATTTATTTTCTGAATTTGCAGAAATAGAAAAAAATGAAAGGTTTTTAAAATCTTAAAAAGTTTTAAAATCTAAAAAAAATCGCAAAAATCCCAAAAGGATTTAAAATGTAAAAAAAAATAACATAAAATATTTGAAAATTGAAAGAAAAGGACGTCAAAAAAATATTAGAAAATGTAAAATTACAAAAAAAAAGGTTATTTGGAAAAATTGCAAAAATTAAGAAATGGACTTCAATAAATTTGCAAAAATTTTAAAATCTGAAAAAAAAAAACAGAATTACAAAAAAATATAGTAAATTATAAAATATAAAAAAAAAATAATATGAAAATGATTGCAAAGTTTCTAAAAATTGGACTTCAATAAAATTGCAAAGATTTTGAAAAGAATTTTTTTATAGAAATTATAAGATATAATGAAATTACAAATAATATTTTTTTTAAAAAAAGCAAAAATTAAAAAATGGACTTCAATAAATTTGCAAAAGATGTTAAAAACTGAAAAAAAAACAGAATTTCAAAAAACTGTTAAAAATTATAAAATTACAAAAAAAAAATAATTTGAAAACAATCGCAAAGATTCTAAAAATTCGACTTCAAAAAAATTGCAAAAATTTTGAAAAGTTTAAAAAAAAACGAAGAAAATAAGATATTATGACATAATAAAAAAAATTGAAAAAAATTGGAAAAAATTGAACTTCAACAGATTTGCAAAAATGTTGAAATTTGAAGATTTCTAAATGCCAAAACTGAATGAAAGTTTCAAATTGAAATAATGCAAACATTACAAAAAAAAAAAAAAAAAAGATCTTTCAAATACTTGCAATTTTTTTTTTTTTTAATTGAAATTGATAACATATATATGTTTGAATTGCTCAACTTTTAATCTTATTTTCCTCCCAAGGCTGTAAAACTTGAGGTTAGCCACAGGTGCATGGAAAGTTGGTGGGCTGTTGATGTTGTAGGAGGTGAAGTAGAGCGGTGGCAGGCTTTATTGACAGATGGGATGAAGATTCAGTTCAACTAAATGTTAACACAGGATTTTATTTAGTGTCAGTGTCTTTAATCATCAATACCCTCTGGAAGAAAAAATAACAACTCTTTATTTCAATAATATTTTTTAATACATCAGATGCTAACTGCTTGTTATATCAAAAGTTTTTCCACAGGGTCACAGGGTAATTCATTGCAGAATAGTAGAAATATTCTCTGAACGTGTTTTCTGAGATGCAGTTTTGGTGACGTTGACCATTAGCCTGAGCAACTTCCTTAAATATGCAAGGAGAAAATAGCCTCAAAACACTGCGAGACTGTTTATGGATTTACTCCAATCTAGTTTTTACGAGAAAGGTAATTAGTTAGGACCTGAACTGGCGTTATGTGAAAGTCACGACACGCTGCAAATTGATTCTGGCACCTTCATGATCCCACTGCGAGTTTTACTTCTGTATCAGTCTTTAAAAGTTCAATCTTAGTGTTTGGGATGCAGAAAGGTTAGCAGGCACTGACCCTGCAAGAAGGCAAGGACAATTCTTTTACTCCTCTCTGAAATCTGTGAGGAAGACCGAGGTGAAGGCAAATTTTCTGCGGTCACGAAAAATAAGACAACAGCAACCTCTTCCTCGCCCCTTTACTGAATAACCACATTTAACCGTGCAGAGAATGAGCTGCGAGCAACCTCTCAACGACGTCTTTTTCTGTCTAAATGAGTCTCTCAATCTCGCAGCGGGGGCCCACTCTGTAATTAGTGGCTGACTCTTACATCCTCTCCTGTCTCTGCTCAGGCCACAACACGGGGCTGGAGAGGGCGGCGAGGGGATTCTGATGGACGCGCAGAAAGAGAGATGCTAAGAGGGAGAGTTCCTCGGTGGAAATGATGTGCTCCCACGCTGCAGCACTCTGGAGCAGACTCTCCTTGGATGAATGGCTTTGTCTGCTCATTAGATAAGCAGGACACCAGCACTTTTTCTCACCCAGTTTCTGGCTTTCCCCTGACACAGAAATGTTTTAACATATATGCTGATGACACCGATGTATTCACGGGGAGACTTTCCCGTTGATCCTGCTCAGATAATGCATAAAAGGGCACAAATCTTTCCAGAAACTAATGCATCCCGACACTGAGGGGTTTTACATCCAGGTCTTTTACCTTCATCTTGCATAACGCCATCCTATCAGTATTCAAAACATACCGTCTCCCCCCAAAATACTGACACGCAATCAGCCTTCCTTTTCCTGGCGAGTCACGATCACTCGGCTTAGTTCAAAGAATCTGAAGGAGCCTAATCTCATCTAATTCTTGTGCATTTGGATGCTTGAGCTGAGGTTGTGCCTGCGCCGCTGCTCGTGGCAAAATGTAACGTGTAATATGCAATAATCCTCCGCGCTGCCATCACCAAAGCAGTGAGGAAAAACGGATTGTGATGAAAATCATCAGCAATGAAATCTAATCCCCTCCCCAGGTGAGCAATCACAATTCATGCCTCTTTTCTGACTAGAAGGAAGGTGGTGGAGAGGACAGAGAGCGTTTAAAGAAGCAACAAAGAGAAGCTGAGGATGGAGCGCTGCTTTTATCACTTCTGACACTTACTCAGTTTGTATCTGCTGTAACATTTATGATCTGTGATAAACAATTAGCCTGTCTTGTGTTGGATTAACCATATTTAAATCACTCTTATGGTAATATTTCGCTTCTTTGTAGGGGGCGCTTGTGTTTCTTTAAATGCCATCCATGGAAAAACAGATGGAAGACGATGGAGCAGTAAAGGAAGGCGACTGAACGATGAGCTAGCTTGTATCGCAGAGTGGAGCTACGACTTCAGCTCAAAATGCCACAAAGTAACCACTGACATTGTTAATATTCCAATAATTAGGGCCTGAGCCCAATGCAGTCAGGCATAAAAATGTATGAAACCAGTATTTGCAAAAAAAAATCTATGCACCATAGCGCCCCCAGTGGCTTTAAACTGCAGCCCCTCCAGCTACTTAGAGCTAAAGGTCTGATTTTTTTTGTGCATAACTACTATGCCTGAACCTACAAAAAAGTCTCTTACAGCCATAGTGAATTCCCAACAGGAAGTTCACAATTTGGACCTCAACATCAGATTTTGACAATTTATAGGGGGGGCATATTTGCACAGACTAGCCCTAGGTTGGAAATGCATGATAGTATCTTTTAAGTATCATCTAATTTCTTTTGAATTTTATTAAATCATCACAGTCTCATTTTGTAATGCAATAAACATTCTTCTTTTTTTTTTTTTACATATTTTAACACGTTTCTTTCTATATTCTATTTTACAGAATTTACAGCTCGTAATTCTCTAATATTCAAGTAGTTGCTCACATGCTGTTCATGTTATGTCCTTGTTAACTTTTGCACCAATACATCAAGTCAAATTCTTTGTATGTGCAAATGTACGTGGCAATAAACTTGATTCTGATTCAAAAGACATGAATTTAGGTGAAAATGTTGCTGCATATACTGTGGCTGCAACATGCCTCAATGGGCGAGGGCCCGATAATCAAGGCTTGTGGCATTGATTTAATATGGTTCCAATTTTTCTAGTAAATCTAATTTAAGATTCAGAAACTGCACTCTGTAATCGGAAAACTGTGATAGCAGGTAAACCATAGCCTGTATATAGAGTGAACAGTGTGGCTCGGCCATTTATCATTGTACGGTTTTGAAGCCAAAATACCACCGTCTCAGGCGCAGCCATTGTAGCAGTTTGTAGCCAGAGTCTGCGCAGTAGAGACTGTGAGGGATTCTGGGAGAATCTGAGTGGAGCTGGGTGACAAAAATAATGATTTTTTTTTTTTTTTGAGAGTCTAAACACTTCTTGACTCTACCTCCCGACATATTTACAATCCCCGAAAAAATGCACAAGAACAGCAGCTGTCAATCATCGTTAAACGTGAAGTAAAGCCTCGTTTTTAACCTCGTATAACTAATGAAAACAAAACTTTTCAGAAAAAAAGAGGACTTGACAAGACAGCTAAATGAAATCTCCACAACAATCAGACGTGAGAAACATTTCTACCAGGTGGATTCATTTTTTAAAGTTTGACCACAGCCCATCTGGAATGACTGGGGAGTCTGATTTTTTTTTATCTATACTGCAGCCAGCCACCAGGGGGGGAGCAGTTTTTGTGGAGACCTCACTTTGAGCCGAGCAAGCGGATGTCCATTTTTTTTTTACAGTCTACTAGCTAAACCAAGACTGAAACAGTGTTCTTAATAAATATTTAAAATACTTACAGGGACTGTGAGGAGTTTCTGAGTGATTCTGAAAAAGTTTCTCTTCTAGATATCTGCCTGATCCTAATCCACACTTTAAAATTAGATTATTAGCACCAATAGAGTTGTTTAGAAATGCTACTCTTTAGCTTCCTCATCTGGTCGAGCTCGACAAGATTAATTTACAGTCTAACCCCTAATTCACACATAAAGCGTGAGCGCAGCACTGAGCCATAGACTGTGTAAAACATGTACGTAGTCTCCCCTACGTCACCCGTCTGTTTCTGAAACAGTAAATGAAGCAGATCGGCCAAAGCGGCCATATTGGTAGTGGCAAGGGCTTTACGTACAGCTATAGGGCGCCTGTCGGTCACATGACCATGAGCTGTTCTTCTGATTGGGCGAGCTCAGGATCTTAATATCCTTTGAATGACCGAGTTAGAAAAAAAGAAATTCACCCCCCGTACAGAGGGTGATGATAGTAAAATTAGCGACTCAGACAGGAGACGTTTTTTGAACCAGGCTGTGAATAGGTTAATTGTGACTTCCTGTACTTCCAGAGCCAGCCTCAAGTGGACACTGGAGGAACAGCAGATTTTAGCACTTCAGGATTCTCTCATGTTCTTAGACCGCAGGTTGTCGCTTGCGCTGCTCACTAGGCCATGCTTAGAAACCACTGTAGTCAATCATTGCATTCACACAGAGTGCTGCAGAAATGCTTCAATCTCAGACCCAAAAACGATCTGGGTCTTAAATCTGATCCTTGTTTATCAAAACTACATCATTGGCACATGATCAGAAGTCATCAGCAGCTCAGATTCAGAGAAAATCTGACGTTTTAGACGAAGAAAAGTTAATCTAGGAGATGAAAACGACACAGCACATCCTTTCTATAAGGACACCAACAGAAAGGAGAAGGTGTGGACTGGAGGAGCTGAAGTTTAGGAAGGACCAGGTGGGTTTAACATGCTAATAAATCATCATGCATGTATGTGTGATTGCTACAGGAACATGTGGTTCAAGATCTTTATGTGTGTTTTCCCCCTAAGTCTCTATGACAACGCCATGCTGGCTCAAAAACCTTAGACGTGACTAGATAAACCCATGCTTTCATGAAGATGGAGAGGCAGTCCAATTAAATCCTCTCCTTAGCATCTTTAAAACGGACTAAATTACTGGCATATTTCTCCATCTCTCTTCAAAACCTCTTGACATTGTGCCTGATTAAACAATGTGACTCATTATTTACATCAAACCTTCACCTGAAGCCTCCACGTATGACTCAAACCTAACGCAGACCCTGAAACATTGTGTGTAAGCATGCTTTAATCCCATGTGAGTACAGAGTCCGCTGTGGGGGCGGGGCCTTACCTTGGCCGGCGTCTCCCTGGCAGTTTCTGAGTCTGACCAGCGGTGTTTGAGCTGGGAGGAGCTGGGCACACACTCACAGAACGTCTGCATGGGACAAACAGACAGGGCCACCAGTGTTGGCGTTTGTTCAAGTCACATGTGCAATCAAGCATGCAAGCACATGGGCACAAACACACACTAGTACACATGCACACACATGCATACACAAACACACACCAGGAGACAAAAGGGTTTTTGGATTTTTGCCTAAATAACTGGAAAATCAAAGCGACAGGTGCAGCACATTTTCACAGCCAAACACTTCAAGTTGCATTAAACATTTCATCACATTGTTGGGAGATGAATGGAGCCTGGTAAACCACAACCACCTACACACCTAAGTAATTTATGACAAAGACAGATTTCAGCGGGCATGTGTACGTCTCAAAGGCATCACTAAATTCAATATTTCATGACAGACTCGATGCATCTTCTCAGAGATGTCTTTGAAAGATCCTGAGCACAAAGCGTCCTCGTCTTCCCGGAGAAAGGAAAAAGAAAAGACGCACGTCATTGAGAAGAAAAAATTAATATAGCACGTGGGTAGAGCATGTTTTCTCACAGCCAAGTGAATGTGGGAGTTTGCTCAAAGTAAATGCTAATGATGTGCTTCAGTGAGTAAGTGTAGCTTGTTGTTAGTATGGGAGTTTGTATGGGAGTCGTCTTAAGTGCACCTGCTCCGATAAAAGCCCAGTAATTAGAGTCAGGGCTCTCCAGCTGCTCTCAGAGAGCATGTTTCTGCCTGACCCTAAACCAACGCGAGTCTCGCTGCTCAATTAGCTCCAGAAAATAATACCAACATGTGTGTACTGAAAAACAGATTCATGTTAGTGAGTCAGATAAAGCCTGTTTGTAACTAAATTTCATGACCAGTTGAAATATTCTGCACACGTTAAAGTTGTAATAAACAAAAGATTGGTTAACTTCACTAATGATGTGGCAAGTAGCCAGCATGCTAATTGGTACTAGATAGTTTACTAAGCTAGTTTTGTTCTCTATAAGCATTTTTTTTTTTGTTTTTGTGTTTTAAGTAAACTGTTTTTTTCATAAGCTATGGCTTTGTTATACTTGCCTACTACTTTTGAAGTAGAAAAAATATTAGCTATGCTAGTTAGCAAACTTTTTTAGCAAGATATCTCTGAATAAGCTTATTGCCATAATACTTTAACTTTTTTTTTTTCAGTTCGACTTTCAGTATTAATGTAAAAAAAAGTAAAAAAAGAAAATAATATATTATACTGAACTAAAAGACTTTGATAATAAAAATAAGATAAAAATAAATTAAACATAATAATAATAATAATTATATTAATATTAATAATAATATTAATAATAATAATAATAATAATAATAATAATAATAATAATAATAATAATAATAATAATAATAATAAAAATAATAATAATAACAGTTATAATAATAATAATAAAAATAATAATAATAACAGTTATAATAATAATAATAATAATAATAATAATAATAATAATAATAATAATAAAGAACAAACTAGATTTAGTAGTTTTATTCTTAATATGTAAATTTTCTAAGGTTTTTTTTTTTTTTTTTTTTTTTTAAACAAAAAGCCTTCATCCCTTCTAATTTTTTTTCTGTTTTTATTAAGCTGTAGCTTTTTGAGATCTTTGGATGAAAAAAGCCTCATGAATAAAACGTATTACACCCTGGACAAGGACTCTTAAGAAATCAAATCATTCAGTATTTTGAAAAAACATATCAAAAACAACAAACTTCACAAACACAAGAAGGAAATATGCTTTAACCTTGCATCTAAAGTGGAAAAATAAACTAAATAAAAGGGCAAAATAATCATACTACTGCCACTTATATATAAAAAAGGGTTTCTTTTTTCTTTTGTTCTTTTGCTTACTTGCTTACTAAGGTAGTTTTGGTTAAACTAACTCTGAATGAGCCTGTCAGGAATCCAGGTAAAACAAGAGAAGAGGACCCAGTTACAGATATAACACAAACTTAAGTTTAACTTAACTCAAAATTCAAAAACTAGAAACCAAAGTTCAAACCAAAAACTCAAAATAAAAAAACCCCAAAACACTAAAAAACTCACTGAAACGAGGGAGCACGAGGACACGAACATACTCCATCAAACAGACACTGAACTGACAGAGGAGCTCAACAAACACAGACACTGTATGAGGAGGTGAGCAATCAAACAGAAAAAGACACAGGTGAAACACATGAGGAGCAATCAGACAGAAGGGGGAAACAGGGAGAACCAAACCAACACAGGGAAACTAAAGACAGAGACTAGAAAAATCCAAAACACAGAAACACTAAGAACATGAAAGACCTACACATGACAGGAACTGAACCAGAACCACAAGGAACAAGAACTAAAGACAAAACAGGAAAACACAGAAAACACACAAGAGCTACTGAGATTAATACAAGAAAAACAAAGAAAAACCAAGAAACTCAAGACTGCAGGAAAATCCAAAACCCAGATAAATACATAACGCAAACTCAAAACCAAACTAGCACATGAGCCTGCAGCTTAAACGCTTAGCATCGCAGTACAACAGAACCTGAAATAGTACTAACGCTGGTAGTTATACTGCATCAACTGTAATATAACCTAGCTTGTTCTTAAAAACTCACCAAGAAAGTCTTTAGGTTTGTTGTATTTTTTTATTTTTATTTTTTAAATTTGTGAACGCTGACCCTGAATTAGAACGTGGCTAACATGCGTAGCATCTTAGCACTAGTTCAGCTTTGTTTAGTTTATTGGTTTAATATATAGAGACAATGTTTATCAATAAACATTTCTGTATATATGCTGATTTAGCCAATTTGGCTAATTTTCAACAGTTGTCTCTGGGGCAGGTGAAATTAGCACAATAATAAATAAAATGCATTTAAAAAAGCTAATTACAACACTACTTAAAAAAAATTAATAATAATAATAATAATAATAATAAAAATAAAAGTAAATTAATAATAATAATAATTATAATAATAATAATAATGACAAAATAATAATAATAATACATTTTATAATAATAATATAATATTATAATTAAAATACATAACAAACATTCAATAAAATGCAATTAAATAAAAATTTCAGACCAATTGGTCGCACACCTGACCATCTCTGAACCATAAATCTACATTTCTTTTAATAGAAAGGAAAGTGTCTTGCTCCCTTATCCCTGATGATAGACCACAGATACAGATTTTAGTGTTGTGCCCAGCCCAGACAGTATGACACATGTGACAAGATAATAGCATTAAAGTGCTGCTGCTGTTGTTGACAAAGAGTTTCTGATGTGATAAAAATTTGATAAGTAAAACTTTGCTATTTTAACTACTGATTTAATTTTCAAATGAAAGATTTGAATCAGTTTTTACTCTTGAAATATTTATATTCAGGCACAACCATCAACTTTTCACCTGTAGTGAAAAACATGGAAACTGTCTTTTATGCATTTAATGCAAATATGAGTTACTGAGCCATTCAACTTGCCAATTGGTTGCTGCGTGAACATAAATGACTGTGTCATCTGCATACATCTGGATTTCAGACTCACTTCATACAGATGGGAGATCATTTATGTAAAGACTGAATTAAAAGTGGTCCTAGTATTGAACCCTGGGGGACACCAGAACTACAACTGAGGCCAACTTTTGGTTGTACTACTACCACTGGAAAAGAAAGAAAAAAAAGAAAAGAAAAAAAAAAGAAAAGTAGCTTATTCTGACTTGATTACTGAGCTAGTTTTCTTCTCAGCAAGTTATCTTTGTGAATTTATTTGAGCACTAGCACATAGTAGCTTTGTAAGCTAGTTTGCTTTTCTGTGCATCGGTTTAACTTCTCTAAATCTCGACTCAAAGTTTTTCATTACCTGAAAAAAGTCCTTTTGGTGCAATAGAAATCTTTAACATTTCACTCTTTTGCCTGATGAATCATGTGACAATGAAAGTGAATAACTGTTAGCTAATTAGCAGAACAAGCCCTTAAGTGGCACTTCAGCACAACTTGGATTTTTATATAGACTGAAAAACAAAGCTCTACTTCAAACTGCTGCAGCAAACACTTTGAGATTAATGATTATTTTTCCCATAAGGAGCGAAAAAACATCCAAACAAACTCACAAACGTCAACATTCAGTTCATTTAACTTTTGTTGATTTTAGTCGTGTTGCTATCAATGCTTTTTAAAATCATCCATTTGTTGCTGTTACTTTGCTGGATGATTCTGAGCTTGCAGGGAGAATAAAATGAGTTTATTAGAGTTTTTGTAAGTTAAGGTCAGCTGCCTACAGAGGGCTCATTAAATGCAGCCACAAAGTAAATGTGTGGGCCTGAAAAATGGAGAAAACATGTTTAAAAGCTTTTCAACACCATTGTTAACTCTGTTATTCCAGCATCACCTTTCAAACAGCAATCGTTCCTTTCAGTCGGTGTTAATATAAAAAAACATGGCAGGTGTTTGAATATTCCTGACACTTTCTCTGTAGGCGTGTGTGTGTGTGTGTGTGTGTGTGTGTCCGTGCAGTTTTGTAGCACTGCTCGTCTTTGTGTCAGCTGTCAGTGAATTGCTGTGCATGCAGCTCACACAGTCATTGTTATGATGGCTGACCAATAGTTCACCCTTTTGCTCTGAGCGCCTCTGCCGATGTGGAGACAGCCAGAGCCGGGGAACAAAGAAGGTAGCGAGAGGAGAAGTAAGGAGGCGGGGGATCTGAAGGAGGTGTGCTGCATCCTAATGAGCAGCCGGGGGGTCAGTGATAGAAATCTGTGTCTGTTCTGCCTAACACATCGCAGCTGTCAGCGCTGGCAGGGCACAGAGGAGCTACAGAGCTACCATTACGAGATAAACAGGGTGCACAGTGGAGTGACTAAACAAAGTCCAAAAGTAAACTGAAGCAAATCGGTTTGCTGAAAAAACGCTGAAATGCATTATTTGCATTTGAGTCCACAGGTGTGTGTGTGTGCATCAAAAAGAGAGGCCAGGAGATTAAAACACACACACACATGAGCACACAGATCAGAGGTTGTGTGCAGCAGCTGCAGCCCACTCAGATCCCTGACACAGTCCTCCCATTACCCCGAACAGCACGTCTCAGAGCTTTGGTTTGTTCATCCTGCTGCCCACTAATGCTCTCATTGGGGTTCTTTTCCTGCCTCAGCACACACACACTCACACACACACACATTCACACTGACATGCCAATATCTGTGAGGCTTCTTGTTGGCAGTGGTCCCGGTGCGGGCGAGACCGCTTGGCGTGTGTTTGTTTAGTCCTAATCTGGCTCCATGAGCTCCACCAGCGCAGAGGATTTACACCTAATAGAATATTTGGGCTTTTTATCGGTCGGACCGAACACGCTGATCCCATCTGATGAGGTCTGTCTTAGGAGACGTGGAGGAGCTCAGACTCACTCAGAGTGGGAGGGAGTGTATCCGTGTGTTAGCATGACAACAAAACCCTCACGCTCCCCAGGAATGTTCTGTTCTGTTTTGTTTTGTTTTGTTTGTATGTGTTGTTAGGTTGTTTGCAGCCTTTGCAGAAAACCTTGGAGTGTGTGTATGTGTGTGTGTGTGAGCAAGGTGTGTTTAAACCTGCTGCTCTTTAAGTCGATGGAGTGGAAGAGGCTTTGCATATATTCACTGTGGGCTCACTGATCATTCAGCGGGGCTTGTAAGGAGCTAAATGAGGAGAACTTGACCGGAGGCCAGACTAACAAAGAAGGCCACGGTTTCTCAGACTCATCAGGAAAGTCTCCAGTTCACAGGTAAATGAATGAGAAAATAGGGATGCACCATTCTGGCAAAAATGTGACTCATTTCTTTTTGTTTCTGCTTAGAATCGAGATTATGATTCTTATTGATCTGATGAACTTTAAGAAAATATAAAAAAGCTTTAAGTTGTAGTTATGAAGTCAGCCATAAGCCTGCAGTAGTATTTCAAAATTTGGATTAGGGATGGGTATCAATGATTGGTTCCTGTTGAGAATCGATAAGAAATGTTTCAATCCATCAACATCTTTAGCATTTATGCTAAACAATTCCCTAAACCATTCTTATATTATGCATGAGCTGTTGGACCTTTCGTTGACTAGTCTGCAGCTATTTTACCTTAGCAGTTAGCTAACAGTTTCCCATTATTAATACATATTCAATACATTCAACATGGTATAAAATGCTTTATCTACCAAAAACGGTATAAATGAAATAGTGCTTGCTTGATGCTAACGTATATGGGAAATTGCATTGATATGCTAGCAGTTAGCACATCAGAATATACATAAACATATCACAGTTACTCTTTGTGAAAAGTACTGATAACTTCAAATGTCAAAATACTCACAAGTTAATAAAAGAAAAGTTATGTAAAGACTCATGTCTGGCTTCATTACTATGGCAAGGTTCCAAACAACTTAGAATATTCCTATAACCACTTCTAGACACTAGATGAGTTAATAACATACAACAAAGCTTTACATCAGCATCACATGATATGTGATTTTTACTCATTACTATAATAATCTCAACTATAAACCTGTAAACGTACTCTTTCTACAGAGAAAATTTACAGTAGGAATTGATAAACAATTGGATCGATAAGCAGAACCAATAAGCACACTGGCATCAATAAAATCTTATCAATACCCGTCCCTAATTTGGAGTCTTCAGTATTGTTTACAAAGACTAACTGTGACATGTTTCTATGGTGAAAGTTAAAAATCTGCTTTAAAACCTCAGTTTTATCCATGTATGCTAACCGCTAGTGTAACAATGCAATTTCCCATATATGTTAGCATCAAGCTAGCACCAAGTTTTCTCTGTTATTTTTGGTACATTAAGACAGAAAGATGTTGAATGTTACAGAGCTTCTTAGGTGAAACTTGAAGTGGAAATCCTGAATCACAGTTTTCTTGGGAAACTGTATTTGCTAAGCTAAGCTAAGCTAGCTGGGGAAGAGTAGACCACGTAAGGTCCGGCTGCTTTCAAGTCGTTCAGGTAAAGTGAGCAGCCAGCAGCAGCAGGCCACGTGTTGTAAAGACACTTAGCCATTGGTTGAAGGAGAAGACAGTGGTAGTGCAGCGTTTAGGGGGCGTATGTTTACAGTGCTGCACGTAAATAAAAATGCTTAAGAATCTCATGTTTAGAAATTAGATCAATTAGAAGTGCATGTGTGAATTAATCAGGCAACATAAAGTCAATGCAACTGCAGTTCTTTAGGTTTCCCACTCCAGGCAGCCTACTTTTTTTTCTTTTTTTTGTATTATTTTATTTTATTTTATTTTTTTGGCTGGGCACTTTTATCACATTATCACCAAGTTATTACATTCACAGGCTTTATTCCTTTTTTTAAAGTTTGGGTCAATGTTGGATTTCAGGCTCTAACAAGCCTCTCACACATATAAATAAATAAATAAATAAATAAATAAATAAATAAATAAATATATATATATATATATATATATATATATATATATATATATATATATATATATATATATATATATATATATATATATGTATATATTAGACAGTGACCCAAAGACATTGAAAATTTGTTTCTTAACTTCAAAGAACACTCGTTTCCATTTCACTATATCTACTTTAATCATTACAACTTTCAGGCAATATATATACATATATATCTTTTTTTTTTTTTTTTTTCACTTTTTTGCCTGAAAGTTGTAATGATTAAAGTAGATATGGTGAATTGGAAACGAGTGTTCTTTGAAGTTAAGAAAGAAATTTTCAATGTCTTTGGGTCTCTGTCTAATACGTTTTATAATTACCAATGAACAACCGTATAATGAGCTAAGCTAATGATGCAGTCACAACAAAATGACATTACCTACATTAAAGTGGAGTCAGAGGATGAGCTACTTCACTTGAGGGGACACAAATCCACTATCTGGCCTGTATAGCATGTGATCAAGGAGCCTTAATTAGCTGGTGGTTATGTGCTGTAAAGCAGGTGATAGTCAATCTGCGATGGATGATTAAAGGAGTGGGCTGCAGGTTCTCAGATATGGAGAATTCAATGATCGAGTCACGAGATACGGGGTCATCTTCACAGTTAGAGTGTGTCATAGTTTTATACAGTACAGTCCTGTGAAGATGGCGTCTGTGGAGGTGTATCGATCTAAATGGCCGGCAGCTGGCAGAAAACCAGATACAGAGTTAAGGAAAAATATACTTTTCTGATCAGAAATTGTCAGGTAAACAAGCTATAAAAGAATTCATCATTAATGTAAGTGGTGTTTTGATTGTGAGAAAAAGAAACTTCTTCGAAAACAGAGGTATTTCTTTTGATAAAAGTTCCAGCTCCACGCTAAAAAAACCTGTAGCTGCTTTCATTCAACTTAGCCTGAAATGATCCTCCTTTGTTCAGCAAACTCAGCCGGTGTCAAAATGTGAAGGGCTACATCAGAAAACGCAGGTAAGAGGGTCTGGGAAAATTCTTTCCAAAGAAGAAAAATGAAGCTCCTGTCGGACGCAGATTAAGTTTTCAGAGCGTTTTGAGATTAGAGTAAGAGGAACGGGGACATCGGTTTGACAGCAGAAAAGACGGCGGAACATTTGCTCCGATCTTGAAAGAGCCTCAAAGTGGTAAAACCACAGCGCAGAGAGACCCTGACCAATTCAACACAGCGAAAGCAAAAAAGCATCATACAGCATTTGGAGACCCAAATCAAAGTCATTTCTCATGTAGACGCCATGTTCAGGGTAGGTTTTACATTATTTTTCTGTTACTTTTCAATTGTGTCTATCACTTAGGGTCTGATTTACTAAGATCCCAAATAACCAGCAGTTGAATCAGACAATTTGATGTAGTTTGTCTTGTTATCCAACAGATGGCGCTCTAAGAATTCACTACCATGTTGATGCATGCCCTGCTGACCTTTCACTAAACAAAGAAACCCAAGTGGACACGAGCAGCTGCTGCCCTGGGTGCAATGGGAGCCTGTTTGGGGACTTATATCAATCCGATGACCTTGGTAAAGGCGGCCATGATGGCTTCCTGGAGATGCAAGCCTACGTGAAGGAGACTCCTCCATCTGCAAACAGCAACCCACTGTTTTGATGGAGAGACGTACATTGCAACAGGTACCTGCAACTCCCAAGGCTGGCCTGTAGATACCTGTGTGTGCCAGGAACATCTGTGCACTCTTAGCGCGTTCTCGTGGCTTGACAATCGGTTTTACCTTGTTTACATTTTATAGCTGTCAGAGCTTCTTTCATTAGACAGGTCGTTAGCTTAATTAAGAAACGAAAACAGTGAGCTTGTGCTGTGGTGTTGAAGGAGAGTGGGCAGAGTTTGATGAAAATGAACAAATTACGGGTCATTCGAAATATGTTTGAACTTGAGTTTTTTGAAAAGTGACAGCCCTAGCGCAATTGCTAACAGGTGGAAACCACCCTATTAAAATGAGGATTTGGCACTCGCTACCAGCTGTCACAATGGAAAGTTTGGGCTTCCTCAAGTTGTCTCAGGTGCTTGTGGATTACGCTGTGCCGGTTTGCACCCACTGTAATTACTAACAGTTTCAGGTTTAAAGGTCCCATATTGTGCAAAATTCACTATATTAAGTCTTTTAGTGAAATGTGTGGGTCTATGTGTGATATTTGTGATATTTAATGACCAAACCTGTTCTTAGTAGAGCTTGTGAATGTAAAATCCTGACCTAAAACGAGCTGTTTGGATTTTGGAGATTTGCCGACATCAGCGATTCCCTTTTTTGACCAATCAGGAGCAAGTCTGACCTGATTGGTCCACCAGAGCACATATCCCTGAACCCCCTTCCATTGCCAAAGTTGAAGAGCCATCAGTGCTCTGTTTTTGGCTGTAAACAGCCACATAGCTCCATGCTCAAGCTTCCCATCTCTGAAGAAGACAGACTAAGTGTCTAGAGTTCATTTATCAGGAAATGTTCCAGCTACACTCAGTAAAACTGAGCATGTGTGTGCTAGTCACTTCACGGCCGACTGCTTTTCCAACTTTGGACAGTCCAACAGAGGGCTAGCCAATAGACTGGTCCTGAATCCAGGCGCATTACCAACCATCCTCCAACAAACCTGGGAGCCTGGAAATGTGAGTATTTTAAATGCTGTGTGCTGTGGAGCAGATGGAAGAGCTTTTCCTCAGTGTCCCCCCTGTCTCTGTGTTAGCTTCAGGATGCTAACTTTAGCTGAAGTTAGCCTGTTGTTTTAGCCTGTAATGTTACGGTAAACCAGCTTCGCTGTTTTCTAAACATTGTGCACTCGGAGCTCGTGGCGCCGCTCTCAGTGATGTGGAAGAGCGGGGCGGTATCAGCGGTGGCTCATTTACATATGAAGGCCACGCCCACTAAATCAGAGCGTTCTGAACAGAGGGGCTATGAGAGCCTGGAAAAAATGCTGCTAAAACTCAGCTCACAGTCGTACTGAAGCTGTGATCGTGTATAGTAGTTGAGCATGTTTCTTTTTTTATTTCAGGAAACACAACAATGTTAGCTAATGCCAGTTTGTTTGGCAGAAATAAATGTATAAACGCATATTTAGAACAGCATGACTGTAACTTGCAGTTCATTTGGTTTCGGGAGGATCGTACCTCGTGCTGATGTAACTGACATCACAGGTGTAAAGAAATAAAAGGAAGCGGTTAAAACGGCCGTGTCGTCCTTGATAAAACCAAACACAATTGAAAACCACAGCAGGGCCGGCCTCATGGGCAGCTGAACATGATGAGAGCGCTGTTTATCTTGCCAGAGTCTATATTGTGCTCTGCAGACCACAGAGATTTGGCTCTGTGTGTTTTAGAGGAGAGAAAGTGCCATTGTGGATGTGATGGGCATGACAGCTTTTACAGACATCAAAGAAAGTAGTCCCTGTGCAGCTGATGGCGGATGACACTGCAAGACACATTTTCTTGGATTACTTGGCCACTGGCACATAAATAATGGTTACTCAGGGAAGCAGTGGGGCCCAGTGCTGGGATGTGGTAGCAGAGCTGAGAGTGCGAGGTGTTATGAATCATCTTAAAGGTCTATTTTTCTAGTGTTCTGTCTCAAATTATTTATAATTTACTGAAAATGTCTCCTGCAGTTGCTTTCAGCTAAACACAGTGAGAGTGATGTCCATATAGGAGCTTGTTTCAGTCCTACAGGGTTGTTCGTATGATTATCACTGACAGATGGTGTTTGTAGGGCATCTGAAAGCTGTTCAGTCTCTGACACAAAACCATGAAAATACCACCCCAAATACAAAATATTCCAAATAACAGGAGAGAACACAAATGAGGTTTAAAACTGGAGAATAATGCAAACTTCTGTAGCGCAAAAAAGTTGTGGGAGGAACTGGAAGCAAACTCTGCCAGAGATGGATCATTCATACGTGAATCATATCTGACTGTCTTTCAAGATCTTAACAAAGTCATTGAATGGATCTCTGTTTCTTTATGTCTGAAGAAAAGGCAGGGAATTATTTAGTTAGTCGAAGGAAAGTTAGCAGTGATGATCAAATTGTATCTTTGCTTGAAATACCCATCTCTATAAATTGGAAAGGTCTTCAACCTGTGGCTCTGGAACCTCATGCGGCTCTTTGACTCTCTTACTGAGACTCTTTGCATCATGCTTGATATGTGGCTAAAACTACCAAGCAGAAAAAAAAAAAGGTTGAGTGATATTATCTTTGTAAGATTCCAAATTAAATAATTCTTTTAAATTTGAAAAAAAAAAAAGAAAAACTTTATAGTTCTGAAATTTAAAAAAAAAAAAGAATGCATATTTTTAAGGTCTCAGTATTTTTTTTTTTTTTGCAAATTCTTTAAAATTTTAATGCTTTTTAAAACATTTTTTGCAAATATTTAGATTTTAAAAAAGTGTTCAAAGTAACGAAATTTTCTAAATAACAGAAATATCTCAAAATTTAAAACATTTTTTGGAAATAATTCCAAAATTTTGAACGTTGTGTTTTTTTTTAAATTAATATCTTTAAATTTTTTTCCCCAAATTTCGGACAATTTAAATTTTTAAAATTTTAGTATTTTTTTTTAAACGCACAAATACTAGTTTTTGCAATTTATTGCACTCTAATTTTTTTGACAGTATTGCAAATTTGTGAAATTCCATTTTTTTTATTTTTACTTTTTTAAAAAACTTTTTTGCAATTTCTTATTTTTTTAAAATGATATGTTTTTTTAATTTATTTATTTGTTCTTTTTTAAAAAAAAAAAAATTCGCCAGAAAAATCAACATATGAAATGTTTACATCTTTGAAACGTTAACATAAATGTTTTTGCCACAGTGTCAACAGGCCAAGCTAAAACAGCCTGAGCATCTTTCCATGGATTGATTTAATAATGTTTGAGTGATCAGGTTGTTTCAGATTTAGATTCAGCTTGATTATAACTGTTTGCTGTGTTTTTCCCTTTATTTTAGCCATACAAGCTAGCACTAGCTTACTTTGTTGTGTTTCCTGAGAAACGCATTAAAGCTAAGAAATATATTTAAAAAGTCCAAAAAAAACAGATTGAAACACTTAAACATGAAAGCCCTTTCAAAGTGAAGCAGGATATCTGTGGTTTTCCTGCGCTCTCCATTGTAACAAATTGAACATGTATCAAAACATAAAATCAAAATTCATGTTAATTAATTTTCCCTCCAACATGCAGGTGATCATTTCAGCCGTCATGATTCTGACTCATGTGCAAACAGGAAATAAAGATTTCAGAGTGTTTTGTATTGAAAGAGTTAAAACAACATGACTGACAGCTCTGGTGATGAACATGGCTCCTGCTGCGCCGTCCATTAAGGACGAGGACAGTTTGAACAACCACATAAGGATGTGCAATGTGACAGAAGGGGCAGAGGTTTATAACCGCGCTCCCACCAATCAATCCTTACTGTGATGTGTGTGTGTGAGAGAGCATGTGAGTGTGTGAGGGGACTCCTGCTCTGTAAGGGATTGCCTGAACTAGACAGACGTGAACCAGATGCTTTGGAGAGTAAACGTTTAAGGTTTCTGATAACAGAATTTACGATTCAGTTTCTGACTTAAGGAATGAGACTGTATCTTAAAAAAAAAAAAACAATCTCTGCTTCACTGAATATGTTAAAAAAAAAATCTGACAGAGTTTGTTTTCTCATCCTCTTGCATATTTGTGTACAAATCCGTCTCCTCCGAGCAGCTGTGTCCTCGAATACATCCCAAAGTGTGTAAATCCACGAAAACCCAATCAACTGCATCAGCTTAAAGGCACGCACACAAACGCAGAGAAAAAATGCTCTTCACCTTCAAAACAAGACAGCATGCAGAGAGGAAGAGGAGAGGAGGAGGGACGGGTGGCCTGCGGGAGACCGGGAAGATAAGTTCAATCCTGGGAGACAAATCACCCGCTCTACCCTCTACTGCTTGTCCTTGGACCATCTTTTCCGCAGTCGGCCACACACACACACACACACACACACACACAGACAGGGAGTGAGTCTGTCACCCATCGTCCCTGAGGCGGCACGCACACACTGGAACGTAGGAACGTGTCATGGCAGCCGTTGTTATAAAGCACACAATCACTGTGAGGTCAGCATGGCTGCTTCGCAAGCATGAAGTGAGACGTGGAGGCTGAAAGAGGGCTTTCAATTCCACACGGGTGTTATGGCATATATTGTTACCTCTCTTTCATGAGGACACGGATGATAAGACACTGCTCCTCCTGTCAACTGCTTATCTACTCGTTAGTTATTAAAGCCCACTTACAAAAGTGTTCATTAAAGAAGCTCACCTCTATGTTTACATTTTTTATTGATAATCTTTCCTCAGGTGTCTGCACTACCAACCATTTAGCTTGTTTTTCCCATGGCTAAAATAGCAACAGCCAGTTAGCCGGCAGAACAAAGACAGCACATGTCAGAGTACACGCCCACTCCAATTTGTTGGAGTTCCTGGAAAAGACGTCGTCATCCTTTAAAGCTGAGAGTGGCAGAGAAAGAAAAAATGCTAGCATAATGGCTATAAAACTACTTTCTCATAAATCAGCCCTGCGTTTAAAATAATAACAATAATAAGTTGTTGAAATGTAGTTCCTGCAGTGTCTACTTGAGGCAGACTCAAGTCATGGTTGGAGGCTGTGGGTGTGTGCTGCTGCTGGCACTGAGCCAAGGAGGAGGAGCCCAGTTTGAATGTTGTGTTGACTAAAAAGTAATGAATTCCTGCAGACCCTACCTTGCTTTTTAATTGGAAATTTGGGGTTAAACTTCATGAAAAATCATTGTATTGACTAATCTTAACCCTAAGCTAGTTTGTGGGTGCCACCATTGTGGTTGGCTGCCGTTACTGTGGTGGAATAGCAGGGTCTATTACCACCCGCTGACTGTGAAAGCAGTAGCACAAGAGTACGGTAATGAGGGCTAAATGACTTCACTTATATTTGACAGAAGAAGGATTTTATCCATGTCAGATATCTGTTTAAAGAATAACATTAAAATTGAGAATTACATCCAGAGTTCAAGCTAGACTCTAATTGCAGCATTTTACAGCAACAAAAAAGCCAAAAACAAACACTGATCGTGTGTCATGTCTCACAAGCGCAAGGCTGGAACCACATATTTCAGTACAAAACTCCATTTGAGTTAAAGACAATAAAAACCTGAGCCCAACCTCAGCCTGAGTTGACCATCATGTTATTACAGCCCCACTTTAACACAGATTACACAACCAGTTCCTGAAAATGACAAAAAAAATGACGAAAAAAAAGTCACAATTCCACCTTTTTGCTTGCAAGTTGGATAGAAAACATCATATCGCATGACTAGCTGCTTCTTATTTGCCTTTTGTTGCATTTCATACAGTAAAGAACAAATACTTCCAGTAAACTCCCAGTTAGCCCTTTCCACAACACAAAACACCAATAAGAGACTCTGCATTTTAAATGAACTATGTTGCTCGCCCACTGATGACTTTAGTCCTCATAAGCTGATGAATCCAGCTGCAGCCGCTGTTCAGCTTAAACTTTAACATCCAGTCGTCACGCTTTCCTCGCCATCGAAAGATAAAAAGGTCATCTGGTTCAGGAAGTGTTGTCCTTCCTTTGTTGACAGTTAACTGCTGTCCTTTACATCTTCAGTGCTGTGAGCCTGCGCATGCTAACCAGCTACTGTTTGTGTTAATCTCATGAATATGCAGTTAGCCACATGCTGCAGGGTACATGCTGCTAGCCTAAAACTGCACACATTCCCCCAGATCTTGGCATGGTTATTTCACAGTGATAAAACAGAAATACTTTGGTTTAAGTTAATTCTTCTGACCGCACTCATTGAAACTTATAAGTGGTGCCCTGGGTACTCAGTAGATAAGCCCCTCCTCCATTATTTGTTTTTCTGGTTAAATGTCTGTCAAATGGTTTGTGTGTAGGGATGGGTACCGAATTAGGTAATTTTATAGGTACCTCGACCAAATTCTGTCAGAAGTACCAGGTACCTATTGACAGAAAATCAAGAAGTACCATGTTTAGGTACCTAAACACATCCTGTGACTGTGAGGGAGTGGAAGAGTAGGAGATTTTCCATGCTGGACATGAACACAGCATTGCAAAGTTATAGATTGAAGAATAAATATGTTAAAATGAAAAAAAAAAAAAAGATTTTATTTCTAAACAAATTGATATTTTTTACCGTATAAACACACAAAAGTACCGATACCGATTGCCAGGTACCGGGAATCAGTACTGTATTGTTTCAGATGGGAAAGGTACCCATCCCTTTTTGTGTGCCTTGGGATTCACCTGCTTAGGTTTAAGTACCTGCAAGTCCATATTCATTTTGGCCAGTAGGTGTCAGTAGTAGCGTGGATAGGTCATAGACTGTATATTGAGTGAACAGTGTGGCTCCGCCATTTACCATTGTACGGTTTTGAAGCCAAAAGCCAAAGACTGTGAGGGATTCTGGGAGAATCTGAGCGGAGCCAGGTGAAAATAACAATAATTTTTCTTTTGTTTTTTTGAGAGTCTTATCACTTCTTGGCTCTCCCTTCCAACATATTTTACAATCCCCCCAAAAATACACAAGAACTGCATCTGTCAATCAATGTTAAATGTGATGAAAAACCTCGTTTTAACCTCTTATAACTAATGAAAACAAAACTTTTCAGAAAAAAGAGGACCTGTACACAAAGCAGCTAAATGATATCTTGAAATCACCACAACAATCAGACGTGAGAAACATTTCTACCAGGTGTATGAATTTTTAAAAGTTTGACCACAGCCCATCTGGAATGACTGGGGAGCCAGATTTTTTGACCTATACTGCAGCCAGCCACCAGGGGGAGCAGTTTTTGTGGCGACCTCACTTAGCGTCAAGCAAGATGACGTTCAAAGCCACGCCCTTTGAATCAAGCTCAGCCAATGCTAGAGGCTGATTTCCTTGGTTATGGACTGTTTAATAGCTCAAAAAGATACAAAGTTACTAAAGTTTGGGGTTAACTCAGAGTATTGACCAGCTTAGTTGTTTTGTTTTGGTTTATTCTTCCAAATTTCCTTCCTTGAAATTCTTTTCCCCTTTCTTCCTCACCCCTTCTCTCCCCCCAGTCTTCAAAGCGGGTTTTGGCAAAGACTAGAAGTGTTGCCATTGTGGGTTTGTCTGGTCCATTGAGGCGCTGAATGTGATATCAGGCTATACAAACAGACTTGACTCGACTTGACTGGAAATTAAACTTCCATGTGCAAGATGCAAGCCAAGTAAGGCGGATTCGAGGATGGCTGGAAAAAATGCCAAAAGACTCATCGGCGTGCACACACACACACACTTACACACACACTGGCAACAAAATGTATTCTAATATGAGGGCTTATAAATGCAGAAGCAGCACTTCAGCAGCAGTAAAAACCTTCTCATTGCGCTGTGAGGGTCTTTAAAAACAGAATAGCCACCTTGCTGTCTGCTGCCGTCTCCACACACAATCACAGAGTTTTCTCTTTTTTCTACGTGGAGCAGCAAGGAGGTAATTATGACGCTATTGGCTGCGGCTTCGTCAGAAATAATCAAAATGATGCTCATCGTGGATTCCTCCAATTTTAACTTCACAGCCTCCTCACATCTCCCTCTACCTTCTTCCCTCTTCAATCCCTCTCTTTGAAATTGCAGGCCACTTACGGCTCTGATTGTAGTTGCAAGCACAGCTAAAGTGCACCAGCACAATCACGCAGGGATTCGCAGACACACAATTAGTGGAACACCTTAACGCACACACACTTTAACAGACATGCTATTATAAGACAGGATGGATCGCCGCCCCGCAGCCTTGCTGTTTTAACTGCGCTGTGATAAGACGGCAGACACCTCCTCTTAACAGGCAGGAATGAAGAGCTGCGTCTCTTTAATGTATACATTTGCATACATCGCCATGTGGAGACTATACAGCAGCTCATAAATAAAACATGTGTGTTATAGATACCGGTGTCGACACTTCATGCTCCAGCTATCCTGCAGTATGACTTATGGTTGTTGCTCAAGCAGCACATCAGGTCGGCTTCCTGTCTCTTCCTGTGCGTCTGTCCTGGAGTGTGTGCGTCTGGGGCAGTTTGCACGCAGAGCAAACCACATCTCAAAGGTTGACCTTGGGAAAGAGATCTGATTTTGATGCTGACGGTGCCAGACAAATGTGCTATTTGCTCCTTTACTCACACTGCTCTGAACGTCTGTGTGTGTGTGGTGCTGCGTGACTAAAGGATGTGTTGGTTGAGTGCTATCGGGTGGTAAGTGCTGCGTGTTCCCCCTCTCCCTGAGGGGAGGTCGCGCTGCAGAGGATATTAGTCTCGTAAGGTCGGAGGTTTTCTATATGAACTCAACTTTTCCATCACGGACCCAACGGAATGGAAGTTGTGGTATCAACAACGAACACAGCGGCTCTCTTAACCTGTTGAGTGTAATGTCTCACCCCGCTACGCTGAGAAAGATTGAGCACGAAATAGAAAATGAAGCACAAAGAAGCACTCGCACCCTTTGTAGCAAGGGTCACAAGAGCAAGGCTGGAGCCACATATTTCAGTACAAAACTCCAGTGAAGTTAAAGACAATAAAAACCTGAACCCACCCTCAGCCTGAGCTGACCATCCTGTGTCAACCCCGCTTTAATACAGATGACACACCCAGATCTGTGGCTCCTTTAAGTTATAATCTTAATTTTTTTGTTGTTTTTCTTACAGAGGGCATTGATGATATACATATTATATATGCATCACATTTTGCACATATTGCCAATAAATGTTATCGAATCCAAGGATTACTTCATTAATTTAAACACTGATGCAAACTGAGGCTTTTTTTTAAATTTCTTTTTTTTTTATTTTGTATATTTTTTTGAATTATTTTTTTATTTTATTTTTTGCAATTTTTATTTTTTTAATTTTGACTTTTTTCCTGAAATTTCAAAAGTTTTGGAATTTATGCAATTTATTTTTGTATTTTTTGTGTAATTTTTTTAAATTTACTCTCTTTTTTGCTTGCTTTTTAAAATTTTGGTGGTTTCTTGAAATTCAAAAGTTTCTTCGAATTTATACAATTCATTTTTGTATTTTCCTTTGCAATTTTTTTAATTTAAATTATTTTTGCCAATTTATTTGGTTTATTTTTTTAATTTTGCAACTTTTTTATTACAAAAAAAATCTTGCAAACTTAAAATGTTGAAAGAAATTTAATTTCAAGTATTTGCAAATATTTCAAGTGTTTTCACTTGACTTTTTCTAATTTTTGCCATCACTTTTACAATTTCATAAATTCCAAAGAATTATTGTGTTATCAAAATATTTTGTAGATTTTTTATCCTCTGGATTTAACTTTGAATAGAATAGAATAGGATTTCTACATTTTTTGTCTTTATTGTGAAGATGATTTTGTGGCTCCAGAGTAAATTTAATCCAGGTGGTTAATGGCTCTAATGAAAGTTAAGGTTACAGACCCCTGCTTTGTAGTCTTGCATGCTTTTGGTCACTGGTCCCCCAAAACCATATTTTCACAGCCACTTAAGGGGAATGTGACTGCATCGTTTTAAACTCAAGTCAGGTAGGCACTTACACACACACACACACACACACTCACACACAAAAAAAACCAAAAACACACCAACTGTAGAGCTGCTCCTGCTTCTCGTAAATTCAAAAGCAATTTTCTCAATAAAGCCTCTGCTGGGCGTATTCTGAACATCTGTGAAAAGTGACACTTCAAAAGCAGCGGTCAATGAGCGCAGGTGAAGCAGGTGAAGCAGGTGAAGCTGCAGAATGGGGGGGTGTTGTTCGGGGGGGTGTTGTTGCGGGGGGTTTCGATCGCTGTTTTGAGAGGCAGCAACCACAACAAGGAGATGTTTGTGAAATTGCGTAACGTGTTGAAAATGAGGTGGTGTCAGTGTTGGAGTGAGTCAGTGTTTGCTTTTTGAAATCATGAGAGAAACACTGACACATATAGGAGAGGAGTCAGGGTTAACTGATGCTGCTGTTTTTACAGGTTCAAAATAAAATCAGAAAAGAAAGACTAAACTTAGCGCAAAGAAAATAACAGGAACAATGGTTTTCTTTTTCTTTTTTCTTTCCTTTTTTTTCTTGAACCCATTGACATTAAAATACCTCTTTTTCAAGGGAGACTTAGTGAAGACAGGCAGTAGCAAAAACACCAATTTACAGACGGGAAGCTCAAAAGAGACAAAGCACAGTCAATAAAATACAAGACTATAGATTAAAACCACGCTCTAGGAATCTATCGTTCAAACAACCAAAACTTCCTCCATGTCTTTCATTTAAGATTGAAACATTTAAGGAACTCGAGTTAAGCAACTCGAACTCCACTTATCTGCGTTTTTTCCCAGTGCGCATTGACGGAAGAATTTTTAAAAACGAAAAAGAGGGGAGGACGTTCACTTTCGAAAATACCTGACTATGTGTGGACAAGGCCTAAAGCTTCAAAGCCAGATTGTTCCAGCATCACCATCATCTTTCAAGGCTGTGTTCAAACGTAGCCAAGTATCTGGAAAGTCGTATATATATTTATACATCTACACCTGTCATGGATTTTGCTTAAACTGTTTGAAAAACTTCGACAAAAACTCCTAAGAGTAGTAATATATCAAAGGTAAAATCTAATTTTTGTGCTTGTTGAGCTTAAGATGTAAGGCTCTGCTCCAGCCTTCCCATTTTCACACACTCGCTCAGAAACCCATTATAATTTTAACAAGTTCTGGAGGTGAAAAACTCTTTTGTGCCTGCTAAGATTCAGACCTGTTTCACACGTCTCCAGCTCTGGTTAAAGCATTGTAATCTAATGTGGCAGCTTTGTTCAGAAATTATGCAGAGGCTCCAGATTTCACAGGGAAAAATTACCTCTCCTGGTCTGTAATTGAACACACGGGGAGAGCTAATGCAGAGCATCTTGAAAGGTAAATGCATTCAGGTCGTTTGGAATAAAACCCATACTTTCCTTTAACACCTTCGTCCAAGAAGAAAGGAGCTGACAGCTTGAAACACAGTCTAATTGTAGGGAAGGGAAAAGGCTCACATTTTATTCTAAGAGGCTAATATTTAAAGCCAGTAGTCTGGATCCAGAAAAAAGCAGGAGCAGCCTCTGTGGCTGTTCATAACACTCAAAAAATAACTATCAGTGCTGACTTTTATACCCACAAATGCAGCAAAGCGATGTCAGAGTAAATATGATCACTGGAAGAGGAGTAAGAGCACACACAGAGCAGTCAAACAAGGTGAGCTAGCTCTAAACATCAGTCATGCTCTGGAAGTAACAGACAAGCTATTCAATATGTTCACTAAACTGGAACTCTGTAATAACTCAGACTCACTTCGCTGACAGGTTCCTCACACCGAGCGGCTGCAGCGTGGGTACACACACTGCAGCAGGAAATAAGCATATGGTCCATTTCTTATGTGATTAAACAACAGCAGCAGATCAAGTTTGTGAGCTAGTATGCTAACAGGAGGCAGGAACACAGCTAGCTTAGCTAGCCAAACTGTCCAGCAAGGTAACAGTTAATGAAAACATTTTGTATTTGTTACTGTAATGTGCCTACTGTAAATTAATGTGTTTGTTGTTTTGCTAGCTACATTGATACACTACCTAACTGGTACATCTAATGGCGACAGGAAGCTAGAGGGTGTGCAACCTGCACCTCTTTGACTCCTTTGCAGAGGCTCCTCGTAGCTTTAAAAAAGTATTATATAATTGAAGATTTTTTTGTCATAATTTTTATTTATTCATTTATTTATTTATTCATTTTTTCACAGTGTATTGATGATTAAAGGCACTAACACTAAATAAAGTCGTGTAAATATTGAGTGTTTTTGTATTATTTGCAATTTTTTGAATTTCAAACTTTAACTTCTTTTTTGCAATTCTAAGATATCATTTTTTCTTACTTTTCTAAATTTTAAAATTTTGCAACTTTTGAATTTCAAAATTTTACTTAATTTGTTTGCGTTTTTTAATTATACATTTTTTTCAAATTTTCCTTTTTTTTCAAATTTTTAAATTTTTGCATTTTTTTTGTATTTCAAACTTTAAATCTTCTTGCATTTTTAAATATCACATTTTTTCTTATTTTTAACATTTTGTCAAATTTTAAAATTATTGCAAATTTTTAAGATTTATATATATTTTTTTTAAAAATCACAAAATGTTTTGAAACTTTGCAAAGTTTTTTTACTTTAAAATTTTCTTTTGAATTTCTTGAATTTTTTTGAAGTTCTTGCATTTTTTTTTTTTTATCTTAATTTTTTTCAAAATAATTTTAAAATGTTTTTGGAATTTTCCAAAATATATAAATTTCAGAAAATTTTGAATTTTCAGAAACTTTAATGCAAATTTTTGGAAAAATTTATTTTTTTGACATTTCTTCAAATTCAAATAATAAATTGAATATAAAAAACTAAGACATAAGATGTTAACCTATATAAATTCAATAGCCATACAGTATAGATAAGTTTTCCCCAGATTTTAACAATGTATAGAATTTTATATACTCTATAGTCTTGGCTCCTGAGTGACTTTAATCCAGGTGAGCTGAGGGAAATGATTCCTATGAAAGTAAAGGTTGCAGACCCCTGAGCTAGCTTAAACCCATCATTAGCCCTGAAGCAAGAACACATCACATCATGTTAATTTAAGTCCAGAGCCGTACCAGTAAGTGACATTAGCCTCCTTTTACAGATGGTTAATGCATTGCAGATTGGTTTTATGCTAATGCAAAACGAACATGCCTTTCAGCTTTGTGTTACCATCACTCTGAGTAAACAGTTTAGTCTCTGCCTCTCATCCCTCTTTTAATCAGCCTCACTGAACCAGATGATTGTACATGAATTTACTGGAGGTAATTACAAATAAAATATGAGACTGATTGGAGTGGGCGTTAACTGTCTCTGTTTATGATCATTTCCAAAATCGTATCTGTGCTGCTGTGTAGCTGCTTCTGCTACCATCTGTTTTTGCCATCCAGAGTTTTCAGTTCTGTCAGGAAATTAGACAGTGGTGGAGTTTATGGCTAAATCTTCACCAGATCCATCTCCGGTCCGTCTCCAGTCTATATGTTAACTTCCACTGGCTCCACAGCGCCACTCTCTGGCTCAGGAAAACATGACTGCTGTTTGTATGAAATACCAGAGTTTGAGGCCTAAATCAGCACATAACAGACAGGAAGTCGGGGATTGTATTGATGTATTGATAAAATCTTATCAATGCGAATACAAATGCTGTTATCCTTTCTTAATCCACCCGATTCTTTATCAATCTGATTCTTTATCAATCTGATTCTTTATCAAAATGTTTCTTTATAGATCTATTTCTTCGTCAATCTGATTCTTTGTCAATCTGATTCTTTATCAATCTGATTCTTTATCATACTGATTCTTTGTCAATCTGATTCTTTGTCAATCTGATTCTTTATCAATCTGATTCTTTATCAATCTGATTCTTTGTCAAAATGTTTCTTTATAGATCTATTTCTTTATCAATCTGATTCTTTATCAATCTGATTCTTTATCAAAATGTTTCTTTATAGATCTATTTCTTCGTCAATCTGATTCTTTGTCAATCTGATTCTTTATCAATCTGATTCTTTATCAATCTGATTCTTTGTCAATCTGATTCTTTATCAATCTGATTCTTTATCAATCTGATTCTTTGTCAAAATGTTTCTTTATAGATCTATTTCTTCGTCAGTCTGATTCTTTATCAATCTGATTCTTTGTCAATCTGATTCTTTGTCAATCTGATTCTTTGTCAACCTGATTCTTTGTCAATCTAAATCTTTGTCAATCTGATTCTTTATTAATCTGATTCTTTATCAATCTGATTCTTTATCATTCTGATTCTTTGTCAATTTGATTCTTCATCAATCTGATTCTTTGTCAATCTGATTCTTTATCAATCTGATTCTTTATCAATCTGATTCTTTGTCAGTCTGATTCTTTATCAATCTGATTCTTTATCAATCTGATTCTTTATCAATCTGATTCTTTGTCAACCTGATTCTTTATCAATCTGATTCTTTATCAATCTGATTCTATTTCAATCTGATTCTTTGTCAATATGATTTTTAATCAATCTTTATTTATATCAATCTGATTCTTTATTAATCGGATTCTGTGTCAATCTGATTCTTTCTCAATCTGACTCTTTTTCTATCTGATTCTTTTTCGATCTGATTCATTTTTAATCTGATTCTTTGTCAGTCTGATTCTTAATCAGTCCAGTTCTTTGTCAATCTAATTATTTATCTGATTCTTTTTCAATCTTATTTTTTGTCAATACGATTTTTAATCAATCTGATTCTTTATGAATCTGAATCTTGATCAATCCGATTCTTGATTTTCTTATTGATTCTTAATCAATCTAAATTCTTTATTGATTCAATTCCCTTAATGATTCTTTATCGCTCTGATTCTTTATGGATTCCCATAACGATTTCTTATCAATTCCCTCATCAATTCCTCTTGTGAATTTTATCTATACAAAAAGTAGCATCACAGGTTTTCTGGGTCATCAACTTTAAATTGAGTTTATTAGTGAATCATTATGTCATTGGTCCTTGTGTCTGGATATCTCTGGGTGTAAATAAACAGAAAAAAGGGTGATGTCTCAAAGACTACGTCCATAAATGTATTATTCAATCTCAGATTAGCTAATGATACATTTTTAAGTTGTTATTTTGCAATCCACCAAACACTCCACAAAGACATATAGTAATAATAACAGGGACATATTAGAAAATCCCATTTCCAAACCTTGTAAATTAAAAAAAATAAACTAATATAAAAATTTAAATGTGAAAATAAACAGAGTAGGTGGAGTCGTGTTAAAAAGTAAAAGCTTGAAACAAAATAAACACAAGAACTGAACTAAATAATGCAGTCTGGCTGCTGACAGATCCTTTGGAGTTATGAGATTAAACCACTTCATTAGCGTCTCGAGAGACGACACAGACGAGAGATGAGAACCGCAGAGCTTCGGGAGCGAGGAGCGGGTGAAAGAGAAAGACTAAGAGCTCGCTTTGTTAGTGTTTGAATGAGACTCTTTGAAGGCAGTAATTATAACGCAGAATGTAATTATTTCCCCGAATACCACAGGGCTCTGAGAGTCTCCTAATAGTGATGGGTGACAATCTAATAGAGCCCAGATGGAAGTGGTGCATGAGCCTTAATTGGTGTTTTAACGTAGGTGGCTGGTCTGAGCAGACCGGGCTTTTCCTGGAAGGAGTCAGGGTCCTTCCACCGGGTGATCCCGCCGAGCACAAAGTGACAAATCTGATCAGAGGCCAGCAGCGTCACCGCACATCTCCCACAGCTTGACAGCTCGCAGTAATGGGCCCGGGGTATCGTGAGTGTTTTAAAAACCCGCTTGGCTGTCACCTTTGACGCCGGCTGTAAGTTTCCTTTCTAACAGCTCCCGTTAGTCATGTGACCCGAGCTGTGTCTCTGATTGGACAATCAAATGATCCTGATAACTTCTAAACCGCTGAGCTAGAAAAAACTTCACTGATAGCAAAATTAGCGTTTCAGACCCAAGCTGTTTTTTGAACCAGGCTGTAAATCTGTTTTTAATCCTGTTAAAGTTGTTTTTTTTGCTTGGTGTGTACGTGACTTCCTGTTTTTCTGTAGCCAGACTCAAGTGGACTCTCACTGAACAGAAACTCTTAACACTTCTGCTGTATAGGCTTCAGTTTTTTAAGTCAGACGTTATCCCTTGGGTTACGTTAGCTCTGCTTGGTTCACTAACATTACACATTACAGACACATCTCACAGCACTGGGCTGCCGATAGCACTATGGGTACTAAACTACTGTACGAACTGACAGTTAGCTTGTTGTCACGTTAATTTACAGATACTTTGTAGCACCGGGCTGCCGATAGCACTACATATAACAGACTACTGAGGTACGGTACAAACTTACGTTTGCTTGTTGTCACATCTGTATCTGTTGAATTGAATTGAATTGAATTAAATTGATTTGATTTTATTTCGGTCATGTCAGCACACTTATACAACATCACACATTGTCAATAGATGATCACTTTGTACATGTCCGAAAGGGAAGATGGGAGAAGCAGAGCTTATCTTATCAGAGCTTACATAATTCTTGATTGTCTTTTAGTGTCCATATTTTATCTTTAATGTCCAATCCTGTGTTCCACGTAAGGCATCATTCATGAGTCTGTCAATTTTTTGGTTCTTGTACATGTGTTGCATGTGTGACTCGTCGTCACTGTCCTCTTCACCCGGGTGTGCTCCTGTGCTGTCGTCTCGGGCTCTGCTGCAGTTTTCAGCCATGCGGGCCTTTCCGCCTACCACTCGGATTTTGTTGAAGGGTGCGCGAGACATCTTTCTATGACCTCCGGCTCTCTTGATCTCATCGCATGCTTGTTAAAAAAAGTTGGCTTGAACACACGCCTAGTTAAAAGTGACATCTTTACGACAGTGTAAGTGAGACTCCGGGCCAGAAGGTGGCGCTGTAGTCACATTAAAACAGATCCTCCTCACAGTATCTTTAAGGAGAACTTGTTTGATGGGTTATTAAGAGATAAACTATAGAAAAAAAATGCCATTGGGTTTCATTGAGTTTCTTGATTCAGTATCTATATCCCCAAAAATCTGACCAGCAATTTTTTTACTACTCCATATGAAGACTGTTTTAATCATTACAAGCAATTTTAATATCTTGATTTAAGACATTTTCTTGACTTTTCACGAGACCGTGGCTTAACTCCAGTCTTTGTGGAGTTTTTTTTTTTTTTTTTTTTTTTAAGAAATAAGAAATAAACACTTGCTTTTGTTACAGTTTTTCCCAGTTCAAAAAAAAGATAGGGGACACAGATTCTGACCCTGAGGATTTATTTGTCATACTGGAAAATAAATTTACATTAAATTACCATACATTTACATTAGCACATTTCTTACTTTCAGTCAACATATATACCTCTCAGAATCTTTATTGTTGTATCTTGTTGTAAGTAGAGTGCATATGTATATATTTTATTTTATTTTATTTTATTTTATTTTATTTTATTTTATTTTATTTCATTTTATTTTATTTTATTCTCTTTAGATTTGTATTTTTTTTTTACTGACTCTGTCAATTGCTTCTGTTAACACAACAATTTTCCAGTTTGGGATCGATTAAGTAATTCCATTCCATTCTATTTGATTCTATTTGATTCTATTTGATTCTATTCTATTCTATTCTATAAATATCCAGTGAAAGGTCCAACAAAACAATAACAAAGCACATGAAGAGCCTTGATGGAATATGGAAAATCAAAAGTGGGATGATGGACATTTTTAGTAGTTAACCCCTTACTGCCTGAATTAATTAATAATTATAAATGGATCTAATATGATCCTTGATTTGTGTACAATATGAATTAATAGGGAATAATGAGATACAAAGGTCATTTCGGCTGCTTCAAGACCTGACAGGGTATGTTGCAAGTTTGTGACAACAGGCATCAAGGGGTTAATCTGGAACAGGAAGGAAATGAGACCAGGGGGAGTTTAACTTTGTATTATTCAAGTTAACAACTCAAAATTAATCAACAGTGATCCGGAAACATTTCTATTCCTCTGCAGAGAGAGATATCTCACTCCAAATGACTTTTCTCACATGAGGAAAAGTGACAGAATAAATGATCCGCTATAATGGATAAACCACTTTGCACCTTGTTGCAGCTTTTCCCAGGGTGGCAGTGTGAACATAGCTTTATGGGAAATGAAGCACCCGCTGAATAACTCCTGGGGGAGAGCTGCAGTGATGAGTTAAAACGTCTGGGCTCCTAATGGAAGGCACGGGCGCTGAGAGCAGACCACAAAGTTTCTCCCTACCCTTCCTGAAACCTCCGTAGCAGCTCTTTTATCAGGCTGAAAAGTTGTTTCAAGAAGCTTTGTGTCCTGATCGAAATCATAAATCCATTTGATTTGTACCCAGATTTTCATTTCGGGGGATGTGTTGTTGGAAAAAAGAGCCCATTGTGAGCTGGATGTTCACACTATGTGGTGACATTTAGAGGGAAGTCAGCGCCACAAAGCCACGCAGCTGCTAGCATCAGATCTCCGAGGATCTGCTGGGCTGTGCGGCGGCAGCTCGTGTGAGAGATTAGATAAGCGAGCTGAACTTTATTCCAATAAATAGTTTTCCAGGGACTTTCCTCCCACCCCCGAGACTGTGATCAGTGTTTGACACCCGACCCAGCTCACAGCCAGCTCCTAATTGTGACAAGCCACATATGGCACGTAATTATTCTGAATAATCTGTTGCCATAGTGATTGCTGAGCCTGATGGCCGCTGATGCGCCGTCGTGTCCAGCTCTGTGGTTGGAGGCGGTTTTCGCCTCCCAAAGTGCAGAGGATTAGTGATGTACATTATCTCTTTAATCTTCCCTTTAACCTCTTCAATCAGCCCGTGGCCTCCGCGCAGAGAGCGGGAGCGACAGGGGATCAACCCCCTCCGCTGAGCTGCGTGTGGCGTCCCACAGACGTATGTTTTACCGCTCACGCGTTTCCAAAAGGCCCAATATAAACAGAAGATTTCATCCTGACTGCAGCGCTGCCCTATCTGTGTAATCCACTTCAATCCTCATCTCCATCAGCTTCCTTTAGCGCCTCTATGATATAAACACACCACGCCACATCCAGACCTTCCTCACTCTGTCGACTGTTGTCTTCTTCAAAACGGATAAACAAGCTCCTCGCTCTGGAGATGAGTACGAGAGAAAACAAAATTTTCTTGAGAGGCATCCCTGGAGATATCCGCCCCGGAGCTGTATGAGCATGAAATGAAATCGCTCTGAGTCATAATTGAGCGGCAACGGGAAGATAATTTGTTTTAAGAATTAAAAGGAAGAAGGAAAAAGTGAAGATTGAAAGTGAGTCAAAGAGGAACGAGAAGCCAAATACATCACGTTTCCCACCTTGATGTGGAATTAATTTAGTTTATCAACGACACGCCTCAGAGCAAAAATGAACTGAACTTGACTTTTTTAATAAACTTCTGTGAAATACAGTATTGATGTGACACATGCTTCACGAGCATATAACATATATCACATAGATTCACCTCATATCTTATCATTTCTGTATATTTTTATTCTATTATCGCTAAGTTTTCATATACTAGACTGTGTAATGTGATGTGTTGCTTTGTGTCATACTTTACCAGACTCCACATCTTATCATATGTAATGTGATGTACTTTCTCATGTCAGATTACATTATATTAACCGTATAGTGTTGTCTATAATACACTTTTCTATATTCTTGGGTCATGTCTCGTGTTTTAGTAAATTTAGTAATTTAGTAATGTTTTTAAGGTTTCTCTCAGTTTGTATCATAAAGAAATGCGCTGGTACTCAGTGGTACCAATTTTCGGTACTTTTTGTGTTAATGTGGCAAAAAGTATCAATTTTTCTAATGATAGAAAATATATATATATATATTTTTCCTATTCACCATATTTTTTCTTCAATATATAAACATATAACTAGTAATAACCACCAAACTGGTTTTGTCTTCAGTGATATTTTTACTACTTTTCTCCTGTGTTTGTCTGGAGATCCTACATGTAACCATGGTTGCATTGTTTACATGTGAACTCAGCTGTTAGCAGCCTGTAGCATGTCAGTGCTAACTGGTGCTAGGCCGGATGTTTCCCACAAGGTGAGGAGAAGGAGGTGAGGACGACGTGCTGGTTCTCAGGTGTGAGCTAAGAAGTGACGACATGGACCTGTCCTTCCATCCATCGTTATTGGGAACGTAAGATCTATCTCCAGTAAGATGGACGAGCTAGCTGTGCTAACCCAGCAACAGAGGGAATACCAGAGGGCAGAGTAGCATCATGCTATTCACAGACATGGCTAACAGAGCTAACAGCAGACACCAAGGCCACATTGGAAGAGCTTCTGAACAGACTGCTGAAGAAGCTCAGTCCTGGACCCTGTGGAGGTGGAGACTAATGGAGGCCCTTATGGAGCTTTTTGCACTTTCTATACACTTTCTTACTTTTGTTTTCTTGATTGCTGCTGTGACTTTAATTTCAATGTACTTGTTACAATAACAATAAAGTTCTATTCTATTCTAATGCTGTGTTCATGTCCAGCATGGAAAATAACGTACTCTTTCACTCCCTCACAGTCACAAGGATTGGTTTAGGTACCAAAACATGGTACCTTTTGGTTTTACGTGAATCGGTACCTGGTACTTTTGACAGAATTCTGTCGGTACCTATAAAAGTACCTTATTGGGTACCCATCCCTACCTCTGTGGTTCTTGAATTACGCTGTTTCAACTTTACAACGCCAATAAATATATGTGTATAAAACAATAGAGAAGCTTTCAAAGTTACGCTGCTCTATTTGAAAGCTCCTACGACACATACTAGTTTTTAGACGCGGAGTGTGTGTGAATACACAGCGACACATGACAGATGATTTACACGTCACAGTTTAGATTATCTGTTTTAATTGTAATGTCTATTTTAATTGTCTGTACTGTTTCCCCATGAATATTAGGTATAAAACATATATTTGGAAAGTTATTCACAGATTTAGGGTAAAAATCCAATTTATGCTGAATTTTGGGTAAAGACCCATTGTAGGAACGAAACTCATTCGTAACTCGAGGACTATATGTATGTATGTATGCATGTATGTATGTATGTATGTATGTATGTATGTATGTTTATATATATATATATATATAATTTTTTTTCATTGCAATTTTTAAATTTTTTCCACTTCAGAGAATAAAAAAGTCCATAATTCTTATCCGAATTACACTTCAGCTATAAGAAAGAATCTTAAATTATTATTATTATTATTATTATTATTATTATTATTATTATTATTATTATTATTATTATTATATTAATTACATATTATTGGACTCATCCATCTTCTTAGAGATTATACCAAAATTTATATCTTGGTCTCATCAGACCACATGACCTTCTCCCATGTCTCCTCTGGATTATTCTACCAATGATTTAAATACTTATTTAATGCAATAAATTAATTATTTAAAAACAATACATTGTGCTTTTCTAGATTTTTCTTTTGATTCTTGCACTCATAGTTGAAGTGTACCTAGGATAAAAATTACAGACTGCTCCTTTTTTTGGTATTAAATTTTGAAATATTATTGTACTTTTCACATCAAACCAAATGATAAATTTATAGTAAAGCATTTTTAATAACATCTGCCATACACTTTCATGATCTTACATAGATTCTTGAGATTTGATGACATTAAATGTCTCATGGGATGCTCAGGAGAATAATAAAACATACAGTTACAGTCTCCATCCCAGCTCTGACTGTATCTCAGAGAAAGAGCCAGATCAAATGTCACTTTTATTAACCAACACTCTTCCTTTGCTTCTCTTTACTCAAACTGATTATGTCGCGTTAGCTGCTGATGGCGTGAGGCTGGAGTCTAAGCCTGCGGCATCGCTGTGACCCTTGACCCCTGCATCTCCAGGCTGACACCAGCTGTCATGACCTGCGTACAGAAAAACCACCGCGCACAGCAAACCCATCACAGCCCCTAAAAATAGAAATAACATCATCATCATTTTCTGCTCCAGCTTCTGGCTGATGATAGATAGTTCACTGACCCTGAGGTGGATACGGCCTGCCCCCCAAAACAAAAGGTCAGACCCCTCCCTCCTCTGTGTGGCCCCTCCCCCTCACCTCACATCCTGAACCTGTCGTTGTCCCATCATCCTCCTGGCTGCTGAAACCCGCTCCCTTTGACCACGTCGCCCTGAGGAGCTAAAGACTTTCTCTCTTCATCTTTGGCACATTTGCGATAAATCAATGCGGGCTGAGGGGCTGCAGAATTACTGTGAACCTGATTGATTTCTTATGTTAGCACATTACAGGGGCCCTGATGAGCCTGCCAGACTCCATCCTCCATCCTGAGGCTGAGCAGGAGCAGCAACATGTGGGCACATTAAAGGCAGGCAGCATATGAAGTTAAATAAAGCTGAGACTCTCTAAGATTTGTCAGTGATTATGTGACAGCTACTGTTTCTGTCAGGACCCAGATTCACGCTGTAAAGTCTGACTTCCAAAGCTTTGTTGGCAGGATCCTCCATTCGCCTTTTTCTCTCCTAACTCTCCAGATTGTTTTTTTCTGATTTGTTCTCTCACACGTCCTCTCATCCGTTCCCGTCTCTTGCAAACTTCATCTATTAGTCATTACATCTGTAAGGAAGATTTGACTAAAGGTGGCAGACAAATGGCTGAGGCTGTGCTGCCAAGCTCTGTGCTTTCATTACCACACAGACTTATACTTCAAGTACCAGTACGCGAGTATCAAACGGTGGTAGACGGGAAATTTCCGAGTGAGATCTTAGGATGAAATATTGAGATAAAAGTGAGGAAGTGTGTGGAAAAAATCACCTTTACTTCAGCTTTTGTTCCCAGCATGGATTCACCAGATTTCACACAAAGTCTCAACGGGAAAAGATAACTTTAAAATCACTAAAAATGACTTTAAAACTGTAACCGCATCAAACTGCAATGCTTAATAAAGTATCTTGGGCGATTTTTGGCATATTGCAAACCAGCTAAAAGTCCAACTAGCGCCACCTGCTGTAAATCCTTAATAAGGTGTGTTGTGTTAAGTAAGTTAGGTATCAGTTTTATGTTTTTATCAGTTTTCCTCCAGATATACGTTTCAATTTAAAGCCTTTCTTCAGTGAACTTTCTGTAAAAGTATGACAAAGTGTTAAAGGCACGCTGTGCTTACAACAAAGTTTTTATACGGTGTATTTTCAAATGTCAGAGCGACTTATAAATTGCACATTAAAGCTCAATAGAAATAAAATCAAAAAGTGAAAGAAACACACATTGGTTCAAACTCTGAATGCGTCCATAGCGATGTGTAGATTATCATTTTTAGACAAATGATGTAGAAGAAAATGTTTGTCCATCTTCTAGTTTCTAAAGCCACACTTAAGGCGTATCACTACGGTGGCCGATTGGTGTCAGCCGATTTGCAAAAGCAAAAACATGAGTGCAAATGTAACAACGAGAACGCAGTTACAACACAACAGAGGTGCAGCCACACTGGAAGTGTCACAGTTTTTCTTATGGAAACAGAAAAGTAGTGAAAGTAAGTAAATGATTGTTTTCTATTATAACTTCAGCTGTGGTAAATATTAGGGATAGACCGATTATTGGGGCCAATATTTGGCTTTTGGAGGCATATTGGCATTGGCCTTCTTTTTAATCCGACGGCCAATTAAAAACAAATTTAAAACTCACTACTTTTACTGTAAAAAACTTTAGCTATTAATTTTTTCAAGTTCTCATTTCACTTTATAAAACATGAGCCTGAAAGCTGTTTAATAAACTCATGCTTAAAGGTTTTTGAATAAGGCAAGTGTTGGAGTTTGTATTGTTCAAAATTTTGACATCAATGTTTTCACTTTTATTGCAAATTAATATCGGCTTCAAAAATCGGTTGTTGGCCTCCTTGCCTACTTATATTCAATATTGGTATCAGCCTGGAAAAATCCCAATTGGTCTATCTTTGATAAATATAGCTCTAATGCTAATGTAAATAAAAAAGTATATATATGTACTTTGAGGGATATCACAAGGTAACACCCCTAGGAAGCTATATTGAATGAATGACTTTATTTCCTTTATGTAGATGACAAGTTAAACAGGGATTAAAAAATAAATAGTAATCACAAAATAAAAGGAAACCGGAACAAGAAAATCACTATTTCAGTTTATCTGTTTACATGAGTGAAAAGGAGCAGGAAGAAGTATCAACTTATCTAATCCTACCCCTTTGAAATGTGTTATATTAAATCATAACACTGTCTTTATTTATCATAGATGAAGTTAATCATTTGCTTACTTTTTTCACTTTTCTGTGTTTGTTTGGATAAGAAATCTGTGTTGTGGCATTTGCATTTGTGTTGTAGCTTTGGCAGATCATATGACACCTACTGGCCACCGTACATTACACTTTAAATGTCTGGATTTTCCCATCTAGTCTTTAACAGCACTCCCAAGCTGCCATTGTCACATAAACAGGCACTTTGCATTAGCCACATGAAAATTAGTGGCCTTGCTATAAAATATCAATGAAATGGAAATCTCATTTGTCAGCACAGTGACTCATTGTTCTCAGATCGAACAAAAAAACAATCAAAAATCAACCAAAAATCTAACAATCCAATGTTATGTGAAGGTAGGATTGCAACCACAGTTAGGTCTCAGTGAAACCAAGGGGGAACGTTCTCTAAATGTTATATTTTAGTTTGGTTATAGCTAACTTTTAAATAACCAAAGGCTAACGTTCTCTTTACCTTCTGTGTTACTTGGATCGCACCAATGAATACAAGCAACAAATGGAAAAGATGACTGTACTGTGGTTCATTGTGAACTATTACTCTTCTTTTATATGAATGGAATAAACGAGATGATACCAACAGAGATGTTTTTTTAGTTACATCTTTATCTACACCTCACAGCAACCATTTCAAGTCTTTTTTCAGAGTACTCAACCTTTTTTGGAAAAGTGTGTCAAAGTCAGGAGCCCATATAGAGCAGACAGGCTGTACCTTGGTCTGATAAATGATAAAGGCTTCACTTGACCTTCTTTTATCTCCTTCAGACACGGCGTACAGGCGGACAGGCGGACAGGACACAGCACTTCGACAAAACTGTTTGGGATTTTTGACAGCGAGATACTTCCAACAGTGAGCACAAATCTGGTCAAGCTGTCGCTGGTTATTGGCCAGTGTCTCAGAGAGAATTAAACTTCTGTTTTGGACCATTTGTGATTTATTGGATTCCATTGTATTGTACAGATCCAATTGCTGCAGTTGAGTGTACTACAGAAACTCGGCCAAGTCGCTGAACGCTGAAATGTCTGAGGCAGAAAAAAAGAAAGGAAAGAAGGAAGGAAGGAAGGTCCTTTTGAACAAGGACAGATACAACTGCAATCAAACACGACAGAACTTAACTTTAACAAATCCTGCAGAGCTCCATGAAGAGTCCTTTTACACCATCACTGACATTTAGAGCCTGCTAACTTCATGAACACTGTGTAAGATTAGAAATTACATAATCTGCAGGTGGTCATTATGACTACCACCTACGCTACCATGAGGAAAAATGTCAGGTTACTATAAAACTAACTGTTCCTTTCTAACCACACGGATGGATTTTAATTGTCCACCTGTCAGAGGTTATGAGATGGGTTCAGCCGTTTTGCTTCCACATTAGACAAATTAAATCATTCAAGATTTGTCATCAAAATCAAATATTCATGAAAATAACAATCTTCCAATCGTTTCATCTGTTTATATGCTAACTAGCAAATGTTAGCATGCCTACAAACTCTGCTAACACAATGATTAAAAAGAAGCATTTAACCTGTTAGCAATAAGCATGTTAGCAATCCAAAACAGTAATATTTGTATTTGCTGATGTTTGTGATTACCTATTTGCTAAGATAAAGAAGGAAAAAGCTCTAAAACTCTCTCTTTAGGAACACCTACTGCCTACATCAGTCAAATTAACTGGAACCAACCAAAACGCAACTGACATTTTTTAAGCTAGCTGTCCTGTGAGACTAGGTAAGTTTATTTATGTAGCCAATTTCAGCAATTCAGGCAATTCAAAGTGCTTTACAGAGATACAAATCAGCAAAACATGTTAAAAGAAGAAACATAAAAAGCAGGTAAAAGATAATAAAATATGAAAATATAAAAATAAAAAATAAAACCACAAAAGAGTGAAAACAGATTTTAAGATATAATAATATCTAATATAAATTGCCAATTTTTAATAATAATAATATCATTGCAAACATGCTTATTTTAACCTATTCAGGGTCTTTATCACCATGTTAGCCAACCAGAAAATGTTAGCATGCCTATGCACCCAGCTAACCCAGGGAATAAAATCTATATGTATGGTAGAAATAAGCATGTTAGCAGTCCAAAATATAATGATTGTATACACTAACTTTTGGATTTAGCTTTTCACTACACCAGCATTGCTGACAACCTCAAAGAGCCGCTAGCGTAAGTTTTCCACAACTCTCTGGTTAAACGCCGTTGCAGTGGTTGGATGGTTTGAACGTATTTTTAATGAAATCACTAAACATGAAAAAAGATATCTTTCATAACTTATGGTATTCCAATCGCTCTTGCTGTGTATTGTTTTCTACGCTAGCTAGCAAATGCTAAAACTGCCACACACTAAGCTAATGCAACGATAAATACACCGTACAAAGTAAAAAAGAAGTATGTTAGCAATGACAATGTTAATATATGCTTAGAATATGCAGTTAGCTACCTGCTAAGCTACAGTTTCTGATAACCTCACAGAAAAACTAGCTTAAAATGAATGCCAATGCAATGTAGCATGCATGTGCACTTAGCCAACTCAATGATAAAAAACAATATAGATAGTCAAAAATATGACAGTTAACAACAATACTGAAAAGTTTTGAGTTTGCTAACATCAGTTTCCCTTTAACTGTTAAAGTGGTGCTGCCAAGGACAGAGAGCAGCTAGCTAGGAAGCTAAATTTAGCTTGCTTTAGCTCTTTAGTCATAATAACATGATTAATATATTGCGTTACCAGTTTAGTTCTTGCCTCTATAATATTTCAAAATATAACATTATCATTTTTTTTTAAATAAACCTGGAAAGAAAGCCTTCGAAACTAGTTGTATTTCAATTGCTCTTGCTGTGCATTGTTTCCTATGCTAGCTAGCAAATGCTGAAAGTGCCACACACTAAGCTAACGTGGTGATAAAAACCCTGTACACACTAAAAAGAAGCATGTTAGCAATTACAATGTTAATACAGGCTTGAAATTTGCAGTTAGCTACCTGCTAAGCTAAAGTTGTTGATAACCTCAAAGAAAAAGTAGCTAGCTTAAAATATGTCAACAGCTCTTTAGCTGGTTTGCTAACGTGGCCAATTCTTAATTTTTTTATTTTAACTTTTATTTTCCTTTTTTTCTTCCTTTTTCTTATTTTTTCCCTTTTTTCTGTAATTTCTTTTTTTTCCTTTTTCTTACCCCCCCCCCCTTTTTTTCCCCTTTTTCTCTCTTTTTTCCCCCCATTTTTTGATTTTTAAGGACATACTATCTTTACTATACTTTGTGTTTAATAAAACATGTTGTAGCATACATGTGCATTTGGCTAAGTTGGTGATAAAAACACTACACATTGTCAAAAAATATGACTGTTAACAATGATACTGTAAAGTTTTGAGTATGCTAACATCAGCTAGCTTGCTTTAGCTCTGTAGCCTTAATAATGTAACAAATTTGATGCATTACTGGTTCAATTTTTGCCTCTACAAATACAAGTGTGAGATTCCTCAGATTAAAACGTGTTCAATTTTAATGCCTTTGCTTTTACCGACCATGCTCTGCGTTAGCTGAAGAGTAAGTACATACGCCGGGTTGCATGTGTCTGTTTCCAGCGAGGTGTCTGAATGGTTGAGTATTTGTTTCTCGGAGGAATACGTCCTGCTCTCCAGGCTGCCAAGTTCCACAACATCAGCAGAAAGTACTGGGCTGCAGCGCTCCACATTTCCATATCCAATCTCATTCAGACTCAGGTACTGCCGAGGGGTGCACAATTCCACCAGAGGGAACAGGAAACACCAAATGTAGTAAATATGAGAATGTCTACAGCAGCCGTAGCAGGGGGCTCGGGAAGTTTGCTGAAATGAGATGCTAGTTGAAACAAGCAGAAAACATTATGTTTTCCTTCCTCGCTAATGAAACACAAAAACCAGATGGTGCATGACAGAGCCATTTCCCACCGTTCTGATAAGTCGGATTTTTGTTTTAATAGAGCAAGAACAATGAAACAGCAACAAAAAAAATCTCTCCAGCAATGTCATAAATCCTGCTGTGTGAGCTTCAGATTGAATTCTTCAGCATCAACCCTTCTACATTTTTTTTTCCCCGATTGATATAATGCTTGAATAATTTAAAGACAGGGTTTTGGAATAACAAGAAGCCACAGGAGTGAGGCCTACAAGTCCTCATTTATTCAAATGTGCCACTTTCCCCAAGCAGGGCTGAATAATGGTGCACTGTCTGCCAGATTGCATTTTTGATGATGAATAAATAATGGATGTTGGTGGATAAGTCTGTTAATATATTAGCCATGAGTTTGTCATAACTCTTTAATAGCACGGCTGCAATAAATACATCGCTGCATCTCTTTGTGCTCGCCTCCCCGTCTGTCTGCTTCTTAATATTTTCATGCATCATTTCATTTTTTATCTCGCTCCCAAAACAATCCAGTCGCCTAATGTTTTTCATGTCCTCCTATCAGTCGCGTAACCTCTTTTATGAGGTTTCTATCTGGATGTGCTTATGACGGATGAAGAGACAAATCAAATTCTTACTTCACTAGAGGGAAAAGCTGTTTTTTTTTCAGTTGGAGAGGTTTTACTGAATCCATGCAAACGAAAAGACGCAGCTTATGGTCGTCATTATTCCATGTGAAAACTTTACTGCAGGATCTTAGTCATTCACAGTTTATTATACGGAGATATAACTGAGAAAAAAAAGGTGTTTATTGAGGTTTTTCAGATGTTATCTCTCCTGCTTTGACCCTACTTTCAGCTCCAGGAGGGACAAAGAGAATTTCTCAGCCTTCATCCTTTACTCAATTAATGTTGCCATTAACCTTGAGACACCTGATGGCGCCTGGTCTATAATGATGCTATTATGTTGTCAACGTTAGCTTAAGCAAGTCATTAGCAGGTAAATATATGAAGTGGGCTTGCTGAGGAAATGATACCATTTGGCTCAGAGGGGGACCAATAATGTGATTTTTGAAGAGAGACGAGCCAGTACGAGTGAATTAAAGGGCAAAGCAGCTAATTTACAGGCAGCGGGGCAGTTTGACACTAAGAGAGTGCTAAGTGCTAATGTCTTTGACACAGTATGAAAGGAGCATGTTAGCAACGACAGTGTTAATGTATGCTGAAATTTGCAGTTAGCTACCTGCTGAGCTAAAGTTGCTAATAACCTCACAGAAAAAGTAGCTCATGCTTAAATATTTTCTAACTTGGACAGTTTTCATTTTTAAGGACAAACTATCATAGCTACACTTTATGTTTGTTAAAAACGGTGTAGCTAACTCAGCTAACTGGGTGATAAGAAATAATATACATAGTCAAACACATGACAGATAACAACAATACTGAAAAGTTTTGAGTACGCTAACAGCAGTTTTCCTAGAACGGCAAAGGTGATGTTGCCAGGGGCACTCAGCAGCTAGCTAAGAAGCTAAGTTTAGCTTGCGTTAGCTATGTAGTCTTAAAACATTATAAATATGTTGTGTTACTGGTTCAGCTGTCTCTAAAATATTTTAAATTAAATATTTTTTTCATTTTTTTCACAAAACATGGAAAGATAGCCTTCAAAGCTAATAATATTTAAATTGCTCTTGCTGTGCGTTGTTCTCTATGCTAGCTAGCAAATACTAAAAGTGCCACACACTAAGCTAACGTGGTGATAAAAACAATGTACACAGTCAAAAAGAAGTACGTTAGCAATGACAGTGTTGATATATGCTCAAAATTTGCAGTTAGCAACCTGCTAAACTAAAGTTGCAGATAACCTCACAGAAAAGCTAGCTTAAAAAGAATGCTAATAAAATGAAATATTTTCTAACTTGGACAATTTTAAATGTTAAGGACGAACTATCTTAACTACACTTTGTGTTTGTTAAAGATGTTGTAGCTAACTCAGCTAACTCGATGATAAAAAACAATAAACATAGTCAAAAACATGACAGGTAACAACAATTCTGAAAAGTTTTGAGTATTCTAACATTAGTTTCCCTTTAACTGCTAAGATGATGTTGCCAGGGGCACAGAGCAGCTAGCTAAGAAGCTAAATCTAGCTTGCTTTAGCTCCATAGTCTTAATAACATGATTAATATGTTGCGTTATCGATTCAATTCTTGCCTCTATAAGTACATGTTTAAAATTTCTCAGATTTGAATTTGTTAAATTTTATAGAAAAGCTAAGTTTTCAACCTTGTAGCCCAGCTCTGTTAGCTTCAAAACAAATTAAGCTAACAAAAACACAGTTTTCTCCATTATTCAGAAAGAATAACATTTTCCTTCTCTTTCTTTCTAAAACTTTGCTTTTTAACACATGGGAAACCAAAACCTAATGCTTATCATAGCCTAATAATCGTTAGCCTAATAGCATTATTTCAAAGTTTTCAGTAATTAAGAAATGAAACTCATTGTGTATGACCATTTTTTTGACTATTTACATTATCTTTAAACTGATAATCTCAGAAAACTGAAATCTTATCAAGTGTTTTTGTCTTATTTTCAGAAGAAAATGGGGTTTTTTTTAGACGTTATATGAGACACATTCACCTGAAAAGTCCAGAAAAAATCTTGTTTTGAGCCATTCAAAGACAAAAATGAGGTCTGAATTGCTGTAACTAGTTAAAAAAAAAAAAAGTTGCCAGCGAAAAAAAAAGAAAAGTGACTTTTATTTTGACATTATTCTAGTTTCAAACAAATTTTAGAGCAATTTTCTCTCATTCCTTATGTAGGTTTTTCCACTTGTTGCAAGCAAATCAGACCTCATTTTTGTCTTTAAAACTTGAAGTAAGACATTTTTCATAAAACTGATAAGTTTAATGTGGCTCATATTAAGTATAATAAGACATTTCTTACTGAAAGTAAGACACAAACACTTGATAACATTTCTTTTTCTTTTTTTTTTTGTAGTGTGTACTATCGTTAGTAGGGATGTTTGATTCCACTTTTTTCAGATTGATACCAGTACTTTTAAGAATTTTTTTTTAGCTAACAGTGGCAGATCATTTTGAACAAAGACAGTTACTCTGCTATGGCGTCCAAAAGAAAACACAAGCAACTCTTTCTGAGTTGATAATTTGTTTTTTAATAAATTAACAAAGTGTTTCAAAAAACAAACAACTTTCAGAGTTTATTTTCTTTCTTTTTAAATAAACTTAGTTGCAAAATAAATTGGTTTTACTGCTATGGTGTCAAACTGCAGCATTGTGGCGCCAACTACTGGCGGAGAGGACTTACTTGATTAAGATTGAGATTTTATTTAAATTTCTTTGATTTAGACATTAGCGCTCTGAGTCTCAAAAAATGAGGCCATTATGCTCTGAGGCTAATAATGTGGTGTTAGGAATGGCTGCCTTTCACATTTGAAACAATATGGTAACAATTTTCTGTACTTACCAGTGTGAAAAGATCGACACTCTAGCTTATTTTTTTAAAGCTAAAAAATTTTCCTCAATTTTTTTATTTTTTCAATAAATGGTTGAAAGTTTTTATAACATTAATTTTGGTGTAATAATTCGTTATTATTTTTTTATTTTTTTAAAATGGTGCAATAATGGGAGAACTTTTATTTTTTGTGTCATAGTCTAACTCTGTACCTCAAAAGATTTTGTTTTAATTTTACCTCAAAGTGATATTTTATTTTTATTTTCTTAAGAAAAGAAGTCTACACATAAAATGTTATGGGGAATTTTTTTGTGTTACTGTTCTATTTTTTCTTGCCCAAATTCTGTCCAAGGTTTTAACAACATAATCAAGAGAAATAAAACACCAAAACACCTAAAGGTCAGCGGTTTGATGATACATCAACCTTAAATATTAAAAAGTATCAATATTGGTATCGGCGATACTGGCCCTGTATTTACTTGGTATCAGATAGATACCAAAACTCCCAGTATAGCACACCTCTAGTTTTTAATAAATAAATATATATATTTTAGCAATAAAATCTCAAAAGTTTTTACTTTAACACATCTATTCTTCAGCATATATAACCTTGCAATGCTAATTTGGTAGCCATCCCTATATGGTGTTATTCACTGGATTAGCAGAGCGGTGGAGGGAACTGCAAGAAAAATGATTCCTAGTGTGATTCGATCACAATAAATAAACAGAAGAATCTGATCTGCTGAGGACTCCTCCCTCCTGAGGGATCTTTGATGTTTATCTCCGAGTTAAATGCAGGATTTGATTATTGAACGGAGTGTGACATTAATCTCATGGCTCCATCAGCTAGATCACTACATCATCAGAGGAAGCTGTTAGCAAACGGCAGGATTAGCATTCCAGGAGCACAGTGAACAACCTCAAAGAAGCAGGTTTTACTGTCGATCATATATGTGCTTCTGTAGAGCGTATATATGCAGCCATTCTACCGTAGCATTAGCGTGAAATGCTGCGAGACTAAATTACATATGCACTGTCCATAAAGAGTATATTTAACAAGAAGAGAGCTGGTATTTTCTCCCACTGCTTCTGTTTTGTGCTGATTGTACCGCAGCCATCGAGGGTTTGCCAGAATTTGCAGAGTGTCATTCTGACCCTGGTACTCCGCGCGCTCGCAGCAGAGCAGATGCAACACTCTGGCATCGTCATTGTAGTCATCAGCTGCCATTCATTGTCTGTGTTCCAGCAGCATTCACAGCAGTTGTGGCTTCAACTTGTTGTGCATTTTATTATTATTATTATTTTTTTTCTACATGAGCATCATCTTCCTCCATGTGCACCGTAATACTTTCTGCCCCAGATCCGGCGGCTGGAGGAGATTTATTGCTTGATTTAACTTCACCATTTATCATGAATTATGTACTGGATTTTGAGAGTCTCATTAATTCTCTAGTTATTTACTGTTTAGTCTAGGGGTACTGGGCTCACATGTGAACTTGATTTGTAGGGCATGTGAGCTTGCATTGCACCAGATTTAATAACTGACCGTGAATAAAAAAAGGAAAAGAAGAAAGGAGGAGTCCATTACATTGTGGGTAAGTATGTCACCATAAAAGCAGGCCTCTTATCTCCCATCTCTGTTTGATCAAGACTCCGGCGTCAAATAGAACGGAGCTCTTTAAGACTGAACTCGCCAGGAGCAAATTGGACACCTCTGGGTGCAAATATGGGGACAGATCTCGATCCGTCAGCAGAATGGGCCCGGCGAGTTGTCCATCAAGATGACAAAACTCTGTCACACATGCACAGCCCACTCTGCCTCATTTCCAGCCCACTCCTTCGCCTCCATCTGCACACCTCTCACTGGCGATTCCCGATGCATTTTTAATGAGGGTTTAGCCGGGAAGTTGAGAGACAAACTGCAGGAATGGTGATATTGCAGTCTTGCACGGTGAAATATTAGCACATTTTTCTTTCCTATGGAGTGTTTTTGTGTTTGTTTCATGCTCCTGCTGTCTGAACAGATCAGACACACACACATAAACACACACACGCATGAGGGGCTGGATCCTGCAGATAGAAATCTAATGCCTCAGCCTGCCTCGTCTCCTTCTCCCTCCCCTTCCCTCACACTTTTAGCTCCTCTGCTGTGAAACCCTGCCCATCAGGTCGGCTTGCTGACACATCTATCAATACGGGCTCTGGGAGACCGAGTATAACCTTGCCCCGTGGTAACGCCCTGATGCCTCGTGCTCGGCTCTGCTTTCTTCGCATCTATGGAAAAAAAAAAAAAGCTCAAAGAAAGAGCAGGGCTGACACAGTGTACATTAAGCTCGCCCACACAGACTGTATGAACCGACATGTGAACGTCCAAACCCACGCTCCATCACACGTCCTCAGTGGAATTAAATGTGGAGAGCACTAAACCAACAGACTCACAAAAAAATCACAGTTACATTCACTCTCCTTTTGTTTTAGCGTGGCTCAGTAGTTGAGTCGTCGCCTCTCAATCGTAGGGTTCAGTCCCAGCCAGACAATCGTACGAGCCCCTCTGATATGAGTCTCAAGCAAGTAGTAAGTCTTTGGTCTAAGTCTCGAGCAAGTCTCAAGTTTTTCTGTTGTGGGCAAAACAAGTCAAGTCAACTCACGAAGGTTGTCAATTCAAGTCCAGTCAAGTCACAAGGCTTCATTAAAGTCGAATCAAGTTACAAAGTGGTCAATTCTAGTAGACTCAAGCTACAAGGTTGTCGTTTCGTGTCGACCCAGGTCACAAGGTTGTCTAGTACAGATGACTCAAGTCACAAGGTTGTAAGTTCAAATCGACCGAAGTCACAAGTTTGTTGATTTGCATCGACTCAAGCCTAAAGGTTGTCTATTTGAGTTGACTCAAGTCACAAGGTTGTGGTTTTGATTCGACCCAAGTCACAAGGTTGTGGTTTTGATTCGACCCAAGTCACAAGGTTGTCAATTCAAGTCAACTCAAATCTAAAGGTTGTCGATTTGTGTCGACTCAAGTCACAAGGTTGTTGATTTGAGTAGGCTCAAGTCACTAGGTTGTCGATTTGTGTGGGCTCAGGTCACTAGGTTGTCATCTCATGTCAACCCAGGTCACAAGGTTGTCTAGTAGAGATGACTCAAGTCACAAGGTTGTAAGTTCAGGTCTACTCAAGTCAAAAGGCTGTTAATTTCTGTTGACTCAATTCAAAAGGTTGTGGATTTAAGTTTACTTAAGTCACAAGGTTGTGGATTTGCGTCAGCTCAAGTCTAAAGGTTGTGGTTTTGTTTCGACCCAAGTCACAAGATTTTTGATTTGAGTCGAGTCAGGCCCAAGGTTGTCTATTCAGGTCGACTCAAGTCACAAGGTTGTCGTTTCGTGTCGACCCAGGTCACAAGGTTGACTAGTAAAGATGACTTAAGTCACAAGGTTGTAAGTTCAAATCGACTGAAGTCACAAGTTTGTTGATTTGCATCGACTCAAGTCTAAAGGTCGTCTATTTGAGTTGACTCAAGTCACAAGGTTGTGGTTTTGTTTCGACCCAAGTCACAAGGTTGTCAATTCAAGTCAACTCAAATCTAAAGGTTGTCGATTTGAGTCGACTCAAGTCACAAAGTTGTCAATTTGTGTAGGCTCAAGTCACTAGGTTGTCATCTCATGTCAACCCAGGTCACAAGGTTGTCTAGTAGAGATGACTCTTGTCACAAGGTTGTAAGTTCAGGTCTACTCAAGTCAAAAGGCTGTTAATTTCTGTTGACTCAATTCAAAAGGTTGTGGATTTAAGTTCACTTAAACCAAAGGTTGTTGATTTGAGTTGACCCAAGTCTGAAGGTTGTTGATTTGAGTCGAGTCAGGCCCAAGGTTGTCTATTCAGGTTGACTCAAGTCACAAGGTTGTCGAGTAGAGATGACTCAAGTCAAAAGGTTGTTGTTTCGTGTCGACCCGGGTCACAAGGTTGTCTAGTAGAGTTCACTCAAGTCACAAGGTTGTCAATTTGTGTAGTTTAAGTTACAAGGTTGTTGTGCTGTCGAGTCAAGTCAAGAGGTTGTCGATTCGTGTAGATCCAGGTCACAAGGTTGTTGAGTAGGGATGACTCAAGTCAGTAGGTTGTTGACTTGAGTCAACTCAAGTCAAAAGGTTGTTGATTCCAATCCACTCAATTCAAAAGGTTGTAAGTTCAAGTCTACTCAAGTTACAAAGTTGTCTATTCCAGTCTACTCAAGTCACGAGGTGGTGGATTTGTGTCGACTCAAGTCACAAAGTAGTTGATTCGAGTAGACTCAACTCACAAGGTTGTCAATTTGAGTTGAGTCAAGTCACAAGGATGTCAAGTCAAGTCGAGTCCAGTAACAAGGTAGTGGATTTAAGGCAATCGTAAGGCTCAGTTCCAGCCTGGTAATTGTACAAGTCTTTCTGATATGAGTCCCAAGCTATTAGCAAGTCACTGGTCCAAGTCTTAAGTAGGTCTTATGTTTTTCTGTTGTTGGCAAATCCAGATAAGTCACAAAGGCTGTCAATTCAAGTCAACTCAAGTCACAAGGTTGTCAATACGAGTCGACTCAGTAATTAGGTTGTTGAGTCGAGTCAACGCAAGTCACAAGGATGTCAATTCAAGTGGATTCAAGTCACAAGGATGTTAAGGACAAAAGTGTCAGAAGTATTTCATCACAGTCTTTGTCATCATGTCTAATTTTTTTTATCTTGTTTTTATGTATTTTTGTCTGGTTTTTCCACATATATTTTTTTTGTCAACGTCTTGGTCAATGAAAGCAACACAGGAGTTAATGCTGAATAATAATCAGTTAAGCCAGAACAAAAACACAATGAAAATAAATAATCCTGGAAAGCTTCTCTCTCAGTTCTTGACTCTATAGACTGCATTGATCATGGGGCTTGCTCAAGTTAGTCTCTATTGGTTGGACATAAAATTGGGGCAAGATGACATATCCAGTCTGGCTTCACTCTGCGTGGCGAGTGCCTATGTCATCTCACACCAGCTGCCTTGCAGGGACACCAGACAGCTGGCGTCACAGGCTTGGTGTTAGTTTGTTAAGCACAATCTGCTTTTGATATGGTTTGTTTAGTTTCAAAAGTCACTGGAAACTTTTAGGTGTTTTTTGTGCACCGTTTCCTGCCATGGAATCTGGATGTTTGCTTTTCTGCTGCAACTTGCCGGAGCAGGGACGTAGCCTGAAACACACTTGGTGTATTTTGGAACATGCCACCACCTGACCTCCATCAGCTCATATTTCTGCTCCTTTTCTTCACAGTTTGGTCTTTATAACATCTATAGTAAGAAGAGCAGAAAATGTTGGTAACAAACAGTTAATGCGCCCCATGTACAGACAATCATTCTGATGAAATATTGATGAGGAGGAGCTGAAACATGACACACTTTCTTCAAGGTTCACACCAAAAAGGATGGGACCTCAGCTGATTTGGATCATGTGACTTTGGTGCAAACCATTGCTGATTTATAGGGTTTGTTTTTGAATGAGTAACACAGTTGATGCAGATTTAAAAATAAATAAATAAATAAATGTTATAAAGTGAAATATCAGCCAAATGAGCCACTGTAAAATTGGTTACTGCTTGAAATTAATATTTAATAAAACTGATAAGTTTACCCCATGGACTTAAAATGTTCCCCTAATTATAGAGTCACTCATAAAGTAATGCAAAGCCTGAGAGCCATCTCTAAAACTGGTTGTGGTATCAAAAGAATTGCTCTTTCACTGGCTCCTCTTTTCAGTATTGTTACTATTCATCCTCGACCTCTCTTTCTGTCCCAAGGCCTCCCGTCTGTCTAGCTGCATTCGAAATTTAATATTGAAATTTCCTGTCCATTCATGTCAGCGCGAGCGATAGAAAAAGAGAAAATGAGAACGTAGAGGTCACAATGAGAACGCAGATCGAGGATGTTTCAAGGCCAAAAGCACAGTTAACAGCTGCTGTCATTGAGAACCTTCACGTTTGTAAAACCCCCTGGTTTCACAGAGTCTCTGCACATGAGGATGACACGAAACGTTCGTGTGCAGCTGAGACCTAAACAAACCAACAGGCGCTCCATTAAGGCCCCGAATCACTCTGTATGTAAAAGCACTCTTCACTTACGTAACGACTTGACAGTAATGGTTCGTTACCGCTTTGATCCACCAACACACGCACTCCTCTCACACATTCATACCTTCATTCTAACAATAGGCCCACACTCCTGCAGAGCACTTAGGACTTGATCCCACGTTTCAACAACACACAAGCAAAGGCTGTGCCTATGAAATACTAATACTGCTTATAGATGTGTCCACAGCTACAGAGAAAAATAAAGTCCTAATGATGAATAAGGATCAAACGAAGAGAAGGCATCAATGTGAGGCCGGCTCGCCCTCTGAGGGGCTTGAGAAAACAGAAAAACATTAAGACTTTGATATTTATTAAAGTGCATGCCGATAAAAAGGCGGTGTTGTTATGAAGTGCAGTACCAAAGTGAAATCGATGCCACTGAGGGATTGTTTTTCCACTGATAGATGGGATAATTCCCTCTCCAGCCCCACCCCAAAACTCCCGTTAAATGATTCTGTGGCTCGGTCGAAGAAATTACCCGGACAAATATCCCAGAGTTTTACACTGTACAGCTACTTATAACAACCTGCGTCAAGTGAAATCACCAATTTACACAGTATCCTCAGAGATGAGCGTTAGAAACACAGCACAGCCTCCAACACAGGAGGTGAAGCTGCAACTGGAGCAAAAGGATGTCGATCGACTTCTTTCTTTGTCTTTTTCTTGTACACACACAAAGCCTGCTGCCTGCTAATAAATTGTGCTAGCGCTAAAACTTCACTTGTTATCACAAACAACCAGGAGGTAGCAGATTTACATATGTGCTGACCCACACCAGTTTTACTTCTTAGCTAATCAAGCTAACCTGCACCTCCCTCGAAGCCGCCAAGCTAACTGACTCACAAGAGAAGAGAAGTAACAAGATGCGATGCTAACAACCAGGAACAGCTGAGTCACCCTGTTAGCCAGTGAGTGATGCTTTAGATATCAGTTTAAAGAGTTTAATTTCAGTGGCTTCAGAAACTGGTTTGAGTTTCAGTGTTTTTTTAAAAAGCATACATTTAAGTAAACTTTTTAACTTATTAACACAGCTAGCTGAACTCTTTATGACATCACATCCTCCAAGGAACAGGTAAAGTTGTGGTTGGACAGGATGTAATGCCCAAAACTGTGAAACTAGAAAGCTCTGATTAAAATCAATAGAAAAGACTCTGTCATTCATGAATTAGTGTTTAGTAACAGAAAGCAGATCTAGTATCTACTGATCTACGAGCCTGAGATCACGTTATGAAGATCGTAAAAACAAATGTCTCAAGCTGAGTCAACATGGGAGGAAATGTTAGCTTTAGAATGCTGAGAATGTTTTTCTCGGAAAGAGTGGAAGAAGAAAAATTCCTGGAACTCGGCAACAACTGATGCAGAAAGGAAAAAAAACTCATAAACAAACTATGCCCTCTGCTGGCCAGAAAATGTAACTGCAAATACATAAAATCAACAGCTCCAACACAATAAAAACCAGCATCTTTAAATGTTAGCAGTGTAAGTACAGATCATGCTAACTGTGTTTGAAAACACTGGAGCAACACTGAACGAGAACGTTTCAAAAACTCGAGAGCTAGCTACGCTAATTTCTTACTACCTAGCTAACTAGGGATGAATACAAATTTGGGTACTTCTATGGGTACCGGCCGAATTCTGTCTGTAGTACCAGGTATCGATTCATCTAAAATCAAGAGGGACCCTGTTTGGTATCTAAACACATCCTTCTGACTGTGAGGCAGTGGAAGAGTAGGCAGTTTTCCATGCTGTACATGAGCACAACATTTTAAGCCGGTATATTGAAAAATAAACGTGTTAAATTGAAAAACTTTGCTATTTAATTATTAAATTAATTCATATTTTCACCACATAAACACAGAAAGTATCGGAAGTTGGTACCGTTGAGCTAGCAAACTAAACATTGTGCTACTGATGAGGTATTTTTAGTTCAAGCTACTAGCTAGCATGATTATTAGCTTAAATCTTTTTATTTATTTTTTATTTTATTTTTTTTTTACAATTGTTTAAATTCATTTTTTTTTAAATAATTTGCACTTTTTTTAATTAACAAAATAAGTAATCAGAAATTTTTTTACCAGTTAAAACAATTTTGAAAAAAGTCATTAAATTTTTCATTTTAAATTTGAAAAAAAAATTCAATTTTTTAAAATTTCTTTTTTTTTTTTTTAATTTGCAATGTTTTTAAATATTTAGATTCTTTGCAATTTAGGCATATTTTTCCATTTAAAAGAATTTGGACAAAGTTTTGCAACTTTTTCATATATTTCTTATTAATTTTCAAATAATACAAAAAAAACATTTTATTCAAAGTTTTCAAATTTTTAAAGTCATTTTGATTTTCAGATATTTTCTAAATTTCTTTTTTTTTTTCTTTTTTCTTTTTCTTAATAATAAGATTTCTCTTATTTTATGTTAGTTTAACCATTCAAGTTGTATTTTTTGTACGAGTTACAGAGCTGAAAGAAAGACTTTCAGAGTTGGGTATCTCTAACAACCTCACAATTTTTTTTGATTCAGATTCTTCAGATTTCAGTTTATTTCAATATCGATTGAATTCCATATTGAAAACAATCCAAACATTGAAGGAGCTGCTTTTTGCTGCGGCTGCTTGCTTTGGTTGCCATTTTTTTGTTGTTGGGATCTGTGCGACTTTGTTCATACAATGCGACTAACACACAGCGCCTCCCACTGGCCAGGAGGTGAATCAATATAGATGGTTTGCTGAAATGATATTGAATTGGGTGGGAAACTATTGTGACGCATTGATTGATTAATTAATATTAATTAATTTACACACCCCTAAGGGCGTCAGTGATCAGTTTTGAGCAAAACGCTATAAAACGTTATTAGCCCCTAATTTGCTAAGCTTTAGCCGTGTTCAGAGTGGCGTTATAGCTAATAATAAGCTAGTAAACACTGGTGGCAACATGTGATAATGTTAAATGGTAAAGATGGGTTGTCCACTCGGAGGAGAAGGAACAAAATTGGACTTTTCTCACGACTACAGCGTTTGAACTTGAAGTTGTTTTGCTGCTTTCTGCTGACTGACTCTGACTCTCTGCATTTATACAACAGATTCAAACTTGGCCGTCTTGCTCTTCTTTCTCTGACAGACATTTTGTGGTTAAACCCAGAAACCCAGAGCTCTCGCCAAGCTCTCACATCAAACATCTCCCAGTTTTGCACACAGATGAAGAAACCCGTCTGTGTGTGAAAAGCTAGCACAGTGATGAAGCCATTTTGGGGCAGCTGCCGGGTGTTTCCTCTGAGCCACCCTGAGCAGGAGGAGTGAGACAGAATCTGAGGTTGTTAGAGTTTGCAGCGCTGCCATAGCAGGACTCCCCACAGGGAAATCACAGACCCAGTGAACCACAGAGCTCTCTGCTTTGCTCTGCTCCAGTCCACACTGCCTCCTTTACACCTCCAGCGAGCTCAGCTGCTTCATCACGGGCACCCACAAAACCAGCCAGCTCACATCTCACACACGCCGTGCAAAGCTGCATCACCTCTGGGCTCACGGTGCTGGGATAGGAAAGCTGTTTACAAGGTAAGGGGTACACTGCAATGACAAAAACACTCTGTCTGTGGAACATGTTAGCATTAGCAGAGCTGAAAAAATAAAGTTATAAGTTTCTAGGTCCCATAAGCTTAAAATATTTATTTAACAGCGTTTCTACAAGCTGCTGAAAGTGAAAGTTTAAGCTGACATCTGTTGATTTCATCCAAATACGACCACTCCGAATCAACTCATTTATAGTTAATTAACAGTAATCCTTCCAGTTGGCCAAACGGGAAAAAAAGAGCTAATTTGGCTGTTTGTCATAAATGTTGTCTGGCTGAGAAGCTTATTCTTGGCACGCAGTTCAGTGGGAAGTTAAACTTGGCCAAAGTTGGAGTTAAGAAAATACAAAACCCTTCTGTGTGTCATATTTGATGCTTGCATGTTGTTTAACTGTTTTTTTTTTTTAAGTTATCAGAAATGTTCAAATGCTGCATTTAAAGGTAAATGTTGGATGTTTCTGAAAAATAACATTTTTTAAGCTGTATTATGATAATAAAATAATTTATATTTTATGTCATATTTTATTTGCATTTTGTCCTTTTCTTTTCTTTTCTCTTCACTCTTTCTTTTTTCTTATCTTTTTTATTTGATTATTATTTTTTTTTATTATATTATTTTTTTATTTTATTTTATTTTATTTTATTTGTTTTAACCACTAAATAGTCCTGTACTCCTTCAAAATCATTAGTTTTTTTGCTTAACAATTCCCTCATCGGTCCTTTACATTATGCCGGAGCTTACGTCGACTAGTCTAACAAAGCTAGCTTAGCTTAGCAGTTGGATAACGTTTACCAAGAAAACTGTAATTCAGGATTTTCAGCTTGAAGTTAAAGATATAGATATAACAGATTCCTATTTAACCAAGGGGCAACATCCTGTTAGTAAGGTCACATACACACCCAGCTCTAAAAACAGACTTTACAGCATTAAAAACATATTTACAGCTGTGTTCAAAACATGGCTTGGGTCTAAAACGCTGATTTCACTATCAGCACACTGTACAGGAAGTCAATTTTTCTACTAATGCGGTTTAGAAGTTATTAGAATCGTTTGATCGTCCAACCAGAAGCACAGCTCAGGTCACATGACTGGTGGACGCCTTGTAGCAAACATGGCTGCGTTCGCCGATTTCACGGTTTCAGGAACAGACGGGTGACGTCGCAGAGGCTACGCCCATATTTTTTACTGTCTATGTATTTAACACATTCAGCACGGTATAAATCTCCTTATTTACCAAAAACAATAAAAACAAAATAGTGCTAGCTTGATGCTAACATACATGGAAAATTGCATTGATATGTTAGCGGTTAGCATACATCCCCACAACTCCGGCTTCAGAACAAAATTTCAACTTTCATCGCAGAAACATAACACAGTTAATCTTTGTAAAAAATACCGAAAACTACAAAATACTCACAGGTAAACGATAGAAAAGTTACATGCAGACTCATAACTACGGCAAGGTTCCAAACAACTTAGAATATTGCTATTACCACTCCCAGACACTAGATGGCCTATTTGAGTCAATAACTACTTTTTGTAAAAAGAAAACAAGTTCAGGTGGCCAGTGAGACTGCGCCCTTTCACATTCATTCACCAGCTGTGCCTGGATTGCAGGACAGCATCTGGTGAATTTGAATCTAATGATTTTGCCACAGTGTCAACAGGCAGAAGTGGAGCGCTGGGTCACATCAACTTGATTGAGAACTATTTGGCCTTCTTTTGGGGATCTGACCAATCAGAATCAAGCATGTTAGTTTATTAGCAGTTAGTATTAGTTTAGTTTATAAAACCTGATATAAAGTCTACACTGAGATGTCGCAGTATGATGTTTATGGTTGTGTGTGTTCAGTAGGAGTGCTGTGATGCCCCCGCCCCCGTAACAGCCTGATATATTCAAGATACATAAAGACCCTGTGGAGATTTGGCTGATTTACTAATTTATTGAAGGAGCTTGTGACTTTTGATTTGTTTGTGTTGTTCTGTTGTTTTACAGCGAGGCTCAGGCTATAAAAATCTGACATATTGTTTGATAAACACACACCCTTTCAGAGCATTGTGTGAGTGTGTGTGTGTGTGTGTGTGTGTGTGTGTGTGTGTGTGTGTGTGTGTGTGTGTGTGTGTGTGTGTGTGCGTTTACCGCTGTGAGCTGGCACAGCGCTGGCTGCTGTATTATTATATGGTGCTCTACCCAAACACAAACAATCCTCTCAGCGCGTTGGAAAGTCTGGACTTCTCCGAGTCGTATTGATCAGCCGAGTGGGCAACCCTACTGGGCTTCACTGACGTCTCAGCTCTGTGTGTGTGTGTGTGTGTGTGCAGGAAAGAGTACAGAGGTAAGACCTATGTAAAGCATAGGGTCTTTGTGATTGCGTGTGTGCACAGCTGAGGCGTTAAGTTTGGCAACATGACAAGTTGCTCAAACTCAATTTGCAGCTAATTTAAGAACGACGTGACGGAAGCAGCTGCAGCAAACAGTCCTATAGGAGATCTGGAAACCGTTCAAAAGGAATCAATACTGTTGTTCTTGCAGTACAGTACTGTAGCCCTTCTTTGTGTTTCCTGATGGGGGTGTGTGTGTGTATTTTCCTTTGCCTTCTTTGAAGGAAAGTGTGAAAGCTACTGAGGAGATTTCAACTCCAACTACTACACTGTGCCTTTCAGTCTGATTTTTCTCTCGTTATGAAAACAACCTTGACCAGGTGTCTGCAGCCTTTACACTCAAAGGAGCCATTTTACCTCAGCTCACCTGGACTGAAGTCTTTCTGAAGCCACAAAGTCTATCTTATCTTCACAATAAAGATGAAGTGTATTAAATTCTATACAAAGTAAAATCTAGTAAAAAAAATTATCTGTATTATTATTTTTTTGTTTTGTTTTGTTTTGTTTTATGGTTTTTTGTTGGATAAAATTGTACCTGCTATGTTGTAATGTTTTGTTTTACATAAACTTGCAATCATTTTTAAAAAAGAAAGAAATTTAGAAAATATCTGAAAATTTTAATGATTTAAAAAATTTGAAAACTTTGAATAAAATGTGGTTGTTTTTTTTATTAAAAAGAAAACAAAAGTTGCAAAACTTTGTCCAAATTGTTTTAAATTGAAAAAAAAAGCCAAAATTGCAAACTATTTAAATATTTAAAACATTGCAAATTAAAAAAAAATAATAAATTTTAAAAATTTGGATTTTTTTTTCTCAAATTTAAATTGAAAAATTTAATGACTTTTTTCCAAATTGTTTTAACTGGTAAAATAATGCAAAATTTTCAACCAATTTTGATACTTAAAATCTTTCCAATTATTATTTTTTTAATTTTTTTTTTTTTTTTTTTAATTCAAAAGATTTCTTCAAACAAAAAATTGTGGATCTTTATCAAACAAATTTAGTAAATGTAAATAATTGCAAAAAAAAAAAAAAAAATCAAATTGATTGAAATGGTTAAAAACGTGCCAAAATTTTCAACACTTTTGAAAAAACATAAGACTGCAAATATTTTTTAAAAAATGAAATTAATTTTTTTTTGAATATTTTTGACAGATTTTTAAAATTTAAAAACTTTGCAAATATGTCAATAAGAAATAAATCTGTTGTTTCTTGTATTGCCACATATTAAGCATGTCGTCAGTCAAATGAATCCATCTACACAGAATTAAAATCTGTATTTTCTTCCAGATTAGTCTTTTTGTAGATGTAGTTATCTTCCCAGGGCTGTAAAACTTGAGGTTAGCCACAGGTGCATGGAAAGTTGGTGGGCTGTTGATGTTGTAGGAGGTGAAGTAGAGCTTAAAGGACAGAGGTGATACATATTTAGATCAACAAAATGTTATTCAAAGAGCCGCAGGTTGCAGACCCTTGACCTCTCTTCCGTATTTATCTCACTCTTGTGTCTCTCATTAGCCTCATTACACCGCTGCTGGAGGTGGCCATTTTGTTTCCTTTCAAGAGTTTCATCTCATAAACAAAAGTGCCTGACCACGCAGCGAGTTACTCTCTCTTCTTTTAGCTGCACTCAAACCTCTGTTTTTACACCAACTGGCCTCCGACGGCTACGAAAAGGGCAGAGATGACAGCGCACCTACAGCAACAAATCAAATATGCAGAGTTAGCAGACAAACACGAGACCTGTGTTCTGCAATATCCAAACAAACAAGCTACCACAAGAGATCTCTATTAACTGATCCCTCCCCACTGGGTCTGAAATGACTGTGTCAATAGCGCAAGGCCGGAGATAAAGGTCTGCTGTTAGTGCTCCAAATTACAGGGAGAGACAGCCTGCTATACACACACACACACACACACTCTCATGCAGAGATGGAGTATTTATGTGCATCTGTGTGTGTGTGATGGTGAAATAAGAAGAGGAGGAGGAGGAGGATGCAGGGAGATGAAGGAGGAGAGGGTCTGATAGCAACATTAGCTGCAAACTCCTCTCATTCAACAAGCCCCCATGCTGTCTGATCCGGGGTGAGTGGGGGGAGTAATGGGACGCATTTTTTGCCTTCTCATCCTCAATCAGCATATCAGAGCGTCACTTAGCCTTTCTGATTTTATTCTTTCAGAACACAGGACTGGAAAAAGCCTGAATAATTCACATTGGGCATCATATCTATGCAGAGATTCCTTTATTTCTGAGAATTGAAAAGAATTAGACCACTCCCATTAAATCCAGACCCAGGGCAGAGGCTCCTGCATTTCACATGACCTTTAACTGCATGTAAAAAGAGGCACATACGCAGCGTGTGTGCAGGAGGTGAACCCCTGCTCGTGTCTTTTTGGTCATTGATCAGCCACACCTCAGAGGCAGAGAATCAAAGAGAAATGATGACTTATAAAAAATGTAACCACAGGCGTCCTTAAATCAATACTGATGTAGAGGAATCAAACATGGGTGCAGATCATAGTGAATCCTCGTATGACTCACACCAGGCAATGAAATCTGTTCAAGCTCAAAATAGAAGCTGAATCCTATATACGCTGTCTGCAGGGGCGCGTCCTCAGGGGGGGCTGGGGGGGCTCTGTCCCCCAGGGTTTGGATGAGAATCTGAGACAGTGCTACAATAACTCTTCGCTGTGATTTACGATGAGTATAGACAGTTTGAGGGTATGAGTAAAAACACAATGAGGAGCTGTTTGGGCTCAGTTTGGGAGATTTTTTTTTTTTTGGTAGACCCACTGAGGCCCTGATAGAGATTTATCAAGAAATACTATTAACTCAAACAATCTTTTTTTTTTAAATTATTTTAATTATTTTTGATTAATTTATTTATTCTTTTTTTTTAACATTTATTTAATTTTATTTAATTGTATTCATTTATTGACGCTCAAAAAAAAGAAAGAAAAAAATTCAAGCATCTGGCCAAGTATTACAGTTGGAAACTAGCCATTTTGCTAACTCTGGTATACTTACAGAAATGCCAATTAATAAGCATTGTCCTTCCAGATTACTTAAAATATGTAAATTAAAACACAATAGATTTATTTCATTACATATTTCTTGCTCTGTTGGACTTATTCACCTAAACAACTCAAACAAAATCATTAAATTTATTAAAATATTTTTGGGGGAGTTATTTTAAATAAAAATGATATCAAACAGAGTAGTAGTGAGATAATGTCAACCCAAAAAAAATAAAAAAAACAAAAAATTAAAAAAACAAACAAAAAAAAAAAAACACAAATGTTAATAGCATCAAAAAACTGATTGGCCACCAAGAATCTTGAAGTACTCTGATTTGATTGGCTATTTGCTTTGAGAAAGGTGCTGTTGGAACTTTAAGGTGTAGAAAAATTCTGTATAAAAGTATTTCATAACACAGGAGTTAAAAAAGTCCCTAAAAGTCGCCAAAAACTTCTGCTAACTTTTGAAATAAAAGGGTGTAATCTTGTTGATTATTTATATATATATATATATATATATATATATATATATATATATATATATATATATATATATATATATATATATATATATATATATATATAATATTTAATATTATTTCATGTATTAATTTTTATTTATTTATTTCACCTCATGTTCGTTTTGTTAGCCTGTTGTGGAGAAGAAAGTTATGAAACATTCAATGTCATGTGTGCAGGATTTTTTTATTTTATTCATTTATCTATTTTTTAAAAAAATTATAGATTCTTATATAAAATTATGTAACCATGGTCAATGTCCATGCCTTTTAAGCTCAAAATGCAAAAATGCAAATTAAATGTGAAAAATGCAACCAAATCTGCTTCAAAACCAAACATAGTAACACTGGTTTAATGTCAGCCTTTTTTTTAATTTCTCTATTTAATTTATGACCTACAAACTTTTGTAACTGAAGGCCCGAAATTTGTCTGGCCGAGCCAAAACTGAAGTCTTGGCTCTGTCCCTGATTTGGAGTATTTTAAATTGTGACTTCAGGTGATTCTTTTTCTTTTTTTCTACATTTGATGATTTAATTTTTAAACCCTCTACCTTCTGAGGTAGCTTTAGTAGCTTTACCTTCTGGGTTGGGGCCCCCCACTCTCAAAGCTTGGACAGGCCTCTGCTCGTCACGCTTTGAAAGTCAAGCAAAATCCGCCATGAGCGTGTTTTCTCCCAACTTTTGAATGACACAGCCCACATGCTTTAGTCAGAACAACTGCCAGCAAGCATTATTTCTGAGTAAGCTGTTCTGCTGCAGGGAACTTGGTGATAAAAGAGACAGAGAACCACATTTTCCTCCGCTTCCACCTTGGATTCATATTTAGGAGGAAAAAAAACGAGAAGCTGTTTCTTTTTTTCCTGGAGATGCAGGATTATGATGCTTAAAACCTGCTTCTGTGTGTCAGAGGAAGTTAGTTTGATACATTTCCATGAGGGTGTGTGTTTTTTATCGTTTGTCGCAGGAAAGGTAGATCAGGCTGCTCGTCCAGAAGCGCCAAGCTTCTTTAGAGCCCCGGTCTCTTCCAGCAGAGCCCTCCATCCTTCTCCTCCCTCCCTCTGCCTCTCGGACTGTCAATAGCCCTCTACTGACCTTGTGAAAACACATCGACTATTCCCTAAAGTGAGCTTGTCTGGCTGCAACTCAACGCACGTCCGCGCCTGTCTCAATTCATCTGCGTGGGGAGACCGGCCTAAAGAGCCGAGCAGTGTTAATAGCTATTGAAGGGATTCCTGAGAGCCACGTTTTCACACTCGAAGCTAAAACGATGTGGAGACCAAGTGGAGCCCAGGATGAGAGAGAAAATCTGGGATAGTTGGGAGAAGATTGCGCAAAGATGCGCACCGAACACAGCCCAGTCCTCCTCCAATTAACCCCCTTGTCGGTTTTCACATCACTCTCTAGCTCAGGAAGTGCTGCGAGATCTGTGAATGAGCTCTGACATTAATTACAGAAGTGTGAGATGAACTCGTGTGCCACATCACCCAAAAACTCAGCGAGCTCACACTGCACCAAGCGCCGAGGATGCAGCACTCCTCACCAGCCCCACACAGCCACACCGCGCAGCTGGAGGCTGCTGCTGCTGCTGATGATGATGATGATGATGATGTGAACGTACCTGGTTTTTATGCCGAGTGCCATCTTCGAGTTCAGAAGAGCTGTTCATGATTCCCCATAGGTCATTTACCATCCTACGGTGAAGCTGCGCATCAGATCCGCCTGCGTGTTCCAGGCGGCAGAGAATAAAAACCCCACTCTCTTCGAGTCTTCACCTGTGATTCACACTACTCCGCATGGAACATTTGGCTGTTTGTGTTGTGAAATAAATAAAAAAAGGAAGAAAATCAGGGAGGCACAACTACTTCTGCGGCTCAGCAGCCGCACACACCGCGCGAATTACGCACCAAAATTCCCTCCCGAGCGTCTCCTGCTTATCTGACCGTTATTCCACTCCGGAGGAATTCAAACAGGAGGCGAAACAGAGCATCCAGTGTTTGCAAGTTGCTTGAAATCGGAAGAAAAATGAAAAATTAACTCCCAAGTTCCCCTGGATTCTGTGATACAGTCCGTTTGGTTCCGTTCCGAAGCAGGAAAGGGGAAAATCTCTCAGATTGCAAAGTGAAACCGGACCATTCCGTCCGTCCACTCCCGTTTCCGGGACACTTTCAGACTCCAGGTTAGTCCAGAGTCCAGTCCAGTTCCCGAACAGGTAGAGACAGGACGGGGTAGTGCAACGCGGAGCTTCCTGCCGCGCTCGTCTCCCGGTATTCCGCTCCCAGAGGATGGATGGATGGATGGAAAGATAGATAGATGGATAGAGCCTCCTTTATTTGCAGCAGGCAGCTCTGGTTAGTACATCACAGAGATGCCTTTGACTAAAGTGGAAGCCTGCTCTCAGATTAGCTTGCTCCGCTCGTGCCGCCGCGCGGGACGCTCCGTGCCTCCGTCTGTCAATCACCGCGTCCCCTCGGTGCGCGCGGTGTGCTCCGAGGCGGCGTTTCCTGCGTTGTGCCGCCCTGCCCTCGACTGCTGCGCCGCTGCCTCCCCGCCTGCTACTTCACTTCCTCCACACAGAGGAGCCTCCTTTCCCTGCAACCCAAACAGAAGCAGACTGAGGGAAACGTGTGTAACACATCATAAACCTGATCAGATCCTCTCACACAGAAACACAGAAACGGGCAAATCCCCTGAAAGTTGCGACAAAGTGGTCGAAACCTGACGAGGTTTGGCGTCTGACGTCCTCCAGCTCGTAGAAGCTGTTAGGAATAAAGCTGGAAGCAACCTCACCTCAGTGGGAACAGAAATGATGAAACGGAACAATAAACTGGGGGAACAGGAATCAGACTAAAGACCACCAGAGTCTCTAAAACACTTTTTTAAACCCAAGTTCAAGCCTTTTCAGTGAAAACACTTGATTTTTTTTCTCCACAGGTTGACCCAAGCTTCAACCCTGGGACTTCATCTTAAAAATAGGGGAGACCAGGTTTGCTTTAGCGCCTGAAACTCACTAAATTTTCAAGCAAGATTCTTTTTTCTTCACATCTTTACTACAAACTGAACTGATTCAAGCCTTTGCAAGAAAACCACAGACCTCTTATGGTGCGGCCACACCAAACGCGAATTTGCGGCGCGATTACATACAAAGTCAATGCAAAGACGCGTTTAGCCGCCGATTCGCGCGTTTGGCGCGGCGAGTTTGGAGCGTTCACGCGTTTAGGCGGTAGACGCAAATTCGCTCGAGTTCAAAATATTCCCCCAGAACGTCATTGTTTTGACGACGTTGGGGGGCAACTGCCGCCTGCTCCGGCTCCAACTCCGCCGGAGGATGGAGGAGAAAACAATCTGTGCGGTGTGTCATCATCCAGAGTTATAGGATACGACATGTGTACTCTACAGAGACCAGAAAAACAGGAGCAGGCTTGGTTGAAAGTCTCTGAGGAGACAGGTTTTGAACGTAAGTTCTGAAAACATTCATTCCCAGCTGGATCTGCCTGCACGGGCTATCACTGAGTCCGACTGTGTTTTCCTCAGTGGAGTTTTGAGCCTGATAGAGAGGAGGAAAGTGCGGGCAGGGGCAGAGCGAGGGAAAAAATGGAAGTTCTCTTTGCTCCTCTCTTTCCTCCACCCTTCATTATCCCCAGGGAGACCTCCGGGAACATGGGTCGGGGGTTCGGGTGGTCGGGGGTACGGGGGATCGGAGGTTCAGGGGATCGGGGATGAGATCGCAGGGAACAGCCAAGCAGGGCTGGTGGATTACCCGGGAGAGGCAGCAGGCATTGATTGTGATCTCCAAAGCTTTCACACACTCTCCTGTCATGCTTTGGAAACCACAGCTCATTGTTTTTCAGCTGCTCTTTTGGACTTTCGGTCTTTAAATGAACGAGCTCTCTACTCCGCATGCGCAGTACTGCGCATTCACGTGTTCGCGCCTCAGCTTGTCAAAAAAGTCCAGCGGCGAGACTCGGGCGTTCACGCGGCGCGTGACAGGCCATTCACGCGAGTAAATTCGCGTGTTCGCGTTTGGTGTGGCCTCGGCATTAAAGGGAACCCTGGCTACCAGAATGTCATTTTCCAAAATGATCAGTGGTTTTACCAGCTACATGGTACGCAGGTCGCCATTGTTGTTTACACCGCAATGACTTCTTGGTAGTGACGTCATGTGGTTGCACCGCTCTCAATCTCATATAGGATATAACCTCACGACCCAAAGTCATGTCGTCTGTTCAACCATTTCAGTTTGAACCCAAGAGAGACGCAAATGAAAATGATAATAGTGAAAACAGACAATCAAACAAACTTCAAAATGAAGACGAACGAGGACGCCAAGAGGCGAGAGCCGGCCTAAGTCGCTGGCGTGTTTGCGGCTGCTGCGTAGCTATGTCAACGGAGAGGGAGCGCGTCTGCTGTAAGGAGGTTCACTTTCTGTCATCAGCCGTTCAAGATAACAATATCTAACTGTCCTTTGATTAAATTAATGCTATCAAAAATAATTTCAGTCACTAGAATCCTCCGCTGTTGTGTTATTTACATGAGGATGACCGACGACTTGATGTTGTCCAATGGAAGTTGTTTACGCCCACAAACGATTTCCCACAACGTCCTTTTTTTCTTGTCTTTTGGGAAGCTGTGCAGACGAACATCAGTCTCCTTGTTTCCTTTCGACTGAAAAGTGCACCCAAAAGCAGCGCAACGTGGCATTATAATTGTTTTTTTCGCTCCTGAAACCTCGTGACTTACGGTGACTAGTAGTGAGTAAATGGCGAAATCCAGACGCTCGGCACCAAGCAACCGATCTACATCATCAACCAAGAATAAAATAATGGCTGCTCCCGTAGCATAGAAACGGTGTTTTAAACTGTATTTTTTTAAAGAAAAAACAATTCTTTATGTCTTTTAACAACAAATTCTTGTTTGAGACAAGCATTTAAGCATTTTTATGCCTGTTAGTCCTTACAGTCGGGGCTCCTTTTAAGCTCATGTCACACATACACAGTCTTCCCTTTAACGACCCGGTCCATTACTCGCGTGGGTTGTAACACATGAGAGGAGAAGAATGACAAAAACAGGTGTAAAGAGAAAAAACAGAAGCAAGTCGACAAGAGCAAACTTGTCCAACAGTATTTCTGCATATGTAGCTGTGAAAATCTGTGAAATCTGTAAAAATGTACGACCATAGCCAGAATAGCTCACTTGACCTGTAGGGGGCGCTTGTTAGTACGTTATTGATGAGTGTCAGTGGGTTATATGCAGATCATACAAATATCTAAGCATGTAGTTTCTGAGACATTCATAGACTGTGTCAAAAATGGACGACATGACAGCTCACAAAAAGTGAAGCCAAAATATTTGGTGCTCTTCGCTGGCCGGTTGAAGTTTAAAGCGGAGGTTAAATCATTCCCTATATTTTAAAAAATGGATGTCAGGTAACAATGCTGGACGTCTAATTTTATCCTTTATCGCAAATGATTAAAAATAAACCATTCTTCAGAGAGTTATTTACTTTCAGGCCTTTAATTTATTTGTGGCACTTTAAAATAAGGGTATTTTATTTTGGTAGTCACTCAGCAAAAGTGAAAAAGAAGTAAAGCTATAAATGCGTGACTTGACATGTAAAAGAGAAACTGTTAAACTGTTCTTTAACAAAAGATTCTTCTGACATGCATGTTATGTTCTGTTATGTTGTGTTGTGTTGTTATTCGTCTCTTGTTCATAATCTTTGTATCTGGAGTGGATCATCACTTTGTATGGTTCATTTGTTGGTCGTAGACACCAAACTTTTTGTGTCTTCAGTGATATTTTTACTACTTTTTCTCCTGTGTTTGTCTGGAGATCCTACATGTAACCATGGCTGCATTGTTTACAAGTGAACTCAGCTGTTAGCAGCCTGTAGCATGTCAGTGCTAACTAGTGCTGGGCCAGATGTCTTCCCACAAGGTGGGGAGAAGGAAGTGAGGACGACGTGCTGGTTCGACCTGTCCTTCCATCCATCGTTATTGGGAACGTAAGATCTATCTCCAATAAGATGGACGAGCTAGCCGTGCTAACCCAGCAACAGAGGGAATACCAGAGGGCAGAGTAGCATCATGCTATTCACAGACATGGCTAACAGAGCTAACACCAGACACCAACACCACATGTGAAGAGCTTCACCTGCTGTGAGCAGACAGGATCCAGGAGACAGAGACTGAACAGACTGCTGAAGAAGCTCAGTCCTGGACCCTGTGGAGGTGGAGGCTGGCTGACTGGACAATGATGGACAAGCTGTCAGCATCTATTTTCTTATGGAGCTTTTTACACTTTCTATACACTTTCTTACTTTGTTTTTTTGATTGCTGCTGTGACTTCAATTTTGTTGTACTTGTTACAATGATAATAAAGTTCTGTTCTATTATTTTATGTATGTTATGTACGTTGTATGTTATGTTATGTTATGTTATGTTGATTTGTGTGTGTTTAGATGCATCGTTAAAGTTAACGTCATACTCTTCAGCTTAGCCTGTTAGCACTGTAGCTGTGGTAGTTTGTAAAGTAGACGTTATAAAGTATAATGGTTTCTAAAAGTAAACTTTTAGAAATGTTCTTGTGTTTTGTTTGAATGTATTTTGTCGACTTTCTTTGTGCTGTTTGTTTTGTAAGAGCTAGTGTATGCTACTTGTCTGCCCTGTTGCTCTCACAGTGTTTCAGAGGAAAAAGTGGCGTTGCAGCTGCCCCCTGTCTCCCCTACAACAAAATTAATATATGAAATAGAGCTGGGATGATATGCTATTTTCATGATTTGATTCTTTTATTTATTTATTTTTTTAAACAGAATCCCAATTTTGACATTGTCAAACAAAAAATCCAGATTTATCGTGTATCGATTTTTTTCTCCCACCCTTACTTCAACCGTGTGTGACGCTGGTTTGAATGAACCAACAGGTTTCTCCAAAAATCAACCCCAACCTCCACGGGTTACAGGTGACAGGCGTTTCTCCTCCTCAGGATAAAGCAGCAGAGCAGCAGCGTCCTGGCTCAGTTAAGGTACCCTGACAGACAGACGATCAAAGGTTTTATCAGGGGCGCGAGGAGGGAGGAGCGGGTGAGATTACTCATCTTCGTAATGAACCTGCTCGCACCAGGGGGGAGGGATTTGGGAGGAGTAAGCAGGATAATGCAGAATAGGGTCTGTGTGGAAAGATCTGCAGCGTCAGCAGGTTTGGCATCCAGCCGTGGATTGAGCATTCGCCGCTGAAGGTGGGAGACAGCCGCCTGTGATGGAGGAAAGAGACTCTTCACTGAACTCTGAGTTTGGCTCCAAACATTCTGTGATTGTTGTTTTTATACGAAGATCTGCGCAATGACGCTTCTTTCAGGGAGAGGAAAAGAAAAAAAAACAGCATTCATGAATCGACTGAAAGACCAAGGACTGCCGCCATTCAGCGAGCAACTCCATCACCCTCTGAATTTCAATTCTCTTACAATGTCACCGACAACTTTGCATCACATTTCATACGAGCTTTCATAACACTCCAGCATCAATGAGAATTTTTCTATCAGGTTGTAAAAGCGACTGAAATTAATTCTAATGCCCAGTGAGCAAACAAGGCCGCAAGCATGAACGCCGACTGGCTGGTTTAAAGAAATGCTCATGAATCTCTGCCACTGTGCAGATTTCTTTGATGGCGTATTTGTGGTTTAAAAATAAAAAGTATCAAAGTTGCAAGGAAAAGGATCTGAAAAAAGTGTCTTCATGTTGTTTCACTGTGGAACATTGTGGTTACAGCTCAGACAGCCAGGGGAAGGTCAATTAAAGAGGGGGCACTTTTTTTTTTCAAGGCTTCCTCCTGCTATCCAGCTGGTGCCCTGTGTCAGCCTCAGAGGATTTACAACAACAAAAAACCATATTTTGTCAATTGATGTTTCAGGAAAACCATTATTCTAGCCTCTGTCTGAAATCTTATTTTGCTGTTGTCTCTTTAAGGCTCCCCTCTGATTGGTCGGCCCCCTTAAGGCCTGTGCCTGACCTTGGTGTCTGAGGCCCTATCCTCCAATGTATAAGAACAAGGGTCTTCAACCTGCGGCTCTTTGACTCCTTTGCAGTGGCTACTTGTAGCTTTGAATTTTTTTTTTATTAAAATATATATATTTTTTATTTTTCTTACAGAGGGTATTGTTGGTTAAAGACACTGATAGTAAATAATAATAAAAATAAATAAATAAAAATAAATTATAAGTTGAGCAATTTATTGCAATTGCATTACTTTAGATTTTATTTTTTAAATTAATTTTTGCTATTTTTTGGTTTTAAACTTTTTCTTAATTTTTTATATTTTATTAATTTTAAAAAATCTATTTTTTTGCAAAGGTTTTTTAAAATTTATTTATTTTTTGTTTTTGTAAATGTTTGTAACTTCAGAACTTTTGAAATACTTGAACTTTTTTTTTAGATTCTTCAGTTGATATTTAAAGACATTGACACCAAATACAATCATGTGCTAATATTTTGTTGAACTAAATAATCACACAGCCCACCAACTTCCCATGCACCTGTAACTAGATAATTAATAAAATACAGATTTTAATTCTGTGTGGATGGATTACTTTAAGTCCCAACAAGCCAGCTTAGTAGACACGTTTGAATTGTTGCAAGACAAGAAACAAACAGATTATTTATTTATTTATTCATTCATTATTATTATAAATATATATATTTGTGAAGTTTTGAAATTTCAAAAATGTTTTTTTTTTTGTGGCATATTGTTTTTATTTATTTTATTTTTTATTTTTTGCATTCCCAAACAAACTATATATTTTTTTGCAACTTTTTTAAGTTTCATTAAAAAAAAATCCAATTTTTTTAAACTTTCTTTGAGATATTTTCCCAATTTTTCTAATATTATTTTATCGAATATTTGCATAATTTTTTAATTTTATTTTTTGTAATATATTTGCAAATTTATTGAAAATTAAAAAAAAAACCTTAAACATCACCTGTACAAATTTACAAATTAAACTCGCATAGAAAAAATTCACTAGATTTGAACTATGTATAGAATTTCATACACTTTAGTGTCTTTAAAAAGTAGATTTTGTGGCTTTGGGTCAACTTTAATCCAGGTGAGCTGAGGCTCCTCTGAAACTAAAGGTTGCAGACCCCACAGTTAGAAGATCCTGATGCAATGGCATCATTTTACTTCAAGATCTTGTGCTTATTCTTTGAAGAGGCCACTTTAAACAATTTACAGACAGATTCAGGGATTTTTACATCACATGACCAAGAAGCCAACTACGTTTGCGCACGCATGTTACTTTTTATTTTATTCTAACTTTACTAAAAGGCTTCTCTGTTTATTTTAAATAATACAGATGTTTTATTATTTGACCAATTTCAAAGTTTACACATTTTCTTCCTGAAGTCCACTTTGAAATCCTGCCCCCTGTTGGGATCAGGATTTTCCTGTTTTTCTGGATCAAAGTGATCCAGATCCTACTGAAAAGTTTTGAACAACAAAAACTGAAGAATTTCATTTGAACCAATCCGATATGCAAAATTTTGATCGGATTACCCCGGTGATAATACATGAAAAGTGATTTGGTTACTTGATGGCAGCACTGTCTCATAGTGATTTAACATTTATGTATTTATTGCACATTCAGATATTTCATCTTTTGTTATTTTGCCTCCTCAGCTTTTCCCCGTCTCTCTGGAGCATTCAGGAACAATCTCTTCTGACATTACGGAATATGAGACTTTGACATGTTGCTTCAATCACCCTCCATTGTGGGACTTCGTAAACAGGGAAATAACGGGCACGTCATAAATCATATGTAAAAACAGACATTGGCTTGTGCTTACTGGTACAAAAGGCCGTCACAGCTAAACGTCTTTCACACCCTGAGGTCACGTTCTGTGTTTTACGCAGGAAGAATGATGTGCAAACATTGCATATTTGCTGATAAACTGCAGGGGTATTCAATTTGAGCAACATCCCCGAGGCTTTTGACAAATATTGTTACGATATAGTGATTTCCTGCCACAATAAATGAGCTGTGACTTTAATATCAAGGGAGAGGCTTTAATAAAGGACTGAGACGTTCACAGCTGTTGGTAAAACCTCGGTCTCACACACACACATACACACACAGGAGGGGGCGAGGTCTTTGTCTGAAAACGTGTGCTGCAGCAGATAAGTCTGAGATATCTGTGTCCATCTTTGATTTCACTGAAACCTGATCAGGCCGAGACACTCGGAGGAAAACGGAGAAATCTCCCAGGAAAAGCTGTTTAAACGTCCCCACAATTAGCCCAAACAAACCACCAAAGCCAATAAGGGGTTATTGGATTTATGCGTCCTGTTATCCAGATGAGCATCTCTGCGTGTGTGTGTGTTAGTGTTTGACTTGTGGTGAAATCATCCTGCCTGATTTTTCTCTCCCCTCTCGGCTGTGCTGGTTTGAATCTTTACGCTTGGCGTGGCAGCGGGACAAATGCACAGAACTGTGAAGAACCAACAGGGTGAACTGCCCTTCCCAAAATGCCAAGCCTGTAATTTGCACGATGACGGACTTACAAAGACGACAGAAAAAAACAAGAGGAAGACTCAAGAAAAACGAGTGGAGGAAGAAAGAAAGGTAAGGGATCCATTTTTTCTAACGTGTACCGGAGATTGGCTTTAGGTGGAGACATGAGGAAAGTGGTTTCATCCACCCTGAAGGGTTTCCTATCTCACATTTCTCCCAGATCAATACATTGCTTCTGATTTTAAATTATAAATTATCTTTATGACGGTTCAGCAAAGGTCACTGCGCGGGCACACACAGGCCGTGTGGGAAGAAGCTATTGGCTTCGACCAGGGGTCGGCAACCTTTGTTTTCAAAGGAGCAATTTTACCTCAGCTCACCTGGGTTAGAGTGGATCCAGAGCCACAAAATCTACTTTATCTTCACAATAAAGACAATAGAGTGTATACAACTCTGAACATAGTTTAAATCTGGTGAATGCTTCTGTTAATTAAAAGGATGTTTAATTTATAAATAAAAATTAAACATCTAGTGTCTTAGTTTTGAATATTTAATTAATTATTTAAAATTGCAAAAATGAATATACTTGAAGAGATCTCAAAGGGTTTTTGAAATTAAATAAAGATTGCAAATGTTCCAAAAAAAATTAAATTAAATTAAATTAAAAAAAAAAAAGTTAGAATTTTTTAAATAAAGAAGAATTTTGAAAACTTTTGGAATTATAAAAATCTGCAAAAATGCCAAAAATTGGCAAAAAATTATAAATTATAAAAAAAATAGAAATTTAATACATTTGCATTTTTTTTCCAAGGAACTTTGAAGGAATTGTCCAAATTAAGGAAAGTTTGATGTTTTAAAAACTTAAAAAAAATAAATAAAATAAGGAAAAGTTTGTAATAAAAAAAAAAATCACATTTTACAACAAATAAATTTCAAAAATTTCAGAATTAAAAAAAATCTGCAAAAATAAAAAAAATAGAAATTTAATATCTTTGCAAAAATGTTGACATATTTCAAATTTAAAGAATTGATGAATTAAGATTTTTTTTCTTAATTAAAAAGAAGTAAAAAAAAATTAAGGTAAAGTTTGGAATTTAAAGAATTGACAAAATTAAGAAATTTCTTTGAATTGTAAAAACTATAAAATTGAGATAAAGTTTGAAATTTTAAAAACTTTCAAAAGTTAATCAAAAGTTAAAAATAAACAATGCAAATATTAAAAAAATATATATAAAAAAAAAAAAAAAAAAAGAACCTGAAAAAAAAACATTACATTTATTTATTTAGCGCTAAGCATTTTATCGTGTTCTTTTATAAAACAAAAACTCAATGTCAGCCACAGGTGCATGGAAATTTGGTGGGCTGTTGATATTTACGCTTGATTTTATTTATTGTAAATGTCTTTAATCATCCAAACCCTTTGTAAGAAAAAAAAACTATTAATTTTACTAATATTTTTTGTAAAGCTACAAGGAGCCACTGCAAAGGGGTCAAAGAGCCACAGGTTGCAGACCTCTGGCCTAGAAGTCGCTAAATGATGTCATTACCTGGTGTGCTTAATTGTCCCTTGGCAGGTAAATGTCATGGTCACTGTATGGAAAGAAGACCGTAGATAAAAACTTAAATAGTCTTTAAGAAAAAAGCAAACAAAAGCCTGAGACTTAAAAAAAAGAAATCTCCAAACTTACTCACATTATTTACAGTTTCTTCGTCTGGTTATCTGACTTGTATTTTATCCTTCCCAAAGAGTGTCTCTATTAAATTCACAACAAAAGCATATTGATCTGTGTGTAAATGCCAGCACAGCTTTAAAAAAAAGCATTTTTTACACCTTCAAACACTCACAGGGAAGAGAAACCTTCACCCACTTCCTCAGACTGAAGCACTCACCAAAACCTGCACCAGTAAACGCCATCAAAGTGTCAGTCCCCGTCCCCTCATCAGAGAGAAGTCAGAGAAAAATCAATCAGCGACACAAACACAGACTGAGGCACAGGTCTCTGGAGCCGGTCATGTATAACCATGGTCTTTCTGGAGAAATCTCCAGAGGAGGAGGTGGAGCGCTCGCACCTCTGAAGTGCAAAGTCAAAGGCGGTGTAGCATCTCTCCCCGGCCGCACCGTTAATTCCTTAACTTAGCCTGAGGTTAGCCATGGGCGTGGACATGATTGAAGTTACTGAAACATCACGTTCTCTGCACAGCCCCTCGCTCTGCCCTCTCGTGTTTTTTCCTCAGTCAGGTCATCGGACCTGTGGGGGGTGAGTTATTTCATCAGGGCTCACTTGGAAACACATATCACCTGAACTTATTATATTTCAGTCAACAGGAAACAACTGCAGACGGCAGTATTTTGAATATATTGCAAGTTATTCCTCGACAAAGTAAACCACGGATGCAGTCTTAGTGATGCCATCCACCGGTTTCTCAAGGGGCCTCAGGAAGTGGAATGAAATCAATCAACATATTTGAAAGGTTGACTCCATCTTGATATTGACGTCTCTAAAAACTGGCAAAGAGGAGGAACTGGAGCTTCTGGTCTATTTGTCTAAATAATCGTCCCAATTTGTGGCCCCCAGCTCAGTTCCCAAATGGCCCAAACCAAACGACAACCTCCACTCTAAGAGCTCGGTTGCACCGGCCATCCATACCCAACCTTGTTTAGTTGCTTTGACTATTTTTTCTCCTGTGTTTGTCCGGAGATCCTACTTGTAACCATGGCTGTATTGTTTACATGTAAAAATAGGTGTAAGCAGCCTGTAGCGTGTCAATGCTAACTGGTGCAAGGCCGGATGTTTCCCACAAGATGACGAGAAGTAGGTGAGGACGACGTGCTGGTGCTCAGGTGTGAGCTACATGGACCTGTCCTTCCATCCATCGTTATTGGGAACGTAAGATCTATCTCCAATAAGATGGACGAGCTAGCTGTGCTAACCCAGCAACAGAGGGAATACCAGAAGACAGAGTAGCACAATGCTATTAACAGACATGGCTAACAGAGCTAACATCAGACACCAACGCCACCTCCTCTTATCCCTCTTTTCTGACCCCGTCTGCTGTCCTATTTCAACACACCGATGCCAAAAACAAAACCTTAAAATATCACTGAGCTTTCATCCATGGGGTTTTCATACACACGATCATATTTCTACAGTGGATTGACAAATATATGATCCATACCATAAATAACGTGGTATACTTGTATTTGGGCTCTGCTTAGTCATCTTCTCCAGATCTGATCCTCTTCTGTGAGTCAGACGTTTCTGACGTTATCTTTACAACTTCGATCCAGGCTCTCGATCTGGTTTCTGAAGTTTTATGACTCATGTGCTGAGCGTCCTGTCGTTCATGCCTCGTCAGAGCTCTGTTTGGGTACTGGATCACCACGAGGATGTCTCTGTGCGCCGCCAAGCTGTGTTTGTTGAATGGTTTGTAATTATCCCCAGGCCTCCCTTGGGCAACGCTCCCAGACTCCTCAGCAGGTATCCCGCCCCACCCACCGCTGAACCCTATCTGTTGGAGCTAAGAGAGCAGCAGGGAGTTAGGGAACACAAGCAACACAAAACCAAGAGGAAGTGAATCAGAGAGGCTGGTTTGAAGGTGGAAGTAGGAGATATGAACCTTGGAAAGTCATCTTTCCCCGTCTGTGATCAACGCTCGCTCCTCTCTTCACACAGAGCTTCTAAAGTCTCAGCCCAGTCCGCTTTTAAAATGAATTTATCCCCCTGGTGTGTTTTAAAAATTCAGACTGACAGACGTTTTATCATGTCTAGATGTGAATCATTCACCATCTTACACTAAATGATGTAAACAGCTCATGTTTGGATTTGTTTAAGTAACTGAACTGTTGGTTATGTTGGAGAAAGGGATCCTAGGTTTGGATTTAAGTGCTAACAAACATAATGTCACCATCAGGAAGAGGCTTTGTATCCCCATAACCACTTATCTGTTTTCCACAAAACTAAACACTGCATCAGTTTCAACCAAAAGCTGTTTAAACTTTTGTTGTGTCTGTTTTGAAGCTAAATTTGAAGCGGATTGTCAAAGCTGAGACTCTGTCTTCTCTGACTGTTAGACTTTCAAATTTCTTTGAGTCCAATCGTCAAAATGCACAAAGTGTTGAAGCAAAACTTAAGATAAGAGATGCATAGATGCTATAGATACAGCAAGACGAAGCGGAGATGAAATGTACGTTTTCCAATATTGACCTTAACCGGAATATTGACTGTATGTAAACGCAGCCATGGGCTGGCTCTGCCACCAGCTGGGCTCATCATTCCTGTGGAAGTCCATCAGGAGGCTGGTGTTAGGGCTCAGGGTTGGGTCTGATGCGTCACAGTGGGTCTGGAACCTCCGCAGTGGGAGGAACCAGAAGACGGTAAAAGACTTACGAAATAAACAAAATAAAAAAATAAATAAATAAAAGAAAGGAAAGAAAGAATGAAGGCACAGTGCACCCTCTTTAAAAAGCATTAATGATGATATCTATCATTTTAGAATTTAGATCATTTAGATTCCGTCAAATAATCAAACTAAGAAGACACCTCAGAGTCAAGTTTTATTGCCAAGTACATTTGCACATACAAGGAAATTGTGAGCTAACAATAAACAAGAAAATAATGAAAATGCAATAAAGAATATAGAAAAAGTCAAGATAAAATTAAATTTAGAAAAATAAAAAATAAAATAAATATAAATGATAATTATAAAATAGAATAAAATAAAATAAAATGAATATATGTATTTTGTAATATTAACTGTAAAAGGAAATGATAATTATAATGAGAAACAGAGGATCAAAGGTGCAACTGGAGCCGAGCAATTTAATTTTTATTTTATTTATTTTATTACAATTTAATTTTATACTTGTTTTTTAATTTTATTTAAATATATTCTATAATCATTAAATAATAATATTAATAATAATAATAATAATAATAATAATAATAATAATAATAATAATAATAAAAATAATTATGATTATTATTATGATTATTATTGTTAGATAATAACAACAAAATGGTGATGATAATAATAATAATAATAATAATAATAATAATAATAATAATAATAATAATAATAATAATAATTATAATAATAATTATAATATTATTAATAATACTATCATTATCATTTATTTATTTATTATTATTATTATTATTATTATTATTATTATCATTAGATCTTTACTTATTCTTTGCTTATTTTCTAATTAACTTTAAGCACCAAGACAACCTTGTATGTGCAAATGTGCTTGGCAATAAAGCGTGATTCTGATTCTGATTCTAATATCTGTGTGGTCAAGTAAGTGACACTCCTTTTTTTTCATATTTGTAACGAATTTAAAAATCAGTAACGGCACGTAGAACGTAGTGTGGTTAAACTTATACATTAATTCAAAGAAAAATAATTTTAGTGCAGGAAACCTTCTGTTTCTGAACAGCAGCAGCAGCAGAGCCAGTTATCATCATTCCTGAGAGGTTTAGAGATCTAAAACTGTAAGAAACAGAAATAAAAGAGGAAAGAAGGAGGGTCACATCTTCCAAATTCAGCCTGATAGTTAAACCACATTCAAACAAAACGGCCGGTTCAGCACATGTGATCTGAAGCTGCTAACTGATATTACACAAATCAAACATGTCACCGAGGGCTGGGCCTCTCCAGAGGTAGTGGATCGCTCAGCAGGAGGCAAAGAGTCTTAATGGAATTATAAGACATTACAAGAGCAAGTTTTATTTGGGATTACCTCCTGCCTATTTAATTCCCAATTCACCAAAGAGGTAGGGATTGGGCTGAAATCACCATAGGGGTTCAGCCTTACATGTAACGCAGCATTAAAGACCCCACGGTGCTGGAGAGGGCAACAGGATCACAAACGGAGGTAAGCTGGTTTGATGCTGCGCTGCACAATGAAAGGAAGTGGAGGAGAGGTTTAGGAGGATGAGGATGTACGTGAAAAGAGCTCTACGTAAAAATGGGACACAAACTGTTCAGTCAGTCTAAAGTTGTCATGTGGTTGGACGATTCCTATAAAGTAAAGGTTGCAGAGCCCTGAGCCAGAAGATCCTTTTGTGATGGCATCATTTCTGCAAGTCTCATGAAGACCTCATGGAGATAGTGCTGTTTTAATAAGGCCTACCTTTTTCAACTAAATTTTGGCATTTTTGCCTATTTTTAATCGGTTTCTTAATTTCCACATTTTCTTTGAATGTCATTTTTTTTTTTTGCTACTTTATTTTATTTTTAAAAATATTTTTGCAAATGTTTGCAAATTTGTAATTTCAATATATTTTTTTAATTCTTGAAAATTGTATGAAATTCAGACATTTTTTTGAATTTTCCCTTTCTTATTTTTTTATTTCAAAATCTTTTGCAAAATTTTTCAATTCTTACATTTAAAAACTTTTAAAATTTATGCAAAATTTTGAGAATTCATTTTTTTTCACATTGCTGCAAATGGAAATTATAAAATATAAAAAAAAATAGACATTGGATGAACAATTTCAGGGTGAAGTGAACTCACTAGAAAAACTAAAATTCTCTTGAAAAAAAATCCATGAAATTCAGACTTTTTTTATTTTCCATTTTTTTTATTCTTTTATTTTCAATTTTTTTTGCAAAATTTTACAATTTTTTTTTACATTAAATATCTTTTGAAAATTTAGACATAACTTTGGAATTTCTTTTTGTTCATTTCTACAAAATTGAAATAATACATTAAAATACAAAAATCACAGATATCGGATATACAATTTCAGAGTCAGGTGAGCTAACTAGACAGACTGAAATTCTTGAAAATTGTGTGAAATTCAGATATTTTCCATTTTTTTTAATTCCTTTAATTTTAAAGTTTTTTGCAAAATTTTGCAATTTTTTGTATATAAAAAAATGAAATTTTGACAGAATTTTGAAATTTCTTCTTCTTCTTTTTTTTTATTATTTTTTTTTTTTACATTTTTGCAAATTAAAAATTATAAATAAAATCTTTAAAAAAAAAAAGAAATCGGACGTACAATTTTTGAGTCAAGTGAACTCACTAGAAAACTGTTTAGCAAATATATTTTTGTATTCATTTTCTTTTCATTTTTATTTTCCTTTTCAATACAAACTATATTTGTGAAAAACTGTTACTATCTGTTGTGCCTCATTAAGTATTGCCACCTCCTTTAAAGCTACGTTAAAGGTAGATATATGTTACATACAACAGATGACTCCGGCAGTTTGAAAGTCTGCACACGTTCAGTCTGAACCTCCAGCATTGTTTCTTTATATACCAGTTTAAACTATAGAAAGCAGGATACCCCCTCTTTAACGTTCTTGCCAGGATTTTACAGCCAAGGATTAAAAGTGGGACCATGATGTTCTGTTACTGTTTGGATAATCTGCTGAGATTTATCGTGTATATTTCACCTCAGGCAAACAGGGGGAACAGAGGGGAGGGATTACACTCATGACTGAGGGACTCAAATTAAATCTAATTAAAGTCATGTGGGCTCCCCTGTGATGCCCACCATGTGTTCCTGTAATTGCTCGTCTTTGTTCTGTGCTGTTAAAAACGTGAAGTTACGATTCCTAAACCCTCGTAACCCTCAGAGGACGTCAGCGGGCGTTAATTAATGAAGTGATTGAACTTAACGGCTGATTCCAGCCCGTAACTCTGACCATAACCTGGTTCCAGTCCACTAACTCTGTGACAGGGAGACGCAGCCAAGCCTTGAATCTGGCTGTGAGGAACACCCCACAGATCACTCCACCATAAAAATAAAATCAACACTTTGTACTAAGTCTTTCCATCAGTATTCTGAAGGTACGGTGGCTGGTAGGAGTCAGACGATTTGGAAAAGCGAAAATACAACCTAAGAGTTTAGCTAACATAACGGACACAGAAAAGTTGTTAAAGTAAATTATTGTTTTTCTCAACTTTAACTTTGATAAATATAGAGGGTATGCCAAACAGTGGTTTCGCCCACTGAGTGGCAGAAAGAAGGAGCAGCATTGACTTACACACTGTCTAAACTTAAAAACAGAATCAAAAAACTAAGGAAGAGCTGTTGCGTGATAAATTGAACGAACAAGCGATCAGAGCGATCTTTTGACAGGCTCCTGACAGACAAAGAGAAGCTGATGGATTGCTGCAATTAACAGAAACAAGCCAGGAAACCATGGCGGGGAACGGTTCCCATTCTGTGTCAATTAACGTTATTTTATGCTGTATTTTAGGTCATACCTTAACTTACCAAGCTCTAAATGTTGGTATTTTTCATTCAGCTAGATTTCTCAAAACTGAAACATTTTTGTCATTGTGTGATTATGAACCTTGAGCTTGATTTGATTCGCAAACTGACTTAAAGGAGCTTTGAGGAGTTTGAAAGTGGTCTTGAAAAAGGTTACCTTCCTGCCATCAGAATCGTATTACTTTATTGATCCCCGAGAGGAAATTTCATTTCAGTTACATCCCTTCCAAGACATGTAAGAAACAGACAGTGACATGGGATAAACAGGAATCCCCTTTGTACTAGATATGGAAAAACAACATTTGGAGAAGAAAGAGGGGGAAAAAAGGTTGAATCCAGACTATCCCCAACAGGGGGCGGAGTTTGAGATCAAGAAAAACACACCACAGCATACCAGCACATGGCAACCACAAACAGAAACTGGAAGACTTGCACAAATGTCACTGCACAGCCTTCCTCGGACACATGCGCACCAACCCTCTGCAGCTGAACTGTAACAGAGCCAAACCATTTCTGTGATTAATTTTGTAGTGATGGTGGACACTGGAGCCTAACTGTCAGACAGAAAAAGGACAGAAGAGCAGAAGAAAGAGAAACAGGAGAGAGATAGAGCACGAGCTAAAGGCTAAAAGGGCTAAACTGTTGGTGCTAATGTTGCCTCCAACCCACAGTCAGCAGTTATTCTGCAGTGGTCTGTTCAAACTTGAGAGTCTATCAATAAAATGAAGAGTGAGGTTACGTTAGCTCTGATTGGTCGATGACTGGCAGGACATGACCAGGATTCACTAACGTTACATGTTACAGACACGTCTAACAGTACCAGGCTGCCGATAGCACTACATAAAGCCAGCTACTACAATGTTTGTTTGATGTCCCGTTTCAAACACTTCAGAACTGTACTGATAGATACACGTATCCAGTAAAAAGTTGCCTTGAACAAAGAAAATTTGTTTCGATCTGATCTCCATTTAATTCCAAAACAAACACACACATCTTTAAAGGTCTCATATTATGCAAAACTCACTTTATTAAGTCTTTTAGTGAAATTTGTGGGTCTTTGTCTTTCCTCCCAGCCCACAAAATGTGATATATAATGACCAAACCTGTTCTTAGTAGAGCTTGTAAATGTAAAATCCTGACCTAAAACCAGCTGTTTGGATTTGGGGGATTTGCCAAAACTGAAGTGCTGCTCTGTTTTTGGCTGTAATCAGCCACATAGCTCCATGCTCAAGCTTCCCATCTCTGAAGAAGACAGACTAAGTGTCTAGAGTTCATTTATCAGGAAATGTTCCAGCTACACTCAGTAAAACTGAGCATGTGTGTGCTAGTCACTTCACGGCCGACTGCTTTTCCAACTTTGGACAGTCCAACAGAGGGCTAGCCAATAGACTGGTCCTGAATCCAGGCGCATTACCAACCATCCTCCAACAAACCTGGGACCCTGGAAATGTGAGTATTTTAAATGCTGTGTGCTGTGGAGCAGATGGAAGAGCTTTTCCTCAGTGTCCCCCCATCTCTGTGTTAGCTTCAGGATGCTAACTTTAGCTGCGGTTAGCCTGTTGTTTTAGACTGTAATGTTACAGTAAACGAGCTTCTCTGTTTTCTAAAGATTGTGCACTCGGAGCTCGTGGCACCGCTCTCAGTGACGTGGAAGAGCGGGGCGGTGTCAGCGGTGGCTCATTTACATATGAAGGTCACGCCCACTAAATCAGAGCGTTCTGAACAGAGGGGCTATGAGAGCCTGGAAACAATGCTGCTGTGCTTGATTTATTGGCTTTTTGGACCAAAACATGTTACTACCATTTCTGTATATATTTCTATTTTCTCTGTAAAGATCAACTTTTTTGAATAGGTGTGTATGTAGCTTTTGATGCTTTTGCACTAGCCTCTGGTGGACACTCGAGGAACTGCAGTTTTCCAACCCTTTAACATCTGCTTCATTTCTCACAGCTGGAGGCTGCAGCTTGTTTGAGATGCCTTGCTCCAAACAGAACATGTATATTCATCTCTCCAGGGTTTTTAGGAGTCCATTTCGATCCAATCGCCAATTTACCAAGCCTGTTTCAGATTCCAGTATGCAACGCTGGACCCAGGAAGACCTCAAAACAATTAGCGAGCCACTATCGCCCATCTGCACAAGCCAGTGACAGCACCTGTGGACCATATACAGTGTATACAGCAAGAGAAAAATGGCCTCATGATGATATTTGGATCCTCACTTCCTGGCTCCGGCTCATAACCAGCTTTGAAATCACAGAGGTGGAACGTAATGTGTGTGTAATTTGTGTCTGCAGCATGTAATCTGCATTTGAAAGTTTCTGATCATTTGGCTGGATTTTATGAGTGTGCACCGTGTGACCTCACAGCTCTGGGAAAAGGATCAGTGTGAGAGTGTGCCGTGATGTGCCGTGATGTGTGTGAAAACACCAAATGCGGGGGATGAAACCGTAGCGACATCCAGGTGAAACCAAAGAGACGGAACCGAACAGAAGAATGGGAATGATATATAATAATCACATAATAATATCACAGCCTCGCTGCATGAAATATCGCAGCTACCACAGTTTGGTGGCAGATATGTGAGGGGAGATGTAAACCCTCTCCACTCCTCTCCTGGTAGAGAGGAATGTAAAACGGGATCTTGACAGAAGAGGAATGGCAGGGTGAGCGGACACGGATGAAAGGGACTCCTGCTCTTTCATCTTTGTGTCTAGTAAAAAAAAAAAATCAATCACTACAAGTACCGTAAATAACCGAGGCAAAGAGCAGGCCAAAGGTGTCCTCTGGAAAAGCACAGTCCTCATTGGGCCTTTAATCCTGGATACGAAGCAAACAAAGGACGGATCTTAAGAGTTCAAATAATTACCGTAATAACTCTGAATATAAGACGACATCTCTCTGTTCGAGACCAATCTTCAGGAAAAGACTCTGATAACCAGAACTTGCTTTGCTTAAAGGTACGCAGCTTGCTACAGCGTTTCAGGAAGAATCAACTCTGGAAGCTGTTTTCAAAAGTTTCCTTTTTAAGTCCGCTGAAATGCATGTTTCCGTGTCAACAAGCGGCCAAAACACAACAATACTTTTGCGTTTCATCCTAGAACCACAGTTTTATTAACAGCTCCTCAGTCTCTTGGAAGCAGCTTTGAGGACCACGATAAGCTTTTCTTTTACAGTTCACATTTTTTAGACGATCTTCGGACATTTCGCTCTGTAACTCCATTTCTGGCCGCCTGACAGTTGTTTAGCGTCTCTGCTGCATTGACCGTCATTTTCTTAAAGGGGACATATCATGCTTGTTTCTCCTTTTCACTATGCCAGACTAGGATGCCTGTAAAGCATTTCTGCCCTCAGTACAAGTCATTTAGTTCCTTCATTGCCCCACAATAGCGTTCTCAATATCCTCATTTTAGGCCATTCTGAAGATCTGGTTGAAACGCTCCGTTTGGAGAATGACCTCCAGTAACCTCGCAACGTCACAGCCCTTTGTGCTCTGATTGGTCAGTTCTATCAGAGGGGCGGAGGGGGTAGAGCCAGGGGGCGGTTTTTGCAGCATGGCAGTATTTACAAAATCGCCACATTGAATGGAGCAGACCGAGCGAGTTTGCTGTTTGCCAAAACTTCAGCGTAAGGCATTGATAGCACTAATAAAATGGCAGAGTGTAGGATACGTCCTTTTGTATTGGACCCCGAGTCAGACCCGGACGGTTCTGCAGCTCAGGAGGAAGAAAATCCACCTGGACACAGATCATCTCAGGACGCTTCAGTGTGGTGAGTCAAACCGGTACTGTAACATGTATAGTTCATACGTGGAAATATAGGCAGACTTCACCAATAAACTATTTCTATAACAGGGCTCCATCCTGCTCCTTCACTTTTCTCTGTCTGTTTTATCCATCATCATCGGTTCGTCACTATGTTATTACTGCAGCATTATTGTGGTCCAGGTTCACAGTGCATGTCAGAACAAGCATGCAAATATCACAGTCTCACAAGTATTACCACGTCTGCTAAAACTACAGTGTTTTAACTGCTAATTCACCATGTAAAGCCGAGCTGCTCAGCAGAGCAGAGTCCCTGCATCCAGGATCTGAGGGGGGATACTCAGCTCTTGGTGGGTGTATCCCTCGGTGGTGGTTGTGTGACTAACTGACATCACAGAGGAGGAGCTGCTTCATCAGATTACTCCAATAAAAAGAAAGGATCCTCGTGTCGTCACAGAGGTCGAAATCTCGCGGCCAAATGTCAATGACCTATTTTCAGAGGCATCAAATCTCATTCTAGGATATCAGAAAAAATACAATATCTCATTTTTTTGAAAATTCAGGGGGTGAAAGGTCTTGTTTTCAAATCTATTATATTATATGTAAGTATTAAATCAGGCATCAGCATAATATGTCCCCTTTAAAGGTATAACTGGTAGTTTGATTTAGATACACTTTTCTGTATACTGGTTAAAATGATCTATATGTCCCGACGGTAAGCAGTACATGATGCGTTCTTAAATGAGAGTGAATAATATCCGGAAGTATCAGGAAAACATCCGCCAATCACATCGATTAGGATCCAATCTGTTAAACCAATCAAATCCCATCATGCCGTTTTGCCCTCCCCCTGCACGTACATTTCAAACAGAGCAAGAAAAGAAAGATGGAGGCTTTCTTTTCTCTTTCTGTTCCCCTGCCTCTAACTACTGCCCCTCTCCTTCACCTCGGGCCTGTCCCCTCAGACCTGATGGGGTACTTGGCTCTGGGCTGTAGTCTGGATCAGAGTCTAAAAAACTCTCACCACAGGGGCTCTGACAAGCAAAGCGAGTATTAACAAAAGTCACGTTGGTTTGTTTTCTAGCTTTACGTTTTAACGTTTTGGTGTTTCCTTACCTCTAAAAGAGACATGACCCAACGCAGTGCAAAACATAAAAGTCAGTCACAATCATAGTTGTTAGTTTAATGTCTTTAGGAGACGAAAGCCTCTCTAGAAAAAAAAATGAACTCAAATCCCCAAAAAGCCACCTACAGATGAAATAAACAAGCAGTGAGATAGTTTTAAGTCTTATACGCGAGTAATGCTCAGATTTGTTGTGCAACAACATGATTTTCTTCTCCTCTAATGACATTTCACCAGGACTGAAGGAAAGCAGGCACAATGAAGACACCAGAAATGAGTCCTGGCTGTGTGCCAGCTCCTGGCAGTCCTCCAATAAACGCCGTACTTTGGGTTAATGTATTGTCACGCTCCTCTGATACCCTGCTATTGAGGATTCTTGTTGCAGTGACTAAAACAATGGAAGACATTATTACTTTGGTGAAAAAATAAAAAAGAACACCCCGTGCTTCTGTGGAGCTGATATCATTTAATGCTTTTGGATTTAATAGCTTTAATTCAGTGTGTCTGTCTGGAGTGATTTTATTTCAGCAGCCCATTGTGCTTTAAAGTGTTCGCTCACTCTGTTCTTACAAAGACGAGTCAGCAAACCAACATCCTGTTATCGACTGCCGAGCTACAGCACCGGCTCTTTGTGTTTGAAATGACAGCTGACAGCACATCTGTGTGGGAAAGGGAGGAGTTTTCAAACAGGAACCTCAACTGTTGGATAATAATGCTTATGAAGCTGCAGTTCCTAAAGTGTCCACCTGGGGTTTTCCTAAAACGAAGGAAGTCCATCTAGAGCCCATATCCAAATTTCTATTTCAGTATTCTTTAATTTGTCTGACCATTGGACATTCAAAAGTTTTTCATGCTTTTCCAGTTGCTAGCGTAGCCCAAAGTCAACTCAATCAGCATTTCAAATATTAGGTGGTTACAGATTTCTGACAGATGTTTGAAATAAGAACTATTTTAAACCAAAGGTAAAAAATTACTGAGAAAACACGTAAACAATGGCAATTTGTTTTTCTAATTGTTGCATAGCATGGGGGAGTGTCAGTACCCTAAATACTTTACTCTAAATACCCTCTAAATCTCTTAATTACTATCCAAATACGTGTATTATACTTCATATTCATAAGAAAACAGTTCAGACAATTAAAACAGACAATCTACACTATGACGCGACTTGAGACAAAGTGGACAATGCTGATGACCCCGTAGCTCTGCGTAGCTGTGTATCCATATGCACTCCGCGTCAAAAACTATTGCACATCATAGGAGCTTATAAACAACCTTCTCTATTTTCTTGCATATATTTAATGGCATTGTAAAGTCGAAACAGCATAAGCTAAGCTCCACGTGAGACGAGGACCTCCTGAATCCACATCTTTGCTGGTTATGTAACGCTTTGGTTGAGAGATCATGGCAGACAATCTACCTACAACTCTATTCACATACTCTAGATCAAAAGTGCTAGAATGCACTGAGATGCCATCTTGTACCTGTGCCTATTTACACCCAGGTAGTAACTTAAACTTTAACCTTTTTTGATTTATATGGCACTTTTCCTGCAATTTAGCAACACAAAGTGCCTCACAGAGGATAAAAACAAAAACAAAACAAAGCCAAACAGAAAAAAGAAACAAAGGAATACCATAAAAAATCCCACCCCCCCCACCCCCACAAACATACACACACCCTCACACATACACAGACTACTGATGAGGAGACATGGCTGGGCACCAAGATCTGAGGTGAGGAAAAAGCTACCTTTGGGGGCCGCACAGACTGGGAGGAGCCATGGCCCATGGCTGAAGGGGGCGCCACCACAGGGACCACCCCAGCCCAGGCAGAAAGGGGGCTCCACACCAAGGTGCAGAGCTTACTAGCTATCAGGGCTGGAGCCATCCACGGGACAGCGCCCCGATCAGTGGACCAGAATCCACTCCAGGTGTGGCAGGCCCCCAAGAGGAAACACTGGAAAACCAAGGGACTAAAACAGTAGAATGAGATAAAAGGTAGCAGAGCAGTGTGATGACTACCAACAACCACAGGTAGGTCTAGTAGCTAGTGGTACTGCCATTTTGTTGAACTGACTAGATCTGCTGCTTTTTGGCCTTCTTAACTCTTTTTGTTACTGAAACTATGTCCATGTTTTATCAATGAATATACTGAAGGTACCAAATGAATTCCATCTGTAGTACCACGTACCGATTCACGTAAAATCAAACGGTACCATGTTTCAATACCTAAGTGCATCCCTGTGATTGTGAGGATGTGGAAGAATAGAAATAAATATGTTAAATTGAGAAACTTTGAGATTTATCGTTAATCAATTAATGTTTGTTACCACATTAAGACACAAAATTACCGAAATTGGTACTGGTGGGTCGATACTGATTGTCAGTTACTGGGCATCAGTGCTGTATCATTTTAAAAGTGAAAGGTATTCATCCCTAATTTTTAAATATAACATCCATTCCAATGTGGCTTGTACGAGGAACTGCCTGACAAGGTGAATAATAGGAACATTATTTAAAAAAAAAAAAAAAAAGATAAGTATTTTGGTGTTTCAGCCTTTCAGTGTCACTGAATGTTTGTCACAAGTATGGTAAAAATAAATAAATAAATAAATAAATAAATAAATATATAAACATCTGTTTGATGGGAGAAAAAAAAAAAGTTTACAAGTTCAACTGCTGGCGGCGAAGGCACCAATCAGACTTTTAAATTACTATACCGATTCCAATACCTTTGCTTTGGTATTGTTTGTACTAAAACTTAAATTTTTACAACCATTATTTTAATATTTTTTAGTTCCAAGTGAGGATAAGAGAGAATATTTTGGCAGCTTCAAAGTTTTCTAACTTATTTTTTCAAACAATATATTTATTTTTTTTTATTACAAGACAAATAATATTAAAATTTACATAAAATGTACATTTAAACTGGGGATATAATACCACAAATAAAATACAATTATACATAAATAAAATGGCTAATAAAGTACTAAAAATATAAATAAATAAATAAATAAATATACATTTAAAAATTTAAGGCTTTACTAACTTTAATAATCAGGTGAGCCCAATGGATTGGTCCACTGCCACAAATATCCAATCTAGTTTTTTGAATCTGTACTGGACCAAAACCTAGAACCAGGATCAGATCAGTGCATCTTGTCAGTTAGCAGCGGTTGTGTAAGTAAGTGATACACAGTTTAAAATGTTTGATTTTCACAGCATCCCTTTTTATTTAATATTTGTCCTCAGCCTTAAATTTTATGTCATAACCCTGAGGATGAGAATCACTTGTCTAAAGAGGCTCTTGAGCTTGAACAGCATGCTCTGCCTCTAACTGAAAATCCTCTTGAGTTTCACTCCCAGAGTAAAATCTGAAACACAAGAAGCCAAGGAAACCTACGCTTGCTAGCGTGTGTGCTGAGAGTGTTAGCAACAAAAAGCATCTGGACCAAAACATATCACAGAGACACTCAGCTGACTTTGTTGTGTAACTTTCTCGTGAGACGCTGAAACGATGAGAGTCATAGTCCTCTTAAAGTCCGCTGTCCTCTTTTCCTCCGCACACTGAGCTGAAGGCTACGAGGCTAACGCAGCATCACTCAGAAACCCACTGCTCCCTGTAGCCACACTCACTCTGCAGAGTCACCCCAGAGTTTCAGCAGGAGACACGACAACTCCTGGTTGTATTTGAAGTCTTTCTATGCCAACATGAAAGGATGTTTTTCCCTGTGGGCGCTGCAGAGCTACTTACCAGCTGTTCAGGCAAACAGAGCCACAGCTGCAGAGACAAGGACCTGTCAGGTGCTGTTACCCGGCCTATGGGACTGGAACAGCCACAGAGTGAAAAAGTTCATTCTGTGAGTTTTTTTTTCCCCAAAGGAGTAATACAGTGAAATGTTGTGTATTCTTTTCAAATAAAAAAGTATCTGAAAGTAATCTAAAAAGTATTTTACAGTCATATCTACAGTATCTTACAAGGAACGCTTTTTTGCAGGATATCACTGCAAACAGCAAAGGATTATGGGGGAAAATTACAGGAATGATTCTGTGAATCAGAGGTGTGCACAGACGTTTTGAAAGGAAGGGCCAAGGTAGAGTAGGGATGCACCGATTTGAAAATTTTGGCCGATATCGATATCAATATTATTGTTATGGCCAATAACCAATTTACCGATATCGATATTAGTAAAAAAAAAAAAAAAAAAAAACAATCTGAGATGATGTGTTGAGGAAGTTCAAAGAGAAAGAGACGACCATGGAGAGGATCACAGGATGGAGCCCCCAGGATAAATGTGATAAAAACAGGAAGTAGACATTAAAAGGAGATGGTCCACTCTTTTTTTAGGTAGTTTTAGTGTTTAAAGAGTCAAAGAAAACAAGATTATTGGGTCTTGAAAGATCGATCAAGATGCTGTAAAAAATGGCCGACAGCTAATGAGTAAATATCCGCAGATACCAAAATGTAAAAAAAAAAAAAAAGGCCAACATTGGCCGATATTGATATTGATATTGGTACCGATATATCGTGCGTTCCTAATTAAGAAGGCACTGACCTATGGCTATGTCCCGCCCACAAATGTGATGAACCAATCACAGTGCATAGCCATTCCCATACACTGAAATGAATCGAAGAAAGTCAGTTTCCATCTGCTCTAAGGTCAGCTGGCATTGTATTTATATATTCATTTATTTATTCATTCATTTTATTAATTATTTTATAAGTAGCCTAGGTTTCTTATTTTATGTTTCTCTACATGTACCTTCACTATTTTTAAGTCTTGTCTTGTTCATACCTTAGTTTTTTCATTTTTTTTATCCCTTTAGTATTTTTGGCTACCCTCAGTGTTTCCTCTGAGGAGCCCTCTCCACTGGGAGCGGTGGTCAGCTGAGGTTGCAGGGGCCGTCATGCTGGTCCCTGGTGGCGGTTGGTGAATGAAAAGCGCTTTATAAATAAAGTTTTGATTGATTGATTGTATCTGAGGCAGCTGAAGAAATATAAAGTTATTTTTAACACTAGAACCCCCACTGCAGTCTGATGGACTCTTTGGGATTTTCTCCAACGTTGGCTAAAGCTAGCCTAGCATTAGCTCCTAGCAGCATTGTTCATCATGTCTCTTTGTTTGTTGGCAGTTCTAGTTTATGATCTTTGGTAGTTATACATCATTGTTAGCTGTTGTCAAAAAGGCTCTAGCTAAGCTAACATTAGCTTATCTGTATTAGCTGAGATAACAAAGGTTGTAAAATGTGCTGAATGATTCAGTGTAAATCATGTAGCTCTAAACTAACAGAGACACACATTTTGTCATGACCAATCAATCAATCAATATCTATTCATATAGCACTTTTCATACAAATAAAATGTAGCACAAAGTGCTTTACAAACACACACATGAATTAAATACGAGAAGTATACCCCAAACCCACTCCACCCACACAGCAACCCATACACAGTGTTAATAAAAAGCAAAATAAGACAGTAATAGAGCACACTGCTGTACCAGTATGTACTGAGGAAACGCCGTGCTAAAGGTTTAAAAATGAGAAAACACTGGAGGTTAGGTAAAAAGTATAAAATTAAATATATCATAATATAAAATAAGAAAATTATTTAAAAGAATTAAGAATAAAAAAATACTTGAAATTAAGTCTATATATATATATATATATATATATATATATATATATATATATATATATATATATATATATATATATATATATATGTGTATATATATATATATATATATATATATATATATATGATAAATAATAAGAATAAAACAGGAAAACTATAGAATGAAATACGGAAATATAAAATACTTTAAAAATAAAATAAAAAATAAAAAATAAAAAAATAAATAAATAAGACAATAAAATAATAAAAAGTGGTCTGTACTTAAAATAAATAAAAGACTAAAAGGTAATTTAGGCAAAAGCTTGACTAAAAAGGTGGGTTTTGAATTTGTTTTTTAAAGACAACGCTGATCCTCTGTCTTGTTGTCTGAGATGCTAATGCTAATGCTAACCAGATGCTGTTTATCAGGTTTGATAACATTGGGATCTGTACATATAGTCTGTAACTGGAGCTTTTTATCGACCTCCTCAGCAATAAAATAATTAAAGTAAGTAGTAAGCACAGTCATTTAAGGTAAAATTTACAACAGCTTCTTTTGCAGTGTAACACGTTTTTCATTGAAGTGAAACACAGCCGACTGAGAGAGGAAAGCACCGGCAAATCAGAAACAAATTATGAGCGAACATGAAAAGACAGAAAAACTCTGCTCTAAATATAGAAGTGATTACGAAGCTCAGGGAAGATAAAAGACACAGAAAGCAGATTGTGTGTGTGTGTGTGTGTGTGTGTGTGTGTGTGTGTGTGTGTGTGTGTGTGGAGGGGGGGCTCTCTAAACTGTCAATTGCAGCGCTCAGTTTATCACAGAAAGAGTCACAAGCAGCCCCGTCCCTTTGTTAAATGCTCTTTCTCAGAGACACACTTAGCACAAACTCATGAGTATCCTATATTTTCTTCTGTCTGACTCAACGTTCCTCTGTTTTTTAATTCTCCAAAGGAAGTGAAAGGGATCTACACAGACGTTTAGATGACAGCTGTTCTCTAGAAACTACAATATCCATGGCGATTACTTTTGCTTGATCAGTCAGTTCCTCTCTCGTGTGAGTCCCAGCAGTGAAAGGAGTGAAAGGAGTAAACTGTCACTGCAGATGTGGAGCTAAAAGAGATGTCGTATATCTGTCACAAAGCAGGAAGGTCTTCAGATGAATGTGTCAGACAAATTTAAAATCAATTAAGGAAACTGAATATGAATATCAATAAGTTATGGTTGATGTTTTTTGCTAAAATGTATTACTAAAATATAAAGTTAGTTTAAAAACTCAAACAAATGGGTGACTTCATGAACATGACTGCTGAAGCTTGTTCACGAGGAGGTTGACTCATCGTTTCACCCACAGTGAGATTACAGCAAGTGTCGAGTCCTTTTAGAGAGGGGAAGTGTTAGCTAGCAGCTTGCTAATGGTCATGTTATTATCAGCCCAGGTAACTTAAGTATCTGTCTTACCTCATTGAGTGTATCCTGGACAGATGTCTTTTAAAAACTTAAACAACTCCTCTCTGCAGTTCCCTTACAATAAAAACAAGTATTTAACTTTTTTACAGCCCTGACTGACAGGTGGGCACTCTTTAACTAAAGGGTCTTCTGCTCTTTGCAGTGGCTCCCTGTAGCTTTGAAAAATATTATTGAAATAAAGAATAGTTATTTATCTTCCAGAGGGTATTGATGATTAAAGACACTGACACTAAATAAAATCCTGTGTCAACATTTAGTTGAACTAAATCTTCATCCCATCCATCAATAAAGCCTGCCACCGCTCTACTTCACCTCCTACAACATCAACAGCCCACCAACTTTCCATGCACCTGTGGCTAACCTCAAGTTTTACAGCCCTGGGAAGATGACTAGAGGAAAAAGTCAAGCATTTTATCCATATATGCAATCAAAATCAGGTATTCTAAACTTTAAAAGTTTTGCAAGATTTCAAGATATCAAATTTTTTTGTTGTATTGGCTTTTTTTTTTTTTTTTTTTTTTCTCATAAATTTCAAACTTTTGCCCAGGTTTCACAAAGTTTTTAAATGCCAAACTTTTCTCAATTTTTTTCAATATTTTTCACATTTAACATTTCATTTTTTTTGCAAATATATTACATTTCTTTTCTTTTTTTTCTCCAAATTTTTGAAATCACAACGTTTTTTGATTTTTTGGTCTAATTTTTGTAACTTCATTTTTTTGGAATTATTGTACTGTTTATTCATCCTTACTTTTATTTTAAATTTTTGAATTTTTAAATTTTCAGAAATTATTTGTATTGCGAAATCTTTTTTTGAACATTTGCTTTTTTTAATTTCAACTTTTGCCCAGGTTTCACAAAGTTTTTAAATGCAAACTTTCTTTTCATTTTTTTAAACATTTTTTTTATTTCTATTTTTTTTGCAAATTAATTAAAGTTTTGTTTTTTCAAATTTTTTTTTAATTACAAAGTTTAAGAGTTCTTTCTCTAATTTTTGTTATTTTAATTTTTGAAAATTCTAGAACTGAATTTTTTTTAATCCTTACTTTTTTTTAAATTTCAATTTTTTTTCAATTCAAAGTTTCTGGGGAACTTTTGCATTTTTTTTTTTTTTTTCAACTTTTGGAAATTAACCAAACTTTTAAAAGTTCTGTTTTCTTTTTCTTTTCCTTGTTTTTCTTTTTTTCTTTTTTTTCTTTTTGTTACATTTATGCAAACTGAAATAATACACTAAATGTAAAAAAAACTAAGATACCAGCTGTATAAAATTCCATTAATTTAACAACCTTATAGTTCAGAAAAGTAGTCACCAGATTTTACCTAAGTATAGAATTTAATACACTCTTTATTGTTTATTGTGAAGATAAAGTAAGAAAGAAAACAAAGGATGTGTCAGAATTTCCAATAAGGCAACACTGATGATAGGCTTCAAAACTCTGCTTCAGAAAGAATGGATGATGTCACAGAGTCTATGTTCATAGTCTGACGTGATCATGTATAGTTTCCTTTTTCCAAGCCACAGAAAAAAAACATGATAATCTGGTTTAGTTTCCCAATGACTAATTGTGTGGCTTTAATTCCTTCTCATACAATACAAACTGAAATGTTTCTTTAGCTCGTAAAATAAATGTCAGCATTAAAATGTAGAGTGAAAGGACATGGTGCGCCATTATATTATCAGAGGATGTGTTTGTTTTCAAGTTAAACTCTGAAATTAAGAAGGTTAGATTTCCAATATCTACATTTTTAGACGACATAATCCTTCAATTGTGGAGGTATAATTAGAAAATCGAGCAACACTGCATAGTAAGCAAAAGCTTTCACTCTTATTTGATCTTATAATTAAAGAAATATTACAGCTTGGTGTTCCTAACAGAGGGCAGTACATTACGTCTTTGCTCTGAATGGATAATGACTGGAAACTTGAATCCCTGTGTATGCAAATTGACTGGAGGTAAACAACAGAATGCCAAGCCTGTCCTGCTCCTCTCACTGTTTATGCACTCCTCCGACAGCAGGAGAGGAGTCGAGCCGAGCGGGAGCTGATGGTCCACTGCTGACAAGGCGGTTGCACAGCCAAATTCCTATAATGCACTGACAGTCTGGCAAACTGGTATGTAGAATAAAAAACAACCTCCAGTAAATAACTCCTCCTGGCCAGCCAAGTAGACACCAACTGGGCAGTCAATAAAGTGATGAAACAACAATTATCCGTCTTCTACTGCCACCTGTTCCAAGTTCAATCAACGAAATCAGCAGCTGAGGAGGACATGCACATTCTGTGGAAATCTTTTAGTTTAGGGGAAGAAAATACACCCATTAAACATGTGGTCTGTCTACTTCTACACTACAATACAGTAAACACATACACAGTGTATACATATTCTTATAATGCTCAAAGAGGGACAGCTGTGCTTTTTAAGGCCTCATACTGTCCCTCTGGAAGTAGCTTTCCATGATTTAGAGCGTAAAGACTGTTTTTCTCACACTGGTGGTTTGGAAAAACATAATTTCAGCTTCTGTCTGAGCTCCTCATTTCAGCTCCTGCTCCACAAACACTCTACACTCTGTAAAAATAATAAAGTTTTTAAAAAATGTAGGGGATATATATGATATGGAAAGACTCACTTAGATTTTAAGAATTCAAAATACAGAATTCCTCGAGAAAATGTACAAATGTGAAAAGGACAGAAGAGCAGAAGAACCAGAGCCTGCACAGTAGAGGCTGCAAGGGATTCTGGGAAAATCTGAGTGGAGCCGGGCGACAAAATTAATAATACTTTTTTTTCTTTCAAGAGTCTAAACACTTCTTGACTCTACCTCCAGACATATTTTACAATTCCCGGAAAAATACACAAGAACAGCAGCTGTCAATCCTCTTATAACTAATGAAAACAAAACTTTTCAGAAAAAAAAAACAAACTTGAACACAAGACAGCCAAATGATATCTTCAAATCACCACAACAATCAGACGTGAGAAACATTTCTACCAGGTGTATTAATTTTTTAAAGTTTGACCACAGCCCATCTGGAATGACTGGGGAGATGGATTTTTTAATCTATGCTGCAGCCAGCCACCAGGGGGAGCAGTTTTTGTAGTATATAGTACACATTACAGACACGTCTCGCAGCACCGGGCTGCCACTAGGGGTGGGAGAAACAATCCTCATATGATATGTCGGAATTTTTTGTTCGCCGATATGAAAATCAGGATTCTTTGTCAAAATAATGATCCAGTTTTGAAATTCAGATTCTTCATTTCAGTCTTTGTTTATTAACTGGATTAGAAAAAAAAGTTACCGATTTTCTCAAGCAGAGGGTGAAATGTTTCTCTCTGACTCACGTGATGTGCATTTTATGGAAAACTATGACTCCTGATACAGACTGTAGACATCATCATTTAACTTTTTCACATGGTCTGGTGTTAAAAAATCAAACTAAAAACCGCTAATATCAAAGAATCCTAGTTTAAATTAAATCGGCATCCCAAAAATTGTAATAGATTGAATCATGAGAATAGCATATCGTCCCAGCCCTAGCTGTTAGTTGAGCTACATAGAGACAGCTCCTTAACTACTTTACAAATTGACAGTTAGCTTGTTGTCACGTTAGCTTACAGATACAGGGCTGCCGATAGCACTACACATGGACAGCTCCTTAACTACTTTACAAATTGACAGTTAGCTTGTTGTCATGTTAGCCTACAGATACAGGGCTGCCGATAGCACTACACATGGACAGCTCCTTAACTACTTTACAAACTGACAGTTAGCTTGTTGTCACGTTAGCTTACAGATACAGGGCTGCCGATAGCACTACATAAAGCTGGCTACTACATATCATGTTTCAAACACTATCAATATTTAACTGTCTGCAAATGGATCTTCATACCATTTTTTTATGGGTTACTTTTGGGATACTCTCACTAGTTCAAGTGATTACAGTTACTGCTTTTAGTCCCTGAATCTTTGAAAGAAATCTGCTATTTATGACGCAATTTATCCTTGCTTAAAAGGTTTTGGTATTTATAAATTTCCTTTATCATAGATATTGTCTCTACTCTATTTCCCAGTGTGCAGATCAGCTTTGTCTTTGGTACAATACTCCTCCTATGATGTGCCATTCAGGTCACAGCTAAAAACACTGTCAGACAAACGCTGATAACAAACTCAAGACTCATCAAAGTGTCGCCTCGTTTTATTTTGAAAGCGTATTTATTTGTTGAATCTCCAATGTTGTAATTTTTAATCCAGAGAATTGAACTCCTTCTTGTCTGAGTGGATAAGTACGCTGGTCCATTATTCCAGTTGGTGGCAGAGCTGTCTCATTATTCCAGACTAATTTGTATCAAAGCTCAATTACAGCAGCAGTCCGTCCCTTGTCACTTTTTGAGAGGTTTCTCACGAGTACAGCGGAAGCAGGAGTACCGATCAGTCGGAGTGACTCTGTCAGTACACAATTAGAGACCGATCGCTCTGACAGAAATCATTGTCATTATTGTAAAAGGAAGGACTACTTAACTGCCTCCACCACTTGAAAATATGTATTTTTATTTCTGAAAATGACAAGAGGATGGCTCAGCATAATTAGATCAACGCTAGCTCGAGGAAACAAGAAACTAATCAGGCAACCTTTGAAAAAAAAAGACAGAAATCAGATGGGTTTCATTTCATCTGTTGTTTGTCAGGGATTTTTAAAACAAATGGAATAAAAAAGATTTATCATGGACTAGAAGTGCAGAAATATGAGGCTGCAGGTTTGCATTTTGTTTACGCCTGTTCTCTGTTGCCAAGGGAAAATATGGCAAAGGTAGCATGAAGAGCATAAGCCCTGCTCAACATGTCATCTGTTCACCGTTTTATCAAACACACTTGATCCACCTGGGGCATCAGTGATTGTTCAGTTTCAGCTGTTGGGAGCATTACAAGTGAATACCAAGACTGTATGAAACATGGACACGAGCTCTGTGATGTCATCCATCTGTTTCTAATGGAGAGTTTTGAGGCCTTACGTTGTGAGTTAGACCTAACTTCTGTTGAGGTGGTGGTGGCAATAAAGAAGCAAAGGAAGAGCCTCCTCACTAACAGCTGCAGGGCAGACGAGGCCCATTCCTTTACCTAATCATTTATCTAACAAAGCTTGAGTCAAGACTTCACAACATCTTCATCCCATCTGTCAATAAAGCCTGCCACCGCTCTACTTCACCTCCTACAACAGCCCACCAACTTTCCATGCACAAGATAACTCAATTGACAAAAAGACAAATTTAGAAGAAAATGCAGATTTTTATTCTGTGTGGATGGTTTCATTTGTGTACCAACATGCTAGCTTCATACACATGACTAACAGGTGATGGGACTAAAAATGATTAGTTGAGCAATATTATTAATACGTTATCAAGTTCAAGTATTATTTCATAAGTTTAACAATTTCAACAATTTTTTGAAATTTTATTTGCAAGTTTTATTTATTTTTCTGATTTTGCAAAGCTATTAAAATTTCCAATTTTTAAATTCAACATTTTTTTATCAAAAAAAAAAAAACTTGCACATTTTTCCAAAAACTCCCAATTTTTAGTGTTTTATTTTGACATTTTTGGGAAATTTTATTGCATTTTTTTGGTAGTTACTCTTTTTAATTGTGCAATTTTTTGAAATTCCTTGTTTTAATTTTTGCAAATTTATCACATTTCAATTTTTTTTTTTGCAATTTTGCATTTTTCTAATTATTTCTTTTTTTTGCAATTTTTACCAAAAACTTGAAAATATTTTTGTTTTTATATTTTTCAAAAACTGTTGGGAGCATTTGTTGAAAATTTATAAAATTAAATATACATGAAATATAAGTGATTGCATTAAATAGAGAAAACTTGGACTTTACATGTACAATTTTATTTTTTTTAAAAAATTGGACAATTTTCCAAAAACTCCCAATTTTTAGTGTTTTATTTTGACATTTTTTGGAAATTATATTGCATTTTTTTGGTAGTTACTCTTTTTAATTGTGCAATTTTTTGAAATTCCTTGTTTTAATTTTTGCAAATTTATCAAATTTCAATTTTTTGACATTTTGCATTTTTATAATTATTATTATTGTTTTTTTTTTTTTTGCAATTTTACCAAAAACTAGAAAATATTTCAGTTTTTTTATATACTTCAAAATGTTGGGGAACATTTTTGAATTTTTTTTTAATTAAAAAATAAAAGAATTATTAGTTCATGTATTAAATATAGAAAACTAAGACTTCACATGTACAATCTTATTTAAAAAAAAAAAACCTTTTATGTACATTTCTGTTCCATTTAAAAAAAATTGTATAGAATGTATACACTTGATTGTCTTTACTGTGAAAGTAAAGTGGATTTGGTAGCTCTGAAGGGTCTTAAATCCAGCTGACCTGAGGCTAAATTGCTCTTGTGAAAAAGCCCTGTTATTGAACCTTTTGAGGAATGCAGATAAACAGGTTTTTCATTAAAAGTCTGCCCTCATTTTTCCTGATAGGTCATTTCTTTAGTGTCTCCATTTTTCCACAGGGACAAACAAAAATCACCTGAACCTGAAAGTTACATAAGATCCCACAGAACAGCACTTTCAATGTAGGCCATTGATCTTTCCATTCTTCACTGCATTTAAAAACTAATGAGGACGAGTTACAGGACTTTCTTTGAAGCCTAAATGACTACAACAACAGCCACCCACGTCTCGGCTATTTTTGTATCTCACCCAAATCACATCATCAAATCAAAGAGGCGAGAAAACAATCTAGCACCCAAACAAGCAATCCAGTAAATAAAGAAGTCTGACGCATGTAGTGAGCAGCCTTGGGACGATGAAAATCAATTAAGTTTGGGGTCTGCTGGGCGTTCTGGGGGGGAGAATGTCTGCTGTTTCTTCCTGATAAGAACATTTCTTTGCTTGATTCGGTTATGCCAAGAGAAGATTATCGCCTGGCAGGAGCAGTCGTAGGCCTTACTCATTAAGTGGTGGGTTACTGCCAGTCCTCAACTTCAGAGCCAAGGTTTTTGTACATTTTAATGGGGGTTGGGTAAACACTGAGAAACACTGCAAATCTTGGCCTGCTTTGGTTCGCAGGAGTAAATAGCCATTCTATCAAGGATTACTTTTTAACCTTGTTTTTTTATAACAAAGGGTGTTTGTGAGGGACATGTGGCGGTTTTACAATGATGGTATAGATTTTAACAAAGGAGTCAAAGAGGCACCTGTTAATCCTCTAAAAAGACGGAGACACATCACACGGGCTGCCCGGCTGCTGAATTGTTTCCTTTCAAATGATTTATGGGATTTGGGGATTTTTTTGTTTTTGTTTGGAGCAGCAGAGGATCCTTGGATGAGTTGCACGGCCAAACAAGCCGTCCATGTGTGGAGATGATAATTGGTCTCACATGAGGTAGCAATAGTTTAGTGAAACTTTCTGTCAATTACACCATTTCATGTTAACACAGTTACACTGTAGTGAGCTGTAAATAGAAATGTCCTCAGAGGGACGGAGTGAGGAACAAACAGAGGATCCAAACTTCTTCGAAACTCTGTCATCTTCAGATCAAACCAGCTATTTAAAGCCACTGGAAACTCATAATTCAACACAAGTCTGTTAGTGTGGAAAATGACACACAGTTACACAGTGCTGTTGTTTGAAACGTGACAACAAGCTAATGTTGTCAGTTCGTACAGTAGTTTAGTGGCCATCCATATGTTATTATCACAAACAGATTAGCCCTTTTAGCCTTTAGCTCGTGCTCTATCTCTCTCCTGTTTCTCTTTCCTCTGCTCTTCTGTCCTTTCTCTCTCTGACAGTTAGGCTCCAGTGTCCACCATCACTACAAAATTAATCACAGAAATTGTAATCATAAAAATTTTTAACAACCAGTTATTTTTGAAGACACAAGTTTTGCCTAAGGAAGGCTTAGTGCTGACTCAGTATTAGTAGCCCTAGAATTTTCCCCAAATTAACAAGACATCTGACTACTTTTGCTAAATTTTCTTTTTGTACATTTTTTTTACATTATGTAAACTTCATAATGGCCATATCAAAACAAACTTATGCAAGGAAGTTTTTTTTTTTTTTTTTTTTTTTTACATTTTTTGCATTAAAAAAAAAAATACAATAGCTTTTGTAATATTTAGGTACTCACAGACTTTTAAACTAATTTGAAAATTCATCCACTTAAACCTTTTCTAATTTTTGCATTGTTTTAATTAAAAAATAATCTTTTTCTTTTTGCATATTTCTTGAACTTTTTTTTTTTTTGTTTGGAAAAAAGCCATTTTTTGGAAACCACAACATTTTTTCATTTTTTAAATTTCATTTTCATATTTATATATATATTTTTTACATTATTTTATTATTATATTTTTTATTTTTGTTTTTTTAACATTTTTTTAATGATTAGATTTTTGGAAATTAAAGTTCATTTTTTTATTTTATTTATTTTTTAAACATTTTTAGTATTATTTAGTATTATAGTATTATAAGATTTGGAAAATTTTGATTTCAAAGTTGTTTGGGAATTTTTACAAATTTTTTTTTTATTTGAAAAATTTTAAGATTCAAAAAACTTTTGAAATTTGTGCAAGTTTTTGAAATTGATTTTTTTTTCCAAATTCAAGTAATAGATTGAATATAAAAAACTAAGAAATCAGATTTACAATTTCATGAATTCAACAACCTCATAGTTAAGATTAGTTTTCTTTAGATTTATTTCTGCATAAAAGGATTTTTTACACTTTATAGTCTTTATTGTGATGATAGAGTAGATTTTGGTTGTTTCAGAATGACTTTTATCCAGGTGAGATGAGAAAAAAATGACTCCATGAAAGTAAAGGTTGCAGACCCCTGACATAGACAGTTTGGGATGTAGCAAAAACTAGCGAATGCCACATTGTCACCTTAAGATATTTTGAAAAATTGTCCAAGTTGTGAAATTAGATATTTTTGAACATTAATTTTTAACAGCAATGGGCTTGTGTTTTTGTGGATGCTTCATATTGATTTTATGTTTGTATTTTTATTACGTTTCCAGGCTAAATGTCCAGAGGCTTTAAAAAAACAAAACCATTTCAGGACGTCAGATTGACCCCCAGCCTACACGTATGTGTCTGGACTGACCTTCAGCATGTCTGAGGGAAAAGGTTCGATATCCACATCACCCCAGGTCTCTGGGAGGAAAAAAGCCTGTCATGTGTAATTGGTGTGTGTAGCATTGAGCAGAGCCACTGGGAGCCAGAGTAAATATAACCTGACAGCGTGAAAAAGGAGAGCGAAAAAGGCTCTTTTGATCCTTATTCATCTCTCCCCTGTCACTGATAAAGCCGGCGAGGTCGCAGCGATGGGAGGATGATTATCCCAGAGGAGAGCAAGAGGCTACACTCGTGTCACAAAACAGACTTGGAGAGGCACAGACAGGCGCACGGGGAGGGGTTGGGAGGGGGAGGGGATCGAAGAATAATGCTAAATGTGAGAGATTATAAAAATAAAAAGAGAGGGTAAAGTATGAGGGGATGAAGTGTGTTTCCTATCGAGCAGAGTGTTCCACGCACGCCACCGGCCTCTTCCTTCTGAAACCATTACGTCATAAAACAAACACTCTAAATCTGAAAGTATAACAGTTCGTCTCTGAGGGGTTGAATCAGGTTGAACGCTCTGGAGTATCTAATGTGCAAACATCCCCCTGTGAACGAAATAAAAAAGAAGCGAAGGAGTGTGTGAGAAACAGAAAGAAAGAGAGGAGAAGTGAGATGTGCAGAGACACGGCTGCTCACTCAAGCATAATTCCATTACAGTTGGTGGCTGCTGTGAAGAGGAGCCATTAGAGGTGTAAGCTGGATGGATGGATGGATGAGGAAGGAGGTGGGGGACGATGAGCAGGGCCAGATTTACAGCTGATGCTGCCTGATCGAGCTGTAACCTCTGACCCCGTGTGGAGGGACTGTAACAGGACGTAATGACACCTGTCATGGAGATAATTATGACTCACTCTGTTTTTGTTTTGGCTCTCCGACTCCCACCACCTCCTGTGTCAGCGTCCTTAAGATTTATCTGTGTAGAGTGATGGGTAATCAACTTTTTCCTTAAAACAGCTGATTGATACAGAAAAAAACTAATTTCACTATATGCAGATGATGCGCTGAAATGGGTTTTTCTCTCATTTTCAGTAGAAAATAGTCAAGAAAAATATATGTTATCTCAAGTTATTTAAACAAAGTAAAGTTTCTTGTCTTAAAACATTATTCTAGTTTTTAACAAATTTTTTTTAGCATTTTTTTCTTTTTCCATTGGCATTTCTTTTTTCACTCTTACAAGCAATTCAGACCTCATTTTTGTCTTTACATAACTTGAAACAAGGCATTTTTCTGGACTGGTCAGGCAAATGTGGCTCATATCAAGTATAACAACAATTTTTATTTTAATTAAGTCAAAAACACTTAGATGACATCATATCTCAGATTTTCAGATTTTGTGAAATTTTAAAATATTTTTGGAATTTTTGCACATATTTTTTAAATTGAAAAAAAAAAAACAGATTTAAAAAAATTCTGAAATTAATGCAATTTTTTGAAATTGAAATATTTCTGCAAATTCAAATAATATATTGAATATTAAAAAAAAAAAAAAAACAGAGTAAGATGACATCGTCTCCCTTGTTAAAGAAATCTTACATCTCAACAAGACTCAATAGGGTAATTCCTAAAAATAAATAAATAAATACATAAAATTTAAAAATAATAAAATAAAATAATAATAATAAAAAAATAAAAATAAGTAAAAAGAAAATGAATAAATAAATAGATAGAATAGAATAAAATAAAATTATCTGATATTTTCAGCTCTATAAATCTAAATTAGCTGTTATTAAAATTATTGTATATTATTTAAGTATATTCTCCCAAAAATAAAGTATCTTCCCTAATGTCAGATTTAGGTATTTAGGAAATTTTGTTCCCTTACTTTTAACAAAATGTGAACAGAAACTGAACTGGCATTCAGATCCTTACCCAGGGAAAAGTAACACCACAACAGACCACTGATAGCTGCTTTATTGACTGATCAGAGAACAAAGCTTGGTTTAAAAACCTCAAACAGAAAGGATGGGTCCAGTTGGCCTCGTTGGAAATCATATTTATTTTCATCCTGTAAGTAGGCGTCATGAGCTCTGCCTTGAGACGTGACCCTGATGTTTTGAAAAGGCACCTATAGAGCAGATTTATTATTATTTCATGATTACTGCTCTCTGCCCCTGAATAAATCATTACAGATGGAGTATTCTGCTTTTCTCATATTTAAACATGAGTTTACAGAAACAATGCTGGATGTTGATATGAAACATGTAAAGAATTTCAAACAGCTGCTTGTGCATATGTTGTACAAATCCCAATCCCAACAGCATGGAATCTTCAGTAGACGTGCTAAAACAATGATGTCACGTAAGGATCTCCCAGCTGGATTATGATATGTTTGAAGTGTGGACCTCAAACACTAAGGTCTGCCCCTGACAGGCCTCCAGAGAGCCGGCCAACCAAAGGGAAGAGGGTTGAGGAGCCTTCGGGAGTTAGCACGAACACTTTGGCCCTTTTAGCCTTTAGCTCGTGCTCTATCACTCTACTGTTCATCTTCCTTCTGCTCTTCTGTCCTCTTTGCACACTGCAAAAAACTGAAATCTTATCAAGTGTTTTTGTTTCATTGTAAGTAAAAATTGTCTTATTATACTTGATATGAGCCACATTTAGAATAGAATTGAATAGAATGGAAAATACTTTATTTTTCTCTGAGGGAAAATTCAGGAGCAGTCACAGCAGCAATCAAGAAAAACAAAAGTCAGAGAGTGTATAGAAAGTGTAAAAAGGTCCATAATAAAATAGATGCTGACAGCTTGTCCATCATTGTCCAGTCAGCCAGCCTCCACCTCCACAGGGTCCAGGACTGAGCTTCTTCAGCAGTCTGTTCAGTCTCTGTCTCCTGGATCCTGTCTGCTCACAGCAGGTGAAGCTCTTCACATGTGGCCTTGGTGTCTGCTGTTAGCTCTGTTAGCCATGTCTGTGAATAGCATGATGCTACTCTGCTTTCTGGTATTCCCTCTGTTGCTGGGTTAGCACAGCTAGCTCGTCCGTCTTATTGGAGATAGATCTTACGTTCCCAATAACGATGGATGGAAGGACAGGTCCATGTCGTCACTTCTTAGCTCACACCTGAGAACCAGCATGTCATCCTCACCTTGAGGGGAAACATCCAGCCTAGCACCAGTTAGCATTGACATGCTACAGGCTGCTTACAGCTGATTTCACATGTAAACAGTGCAGCCATGGTTACACGTAGGATCTCCAGACAAACACAGGAGCAAAAAATAGCAAAAATATCACTGATGACAAAACCAATGTGGTGTCCACGACCAACAAATGATCAGCTTCAAATGCAAAGATGATAAAAAAGAGACGAAAAAATTACAAGAAATGGATAAAGAAGAGAGAGCTGCTGCAACAGTCAGGACCGGGGCGGCACCTAACAAAAAATGTGAATTGATTAATTAACAATCTTTAATTTAACTGGTCAGTCCAGAAAAATGTTTTGTTTCAAGTTATCCAAAGACAAAAGTAAGGTCTGAATTGCTTGTAAAAAGTAAAACAAAATCTGCCAATGGAACAAAAAAAAAAGGCTCAAAAATATTCTTAAAACTAGAATAATGTTTTAATACAAGTAACTTTTCTCTTCTTTTTCTTTAAATAACTTGAATCAAGACATTTTTCTGGACTGGTCAGTTAAAAAAAAAGACATTTTCGACTAAAAATGAGACAAAAATACTTGATAAGATTTCAGTTTTTTTTACCAGTGTACAAAATTAATCACAGAAATAATCTTCTAAACTTCATCACCCGACCTGATCAGAAATCTACAGAGTATTATTTAGGAATAACCTGTATTGGTGTTGATAATCTCATTTTAAAGGGAGGATTAGGATCAGGAATATATCTAGAAGGGAGACTTTTTCAAGATCACTGAGAAGCTCCTCACAGAAGATGAACCCATTTACTGATTTACATAATGCAGCTCGTACGCACTCTGACATTACACCCACCCAGCATGAATATTTCCAAACTTAAGTTTAAATAATTTAATACTGTGGGAAAAGAAGTCGTTTCCAGCCTAAATGGAGCTAACCCCAGACGACGTAATGAGAGTTATTTTACCAGGAACGGCAACAATTTGAAGACTGTAGAAACATTTCCACAGACTGAGCTGTACCTGTCAGGTGTAAGTGTAGTGCTTGAGTCCTGAGGTAAATCTGGATTTATACTCTACACCAAAAAATCAAAGCATATTCAGTGGTAGTGTATTGTGAATAAGAGGTTAATTCAGAGACCAAAAGAAGGCGAAGACTTCCTCCTGCCCACACCTTCATCATTTTACAAATGATGCCTCTTAAAGCTGTTTTCACCAACAGCTTTATAACACGCAGAGAAAGAAAACCCAGGGCTGTCTGTTGATATCAGCTCTATTTATTGGACATGTGCAAAGCCCTTGACTTTCCCCAACATCGCGGTGAGGGTGAAGCGAGATGAGGAACGTTAAAAGCAATCAATCCACCCTCTGTGCCCCCCCCCACCCGTTCCACACCTGTGCTCTATTTTCTTCCTGAGACCTGGTTCTGAATCTTAACTCCAGCCTGGGTTTCTGATTCAAGTGGTGATGCTTGTTAGTCCAAAGCACGCATAGAGAGCCGGTCATTAACAGACGGGTTCATGGGGTTGGTGGGTGATTAAAATTACACATTTCTGCTCTGGTCAGGAAACATTTGTTGACGTCATCGCTACTTCCATTAGCACGCTGGTGACAGACTCTCGTCTTATTCCTGCCCCTGGTTACGTGTCACGTTGCAGAAGGAGTATGGAGAATAAGTGGGAGGTAACTGCAGGGTGGAAATGCAGAACAATCAGCCGTGGTCCAGGTAGAGTGTTGTTCAGAGCTGAGTGCAAAGGCTGGCGTGGTGAGAGCCAATAATGGAGCTTTCTTCTCTAACAGTAACTCCTACTTCCTCTGGTGTTTGCAGCTCAGTAAAGATCCATTTATCCTCAACGTTACATACAGATCCAGATCTGGACGGAGCTTTCTTTGTTCATTTCGTTTGTATTTCTGCACGTTTCCACAAAGCTTATAGAAACGGAGCAGTACCATTTACGGAGCATCTTGAATGATCTTTCAAGACCCAAAGAATATTCTTTTCACTGACTTTGTAAACACCAAACTACCTAAGAAGAGTGGACTCTCCTCTTTCATGTCTCTCTTCATGTTTTTGATCCAAAAAAACAGAGAAAATGTACCGGCGTAGATCGGGCTTGTCTCTTTCTTTACAAGCTAACGTGAAGAATCCTCAGCTGAAGCGTGAGCCGTCTGAACTTTCCTGACTTGCAGCCTCTTGCCATGCCTCTGTCATCTCACATCTTCTCCTCATATCCATGCTGAGCTCTCGTCCAAAAAGCACACCGCTCTCACCCACAGTAGTTTACGATCCGTATTTTGATTGACAAGCTCCACCAGACCCTGCTGAAAAACACAATTGACTTCTAAAAGTGCAGTAAATGGTTGTAATCAAGTTGACATCCATGGTCATCAATGGCAGCCAATGAGTTAACCGCTTCCGACCAGCGCCTCATACAACGCCGCCTCCGTTTTTGTCTTTCACTCAAGCAGTACATCAGCAATACATCTTCCACAGTAGCCATGTTTGTTTTTAAGTTTGTTGTTGTCGAACTGTCAGACTTTTTTGTATGGTCCAATCCAAAGTGAAAGGAGTGAAACCCACCCCCCAGACCCTGGTCCAGACCAAACAGGTAGACCTTGGTCTGACCAAAAGAGAGATGATGTCTCTCCAGACCAACAAGACCGCGGTCTGGTTCATGCCCAGTGTGAAAGCATTACTTTAAAATGTTCTGACCTTTGTACCAGTGACAGGAAATTACAACATGACTATCGAAAAAGAGAAACCCTCGCCAAAACAAAATGTGGCGCGGAAGCATGGAAAAGGTCTCTTTTGTAATTATCATAATAATTACTTGATATGAAGCATTCACTTTTTCTGTCTATCCAATAATCAATACAGTTTGTCTGCAAAATTAAAAGGAACGGGAGAAAAAAAAAATTTATTGGGATTTTTTGTTAAATAATTGTAAATCATAGTTTTTTGTTCAAAAATGTATGTTTTTTCCTTTTTTTTTTTTCTTTCTTTCAAATTTAAACCGTTCATTTTACTCTTTGTTTATAAGCTGAGCTAGAAGAAAATTTGAGATGTCAGATCCCCTGAAGCAATCTTCAAAACTGACGCATGTGATGAGCATTTTTGGGGAAACTATGGCCTGTTAGAAAAAAAAAAAAGTAAAAAAAAAAAAACCAAATGTAAAAAAAAAATGTAAAAATTGAAACTATTGAAGAATAGCAACTTAAATCAGATCAGCACCTCAAAAATTGTAAAATTAAAAAAAAAAAATGGAACTATTGAACAGCAACTTAAATCAAATCACCACCCCAAACATTGTTAAAAAAATAATAAATAATATTTAAAAAATAAAGATAAAATTAAAGAAAAAATTTGAACTACTGAAGAACTGCAACTTAAATCAAATAAGCACCTCAAAAAATTGTGAAAAAAAGACTAATGAGGAGGAAAAACATATTGCTCTAGAGCTAATAATTAATTTTACAAGCTGTATTTAATTTTCTCTTGTGATTAAATGCTAAAATATATAATCAATTATTTTTAAATTGAGGGATCATTAAATATCAAAATGACCGACAAGCAAAACCTCCAGTGCAACGTCTGGTTACCACTGTGTTTTGGCGTAGATTTATCAGTATAGGCCACAAACTTCCAACTTGTTTAATTTTCAGGACTTTTGTATTTGTTATTTGTTTGGTCAGTGTTTATTCAGCATTAGTCTTTGATTTTAGGGGATATTAAAATCATGACGCACACTTTCTTTCCCTCTGCCTGTTTGGGTCCTCAAGTTGGAAATTTAGCCAAATATTCATCCAATAAATTAAAGTTATACTTGCTTTTTCTAAGTTTCCAAAAGTGCAGATTTTTCCATGTTTAATTGGGATTTTAATGGCTTTTGAATGTAATCTGTGTTTGTAGCAATTCATTAGATGAAGGAAATGTCGACCATGGAGGGTTAGAAGTGGAAGCCTGCGAGGCTTTTGTGAAAACAAATTTTAAATGCAGCAACAAAACTGAATCTGAATGAGTTTGTTTTTCATCATGGAGTCAGTGAAAAACTTAAAATCACAAACTTTAAATGTTAGTTTGTTCGTTTAATCTGCACAACACTCCTGCATGTTAAATCACCCAGTGTGGGTCAAACTCAAGAAACTTTGTGACGTTCGTAAAAACCTTCGACTACGCAGAGTGAGCCCTTGTGTGAGCAATGGGCTGATGTGTTCAGGACCCCCTGGGGGGTCCGACATGGGCTGGTTTTCAGACAGATGTGGATAAAGGGTGAGGCTGTTTCAGCCGCTCACACTGTGAATGATTCATGAGAGGATCTGAGTCCAGTGTCCATACACAAAACTTTAGCTGGGGGTACGCCAGCATCAATGCCACCATGACTCACTCTCAGCTGGCGACGGAGCTGTGGATAAAGTGTTTGTCGGGTGGTGGGTAGAGTTACTTTCTGTTTTTTTCCTCCACCACAGGCTGACTCATTTGGCTGTCATCCAGTGCTCCAGGGCTGCTGTCTTATCATCACAGATATATGGAGTCCAATCACAGAATGACTGCGTAAGACTGGGGTCTGCAAACTGGATTAAAGTCTCTCCAGAGCCACAAGATCTGTTTTACTGTCACAGAAAAAGATTATAAACTTTAAGGTTTGAAAAATTATATACATGGATAAAATTTAGTGGTAGTTCTCGAAAGAAAAAGGTTTTATTTTTTAATTTATAATATTGTACATGTTATGTCTTATTTTTTTCTAAAATAAATTTGCAAAAAATTCATTAAAAATGACAAAAAGTAAAAAAAAAATTCAATGCAAAAATATAAAATATAGTTTTTTTTTAAATTGTTGAGTTTCAAAAAAAATTGAAAGTGAGATTTTTCTTAAAGTTTAAAAAGTGTTAATATAAGAGAACTGCAAAATGTTTGAAAGGTGAATTTTTAAAAAAGTTTTTAACAATTTAAAGATAGTTTTTAAAACTTAAAAAATTTCTTGAAAAATATCATTAAAAAATTGCAAAAAGTTAAGAAAAAATTCAATGCAAAAATGTGAAAAAAAGATTTTTTTTTTAATTGTTGAGTTTAAAAAAAAATTGAAAGTAAAATATTTTTGAAAAAGTTTTGAAAAGTTTTATTATAAGAAAACTGCGAAATGTTTGAAAGGTGATTTTTTTAAGTTTTAACAATTTAAAGAAAGTTTTTTACAACTTAAAAAAATAAACATTTGCAAAAATATAATTTGTGAATTTTAAAAATTGCAAAAAAGTTTTGAAATAAAAAATTCAAAACTGTGAAAAAATGAATTTTAAAAATTTCAAAATTGTGCAATTTTTGAAAATTGCTTTTTTTAATTAAATAAATAGCAAAGATGAAAAAAATTTAAATATGCAAAAAAAAAAAAAAACAATTTAGAAATTTCAAGAATTTACAAGAATTTAAAAAGAATTAGAATTCAATAAAGTTTCAAAAAATAAAAATAAAAGTTGAATAAATACTTGAATTTGTTAACATATATTGGTTATTTAGCTCAACTTATCATTTGTTGTTGTTGTTTGCTTGTCTTAAATCTTCAATACAGTCCTTTAGAAAAATAAACCTTTTTTTATTTCAATAATATTTATTTTACAAGGAGCCACTGCAGAGGAGTCACAGAGCTGCAGGTTAGGACCCTTGGTCTAAGAGTTTTGAACACACACTCACACACACGGTGAAAGCAGATGAATATTTACACACACACAATGAACAGATGAGGACATCACAGTACGAACACACAAACACTGCATGTTGAGCTGTTATAGTGATAAATGTTCGATAAAAGCCTCTGTCCTTTCATTTATTAGTCACATGAAAGGAACAGTGCAATGTCGTCTCATACAAAGACGGATTAGAGCTGCACTAATGCACATTCTGGAGAAGCTGCAGTAATTACACAGCGTGGGCTGTTGAGGGGAAACTCTATCATTACACATTTTAAATGTGAACATGGTGAATATTCATGACTTTTCACAAATAGCTAACAGTGAGATCCATCTTCAACACACTGCTCATAAAAGGCGTGCTAACCAAAGTACGGCTCAGTGTGAAGACGTGTTAGCCTAATGCACAGTATTGTTGGACCTCACACCATTATGTTTCAGGTAAACAAACAAAAAGAAAGAAATACTTAGATCCTTTTTTTACTCAGGGGTAGCTTGGAGGAAAGGTATTAAATAAAAACAACCTTTCATCTTTTTCCAGAAGCTCCCTGATAATGTAGTTTTTCATGACTGAGGAAACAAAGCAGAGATGATTCATCGACCGGCGGCTTCAGTGTTCTTTAGCTGAATGGGAGGTTTTAAAGTTTGGTGCCACCACAGAAGAAGAAAAGGACACTTTTCTCTCTATATATACAGCTTCATATCAACTATGACTGTCTGACAGATGTACATAGCTTTTTTTACTTCTGTTTCCATTTTTTAGCCTGACCACCATCCACTTTTATCAATCTTCATATCCTTTAATATTTTGTATTTTTAAGATGATATGAGTAGGATCTGTATTAATTGGACTGCCTGCTTTAACTGGGCTGTAAAAAAAGGCTTTTTAATTTATTTATTTATTTATTTATTTATTTATTTATTTATTTATTTATTCATTCACTTAGGTGTACATTCTTTCCACTCTTTCTGCAAGACAGGAAGATGGAGTTTTAGAGATTCATTCAGATAAATAAAATAAAATAAATACATAAATTAAATAAATAAATAAGTAGATTTTAATAAAAAAAAAATAGGTAAAATAGATAAATAAATAATTAAATACAAACTGAGTAAAACAAATTATACAAAGTAAGTAAATAAATATTAAGTTAAATAAAAATATAAATTTAAGTTAATAAATAGATAATTGTGCTTCAAGCAAATACCCTTCTTCTGAGGTGCCAGTTGACATGCATTGATATATACATTTATATATATATATATATATATATATATATATATATATATATATATATATATATATATATATATAATGTTTTAATTATTGTTCTTAATTTAATTAAACGTATTTGTTTATTTGTTTGACTTTTTTTGTTTATTTGCATAATTTATTTTATTTTATTCATTTGTTATTTATTTCATTTATCAATTCATTTTTATTTAAAATTTTATCTAATTTATTCAAATTTTATTTGAGTTAAAACAAATAAAAAAAATAGGGTTTTCAGGGACTTGATCACTAGTTCCAACATTAAAAGTATACCTTATTTCTAATTTGCTACATAAAGTTTTGTTGTACAGGAAAATACAGAAAAAAAAAAACTAAAAATATAACTTTCTGTACAAACAGCCTTTATTAAAGACAGCGACATTAGTTTAGGGGTAATCTTAAAGCTGACCCAAACATATTCCAAATTAGACTTCAAGTTTTTCTTCTGGTTTTCCAGCAGTACATCATCTTGATTAATTTTTTGGAGTCCGATTCTCTGTTTGACTCCAAAACTGTAAAAGTTTTTTTTTTTTTCCTTAAAGAAAATCCATCTTCAAGTTGACTCTGTGGCTCTTTCTCAAATATTAATCCATCTGAGGAAACTATTCCACTTGCAAAAGCAAATATCTTTTCTCTAGTTCGATACATTATGCCCACTTTTGGCAATTCAAGCTGAAAATTACATTTTTTTTTCTGTTTAATGACTGACTTTTCAACCAAAGCTGCAATAAGGAAAAGTAAACTCAGTTTGTTTTATCACTTCCCTCTCCTTGATGAAAGTTCAGCCAGATGTCAGGTTCTCTCCTCTGTTGGTTTATAAAGGAGTCAGCTGTGTGGTAGTGACTGGCAGATAACACACACCTCCACTCCTTCAGATTCCCCGGAGGGAAAGCCGGAAAAAGCTTCAGGCATGGCAACATGGAGCCAAAAACTGAGATGTGTCTCAAACAAGGGTCTTCAACCTGTGGCTCTGGAGCAATGTGGCTGTTTAACACCTTTGCAGTGGCTCCTTGTAGCTTCAAAAAATATTTAAATAAAGAATTTTAATTTTTCTTACAGAGCATTGATGATTAATAGTATTACATATGCTCCACATCTTGCACATATCATTGATGTATAAATTATTACATTCAAGAATTAATTCTAAAGTTTGAAATTTTTGTGTATTTTTTATTTTTTTTATTTCACTTTTGGGGATTTTTTCTTTTTTTTCCCCCTTTTAAAATTTTTTTACAATTTCTTTTTTAAAAATTTTGCAACTGGAATTCCAAGTTTTTTTTTTTTTAGCAATTTGTACTAATTATTTATTATTTATATTGTATTATTTGAATTTTTTTGGAGCACATTGAAATTTCAAAAAGTTTTTTTTTTTTTTTTTTTTGCAAATTTACTTAGTTTCATTTTTTTTAATTGTGCCATTTTTTGATGAAAAAGATTTCCTTGCAAATAAAAAAAATGTTGAAAAAAATATTTTTTTATTTTATATTATATATATATATATATATATATATATATATATATATATATATATAATTTTTTTATATATTTTATTTCATTTATAAATTTGCAAAAATTAAGGTTTTCAATTTTCAAATATTTTTAAGTTTTGCAAAATTTAAAATAAAAAAAATAAACAAATCTTAAAAAAAGAAAAAAACACCTCCCAAAATTTCCAGTGCAGATAATTATTTATTAGATCTTAGATCTTAACTTTGTATATAATTTTTACATTTTATTCCCTTTGTTGTGACGATATAGTAGACGTTGAGGCTCCTGAGTGATGTGAATCCAGGTGAGGTGGGGTAAAATAGCTCCAGTGAAGGTAAAGGTCACAGACCCCTGCTCTAAAAGTTCAGTAAGAGTTTCAGCTTTACACCCCGGTGCATGCTCTGCTTCAACGCCATTGTCTGTATGCCTCTAAAACTATTTTTAAACCTGTTCTCAATGAGGTCGCTGCCACTTAATGAGTGTCTTCCCTTTGCGCCCACTTGTTGCTGATGAGCCCAGACAGCAGCTGAGCCCCGCACGGCGAAGACGAGGGATTTTTGACTGGAGAGAAATGGTCCTTACCTTAAAATAAAAGGTCAGAGTTATTAACACAGTGGGACTGAGTGGATCGCAGTGGTGCTCCAGACAATTATAATAGTTGGCCTGTCCAAACCACGTCTCGACGTTCCCCTGAGGGCGGGAAGATGAGCCGTGAACATTTCTCCATGTTCTGTTTGAGCTGAAACACGTTCTCCTGTTTCCGTGCGGTGGAGTACTTTGGGATCTGTGTGTAGGCTGTGTTTGTGGTAACAGGACCTCCACCATGACTGATCTGCTTGGTTAAATATGTATCTGTAGCTGGAGCGCCGTAACGCCGTACCATACGAGCTTCATTCATCATTTAAAAAGGTACCGTCTGGCTCATGATGGGCTGGAATCTGCTCGGTAATTGGGCGCTGCGGCTGATCTGATGAGGCTGTAAAAGAATAAAATGGAGCCGGGGAAAGTCAAGGGCAATTTTTATCTGCATGAATCCTAATGGAAAACACATGGCTACCTGAGAGGGTTTATGGTGGAGCCGCTGCAGCGCGCTGTAATAGAATAAAACCATTTCAACATGTTTGAATATGTAAATCGCTCCGACTGAACTTTAACCGCACACATTTATTAAATATCACTCCAGAAATGTCAGATATTACACACATGCATGATCACAGCTGTGCAACGCGCTCGCTCATTAGTGACCCGGTGTCGGGAGCTTAACTAAGCAATGATGTCTCATTTTAAAAAACATGTGTCACCGTAATTCTTCTGTCCTCATGTCTCATCTGTTTCTCTCGTGTTAGGAGAGGGAAGAACTGAAGGACGTCCAGTTGGTGAGAAATCCAGCTGTGCTGTTTGAGTCAAAGCTCATTGGGCCTCATTCACAAACGTTTGACACACAAATCTGTGTAGTTCTTACTTTGAGAAACTACTTTTAGGAAAAGAAAAAAGTGTTTAACAGAATTAAGTAATAAAAACTATGAATTGACTAAATGTATTAAATAACCATGAAACTGGTGATTATTCTCCTTTATCTATCCTAGGCTTCATTTTTCTAAACTAGATGTTGCCACATGGCGCAGACTTGATCAGGCAGACATCTCACCCACTTCACTGTTTTAACTCATGTAAATTCACTGGTGCGATACAAGTGGGTTTTGAGGAGTTTCGAAGTGATCTTGAAAAAGTCTCTCTTCTAGATATCTGCCTGATCATAATCCACACTTTAAAATGGGATTATCAGCACCAATGTAAGTTATTCCTAAAGGCTACTTCGAAGCTACTTCTTAGCTTCCTGATCAGGTCAAGCAGGATCAGAATGTAGCCTATATGATGTATGTTCTTTAGTTACATTTCTTTTTTTTATCTTTTAATTTCTTTTACTGTTTGTTTCATTTGTGCACTTTGTAACGCTACTTTTGAAAAGAGCTGTATTATTAAAGTTTATTTTTATTGTTATGTAAATAGTTCTTGAAGCTAGCATCATGCAAACACCTCTGTTTCTCTTCTCTGGATGTTTGGATGAACTTTGGTTGATTGCAGCTCTCTGAACGAGCCTTTGCTTCTGCCTCTGTCAGAAAAACAACTTCTCCCACGGCCACGATCTATGACTGTGTGTCGACTTGAATTGCAGCAGGTCCCTCAGAGCCGTCCACTGCTCCTTAACCATTACGAGAGGTCAACAACAAAGGCAAAAGGAGCTCTGAAAATTAACACCCAACTGGTCTCCAGGTCAGCTTAGAAAAAGCTTTGCTCCATAAAGTGACTGCAGCGTTTCCTCCTCAGAAACTTACTCCAGACTCAGGAATGAAATCAACCCTGAAGGCATATTTGACTGAAATAGTAACTCAGCGGGTTATCCAATTTCTGCATTTGATTATGTCAACTCACATCTCATAGCGCAAAGTGGCAGAGCCCAGATTGGATTGAAGAAGCACTTAAACATCTCTCCGTCAGCTCCTCCAAACACACACAGACTCTGCAGTTAGCACAGACGCGTCCAGCGTGCAGGGCTGCAGCGGGTCAAACCAAGGTTATCAACATTTGTCTTACATATTGATCAAACGGTGCTGCTGGGGAATGACAGGTCAGGAGGTGGCAGAGTAAATCAAAGGCAAATACTAACAGTGACAAAATGTGCAGCGTGTTTCTTCCCACTGCTCCCCTGCAGCTCTGCAGAGCAGGAGCGGTTAGCCGGCGTGAATTATGTCAGAAATTGGAAAGTGACGTGAGCTCAGAGACCAATTAGGCACCGGGCTGCAGGGCATCCATGAATATACGCTGCCGGCACCTCCAGAGCATGTTCCAGGTGTGAGAGAAACAACACACACACATTCAGAAGGAATGCAATTATAACCCCTGCTTGGATTTATTATGCACGGCCCATAATGAGGCGAGGTGATGCAGTGGTCATTGTGTGTCGTGTGTGTTTCACTCACATGTGACTGTTTCTTTTTCCTCTGCACAGAAACAAAACAAACGCAGAGGCAGCGACGCTTCACAGCTTGTGGTATTGATCACAGGATATGAGGTCCCACGGCTTCTTCAGGAAAATTTGAAATGTTTACCATCAGCTGGACACACACAGGTTTCTATCTGCATCACATTACAGAGTGTGTTCAAGGATAAATGGGAAGGAGGCAACCAAAACTATGACTGAGGTTCAGCGCCACATTGCAGTGGCTCCTTGTAGCTTTAAAAATATATTATTGAAATAAATAATTTACATTTTTCTTCCAGAGGGTATTGATGACTACAGACACTGACACTAAATAAAATCCTGTGTTAACATTTATTTGAACTAAATCTTCATCCCATCTGTCAATAAAGCCTGCCACCGCTCTACTTCACCTCCTACAACATCAACATTCACCAACTTTCCATGCACCTGTGGCTAACCTCAAGTTTTACAGCCCTGGGAAGATAACTACATCTACAAAAAGACTCATCTGGAAGAAAATACAGATTTTAATTCTGTGTGGATGAATTTTAATTTACTGACACAAACCTGATTAAATACATGCTTGATATGTGGTAAAATATCAGCAAAGACTTAAAAAATGAGTTAAGCTGCATTATAAGAATATAATCAAAATCAAGTGTTCTTTTAATTTATTTTTTAATTAAAAAATAAATAGATTAAACTTCATTTTCTCCTAAACTTTTGCAGTTTTTTGCCATTTTATTTTTTTTCTGAAATATTTGTAAATATTTGAAATTTCTTTTTTTCTTTTTGAAAATTTTGCACTTTTTAAATATATTTTTTTATTATTTTTTGGAAAGTTTTAAATTTTCAATTTTTTTAAGATCCACCTTTTTGAGAATTTCAATTTTTTTGACAATTTCTTGAAAATTTCTTTTAGTTTAAAACGTTTTTTATTTTTTTTTTGAAACGTTTGCAATGTCTGAATTTTCTTTTTTATTTTGCAAATTTTTGCAATTTTTAAAACTATCATTTTTTTAAATTTTGTGGGAAGTTTTACATTTTCCCTCTTTTTTTAGGATACAATTTCTTGAGAATTTAATTTTTTTGACATTTTTCCAAAGTTCTTCTCTGTTTTTCATTTATTTTATTTTATTTTTTTGTGAATGTTTTTGTTGTCTGACATTTATTTTTTGTTGTTGTTTTTTGCAATTTTTTAAGATATTTTTTGCGAGAAGTTTTAAATTAAAAAAATTAACATTTTTGAGAATTTCAATTTGACTTTTTTTTGCAAATTTCTTCAAGTTTAAAGTTTTTCCACTTTCTTAAAATATCAATTTTTATAAATTATCGCAAATTTGTTCAAAATAAAAACCTTTGACATCACATGTACAATTTTCTTGAATCAAAAAAACTTCTTGTATAGATAAGTATTCACTTGATTTTAACACTGAGAATTTCATACACTTTGATTTTTTTTAATTAATTAATTTATTATTTATTTATTTATTTTGTGAGAATGAAGTAGATTTTGTGGCCCTCGAATGACTTCAATCCAGGTGAGCTGAGGAAAAATTGTTCCTATAAAAGTGAAGGTTGCAGACCTCTGGTCTATGCAGTAGAGGCTATCATGGAGAATCTGAGTGGAGCTGGGTGATTTTTTGGGTTTGTTATTTTCTTCCTTTGGAGAAAGTTTGACCACAGCCCAGCTGGAATGACTGGGGAGATGGATTGTTTGACCTATACTGCAGCCAGCCACCAGGGGGAGGAGTTTTTGTGGAGACCTCACTTAAGCAGAGCAAGATAACTTCATTTTTTCTTTTTTTACACAGTCTATGGGTAACAACATTAAGTTTAAATGCTACAGTAGTTGCATCTCAGATACACCCACACATGGTGTGGCACACACTCATGCACACTTTCTGCGTACATCGACCACTTAACCAGCACCCACTTCCTCTGACACCCACCCACTCCTGCCTGTAAGGCAGCGCTGAATGTAAAATTAAAAGGCATCTAAATCAATGTCAGATCTCAGCAGCCGTGTGTCGGCACACGCCCCTACATTGATTGACAGCTCGAGCCTTATGGATGGAGAGGCTCACTCAGAGTCTCAGAGCCATCTATTCCTGTTTCACCTTCACTCCAAGACATGAAAGAGAAAGTCACATTGTGTGGCGTTCACCGGCCTGTCAAACACTGGCTCATAACACACACCCCACACTCACTGTGAGGGATTAAGGAAGCATTGTGGGACCTGTCAGGTCGGGCATTTGTTTGAGAATAGTGTTCAGAGGTAATGATCGTACTGTGATGATGCACAGCTGTGGGCCATTATCCCCCAGCCAACGCGAAGGAATACCAAACCAGAGAGACGGATCATAAAAGAGAGATGCAGACATTTAGGATTCATTTCATCATGAGATCACAAGCCGTCACGTGACCGCGCCTCTGAAGCAACGCCGCGTGGGGGGTACGTTCTGAGAAAGCTGCGGCTTTGCAGCGTGAAAGAAGAGGAAAGAAAGGAAGAAAAGAGGTGAGAGGAAGTGAGGGAGAGGTTGTGACCACCTGCTGGTCAGATGGTGGAGGAGTGGTTGTAGTAATCAGGTATAAAGTTTACACTGAAACACCGCTCAGCCGTTAAGTGCTCCATGGTTTTCTGGGCGTTTCTGAAAGCTGGTTATGAAAAGAAGTCTGTCCTATAAAGTCCTATAAAAAAGGTTGTTTTTTTCACCAAGCAGTTAAATACCACACACCTCATGATGGGTAAAGGCAAAGAGCTCTCTGAAGACATTCACAACCTGATTGTTGCTCAGCATCAGAATGGAACTGGTTACAGACTTATATCAAAGCACCTGAATATTCCAGTCAGCACCGTTGGGGCCATTATTCACAAGAGGAAGAAGCACCACCTTACCATCAACAGGCCACGCACAGGAGCTCCTTGAAGATTTCTGACCAGGGAGTCAGAAAGATAGTCAGAAGAGGACTCAACAAGCCAAGGACCACCCTGAAAGTGCTCCAGAAAGACTTGGAGGCAGCAGGTACAATTGTTACAGAGAAAACAATAGGCAATGCACTCCACCACCACCATGGCCTCTATGGACGCTCAGCCCGCAAGACTCCATTCCTCAAGAAAAGGCATGTTGAAGCTGGTTTAAAGTTTGCTAAACAGCATCTTGACAAGCCTGTAGAATACTGGGAGAATGTTGTCTGGTCAGATGAGACCAAAACTGAACTTTTGGGCTGTCATACTACAGACCATGTTTGGAGGAGAAATGGCTCTGCACATCAGCCAAAAAACACTACACCAACAGTGAAGTTTGGAGGTGGAAGCATCATGGCATGGGGTTGTTTCTCATCTCATGGTGTTGGCAAACTTCATATAACTGACGGAGCAATGAATGGAGCCATGTATGGGGAAATTCTTGATCTGAATCTGCTGCCATCCACCAGGATGATGAAGATGAGACGTGGCTGGACCTTCCAGCAGGACAACCATCCAAAGCACACGGCAAAGTTGACTCTCAAATGGTTTCAGAAAAAGAAAATCAATCTGTTAGAATGGCCTAGTCAATCACCTGACTTCAATCCAACTGAACATTTGTGGAAAGAAGTAAAGAAGTGTGCGGATTATTTGAGTTAATACCAACATCTGGGAGAAATTTTGTTTGAATTGCAGCTTTGGAAATAAATGTGATGAGAAAAAAGTTGATGCGTTCAATACTTATTTTCCCCACTGTAAGTATGGGCACAAAAATAAAATGAAAATATGCAAATAACCTCTTTTTTTTATTAATCATTTCTGATAATCCAGATTTTTTTTTCAACTCCAGAAGCTGAAAGGTGTGAGTCAGACGCTTTAGTCATAGTTGATCTTCAGAATAAACAGGTGAGGATGTGTCTCAGCCAGTGGTCAGCGAGTGCTAATGGCTTCAGCCACTGACTTAGACAGGTGTGGAGCTAAGTTAAAGACTGTGATTGAGTGAGTCAGTGACTCATTTTTGCTGTGGGTCATACTTTGAGCTAGTGAGTGACTCACTTATGGTTTGGATGCTACGTACTGTGAGCTGGTGAGTGATTCTCTTGCGTTGGGAATCAGACTGGGCTACTGTGAGCTTTGAATTAAGTCAGTAAATGAGTCAGTATGGACAAACAATCATGATTCACGAGTCTGGATCAGATCGGATTAGTCTGTCACCCCAACAGAAGAGTCCCAAAAAAGTGGAACGGCTTGTCTTCGATAACCGATTGCATCGGTTATTTGGGGATCTGTCCCGGGATTGGTCAAAGGAAACGCCACCAAATGTGGGCCGTACCAAGACGAACCGGACTGAACCAGTTGGTAAAAACGCAGCTTTAGGAAAGCCCTCCTTTCAGCTTCTGCCCTCCCTTTGATATGTCTTGAACGAGTTAAAAGATCCGTATGCAGTCGATCTCTTGCTATTTTTAGAGCGGACCATTTCAAGCAGTTTAACATACAGACGCAGAGAGTTTAAGAAAAAAAAAATTACACGTTGACGTCCAGCATTGTCTCTTCAACGCTTTTGAAATATGGGAAAGCATTAAATTCCCTCCTCAAAAGAAAAAAAAAGTTTCAAGAAGTGAAGTTCGACACTTCACCACTGTTGTTTTGTAGTCATGATGGCAGATTGGCACCCGAGGGCCGCTGAGCATGTGCTGTCTCCTTGAACAGCTCCCAGGCGCCGTCTGTCCAGGCATAGCCTCGCCATGGAGCCCACCACTGGGTCAGGGGGGCCCCTGACTGTTCCCTGCTCGGGTGACGCTTCCTTCTGGAAGAAAAACTTCTGAAAATGGAAGTTGTCAATCCAGCAACAAGCTTGTGTTCATGTCAGAGTTTCTGTGGCTACGTCACTGCTGAATGTTTCACGCTTCCCACAGTGGACCTGTTTCCTGATTCCTGTTTAACTCAGTGTTTCAGTCTCACATCCTCACACAGGATCCTCCAGGGAGAGCTGCAAATTAGCTCCAGCTGTCAACACTTTATAACGCTTACATTGGCATGCATGGCTGTTTTCAGTTTGTGTATGGACGCTGGATTTGTCCTCTGCAAGTAAACCATTAATTTTTCAAATTTAAAGAGTGACAGTTTATTCTTTCCAGTGTTGTAAACAGAGATATAAGATGATACACAACAAACTTTTAAACTTCTGAATCTCTGTCAACTGTTTAAAATGACCAATAAAAATTGGACACATGGAAAGTGTGGGCCTCAAACACCAAGGTTATCAGATTGTGAGCTGTTCAGTTTCTATTTGTGGCCTGTGGGGGGCAGTAATGCACCTTTGCAACATCTAGTCTACCAGAAACTGATAAGAAAAAGGAAAGGAGCTGGAGCAGCAGCCTAACGAGCGTGACGAGTGACGTGGAAGTCTGAAAATATCAGCGTCAAAGATTCAAATCAAAATCGTTAGCATGGCAGGTTTTTGGGTACGCAGCAGAAATAACTAAAGACAACGGAGTGACATGGACCAATCTTTGAGCAGAGGAAGAAAACAGGCACTATTAAAGGCCAGACAACACTGACAGAGGCCTTTGCACCAACACTTCCAGAGCCAAAGGCCAGAGCCAATAACGAGAGACAAAACACAAGGTCAGACTCGGTTTCCATTTTTTACACTGTTGACAGCAGGAGTGGCTGGCCAATAGAGGGTGGAGCTGACCTTTCACTTGCTTCCAGTGGTAGCTCCAATCAAATTCAAAGCTCTTCTTCTGTCTTACAAAACACTGACTAGGTCTACACTCCTGGTGCTCCCAGCCCAGCGCAGCTCCAAATCTCTAGCCAGACTCTTCTCCTCTTTTGTTCCTAAATGGTGAATGAATTACCTAACTCTATACGATCCACAGAGTCCCTTTCTACTTTAAGAGATGTCTGAAGACTCATCTGTTCAGGGAACACTTAGACCCTTAATCTGAGCCTTCTCCTCTTTGTCCTCAGGGGGAGAATGAGTCAGAAGGTCTCAGACCCAGATCTTAGGGAATTTTCAGCACTACTAGGGCTGTCATTTTAACGCGTTAATTAGATTAATTAATTACACCGCAAATTAACGCGTTATAAAAATTAACGCAGATTAATCTGGATCCCAAACCCGTGAGGCATTCAAAGACGCACTTATTTTTAAATGTCTAGCATTTACAAACCGTGTGTCCTACTTGGAAAAAGTGGTGTTCTCGTCAGATTTTCAAATTTCTGACGGTCCCTGAATGTATCACATGTGACGTCAGCAACATGCTTTAAACCTGAGGGAGGGAAGCGAGAGTGATTGTGACTGCCGTCCACATGTCGTTTATTCACACGTCCTTTTTGAAAATCTGCAGTAAATCAACCGTTTGCTCAATTCTGTAAAAAACAGATAATTCTACACTCCTTACTGCATTAAACAAGCCCTGAATGATCGATATTTGTCCTGTATTTAAATCTAAAGAATTATTTGAAAATTTCCCTCCATCTTCCTGGTGTCATGTTTCAGCTTGGGGCTGCTCTGCACCAATGAGCAACAGTTTGTGTGTTCAGAGCATGTTAAACTGAGAATACTTCACTTTTCTTTGATCCAAGACTTGAATTAAGTGTTTTGTACATAGTTCCTCACAGTTTTTAGCCTTTAGCCCTGGTTCTCCTGACCTCATAGAAGTATAGAAGTTCATATTGCAGTAAAAATTGAGTCCACATCGAGTAAAAATGTGCACAGAAGCAAAAACCGTCCTAAAAAATTAAATCAGCTTATCTTAGGTGCAGGACTGTGTAGATTTTGTAAAGATTGAACCATAAAACTTTTTTCATGTGTTCCTTATGCCTCAGGGTACCTAAACATGTGTTGTATATATTCCCACCTTATTTTTAAATGGTTTTTTTCATGTCTTTTAATGTAATTTTAATGTCCTGGAATTCAAATTCTTTATTTTGGGACCTTAAGCAGATATGAGATTAAAATGCGATTAATTAATTACAAATCCTGTAATTAATTAGATTAATTTTTTTAATCGCCTGACAGCACTACTAATTACTGAATGTTGTTGTAGGTTGAAGGATATTGCTGCAGCAACTAATTGTGGTTAGTTGGCTACATCAGGGGTTCCCAAACTTTACTTTACCAAGGCCCCCAAACAGTATTTGCTTCTGGCCGGGGACCCGCTTTGGAAACCAACAGACTATGCTTCAAAATATGTAAAGAAATGTCAGCTTAAAGAATGTTTTTCTAACTTTTATTCACTTTGCAATAATAACATTTGTTTTGAACAGGGAATTATTAAACATAAGCCAGACTGACACAGTTGCAATTTACAATTCCATTGTACTTGTTGCAATGACAAAAAGTTTTATTCTATTCTACAAGTAGGTTGTTGCAAAAGGGGGAAGGTGTTTTCAGAGCTTGACCATGATGGCACGTTACATGTTACATGTTCAGGACAAATTCTTATTTAAAAAAAATAGATTCTATTTTTTCCCTTCCCTCCATCTTTTTTAAGGCCCCTCTAGTGCCTCCTGGCGTTTGGCCTCTGTTTTTGGATGGATGTGGATGTGACTTCTGGTTTTTCTGCCATTTTTTCTAAGACTCTGTTCAATAAAAGTATTCTTAGAAGTATTGTAATGAAACTGTCTTGTCTTGATCTTGTGAACCTGATATTGTGTATCATCCTGTCTCATGAGCTGAGTGTATTTTCACCCCCCTGCCTCCCCTACCCACTCTTTTTGGGTTTTTTTTTTTCCTTCATTCGCGTCCAACTCTGAGTCTGAGGAACAGTAAATGTTGATTTAACCCAAGGGCTACAGCTCTCCTCAGCAGGTGGTCTCAGGTCTTCCTTTGACTCTGCATGAGCTGTGTGTTTCCAAAAACAAAAAAAAAGTGTTTTTCCTTTCATGGACCCAGAGCAGGATGAGGGTTTTTAGAGAACGTGGATCCATCCTGGTTTGACTTTCCTGCATAAACCGGACTCTTACATCAACCAGACGTCTTTGTCATCTCCGCTTCACAAACATCGACAGCTGTCAATCACGCCGCCGGCTCTTTCTAAACTTCCTGGGCTGTTGAAGAGATGATTCCTTTTATTCAAAGTCAATGTTTTTCATGCTGAAAGAGATGAAGTCTCATATTTCCTGCCCAGAAACTCCTCAGCACAGCAGTCTCTGTTTAATTAGCGCATAAATCATCTCCATGTCGTAGGAAGTTTGTCCATACTTTGCCCTCTTTTAGTATCAATCTTTCAGCGGAGAAATCAAACCCTGGCTGCAGTATAAATCATCTCAGAGCTCATATTGATGAATGATTATAATAAGAGCTTCATTCAGCACCTTGTGATACAGCAGGAGGGTTCACACATTTTACACATGCATTTTAAAACCAACACATCTTTGTTTTCTATAAATTCAACCCTAAAGACCTGTTTTAACAGTCCTTAACTCTTTAAGCTAACCAGAAACCTGTCAGGAAGAAACACGTCTTGTACCAACAAACAGCAGGAATGCACCATGACTGACAACAGGAAACAAGCTGAACAGTCGTGGTCCCAGGTATGATCTAGCCCAGTCACACGTCTTCCCAGCGTCATCGCGTCGAATGTGATGAATGGTCTGTCAGTTCAGATTACGGATTTGTGATCACAGAAAAAGTTGCTTCTGAAGGAAATAAAGTAAAAAATCAACCTGATGTTCTCAGGCGTGGGGAAAAACTCTTTCGATTGATGTTTGTATCATTATCTGGGGCCAGATGTTCAAAGGTTATCTGATTGGATTTGGTCATCTCATTGGATCACATTTCAAAAATGGGTTTTTAAAAAGCAAAGATTAGATAATGAAATCCAACCCTAGTTTTTCTCTGGATCAAACCTTCAGTACCTGTTCAAAACTTCAGTAGGATTTGACAAACTTTGATCAGGACAAGCAGGATTATCCTTATCCCAGCAGGGGGCAGGATTTCAAGGGTGATTTAAGGAAGAAACTGTAGTAAAACTGTCATATTGGTCAAATATACAACATTTATATCATTAAGTGTGTATCATTTTGATCATTTATATATTTTTAGATTTAATCTATTAGTTTTATTTGCAGAAATGTCAAAAAAAAGATTTTTTTTTTTTTTTTTTTTAAATGCAAAAATTCCCAAACAGCTTAAATTAAAATAATGAAAAAAAAAGGAAAAAAGAAAAAATAGAAAAGAAAAGTAAAAAAAAATGTACGGACTTCAATTGTTTCAGACTTTTAAAATATTTTGGAATAATTAAAATTTCAAAAAAAAAAAATTGCAAAAATTGCAAAGACTTTTCAAAATTAAAAATCATATATTTGCTGTAATTTTAAAATAATAGAAATCTTAAAAATTGCAATGATTTCTAGAAAAATAAAATTTTATATATTTGCAAGTATTTTAAAATTATAGATTTTTTTAAAATGCAAAAATTGAGAAAAGTTTGAAATTTAAAAGATTTGCAAAAGTTAAGTAAAGGTTTAAAATTAAAACAATTGCAAATATTTTTTTAAAAAAATCTTAATATTTCACAAATTTGCAGAAATTTCTTTTTTTTTTTTCAAGAAAATTTGAATTGGATTATATACATGGATAATTTGCTCAAATTATTGTCTAGTTATCTTCCCAGGGCTGTAAAACTTGAGGTTAGCCACAGGTGCATGGAAAGTTGGTGGGCTGTTGATGTTGTAGGAGGTGAAGTAGAGTGGTGGCAGGCTTTATTGGCAGATGGGATGAAGATTTAGTTCAACTAAATGTTAACACAGGATTTCATTTAGTGTCAGTCCTTTTTAATTATTTCAATAGTTTTTTTTTAAAGCTACAAGGAGCCACTGCAGAAGAGTCAAAGAGCCGCAGGTTGAAGACTCTTGGTGTGGATGATCTGAAATTGGCTTTGAGTTAAGATTGAGTTAAGACAAAAAAAAAAAATGCCTGGAAAGCTTGTCTAGTTTCTTGAAATGATGAATTTGTTTTATTTTTAGTAATAGCTCATATTAAGTCTAAAATGGTGTCAGTATTTTTGCAATGTATGTATTTTGGTTAAATGTATTTAGACTGAAGCTTTTGCAGAACAGAGCTCAGAAAAAAGCTACAATAAAAAAAGCTCGATAAACTATCTATTTAAACATTTACCTTCCTTTTTGACTCTAAAGATAAAAATATATTCTCTGTTCCTTTTTCTCGTCCTCGCTCTGACATGACAGGCAGACATGACTGCAGGACTCCCTGTTTCAGCTGTATCTGCACTGACCTGCCCAGACATGAAAAGACAATTACAGGAGGAAAAAGATGACACGCTTGTCAGCGTGATGGCTCACTGTGAATTCCATTTGTCCTCCAAGCTTTTATTCACCGTGAGTCACACCTGATTGAACCTCCACGGGGGATGAAGAAGAGCCCACAACGAAGCAGACGTCTTCATCTTGTTTGGCTTGAAATCTTCTTATTGTTCATTATATGTCTGAGCAGTTTAAACACAACGGCTCCAGAGGTTTAGATCATGAACATAAAGCGACAATAACCGCACACAAACAGCAGTAAGTCATCCTGAAATGACATGAAAACACGCAGAAACACAAACAGTCAGGACAATGGAGACAAAGCAGGGAGCGTTTTGGAGAAAAGGAGGGAAAGGAAACAACAAAAACACTTGAGGGCATTTTGCAGTGAATGGATATGATAGATAAGGACTGAGGAGCCGTTTGTATTTGGTGAGTCACAGATGGTGAGTCAGAGGCAGAGACAGTGTTTGGGGAGAGTTTACAGGGAAGGAGAAGAAGAAGAAGAGGCTGGGAAAGGATGTCTGCAGAGCCAACAGCCGTCATACAAGACCTCTGTGTTTTCTAACAAAACGGACAAACATTTGACACCTGCGAGGCTGAAGAGTCAAACCGCTGACCAAAAGGTGAGACAGTGACAAGTGACAGCTGTAGACGTTAATGTTCAACAAATAAAACACGTAGGGATAGGTAATGATTAGATTTTTACTGATACCAGTGCCCTTATCCATTCTGCTTATCGATCCAATTCTTTATCGATTCCTTTATCAAGAATTTTCAGTAGCTTCTCAGGTTTTCAGTGTCATCAACATTAAATTGAGTTTATAAGTAAATAAATATGAAATTGTTCACTGGATCTATGTTATTGACTGAAGTAGGCCATCTAGTGTCTGAAAGTGGTTATAGCAGTATTCTAAGTTGTTTGGAACCTTGCCGTAGTTATGAGCCTATAATTTACCTGTGAGTATTTGAAATGTGGAGTTTGCAATATTTATATTTATAAAGAGTAACTGTGATATGTTCCCATGATGAAAGTTGGATTTCAATTCGGAAGCCAAAGTTCTGCAGATGTATGCTAACTTTTAATGCAATTCCCCATATACGTTAGCATCAAGCTAACGCTATTTTGTTTATATTGTTTTTGGTAAATAAGGAAATTTATACCATGTTGTATGTATTGAATTGAATTTGTTGTCTGTAGCAAACATAGGCTTGTTTTAAAGAAAGTTTTTTTTTTCATTCTTTTTTTTTTTCATTTTTCAAGATTTGAAAAGAGGTTGGTCAAGCAGGGTAAAACAAATAATACAGATTGAAAAAATGAATCTTGTCCTCCTCCTGTCCATGTCACTGTCTTTTTAAATGGGATCAGTTGCTCTGAAGCATGTGCAACGACAAAGAAAGCTACCATAATTCATTAAATTCAAATATATGTTCTTTCTGCTGCTTACACTTGTCTTTATGTGAAATAATGATGATTATTATGATTAGTATGCACAGAGTCCAAGAGGCTTGATTCACATGTTACTGAGTGGAAACACTCTTAAATTTATGAAAATATAAAGTGTTAATATATACAATTCATGTGTACAGGTAGTATTGGGAGGGGAAAGAAAAAATAACTAAAGATCTCTGGTAGATTGAAGCTTTTATAGAATAGAAGAAACAAAATACTTAATCCTGTTTTATGACCTTGAACCAGTAAATTACTTGAAATTTTACTTGTTGTGAATCTCCCATTTCTCCCATCTTTTCTAAAAAACAGAGCTGGTTTCTGATTTTCATTGTAATTTTCTCTGTTTCAAAAGTTTCACGGACGAGGTCCATGAAGTTTTTCCATTTTGTATTTATCAGAATCATTTTTCAGCTGGTGCTTTGTAATTTGTTTCATTTTTTTTTAGCTTTTAAACTGAAGAAAAAAACTGAGAATCAACCTCCTTTTTCCCTTCTGATAACTTAACTAAAATGTCTTTTTTTAAAATTTTTTTAAATCTTTTTCTAGGGATGCACCAATCCAACTTTTCTTGTTCCAATACCAATACCTGGGCTTTGGTATTGACTGATACCAGCGTTAAATAATAAATTGCATCCCCTAGTGTTGAATTAGACCACAGACTGTATACAGAGTGGACAGTTTGAAGCCAAAATTCCTCCGTCACAGTCACAGCCATTGGCAGCCAGAGTCTGTGCAGTAGAGACTGTGAGGGATTCTGGGAGAATCTGAGTGGAGCTGGGTGACAAAAATAATTATTTTTCTTATTTCGAGAGTCTAATCACTTCTCGACTCTACCTCTCGACATATTTTACAATCCCCGAAAAAAATACACAAGAACAGCAGCTGTCAATCATTGTTGAACTTGACGTAAAGCCTCGTTTTTAACCTCGTATAACTAATGAAAAATGAATCTTTCCAGGAAAAAGAGGACTTGAATACAAGGCAGCCAAATGATATCTTCAAATCATCACAACAATCAGACGTGAGAGACATTTCTACCAGGTGTGTTAATTTTTTAAAGTTTGACCACAGCCCATCTGGAATGACTGGGGAGATGGATTTTTAAACCTATACTGCAACCAGCCACCAGGGGGAGCAGGTTTTATGGCGACCTCACTTCGAGCAGAGCAAGATTACATTCATTTTTTTTTTTATTATTTACAGTCGATGGATTAGACTGGTAATGTTTTGGGTAAAAGGCAATAAGTAAGTATATGAAATTACCGATAACTGATACACCGATCGATATCGGAGCATCCCGAATGTTTTCGTTGAAGCTGTCTGACGCAAAAGCTCCACAAACCCTCCACGCCTGCCTCCATGTAATTCACTTCAAACCACTGCAGCAGCATTATGCTGAAGCCGTGTGTTTGAGGAGGAGGCGGTTTGGCAGCAGCGCTGATTGTCATTCACTCTGCTCCCAGAGGTTAGAATTAAACATGTGAAGGGATCGCCAAGGCGGCTGATTATTTACAGGGAAATTAATTACATTTGCCTACAAGCTATTAGGGATGATAGAGCTCTCAGTATGGTAAACAGCTGGTGGGCGGTGCATGCTGTTTGGATTTTAGAAGGTACAGGGTTAAACCATGAAGGATCCAATTAACCTGTGCAGCCACAGGTCTCAGTCAGAAAAAACAAATCAGCGTCAGGAACACAGCGTCATTTAGAGACTGTTGTTTAAATATGCAACTTTAAAAAGCACTGCAGCCAGAGTTTGTGCAGCAGAATGGCTTTGAGCTTATAATTCATCAACTCTAAACTCTTTGAGTGGAAAACTGTATTAAATTTTAATTGTCTTCCTTTCTGCAGCGTTTGGTGACTCAGGGAGACAAAAGTGAACAAATGGAAAAAGAACTTCATGGAAACCTGTGTTTGAAACTGATGCTGTGATGATAAAGAGGAAAATTACACTGTAAAAGCTGAAATCTATCAAGCGTTTTTGTCTTCTTTTCATTAAAATTGTCTTATTCAACTTCAAGTTCCTGAAGTCTTCTTTCTAGATACCTGCCTGATCCTAATCCACACTTTGAAATGAGATTATCAGCACCAGTATTAAAGGTTACAGGTTGTTTCCAAAAAGCTACTTCTTAGCTTCCTGATCAAGTCGAGCAGGATCAGATTGATTTACAGCACGTCCTAGTCTCTATGACAACACCACGCCAGCTGATGAAGTTTAGCAGTGAGAAGAGAGATCTGTGTTTTTCTCTTTCTGTGATTAATTTTGTAGTGATGGTGGACACTGGAGCCTAACTGTCAGACAGAAAAAGGACAGAAGAGCAGAAGAAAGAGAAATAGGAGATAGATAGAGCACGAGCTAAAGGCTAAAACATGAGCTAAAGGCTAATTCACAGGCTGAGGGCAACAACAAGGGCTAAAGACTAAAACATTGACTCAAGGCTAAAACAAATAGTAAAAAATAGTAATGATAATGATGACAATACCTTTTATTCATAAAGCCATTTTCATCAAAAGATCCCAAAGAACTACAACCTGAGAAAAACAAAAAATGTACAAATTAGAAAATATACAACGGAGACAGCAAAAAAAAAGAAAAAGAAACAATTAAAAACAATTTAAAACATGAGCTAAAGGCTAAAACACAAGCTAAAGGCTAATACATGGTCTGAAGACTTAAAAACAAGCTTAAGGCTCATACACATGCTAACGTAGAGGGCTAATACATGGTGTAAAGACTGAAACGCAAGCTAAATGCTAATACACAGGCTTATACATGGGCTTAAAACTAAAACACAAGCTGAAGGCTAATACATGGGCTAAAGGCTAATACATGGGCTAAGTTCTAAAAGACTACATAAAGACTAAAACATGAGCGAAAGGCTAATACACAGACTAAGGGGTAAAACAAGGCCTGAATACTAAAACTCAAGCTAAATGCTATTACACGAGCTGAGGGCTAAATTGAAAGTTAAAACTGAAAACATGGGCTACAGACTGAAACACAAGCTAAATGCTAATACACGGGCTAAGGACTAAAACCTAAAACACAAGCTAAAGACTAAAACAAGAGCTGAAGCCTAATACATGGTTTAAGGGCTAAAACAAGGGTTAAAAACGAAAACATAGGCTAAAGGCTAAAACACAAGCTATAGGCTAAAAAGGGTAAACTGTTCTTATGTTGGCAGCACTACATATGGATATCTACTAAACCACCTTATAGAATAGAATAGAATAGAATGGAATAGAAATAGAATAGAAAATACTTTTTCAGGAGTCACCGCAGCATTTAAGAAAACAAAAGTAAGAAAGTGTATAGAAAGTGCAAAAAGCTCCATAAGAAAATAGATGGTGACAGCTTGTCCATTATTGTCCAGTCAGCCAGTCTCCACCTCCACAGGGTCCAGGACTGAGCTTCTTCAGCAGTCTGTTCAGTCTCTGTCTCCTGGATCCTGTCTGCTCACAGCAGGCGAAGCTCCAATGTGGCGCCGGCGTCCGATGTCAGCTCCGTCAGCCACGTCCGTGAACAGCACGATGCCGCTGGGTTAGCACAGCTAGCTCGTCCATCCCCCGGAGCTAGATCCCACGTTCCCAACAACGATGGATGGAAGGACAGGTCCACGTCGTCACCTCCCAGCTCACATCCGAGAACCAGCAGGTCGTCCTCACCTCCTCCTCCTCAGCTCGAGGGAAATCATCAAGCCTTACACTAGTCAGCATTGACATGCTACAGGCTGCTAACAGCTAATTTCACATGTAAACAATGCAGCCATGGTTACATGTAGGATCTCCAGACAAACACAGGTGAAAAGTAGTAAAAAATATCGCCAAAGCCACAAAAAGTTTGGTGTCTATGACCGACAATGAACCATACAAAGTGATGATCCACTCCAAATACAGAGATGACGAAAAAGAGACGAAAAAAATTACAAGAAACGGACAAAGAAGAGAGAGCTGCTGCAACAGGCAGCTACTTGGGCAGCGCCAAGATGAAGATGATATGATTGATATGATATGATTATGAAGTGACAGTTAGCTTGTTGTCACAATAGCTTACAGATACAACGTAGCACTGGGCCGCTAGTAGCGCTACGTATAGCCGCCTACTGACGTACGGTACAAACTTACAAAGTTTTCCTGTTGTCACGTTTCAAACTGTAGCGCTACACAACTGTTCTGATAAACACCTCACCTTGTGGCGTTGTATCTGGTAAAAAGTCGACTTGACCAATGAAAACTTGTTCCAAAACAAACACGCCTGGTTAAATCTTTACAGCAGTATGTGTGATCCTCCTCACAGCATCTTTAATTCACTTTTTTCTGAAAACAAAACAAACGCTAGTATGGATTTTAAATTTTGCAGCGCAGGCCATCGTTTCATGTTGTGACCCACGTTTGTAGAAATCTTGTTGATGTTTTGCAGCTGCACTCTGCTCTGTGAAACACCTTCGGTGCATATTTTATGGATGTGTTCAGCCGATCCGCGCTCAGTCCCAGGAGCATTTAGCTTCTGTTACCCCTGAGCTTGCCACGGGGACAGATGTTCATATCATCTTACCAGGTGTTACTGCTCTGCTGAGAAACTCCTCTTTTTTTCTTCCTCTTTGTATTCACCACGTGTCGTCTGTGTCTGAGCCTTCCGTCACCCGGTACACCTGCTGGGTTCAGCGTATACATGACAGGCCGAGTGGACGGATACTGTTTTATTGGTTTTCACAGCTCAGATCCATATGGGAGGAAGTGATGCATGTTTCTACAGAATATGTATGAATGTGTGAGACACAAACAAAACAAAGCGTAATTCCTTTTAATATTTATCAAAGCAAACATAAAGAATCAATTAAAGCTCCGAGCCTGTTCCCGTATGCATAACCAGTTTGTAGGATGTATGGAAAATCAGGGCAATTAGGAAAAGTCTTCATCATGATAACCCTGTGGCTCTTTGGAGACCTGCTGCTCCTGTTCTGCACTGCACTGCCAGCAGCTTTATGTTTTAATGAATAATTACTCTGAGGCTACTTTTCTTTAACAAAGATCCACATCAGATTGAAATGTGATGATTTGTTGTTGAAAACGACCCCGTCCTGTGTCACATTTACTTTTCTCTACACTTTGTTCAGGGGACTTTGTCCTGCAGTTTACCTTTGTTTTCTGTGCCACGTCGGCTGGAGAAAGCCGGGTCTTCATTAAAAACTGAGCCACTAACCGTGTCAGGATTTACACAATAAAGTCACAGAGAGTGTCATTGTTCTGAACTTTTGTGTATCACAACAAAACAGTCTCATGCTTCGTGCTACTTTAACATATTTATGATCAAAACTGACACAGTGAAGTTAATCACTTCATGCACATTTTAAATCTAACGCCAACATGTTTCACCTGCTCCTCTGATTTCTAAGAAAATGTCAGATTCTGATTCTTCAGATCACAGCACAGTTTTTTAACTCACCTCTGCAATGTTTAACAAGGTTTGTTTTGCCACCCAGTCCACCAGAGAGGAAGTGATGTAATGCAAACCCTCTAAGACAAATGTCTGCAACCTTTACTTTCATAGGAGCCATTTTGCCTCAGCTCACCTGGATTGAAGTCATTCAGGAGCCACTAAATCTACTTTTCCTAATGATAAATACAATTAAGTGTATGAATTCAATACAAAGTTAAAATCTGGTGAATAATTATCTCAAAACAAAGTTTTTTAAATCAATGAAAATAAATAAAGAATGTGTTTAGTTTTTATTTATTTTTTAATAGATTTCCTAAAATTTCTATTTTAAATTTTTTTAAAAAATCATTTTTTTTATTCCAACTTTTTAAGTTTTGCAAATTTTTAAATTTTATTTTATTCAAATAAAAAAAATGCAAGAAAATCTCAAATTAAAATGAAAAACAATAAAAAGATGAAATTAATAAAAAATAGAAAAGTTAAAAAATTGTATAAAGTTGGAAAAAATTGCAAATATAAATTGCAATGATAAAAATTGCAAAAAAATTAAAAATAAATAATTTGCAGGAATTGCAAAAAAATAAATATCAATAATTAAATTGCAAAATATTGAAATACAAAATTTGCAGGAATTGCAAAAATTAGATCTTAATCACTAAATTGCGAAAAAATAGAAATAAATAATGAAGTGTTTGCACAAAAAAATTAAATGCAATTTTAAATTTGCCACAAATTGAAAAAAAAGCATTTGCAGGAATTGCACAAAAAATAAATTTCAATAATTAAAAAGCAAAAAATTAAAATCAAATATTTGCAGGAAATGTAAAAAAAAAAAAAAAAAAAGTAAACATTGCACAATGAATAAAAAAAAGAAGAAATTTCAAAAATATGCAGAAATATGATGATATTTTAACCCTTTACACACGTTGATAATATTGCTTAAGTATTCATTTTTGTTCTTTGCTGATGTTTAAAAATGTTGTTCTTTACTAAAACTTGAGGTTAGCCACAGGTGCATGGAAAGTTGGTGGGCTGTTGATGTTGTAGGAGGTGAAGTAGAGCGGTGGCAGGCTTTATTGACAGATGGGATGAAGATTTAGTTCAACTAAATGTTAACACATGATTTTATTTAGTGTCAGTGTCTTTAATCATCAATACCCTCTGAAAGAAAAACAACTATTCTTTATTTCAATAATATTTTTTAAAGCTAGAAGGAGCCACTGCAGAGGAGTCAAAGAGCCACAGGTTGAAGACCGTTGGTTTATCCAAACACACAGCATCCAAACTTTTCTGGATCCACCTTCCTTTCATTTAAATTTCATGTTCATATGGAATCGCTTCCTCTCACACTCAGAGCACATCCCTCCTTTTGTTTTTAAATCCCACACAATCCCAATAACCAGGCTGAACTGTTGCATGCATACGTAGCTCAGCATCAAACAGCGTTTCCTCGCCTTGTATCCGTTTCTTAAATTGTGTTCTGCTTTCTCATCGCTCCGTCGAAAATTACATGCAGCCATCTGTTGCAAATTACTTTTCACCAAAACAATATTGCAGTGCGGACGACTCGGATTGAAACAACATATTTTAAAGGCTGGGACGTGTAATATTGATATATCTGTGTGTCCGGGTTCATTTGTTCCTGTGAGTGGGAGACGAAGGGTGTTTTTCTAATATCCTGGGTTCATTATTTTTTACTGGGGAAGTTTGGAGGGACATACATGAGGAATGGAAATAGTTGAACAAGTATCAGATGTTAACCTTTCAGAGTAAACAGGAAATGAGTTGTGCTCTTACCTTGCTCCTTTTGTATTTCTCATATTAAAACACTCGGCCAGTCGTCGTCATGGTGGCTCGTACCCTTGAGAGAGGACAGAAACTGTTAGCTGCTGTTATCACACAGAGAGTACATCAACAGAGTACAATAAGTGTTTTTGATGTGATGTCTTTTTATAAACTTTCCCATTTTCTACATCCTCAAATCCGAAAATTAGCTATGAATATGTATGAGTCGCTCTGCGCCGGTGATTAGTGTGTGAGCGCTGCACTAAACGGCCGTTTTCTAAGTGTGTTATCCTCCCTCAGAGTTTCGCAGAGAGCCCAACATGAGGAGGTTTTCTGTGCAGAAACTCCAGCCAGCGTGACACATAATTCAGAGATCAAACCACTTTCTGTTTTCTTTTTTTCCACAGGAAGACAAAGCCGGAGCAGTAAGAAGGTGGAGAAAAGAGCAGGGAGTTAGAGGATATTCACAAACTGTCTGCTCGGACCGGGCTGTCAGAGAGCTCGGCAGAGCAGGGGGGGTGGGGGATCTGGATGAAAGTATTAAGATCAGAACGCAGTTTTGTAATTGTATTTTCCTCCGTATCCAGCAGCTTCCACTGCAGGAGGCTTTAAGCTGCACAGAGGGGAGCGTTTCTTCAAAAAGGTGTGGGGTCAGCGGAGAATCCTAATGACTGAACTCCAGAGTCGGTTTCTGAATTTTGTTCCTGGGAGTTTTTTTTCTGTTGCTGCAGGAATCCATGTTAAATAATGGATATCTGCATAATTCTCTGCAAAAACAGTTTTCCCCTTCCTGCAGGAATCACACCATGACTTGCATGGTCATTAATTAGCATGTAAAGCTGGCCTGGTCCTCCCTAAAATTCAGCACTTTCAGCCCACGCCTTATAGAGGCGTCCTCACCAGAACAACCTCACCTGGCCTCTCCCATCTCTAAGTCTGAACCCAGACCCCCTGTAGAGAAAGCAAATTTCAGCCGCTTGTATCTACGATCTCGTCCTTTCAGTCACTACCCACAGCTCGTGGCCACAGGTGAGGGTCGGAACGTAGATTGAGTGGTAAACTGAGAGCTTTGCTTTCTGACTCAACTTCCTCTTCACTACAACGGACCAGTCCAGCGTTAGCATCACTGCAGACGCCACCCTGATCTGTCTGTCAATGTTTTGCTTCATTTTCCCCTCATTTGTAAACAACATACCTAGATAATTTTTAAAAATGTCTCCCCTGGTGCAACTTTTTGAAATTTCAGGAAAAAAAAAGAAAAAAAGAAAGAAAATGGAAATTCCCCCCTCCATCCAAAATTAAAAGTGCAAAATTGTCAAAAAATTTAAAATAAAAAAGTGAGAATTTCCAATAAATTTCAAGATTTTCTAATAAATGTAAAAAATTTATAAAATTGCAAAAAAAAAAATGATTTCAATACTTGCAAAATTAAAAAAAAATTTAATCTAATAAAATTAGCAAAATAATATATATCTTATTGTGTGTTTTGAAATCATAAAAAATTGAAAAAATCAAGAAAAACATTTGAATTGAAAATTAAAAAGAAATGACATAATATTTTAAACAATTACAAAAATTTCAATATGCTATTCAAAGATTTGCAAAACATCCAGGAAATTGAAATCTATTTTTTTGTCTAAAGAAAATTAGAAAAAAAAAGTGTAAAAAAAACCCCAAAAAGTTTAAAATTTTAAAGAAAAATTTGAAAAATTAAGTAACAGTTTAAAAAAATAAATAAAATAAAAAATGCATATATAAAATGTTTTAAACAATTGTATAAAAAAAATATTAAAATGTTTTTTTTTATTTGCAAAACATTTACAAAATTGAAATTTGATAACTATGGAAAAAAATTGAAAATAAAAAAATGTAAAGAAAAAAGTTTCAAATTCGAAAGACAATTGCAAAAAATTAAGTAACAGTTTTTAATTAAAAAAATGAAATAAAAAAAATGATTTTTCAAAAATCTGCAAAATTTTCATCTTTTTTTTATTTTTATTTTTTTACAAAGAATACCTGAATTTGATTACGTGTATGGATAACCCGACAACTTATTATAGTGTTATCTTACCAGGACTTTAAACTTGAGGTTAGCCGCAGGTGCATGGAAAGTTGGTCTCGTCTTGTCATCAATAGCCTCTGTAAGAAAAATAACAATTCTTTATTTCCATAATATATTTTAAAGCTACAAGGAGCCACTTCAGAGGAGTCAAAGAGCCACATGAGGCCCCAGAACCACAGGTTGAAGACCTTTGCCCATGCCAATCAAAATCATGTTGTTAACACCACTTTTATTAAAAGTAGCAGTCGTGGTGTTTTGATCACATCAAACAGAAAAAGAAAAGTTAAAACTCAGCCACACTCCTCTTCTAATATCACAAAGATTTATGTTTAAAGTCGGCTTCCCTGACAGAGAGAAGTGTAAATGTTCAGCTCTGTGCTACTTTTCCTTTTCCAATCTGGCTCTCCTTAAGAAAGTAATTCACTATGCATGCAGCGCCGTATCTGCACACAGGCGTAGCTGCTTGATTTTTGGTTGCCACCATGTCTGGTAGAGACAGAAGCAGCATCTGTTCGATTCTGTAATCCATCCAGGTTTTCGCCCTGAGAGCATCTGCTGCAGGATGCTCCAAGAGAGGGTCTGCAGGAGAGGAAGAGGAGGAAGAGGCTGAGGAGGAGAGAGGAAGGAGCAGGAAGTGAGGATGAGGGAAGTGAAATGCATGGAGGAGGAAACAAAAGGTGGTGTAAAGTTTGGAGGTGTTTTTGTGGTTTCTGTCCAATAGCGTGGCACAGGCTCACACATCGCTACAAGTTTGCTTCCAAGCTCATCCTCAACATGGCAGCAGCAGAAAGTGAGGGTGATCCAGCACACTTGTGTCTCTAAACACTGATGTGTGTCTGCCACCACACCAGCTGCCGTGGTCATTACAAGGTGGCGGCGGTGCCAACCTCTTGGTCGGCCAGCAGCTGCCTTAGCAATGTGGATCTGTGAGATTAAGGCCGGCTCCAATCTGCTCTGATCTGTTCGAGGAAACAGCTGATGATGAAGGGACAAACAAGCGGAATCAGAGATAGCCCCCGACTAATCCAGGCATCCGTCACATCACGCACCACAAGTCATCACAGGAAATTGCTGCAAATGCTGCAAACGCCGGCAGGACCCCATGAGCAATGTGCTCTTGGTTAATTTCACACGTCTTTGAGGATAATTTCAGGGGAAGGAAAGCTATTATTGCACCTGTTGTCAGAGAGGAAACAGGGACGGTCGTCGTTTATCTGCAATAAATTGTTTTTACAAGCTGAGCTGGGTCTGAAGACGATCGTCAGTTTGTTTACAGACGGGATTAACAGGATTATGGTCCCATTCGTCTTTGATACTGAACTTTTAATCTTAATTTTCTGTTAGTTTACACATTTTAAACTTAAAATATTAACAAGGACATCACCAAAAATTGGTCTATCAGTTCACTTGTTGATTACAACCCAGAAAGATTAAAGACTTCCCAACATTGAAGGTGATGTATGAGGAAATTCACACCAACACTTCCAAAAATTACATCATAGTTTTCTCGTTTTTTAAATTCTAGAAGTTCAACTGCATCCAGGATTTATCCCATCTCAAAAAGTTTGAAAAAGTTTGGAGCAAGACAAGCAGCTATTGGCTGTCCTAGAAGTCGCTAAATGACATAATAAGCTAATTATGCCTGATTGGTGGAATGATACTTGCTGTCACGTCAATGTCTTTAATAACTCCAGAAAATGACTTCAGGTTTGTCGCTCATCTCATTTGAAAAAAGCCGCTACAGGAGTTTGAACACCTGATAAATAAGCTGGTTTCACTGCTGGAATGGCGTGGAGTCGTTATGTTTTTTGTTGTTTGGAAAACAATGAAATGAAATGTGTTTAAAGAGAACAGGACCGGGCCGTAAATGGAGCCATGAGGGACGCCAAAAACTAGTGGGGCTACAGTTGGAGAAAACAAGGTAAGACCAACTGGGTCTTTTTGACAAACAAGACTTAAAGGACAGTGACTGTAAGTCAGGGTGGGACAAAGGACCATTTCTCCTCCCTTTAAAATGTCTCCATCCTTTTCAAACCACGTTAGCGTCACTGCTCTCATACTTCAGCATGTTCTTTACATTGGCATTGCTGTTAACCAATACATCCAGCAGGGGCCTGTACTACAAAGCTGGATGAAGTCATCCAGGATAACTCTGCGACAACTCGCTGAACTTCACCGGATCTCCATCATCCAGATCTGCTGTACTACGAAGCTCGTTATCAACTCGATCAGTGAATCCGGCTGGGATCTGTGCGCACACACATAAAACAGGCGTGGTGCATTTTCCACAATGGAGCCTACTTTACAGCGGAGGAGCAGCAAATAATACTGCAAAAATACGAGGAGTACTGCAGTATTATCCAGGCCAGTAACAACACGACTGCAGCCGCGAGAAGCCGGAGAGATTGCTGCAAAAAATCACAGACTCTGTGAATGTGTAAATATCCAGAATGCTGATATTAAAAAACCTATCTCATCATGTGACGACACGGGCAGTTAGGTCCTTATTCATTCAAGTTGTCAGTCAGTGTGTGTGTGATCAGCATCATATCATATCATTTTTTTTTTTTTTTTCTTTTTCCGTTGCTAGGCGCTACCCAAGTAGCTGCCTGTTGCAGCAGCTCTCTCGTCTTTGTCCGTTTCTTGTAATTTTTTTGTCTCTTTTTCGTAATCTTTGTGTTTGGAGTGGATCATCACTTTGTGTGGTTCATTGTTGGTCATGGACACCAAACTTTCTGTGGCTTTGGCGATATTTTTTACTACTTTTCTCCTGTGTTTGTCTGGAGATCCTACATGTAACCATGGCTGCATTGTTTACATGCAAAATTAGCTGTTAGCAGCCTGTAGCATGTCAATGCTAACTAGTGTAAGGCTTGATGATTTCCCTCGAGCTGAGGAGGAGGCGGTGAGGATGACGTGCTGGTTCTCGGATGTGAGCTGGGAGGTGACGACGTGGACCTGTCCTTCCATCCATCGTTGTTGGGAACGTGGGATCTAGCCCCGAGGGATGGACGAGCTAGCTGTGCTAACCCAGCGGCATCGTGCTGTTCACGGACGTGGCTGACGGAGCTGACATCGGACGCCGGCGCCACATTGGAGGAGCTTCGCCTGCTGTGAGCAGACAGGATCCAGGAGACAGAGACTGAACAGACTGCTGGGGAGGCTCAGTCCTGGACCCTGTGGAGGTGGAGACTGGCTGGGCTGGAGAGTGGTGGACGAGTGGTGGACGTGATGTCGTCATCTAATTTCTTATGGACATTTTTGCACTTTCTATACTCTTTCTTACTTTTGTTTTCTTAAATGCTGCGGTGACTCCTGAATTTCCCCTCGGGGATAAATAAAGTATTTTCTATTCTATTCTATTCTATTCTATATCAGACCTTATAATTAGAAAGAGTCCACTCTCCTACAAATTCCAAGGAAAACGCTCATCATAGGCAGTTTGTGTTGCAGATGCAATAGAGGTGGGGAAAAAAGGAGGTGGGAGCAAATAAAAAATAAATACAATGACAATCCCTGAAGATGTCTCAGTTATGATGATCAGTCAGATATTGTTTGTTCACAGCCCATAAGAAAAAATGTTGGGCCAAAAAGACAGGGGGTGGTCCCGCGCCAGAGGACTTCACTCCGGCTGAGCAAATTGGTGACTGAGCGGTCTTTCATGCCCGCCTGAGAGAACCGATTGGTCAGCGGGCGGTCTGTCACACCCCGTGAGCTCTTATCCTGGAACTTAACCTGCTCCAGACCAGGTTTGGCGTTCAGCATCAGTTGCCGGGGTGACGTGTCTGGGGGTGTTGCTAATGTAGCTCTAACATAAAAGACAAAAACAGAGGCAGCGTTGTGAGAGGCGGTGGTCGGTGAGGCAGTTAGATTAGGGCTAGATGGAGCAGTACCCCCAGAAACTATGGGGGCAGTGTTGCTGTTGATACCATAGCTTTAGTAAGATATGAAGAAGACATAACAATGGCAACACTACCTCCGTTTTTGTCTTTTACATTAGCGATACATTAGCAATACCTCCTCTGCAGTAGCCATATGTATTTTAGAGCTATTGTTGTCATAAGGCATCTTTGTGACACCTTTGTGGCTAGTTGCCGCCCTGTGTTGCCTGTTGCGGCAGCTCTGTCTTCTTTGTCCATTTCTTGTAATTTTTTTCATCTCTTTTTTGTCATCTTTGTATTTGGAGTGGATCATTACTTTGTATGGTTCATTTGTTGGTCATGGACACCAAACTTTTTGTGTCTTCAGTGATATTTTTACTACTTTTCTCCTGTGTTTGTCTGGAGATCCTACATGTAACCATGGCTGCATTGTTTACATGTGAAATCAGTTGTTAACAGCCTGTAGCATGTCAGTGCTAACTAGTGCTAGGCCAGATGTTTCCCCAAAAGGTGAGAAAAAGGAGGTGAGGTCAGGTGTGAGCTAAGAAGTGACGACATGGACCTGTCCTTCCATCCATCGTTATTGGGAACTTAAGATCTATCTCCAACAAGATGGACGAGCTAGCTGTGCTAACCCAGCAACAGAGGGGATACCAGAGGGCTGTTCTGTTCTATTCCATTCTATCTTTGAGCATTCTGGCTCTGATTTCTCCTGTGCAGGACACATTCAGCTGAGTAACAAGGTCTTTAACTTGCACGTTAGCAGAAACTGCAGAGTAAGTAGCTGACGCTTTTTTTGTTTTACTGTGTTGCATGTTAAATTTCCCAATCAGCGACAGCAAATGTGCAGCATTATCGTTGTTGTATTGGTGTAAAAGTAATTCCCGTCCCCGTTCAGAGTGTTTTGCTGCCGTATTTGAAGCACACTCTCCAAATCATTCTCGTTTCTGCAGAGCTGCCCTCGTTGCAGCATCAGTTAAACTCTTTGTTCCCGCTCAGAAACAGTGAACGCCGTCTGCAGCTGGCGCTCACGCCCTCCTCAGAGCTGAAACCAAGCGTCCGGGCCCTCTCGTTTAAGTCCCTGGCTGCTGTTTTGTCGGAGAGCGGCACTATATCAACTTTCCAAGCAGAGTCATCACACAGCGTTTCCTGGCTTTGGCAGCGGGCGGGATGAGATCTTCCCTCCAGCAGAGTGTGGTTTCTGAGCGCGGGGAATACGATATAGCTTAAAAGGACACCTTCACTCACGCAGGGAAAGTTGTTTTCTCTCTCTTTTTTTTGCTTATACGCAGTAAAACAATTCATTTGACCCCTTATTTGTCTTTGCAGAGTGGGCGGCTGTATTTTTTTTTACTCCTCGTTGTAAAGGTTTGTTCTGGCCTTGAGGTTTCTGTTTCTGCAGACTCCTTTTCTCATCTCCAGAGTCAGTCTGCACCGTTTTATGAGCTTGGCTCTGCAACAAAAAAAAAAGAAACGCTGCATACTGAGAGCTTGCGTGTGCACGTTTGTGTGAAGCTCTCGTCACATGCATGTGCCTGTGCCGTTACTTCCTGTCTAGCTGTCAGCCCCGCTGCACCTGACACGTCAGTGACAGCAGAATAATTAAGCAGGCTTTATGCAGATGGGAAAAGAGACACTTTTAATTGAAATTCTGCGTGTAACATCTCCGTCTATATGGGGAGTGAGTGGCAAAAGCTCATTGTGGATGCATAAACACGCAGGGTCACCTTCACCAAAACTGATAAAATATGAATTCTTCTCTTTGGACACTGTTTGCACGCGCTGGAGGGAATCAAAGCAGGATGCAGAGGGGAATACTAAGAGGAGGCAGGGTGGACAGCGCACACAGGAAATGAGCGCAGGGATCAATCAAACGCAGAGAGACGGAGGACGGGTCAGTGTGAAACAGCGGTGGATGCTTTGACACCGTGAATACAGCAGAGCTAATTCCTCAGAGTTACTGTGTGAAACCTGGAGTGATCTGCAGCTCAGAGTCTGATCTTATATCAAATCTTCTCAGGTGAATCCAGAGTAAAGAGGTTTCCATTGATGTTAATATTTAGGAATGAAAAATGTATGATGAGAAACCGTCGTCGCTCTGGTGGAGGGTCTGGTGTCTCAGTGGAGGGGGGGTGATTTGATAAATATTGATCCTGAGGTGATCTGAAGCTAATACTGACGCTGGGTTAATAACACAGAGTGTGAACTCAGAGCAGATCGAACAGTGATCAGGAGCAGAGCGCGCCGCTTTAACTAAACTAACCCACATTTTTTTATTTATACACATATATATCCTTCATTCTTCATTTCTGATTTATTGACTTTAAATTCATTTTTCTTTCTTTCATTCTTTCTTCTCTAAATTAAATTACTTTTTTCTCTTTTCTTGAGTTTTTCTTCATTCTTTTTTTCCCATGGGATTTTCTTTTCTTTTGTTTCTTTCTTTCTTTATTCATTTTTTTATTTTAACATATGTATCTTTTATTCTTTATTTTTTATTTAACCTTAAATTCATTTTTCTTATGTTTTCTTTTATTATTTAATTTATTTCTCTGTCTTTTTGTTTTTTTCTTTATTCCTACTTTTTCCTGTCATTAATTTTCTTTATTTTTCCCTTTTTTTTCTTAACTTATTTTGTCTTTTTCTATACTTTTTTCTGTCTATATTTCTCTCCTTTTCCTGTCTTTATTTTTCTTTATTCTTTTCCTTTTTTCTTTCTCTTTTCCTGCTATATTTTGTCTTTATTTTTTTCCTTTTTGTCTATATTTTTTTTCTTTTTCATGTCTTTATTTTTCTTTTTTCTGTTTATATTTCTCTCTTTCTCCTGTCTCCATTTTTCTTTATTTCTTTTCCTTTTTTTGTAAATTTTATTCATTTATTCCTTTTTTTTCTCTATATTTTCTCTTTTTCCTGTCTTTATTTTTTCTTACCTTTTCTTTCTTTCTCTTTATTTTGTATTTTTTCCCTTCTTTCTTTTTGATCTTTCTTAGTTTTTTCGTCATTTTTTCCGTAATTTTTTTTGTGCTTCTTTCTTGCTTGTTCTTTCTTTCTTTCCTTTTTTTATCTTCTATAGTTCCCTCAGTGTTTATTTCACATACTTTTCTTGTTTTCATTTCCTTTATACTGATTAAAATCTTCTTTTGTTTCGTTTATCTTTCCTTTTTTCCAATTTATACACCTGATTGGTTTAGAGACTCTCACCTTAATGCATTGATCCTGGATCGATAATGAACATGACCACAGATAATGACTGGGTCTCTTCAATGGAGCCTGATTTAAAGCCGATGAAGAACAGTGACAGTCAGATTATCTCAAACAGGAGGGGCGAGAAAACTGTTTTTCCAGTAAAAAATATCAAAATAGTGAAGAATTCTCCAAAAATCTCTGGAAATTTTCAGGACACGTGTGATAAAGAGCTTTTTGTGAAGCCACCGTGTGTTTCTCGGTTGTTGAAAACGTTTTTTAAGAGAAAGATGATGAGGAACTTGTTTGGCCTTCTCCAGTTCAGGTCAGAAAATCAAGGAGAGTTTTTTTTGTGAGACTCTGACTCTTCAAAAAGTCAATAAAATCACAAATGGACCTTTTTGTGACTCTTTTCCACTGAAAGGTCACTGTCAAATGTTCCTCTGCGCTTTCTGTCAGCAGGTCTGACATTTGTGGACACAGAGCGATGAGGCTTTTGGAGGAAACCCAGAAAGACCAAACCTGAGGTGTTTTTGTCAGAGAGGGGACTCAGAGTCTTCCTGCAGTTTGAGGGAACACGTTCCTCACAGTGATTAAACCCCTCATGAAGTAAACGTGAACTAATCAAACCGCCTCATCTGTTCCTCTCAGATGCACCTGGGGAATCCCCATCTGCCGAGCGTCCTGATCAAGGAGCGCCGGTCCCACTGAGGAGACAGGTGAAGCGGTCCTGCTGAGACGCCTTCTGTCTGCGCTGACAGGATCAGGAGAGAGCACGTTTCTGGATTTGTCATCATGACGGGCTTCAAGTCTATCACGCAGATCGACACGTTGTAAACACTGCCCCACTTGTCGTGAAAATGAAACAGAGATTTTTCTCCTGAGTGCTTCAAAGAGCTTCCTTCTTCAGCCTGTACAGTAAAAAGAGGAAACGCTGGATAGACTTCAAAAATAATGGATTATGAAAAATATTTAACCGTGACAGGAAGCTAGTTTTTATTCTGGCGTTAAACTTGGATCATTGAACTTGATGAAAACATTTTTTCCAATTGAAGAGGGCGGCAATTATGAATTGTTCCTTTCATGATTTTAAAAACATACATACATCTTGTAAAAAACTAATTTTAACTTATGGGTTGTTAAATTTATAATACTGCACATCTGATGTCTTTTTTTTTTTAATTTAGTTTATTCATTGAACTTGCAGAAATGTCATAAAAATCTGGAAAGTTGCATAAATTTCAAATGTTTTTGAAATCTTGAAAAATTATAAAATTTAATAAATTCATAATATCTGAAAATTCCAAAATTTGTAAGACTTTTAAAACAAATCAAGAATTAAAAAAAAAATTGAAGTTTCAAAGGTTTACATAAATTCGAAAAAGTTTTTTCAAACTTTCAAAAAGTTAATGGAATTTAAAAAAATGTAATACAATCTGAAAATTAAAAAAATGAATGAATTTTCAAAAAGAGGCAAGAATTAAAAAAACACAAAAATATGCAAAAATGGCAAAAATCATAAACAATTAAAAAAATTAAATTAAATATGCACAAAATGGAATTTTTGAAATTAAAAAACTGTAAAAATTAAGAGAAAAGTTTGAAATAAAAAATAAAATAAAAAATAAGTAAAAGCGTGAAATAAAAAAAATGCAAATTTGACAAAAAAAAATTCAAAAGTTTCTTTTTTTTTTTTTGAAAGAATACTTTAATTTGATCACAAGTATGAATAAATCATGAACTTATTATCTTGTTTTTTTTGTTTTTGTTTTTTTTTTTACCAGGGCTGTAAAACTTGAGGTTAGCCACAGGTGCATGGAAAGTTGGTGGGCTGTTGATGTTGTAGGAGGTGAAGTAGAGCGGTGGCAGGCTTTATTGACAGATGAGATGAAGATTTAGTTCAACTAAATGTTAACACAGGATTTTATTTAGTGTCAGTGTCTTTAATCATCAATACCCTCTGTTAGAAAAGATAACAATTCTTTATTTCAATAATATTTTTTAAAGCTACAAGGAGCCACTGCAGAGGAGTCAAAGAGCCACAGGTTACAGACTCTTGGTTTAGACAACCATGGCGTGTAACTGAAGCGATGGACACTTGTTAAGTGACAGGCCAGTTGTGAAGTTTTATCACTTTAATACTAATTTCTGTCACAACATGTTGAAAATAGACTGTAGGCAGCCATGCAGACAGAGAACAGCTGTCAGAGAACAGGGTCATCTAACGTGTGGGAAAAATAATGGGATGGATGGCGTTAATATGTTGATGAATGACAGTGACATGATGAGAAATGTTGCCTGAAGCATTTCATAGAAACAGTGTGTGTGTTTTTTTTAGCATGACTGAAAATACAGTGTCAAGTTTATGTAGGGGTAAAGCCTGACCTTATCTTCATCTCTGGTCATCTTAACGTGTTGAGGGGGATAAGAAAACATGCTGAATTTAAAGTAATGATCCGTTTGTTTATTTATTTTATAAATATTTGAGTCAAAAGGTGTCTTTGAAATAATCCTTTTTGTTTTTTAAATATCTATTTTAAATTTTTAAAAAAAGTTTATTTATTTATTTATTTGAGTCAAAGGGATTTTTTAAATGATATTTTTTGTTTTTTTTTTTGTTTTTTTTTTTAAAAATATTTATTTTTATTTATTTGAGTCAAAGGGATTTTTAAAATAATATTTTGGGTTTTTTTTTATTTCTATTTCTTAAATTTTGTAATTTTTAAAATTTTTATTTATTTATTTGAGTCAAAGGTGTTTTTTTAAATAATATACTTTTGTTTTTTAACTTTTTAAAAATTTTTCATATATTTTTCTAAATTTTTTAACTATTTATTTATTTATTTAAATATTAAAATTCAGGTTTTTCAATGCCAACTTTTATTTTTACTATTAAAAATTAAAGTCATGGTTTTGGCTCCCTGGAAACACACCAACACATCTCTATTCTTCTGGTCACTGTCTTAACACACTGACGATAATCCGGGGCTGCAAGACCGAAAATGGACGTTTTGTTGTCTTAAAGAAGACTTTTATTTTGCTACTTCAAAGGACAAGGGAAAAAAAATAGAAACTGGGGTGTTTGTATATTGAAACAGCTACCAGAGCATACCTTAAAACAGAACTTTGAATGTGATAGTTTGACGTCATTCCAATGGTGTTTTTTATGAACTGGTTGTTTAAAATGATTTTATTTTTTTTACATATTGCAAAGGAACTTTCAGAGGAAAACGGCGGTTGAATATCAGAGAAACTGGTAATCCCACAAATGAGATAAACAGAGTTCATTGAGATCAAAAAGTGCAGACATTAGCCGGCTCAGTCAGTGTGTCTGCTGCTCCTCTGTCAAACCAGATTAATACCCCACATCCAAATGTGCCCCGGTGCCACTTGGTCACACCTCCATCCATCACACTGCAGGGACCCTCCAGACAGCGCTCTCTGTTTTACCCACACACCCATCAACACGCACAGATATACAGCCTGAGCTCCCCCTGCCAAACCACACAGCTCCTGGCTCCCCGCTGCTCCGCTTCAGAGGCACGGCCTCCATCTGAACCCAGGCCTCCAGATCCTCCAACCTTAATGCTCCAAATCTAACGTTTGAGGTTCAACTCATTTCATTTAGATGGTACGCTGAAGCAGTACCACTCATGATGAGATTAAAATAAACCAATACTTCAGCAACCAGAGCTAAAAATGAGCACGTCTCACATCAGATGATGGAGTAAGTGTGATACCGTGCTGTTTGTTAATTGTTATCAATTATGAAGAGTCTCTGCAGGAAACTTCTGACTCATTATCAGTAAGCGTGTCATTAAAGGTGACAGCTTGACAGACGTGTGAGATATGTGTCTGATTCACAGATTGATTTACATTAGGAATGGACTCATGGTCACCTTTTGGCCGTTCATGAGTCATGAGCTGTTGGTAAATAGACTCAGCTGAAGAAGAAGTCCTGACTGTAGGAGCATGTCATGCTCAGATTTATGCTGAGCGCTGTACCACTGGAATCAAGATGAACTGTTCACCCTCAGAGGCATGTGGGTGATGCTGGAAATGTTTCCTCCACATAAAAAACTGTCAGTTTTTGTTTATGTGTGACTCCTTTGCAGTGGCTCCTTGTAGCTTTAACAAATATTATTAAAAGGAAGAATTTTTATTTTTCTTACAGAGGGTATTATCAAATCTTGCATTATTAATTTGTTACACTAAATCTGCAACTGCTCTACTTCACCTCCTACAACATCAACAGCCCACCAACTTTACATGCACAAGATAACTGACAAAAAGACTATTGTGGAAGACAATACAACTTTTGATGTATCAAAAATATTTTTTAAGATATTTTTTTTAAATGGGCCATATTTTTTTTATTTCAGACAGTTAATTTCTAATTTTTTTTATTTAAAAAATTTACATTTTTTTGCTAATTTATTTAATTACAAGTTTTCTTAATTTTTTTTTATTAAATCTTTTTTAAATCCTTGATTTTTTTTAATTTTAACATGTTTTTTGAATTTTCAAAGTTTTTAAAGTTTTCAACTTACAATTTAAAAAAAAAATGTGTGCATTTTTTTAAATTTAATAAACTTTTTTGAGATTTCAAAATCCTTTGAAATGTATGCAAATATTTGACACATCTACAAATTAAAATTATAAACTAAATATAAAAAAACTGAGACATCAGATGTACAATTTCATAGATTCAACAATCATATAGTTAAGATAAATATTTACCAAATTTTAACTATGTATTGATTTTAAACACTGTATATTTTTCTTACAGAGGGTATTGATGATTAAAGACACTAACTCAATAAAAAAATATAAAAATTAAGCCTTAACTTATTTTCTTTCTTTTTTTTTTCAATTTCAGAGTTTTTGTTATTTTATTTTTTTTATTTCAAAAATGTTGAAAATTTATTTAATTTCAAGTTTTCCTTAAATATTATATTTCTTGAAATCCTGGATTTTTTTTTATTTCTAGATCCTTTTTGGAATACTTTTTAATTGTCTTTTTTTTTTTGAAAATTTCCAACTTTCAATTTTTTTTTCTGCATTCCTTTTTTTAAACTTAAAAACTTTTTGAGACTTCAAAAACTTTTGAAATGTATGCAAAGTTTTGACATTTCTACAAATCAAAATTACAAATTAAATATAAAAGCTACAATATCAGATGTACAACTTCAATGATAGTAACATTTGTTGACTCCTGGTTTTATTTCATTTTGCTAACATGAGAATGTTAGCTTTACAAGAGCTGTTCTTAGACTATTATTAGTATTAAGGAGTTATTATCTTAAAGGAAAACACTTCATGGAAAGGGAGCTCAAGAACTTAAGAGAGTCAGTGATACAATACAGGTTGCTAGGCGCTGCCTGAGTTGCTGTCTGTTACAACAGCTCTCTACTCTTTATCCTTTTTTTACTTCCTTTTTTTCTTCTTTTTCATCATCTTTGCATGTGGAGCTGGTCATTACAAACCTTTGAAGCGTTTGAAGTGGTGTTTTTTACTCTTTTTGTTTCTGTGTTTGTCTAAAGATCCTATGTGGAACCATGGTCAAGTTGTGTACAGGTGAGATCAGCTGTTAGCAGCCCCTAGTATGTTGATGCTAACCAGTGCTAGGCCAGATGTTTACCCGCAAGATGAGGAGAGACAACATCCACCTGTACTGCCATCCATTCTTCAAGTTGACACTAAATATATCTTTCTATTTTTTTTATTCTTGAGTTTTTTGAGCTGTTTTGCAGATTAGAGAGACATGGCTTTGTAGTGGAAGTCACTGCATGGGCTGAAAATCACGTCCTAAAACAACTGAAACAACTGACTGGGAGCATTTATCATCACTGCATCCATCCTTTTTCTGGGCACCATCCTGTTTTGGGAGGGGGAATAAAGGCTTCTTTTACTTAAGATGTTTATTTTAATCAAATGTGACATATGTGAGGCCTCATGTGAAGGCAGCCACAAGAAACCCTGCTTGTTTTAAAATATTCAGGCTTTGATTGAAAGAGTTTTCATGATTCACAAACATTAGATTTTTATCTAAACTCACACTAATTGTTTCCAGGTTTAAAGACGATTTCGCTTCACACCAGATGATTTCACCAAATGTGGAGCTGAAAGAAAAGCTCCTACAAATCCGCCCCACATGGGGAGCCATGAAATAATCACACAGCTTCAGACTATTTGCATTTGAAAATCTTCACCAGCGACAGGTGGGGACGTGACGAGAGCTTGAGTTTGTTTAGACTGGCGTCTGTTTGGTCTTTAGAGAGTCGGAAACTTCAGCGTGTTTCTCAAACGCCAGTCAGCGCTTGTTTATGTCCAATCGATGCCATCCCGGCTAACAAAGCTCTCATTTGTCTGCTGGCGGCGTCTCAATCTGCCACGGACGCTTAGCGGAAAGCTGCATTATAAACAAGACAAATCAAAGTAAAGTAATCTACAGAAAATGACATTCCTCCAAAGCCCTGCACTTGAGCCAAACTTTTCTGAGAGCTGCAGATTGTCAGGGGACTTAGTGTACTCTGTCTGGCTGCCGCTGCTCCACACCGAGGGGATTTCAGGTCTAATCTGTCAGGTGCATGCCCAAGCATTTCTTTATCAACTTTATCAATAACAGTGCAGCATTGCCAGGGCAACAGGCAGAGAGGAGTGTGTGTGTGTGCGTGTGTGTGTCGAGGTGGTGGTGTGTTTGGGGGAGGGTCAACAGCTAACGCCTCGCTCTGCAGACAGAAAGTGAACAGCTTCTTCATCCAAACACAATCCCCCTGCTCTAAGTCTTTGGTCCTGAAATCTTATCAGGTGTTTTTGTCTTATTTTCAGTAGAAAATGTCTTTTTAGACTTGATTTGAGCCACATTCACCTGAGCAGTCCAGAAAAATGTCTTTTTTCAAGTTTTTTGAAGACAAAATAAGGTCTGAATTGCTGTAACAAGCAAAAAAAAATCTTCAAATTGTCACTTGGATTAAGACATTATTCCAGCAAATTTCTCTTGTTCCATTGGCAGATTTTTTTTTTACTTGTTACAAGAAATTCAGACCTCAATTTGTCTTTAAATAACTTAAAATTAGACATGTTTTAGACTGATAACTTGAGCATGGCTCACATCAAGTATGAAAAGACAATTTTTACTTGAAATAAAGCAAAACACTGGGGAAGAATTCAGTTTTTCTGCAGTGTGCTACAAGCTTGGATTTTCTCATTAACCACTGTTGACCTTGTATCTTTTCTGCTAAGCAGGAAAAAAAAATAGTTGAAATTGTTTTCGTTCCTTTTTAACACAGGAGCAAAGTGGAATTTATTTATTTATTTATCTATTTTATTTATTTTTATTTTTCTGGTTGCGTTGGCTGTGGTGTTTTTACTCTTTTTGTTCCTGTGTTTATTTCTTTTGAATTTGCAGAAATTAAAAAAAAAAAAAAAAAGAAAAAAGTTTAAAAAGTTTAAAAACAAAAAATCCCAAAATTATAATAAAAAAATAGTTTAAAAAATCTCAAAATAAGAGGTTTTAAAAAGATTTTGGAATTTCCAAAAAAACAAACAAACAAAACAAATAAAAATAAAAAATAAAATAAAATAAATAAAAAATTTGAGAATTAGAATTTCAAAAACATAAAATAAATTTAAGTGTAAAAATAAAGAAATAGTTTGAAATTTATAGAAACTGAAAATATTTTTTTTTAAAAAGTTTATTATTTTTATTTAAAAAAATCAATTGATGACATATTTGGATAGATTTATTTTGACCAAAGTTTACGCATGATTTAATTATAGGTCAGTGTCTTTAATCATCAATACCCTCTGTAAGAAAAAAAAAAAAAATCTTTATTTTAGTAATATTTTTTAAAGCTACAAGGGGCCACCTCAAAGGAGTCAAAGAGCCACAGGTTGCAGACCCCTGCTGTAGCATGTTAATGCTAACCAGTGCTAGGCCCGATGTTTCCCTTCAAGCTGAGGAAAAGAATGTTAAAGTGGGAATTCTGACCTTTTTTACAGAAAACAAAAGTAATAAAAAAAAAAATTGGACTTTTCTTTTATAAGTGGCCCTAATCCTCTTCCATACAGAGGGTTAGACTACCAATGTAAAAGAGTCAGTGATGGAATTATTTATAGTCCATCAAATTTTCAGCACTCACCAATTAAGAACAAGCTTATTTAAGGATCTACTCAGATTAAGATGTAGTCTGTGAAGGACAAAAGTGTTTGATTATTTAAAGAGATAAAGAGATGAAGACTGCAAGTAGCTACAGAATCAGAAAAGAAACAGAAATTAAGCCGCCTGTAGCTCACGAACGCTTCATGCCCATCTGTTTGTTTTCATCCAATGTTGCAAACATGAAAAGCGCGTAAATCAACGCCCTCTATCCATGTTGTGACACAGTGCCATCAATTGATTTACTGGCTTTGTCATGCCCATGATGCATCACATACAAGGTCCTGCTAAGAGCTCAGGAAATGTGTATTTAATTTATGACTCAATAACAAGGGGCCTCTATTCATATTGGCTCTTTTGATCTATGGCTAGCAGATGATTGGATTGGCTACAGCCAGAGAACACAGAGCCAAATAAAGCATGAACACACACTGTCGCTCGCGTACTGTGAGCACAATTAGACCAGAGATAGACTGGTAATTGATGGGCGAGGGCTCATTTGTTTTGCGCTGCCAGAGAAAACGCCAACCGTTTGTAATATCTCCACAGTTAATGGGCAGGTTTACAGATTGCACAGGATAGATTTTTTTTAAAAATGAACCAGAATAGCAAAGAAAACAATAGACGTGAAGAGGAGTGGGTGATTCTGAGCATGAAATGGAGCTCTGCATCCAAAGAGAGGGGAGCTCGAGCAGAGGCCGGCAGACTGAGGCAGACTGAGGCAGACTGAGGCAGACTGAGGCAGAATGAGGCTGGATGAGGCGTGGGGCTGGCAGGGAACCTCACTCTCCAGCTGAATATTCAGGAAAGTCTTTGGAGCACAAAGGTAGCACGGCTGATGCAGAACAGCCTCAGGAAGTGTTACACACAAATGCAGCACAGTTGCCGCATGAATTATTCCAGCCCCACTGTTTGCATGGGCTTTGGAAAACAAGGGGAAAAAAACAGGTTTGAAGGATGAGTGGACGAGGGAAGAGTGTGAGGATAGGGAACAAAAAAAAAAAAACAGGTTTATGGAAAACATGGCCCAGAGCCATTGGAATTTACGGCAGCTGTCTTAATTTCTGAGGATACTTAATTTTTCATTTGTGTACTTTTGATAAAGGAACAGAGAAAAAGCCTTGATGTTCACCATGTTCATATCATTAGCTGTTTGTCTTTACCATTAGCTTAAATGATGTCCAACAGTTGCACAGTTGCAGCTTTGTATTATGCTTCTCCTCAGGTCAGCTTCCAAAAAGACTCTATATCTAATATTTAAAACAATCATAAACCAAAATTAATACAACAGCTACACAGCAAAATAAATAAATAAATAAAATAAAATATATATTATATAAATAATATATTAATGTAAAATATTATTATTAATAATAATAATAATAATAATAATAATAATAATAATAATAAAAATAAAAATAATAATAATAATAATAATAATAATAATTAATATTATATTATAATGCAATGTATAAATAAATAATAATATATTATAGTTTTTTTTTAATACAATAGGTTTTTATAAAATGTCACCGAGTTCACAGTTTTCTTCACAAGGTTTTGAATCCATATAGTTTGTTTCACACGTTTCAGTGTAGATTTTTCCACTGCGCAGAGGCAAGGTCATACTACCGATTAAGAGAACAACAGCCTGTTTTATCCTCGTCACCATTTCAGCGTTCCTTCTCCTTCCTATTTTCTTACTCCTTTCTAGTGACATGTCTGAGAAAATCACACACACTATTTAACACATTCTCTGAAGAAATGTGTCTCTGTTGTAGGGATGGGGACCTTTCACATTTAAAACGTTAGGATACTGATGCCCTGTACCTGGCAATCAGTATTGATACCCAAGACTACCAATTTTTTTGTACTTTTTTGTGGTTAAAAAATATATATATATATATATATATCAATTCATTGAACAATAGAATGCATTTTTTTTCAGTTTAACATGTTTATTCTTTAATTTATAAACTTGCAAAGCTGTGTTCATGTCCAGCATGGAAAATCTCCTACTCTTTCACTCCCTCCACAAAGATGCATTCAGGTACCTAAACATGGTACCTTTTAATTTGTCGTGAGTCGGTAACTTGTACTTTTGACAGAATTCCTACAGGTACCCATAAAAGTACCTCATTCTGCACCCATCCCCAGTCTGTTGGCATGCACACTTGTTTTCATCTTTGGTCAATAGCAAATGGTTGCATAGAAGACCAAGGTGAGCTACTGTCAGAGAGACCAGCGCTGATTTTCACACGTGACCAACAAACAGTTGAACTGTGAGCAACAGATTCTTCAGTCTTCATTCAGAGGTTACTAAAATTAAGAATTGGGGTCAACAAAGGAAAGTTTTACTATTCAACTAAAAAACAAAAACAAAATTTATTGATTTAAAAGAAAAGCAATGAATTTGAAAAAAGAAAAAGAATAGAAAGAATTAAGAAGAATCAACCCAGACCGTTTTTTGGCATCTAATATTTTGTCATATGTGAAATAAATTACATCGAGTAAGATGGGTTTTTACATCAGAAATTAGACAAAAACACTTGTTTAGTTTAGAGGTTTTGAAGTGTAACCATTCTTTCTAAGCAATTTCTAGCCAACATTTCGTTAGCAAAGAACTTTTACTATGTAACAACATAAAGCTAGCTACCATCTTAAGTCGGGAAACTCGTTGACACACTATTTACTTGGTTAAACTGACAAGAAAATATTTTTTATTACTGCAGCCCCCCAAAAAATAACCAACCACCAGTTGCTTGCAATAATGCTATGACTCTACAAAGCATTATGACCTGGATATAAACAAGCACAGATGATGGAAGGTTAAAAACTGCAGTTTTTGAGGCCGGCTGCAGAAACACTGGAAAGCACATTGAGTCAGCAAAAATAAACATTCAATTTCTCAAGTAGCACACACTGTATGGGGTGTAACTGTATTTACACAGTATTTGTCCCGCTGCAATAGGCTTCAAAACTCCCTATTAGAAACAAATGGTTGACATCATCGATGACATGTCTGTATAACATACAGACAATGGTTGCTCTCCAAGCCTGGTAGTGCTAGCTCTGCTAACGTTAGCCAAACTCAGCAAGCGAATTAACATCATACACTCACAGATTCTGTGATTTGACTTTAGTGTTGAATAATTTGCCTCAATTGAAACAATTCAGCTCTACTCACATCCTATCTGATTCTTTCCACATGCTTTAAATAGGAAAACAAGAAGTCATCATGTTCAAGTGTGGCATTTAGAATGAAAAGCCGTAAAAAGAAGGGATTGCAATGTGCTTGATACATGTTGACTGTGCAAAGAGCGGCTTTTGTTGGGCTGTGGGATTCTCAGCGTGAATCTTTATCCCCGTGCAGCCCCGGCTCCATGCATATTCATCATGCATGTGCGTTTCTGTTAGCATTCAGCAGGAGAGAAAGCTACACTGTGTTGGTTTTAACAAGGGGAGAGATTATGCAAACTAATTACCCAAGTGTAAGTGTATAAATCCATTAGCAATGTAAATGTAATTAATAAATTATCAAGATGTTTTGAGCAAAGAGAAAGTGTTGTAATGGGATATCTGAGATCTGAACTGCTGCAGTTTATGAGCAATGTGTTATTACATTAAGTATCTTCAACTGAGCGTCAGCTTAAAAACTTATTTCCCATTGATCGCTTCATACAGTTAAAGTTGCTGCTTTTTAAATCAACAAATGTGTCTGCAGTCAACACAGGGCAAAACAGGGAAAAACAAACAGGTTGGAGCCTCAGATAAGCATAAATTTGATATTTTTGATCAATATACAGAAAACTCTTTTATACCACGCAGACAAACCACCAAGCTGCTTTGACCTGCTAATGGAAACTCCCGTTATACTCTCCACCAACACTTCTCTGCTTTGGAAATCTGCATAATGAAGCACATACTGATTAACGACACATATCAGTTCATTTATACTAATTCATTTTAGCTGAATCAGAGTTATAATCCCTTTTCTTTTTCATTAATCTTTTGTTTTGGATCTTTCTGATCCTCGGTGCAGTGTCCAGTTCGTGCTCTTTCCTCCACTCGCCCAGAGTTTTATTGGATTGTCCACCTAATTATGACTAATCATGATTGACAATCTGTCTGGTCTGAGGCAGGAGATTAGTTTTGAGCCGTTATTGTGTTTTGAGTTTCCACTTTTGCATAATGTTATCAATAAAACATTTTGTCCTAGCAGGCAGTTTTTGATGATCTATTTTTGATTATCTTTGAGTTGCAGTCTTCTTAAAAGGGGCTGTGAGGAAAAGTATGTGTTATTCTGGGATAAAGACTCCATTTCCCATGAACACTTGCACTTACTGTCGTTAGGATGTGGCTGTTACTTTTTCTCTTTTTTTGTTTTGAAGCAAATAAGGAAAACAACTTTACGAAATGACCAGAGGCTTCAGACTTGACATGGACTTGTCACCAGGGACTAGAAACTTAACTTGGGCATGTGAACTAGAACTTAGTAAGACATGACAGGAGACAGGACATGAGACCACAGACCTGAGAGTTCCCTAAAACTTCTGACTAGAGACTTGACCAGGATTTGTGACCAAGCACTCGAAATGTGTCTTGTGACCTAATGCTCAAGAATTCACTTTGATTTGTGACTGATGACCTGAGATTTGACTTGAACTTGTGACCAAAGACTTGAAACTTGACTTGAACTTGTGACCAAGGACTTCAGACTTATCTCAAGCTTGTAGACTAAGACTAAAGACCATAGACACAATACTTTGACTTGAGTCTTGAGCAACATACCTAAGACCTGACCTGGGACTATGACCTCAGATTTGACTTGCAATCATTTTGGAAGATGTATGACTTGGCTTGGACTTGAAAAAAGACTCGAGTGTTGATTTAAACTTGTGACCAAAACCTTGAATCTTGACTTGGACTCAAGCAAGAAAGTATGACTTCACCTGGTCTTGATAGGCCAAGACCTGAGAAAACAACTTAAACTTGAGGCCAAAGACATGGAACTTGACTTGGACTTAAGCTAAGGACGTATGACTTGAAAGACATGAGACTTGTGACCTGAACCCTGAGACTTTGCCTGGACTTATGACCATAGATTTGAGACTTGACGTAGACTAGTGACTTAAAACTTGAGACCTGACTGAGACTTGCAACTAAAGACTTGAGACTTGACATAGACTTGTGACCCTAAACCTTTAGAATTGACTTAGAGTCAAGCCTTTATTGTTTGACTAATAAGACTCAGGACTTGACTTAGACTTGCAACCAAAGACTCAAGACGTGACTTGGACTTGATAACAAAGAATAAAGATTTGACCTGGACTCAAACATTGGATGTATGACTAGAAAAACTTGAGACTTGACTCAGACTAGTGACCTTAACCGTGAGACTTGACTGAGACCTGTGACCAAAGACTTGAGACCTGACTAAGACCTGTGACCAAAGACTTGGGACCTGACTAAGACCTGTGACCAAAGACTTGGGACCTGACTAAGACCTGTGACCAAAGACTTGGGACCTGACTAAGACCTGTGACCAAAGACTTGAGACCTGACTAAGACCTGTGACCAAAGACTTGGGACTTGACATAGACTAGTAACCTAAACCTGGAGACTTGACTTGGACTCGAGCGTTGGTTGTATGACCAGAAAGACTTGAGACTTAACTTAGACTTGCAACAAAAAAGACTTGGGACTTGACGTAGATTAGTGACCTGAACCTTAAGACTTGACGAAGACTCGTGACCTAAGACTTGAGACTTGACGAAGACTCGTGACCTAAACATTTAGACCTGACTTGGATCCAATCACAGGATGTATGATTTGACCTGGTCTTGGTACCACAGACCTGAGAGGATAACTTGAACATGAGACCAAAGACTTGAACCTTAACTAAGACTTGAGTTTCAATGTGGATTTGTGCCTTAGGACTCGAGATTTCACTTGGACTTGTGACTTAACGCCAAAGACTTGATGAAGACTTTTGACCTTAGGCTCAGATTCGCCTTAAAATTCTAACGACGGACCAGAGACTGGCCTTACACTTTGGGCCTGACTTGGACTTGCAAAGAGTTTTGATTTGCCAATTTAAAGCCTTTTGTTTAAAAAAAAATCATTTGAATTTGTTTGATCAGAGTTAAACACACTTGTAACTTCAGGGTTTCCGTGTAATTTCCTTCCATTTTCAAGGTCTTTCTTTGTGAAATCGACTCCTTAATCAAAACCTTTGAAAAGTCTTTTTGTTTTTCATCTAAAACAATTGGCACAGCTTTTGTTCATCAGATCCCAAGAAACCACTGTTCAGCAGCAGTGAGAGATTTTTTTTTTTTTTGTGGCAGACTTTGACAAATATGTAAAGCTACAAACGCTTAAACTTGTCAGCTCAGAGGGTTTGCTACTTTCCACTGAGACGTGTTTTAAAAGTTCAGCTTCTCTCTGTATTGGGTGATCAAACATCTCCTCCTGCCTCTTTGGTTGAAACGATCTGAAAATGATAAAAAGCCTGAAACTCAGACTTCCTTTCAAGGAAGCGTAGGAGCAAAACACAAGGCGATGGTACGAGTGCATCGCTGAAAGCCGGAAGTCAGAGGACATGACACAGGGCGCGACTGCGTGTTAGCTTCACTTTTAGCTACTTGGTTACCCTGAGGGCCCAGAAAACCGGCTCCTACTCCACGAGCTGGTTCCTCCATCACCGTGAAGAGAGCTGGGGGAGCTCGGAGACTGCATGGAGCTGAGATGTGTCACTGTCTTGTAATAGCAAGCTAACGCCAAAGGCTGTAAGGGCTGCTGCATGTCAACACCCTGTTTTTGAATTCGATATCACCGGCTCCAGGCAAGCAGTGGAGGAAGTGGGCGATAAGCTGGGGTAATTTGTTTAAGTTGAATAAATATTTTAGAGGTTGAAACATATTTCAGGAGATGGGCTTAGCCGAGAAAAGTCCAGATGGGAGATGACGAGGAGCCGGACATGTCGCCAGAGGGTGTCCCTGATCCCTCAGGGGGGCGTCCTGCTGTACAGGCCACTGAGAAAATTTGTTTTTTGAGGATTAAACACTCTGGGATGCTGGGGTAT